>NC_067247.2:195564611-196189611 GCF_019359855.2 Lolium perenne | reverse complement strand
ATTTCGTGAATGTTATATCAACGACTAGCATACTACAACATGCAGTGGTATGCAGGGTCACCACAGTTGGTATCAGAGCAAAAGCTTTGACCTTAGGTTGGAACCTAGTAAATAGGACCGAACGTTAGGAGTCAAATAGGATTAGTAAAGAATTCTCTAAAAATATGGTGTATATTCAATTGAGAATACAACAATCATATCTTTTAGTGCGATGATTCTTTATTATCTCTATTATGATGCATTATTACTAATCTTATAATCTTTCTATTTCTACAGCCAACATGGCAAGTTCACGCCCGGGAAGAAACGTGAAAGTGATGGATTCCACACTGAGTGAATACGAAGGAGGACTTGCAGATATTCTACGAGCCATGTTACTTGAATTTGGGTGTGATCCCCAGATCCAAGTAAAGAAATACATGTACTATAATGGTACTGTATTAGCCAATTGTAGGGTAGGACTGCGACTTCCCGAATCTTTGGGAATGAGCGTAGTAATGCCAGCAGGTGAAGCCAGAACTATCAACACAGCCTACCATATAGCCGTTATGAGAGCCATCACCGATATTCGGGAGCATAAGACGAAAGAGCTTATGGGTTCCGAATTCACCCACATTCCTCATAATCAGGAGGAAGATGATCCCATGCTTAACCACTACAAATATGCAAAACGCAAACCAATAGCAGCTGCAAAATACATGGATAATAGCCGCAACTTCATATCATTGCTCTTTCAGTTGAACCATCACCTGACGGGAGCAATTGATACGATGCTAGAGGAGTTTACTGAACCCAAGGAGGAGACTAGGGGGAAAGAACCTATGGAGAATGTGGTGCACACACCAGTTTACTCAGCTGGTGACTACATTAGTATTGATCCTCTTGAGCGTGAACCTACACCTGTTACACCTGGGAACTATCTGGGTAGTTCCTATGGGGGATATGAGGGTGGAGAGGAATCCAGAAACAATCAGCGTTCCGTGACTCCTATAGAAAACTCCACGGGTTGGCGTTGGGGATCTGATACGGGAACTCATAGTACTTCTGTGTATTATGACGGAGAGATGAATGAGGACGCCACAACCCAGAACCAGAGTTATCCTAGTAATGAAGGAGTGGATGGAGGGTATCCGACACAGGTTGAGTCGGATACAAATGTTGGAAATACCTATGGTGGAGCTACCGGGGAGTACACCCGATGGGTGGACTATGATGCACTTAATGACCAGTTTGTGAACACTGATTTCTCCCTAGGATCATCATCTGATTCGGACTACCAGCCTACGGGGAGACCTTATGTTCCAGGGTCTATCAGGAGGACGACACGTTCAACCGGATGGAAGCCTGGGATGTACCGGGAGTGAAGATCGACTAGAGTCCACCAAGGAAGGCAGGACTACAATACACAAGTACCACGTGTATTGTAGTGTGTAATATATGTAGAAATTTGTACATATACTTTAATAAGTGAGTTTGCATACTCACATCGACTTGAGTATTGTAATAAGACCACTTAAGTATGTATATACATGGTATATGTTTTGTATGATTTGGATTTGCTTCTTGATTTCCATTGCGTGACTAGTTCTGTGCACAAAGTTGAGCTCAGAAAACTTGCGCATGGAGTAATTATGAGTATCATCTTGTGTTGCAGAACTAGGGGGTTATGTCGGGAGCGTTAGGAGAGGAGACCGAAGCGCAGCGCATGGAGCGCGAAGCAAAGCAAAAGGAAGAGGCTGATGAAGCAGCCAGGAATCAGTTTCCACCACCACCACCACCACCACCCATGACGTAGCAGAATTTCGTCCAATACATGCAGCTGGTGGAGGAAAGACAACGTGTAACGTTGGAGCAGCAGAACAAATTCTTCCAAGAGTTGCTGCAGCAGAACAGGGTGGAGAGACCCGAGAATCCGGGAGTCACCTTAGCAGACTTCCAGAATACCAAGCCTATATCTTTCGCATACGCGCCCGAGCCAATGGACGCGGAAGATTGGCTTATGGACACTGAGCAAAAGCTCAACACGGTTGGTTGCAATGACCAGGAGAAGGTCCGTTATGCTACACACCTGCTGTGTGGACCCGCCGCATCATGGTGGGATAATATCGTAGCCGTTTATCCGGCTGGAAAAGTATTCACCTGGGAGGAATTCGCAAGGAAGTTCAGGGAATCCAATGTCCCTGAAAGTATTGTGGAACTGAAGCGTCGAGAATTTGAAAGTCTCGAGCAGAAGGACAAGGCAATCCTGTCTTATGTCAGGGAATTTTCAAAGCTGTCCCGGTATGCTGTTGAAGAAGTCAACACCGAGGACAAGAAAAAGAAGAGGTTTCTGAGGGGGTTAAGTCCCCAGTTCAAGGTACAGCTCCGGATGATGAGAGCGACGGAGTTTCAAGAGTTGGTGGATGCCGCCATCACTCTGGAAGATGATTTCAAACAACTGCAGGAGGAAAAGAGGAAGAAGGCCAAGTTTGAGCCTAAAAGATTTTCCAGTAACAAGCCCAATACCAGCTTGAATTTCAAGCCAAGATACAACAACAACAACAACAGCAGCAACTACTACGGTAGTAGGAAGAATCAAGCATTTCAGACTGCAAACCAAATAGTTTGCCGTATTTGTGGAATTAAAGGACATACTTCGAAGGACTGTCGCAAACCTAGAATCATTTGCTTCGGGTGTCGTCAGGAGGGGCACATGATGAAGGATTGCCCCAATAAGAAGAATGGAGGAGGTCAGTCTGGAGGAGGAGGAAGCCGAGGAGGAAACACCGGAGGGAATTGGAAGAATAAGAAGCCCTTCGGCAAGCTGAACTGCACTAGTCTGGAGGAGGTGGTCAACTCCGATCAGGCGGTGATAGGTACGCTCCAGATACTCACTCATCCTGGCAAAGTACTTTTTGATACTGGTGCAACTACATCATTCATTTCTCAACAATTCATCATCAAACATGGGATTAGTTGCACTAAGTTAGATACACCCATAACTATACTTTCCGCGGGGGGAACAATAGTAGTAACCCATACCAAACAAAAACAAGTCATCATGATCAATAAGTGCGCGTTTGATGCGGACCTGTTCATTTTACCGATGAAGGACATTGATGTCATTCTTGGTATGAACTGGTTCGAAGCTAACGGAGCATTGATCGACTGTGTGAACAAGACGGTATCCTTGAAAAGCTCCGATGGAAGTAGAATGATCTACCAAGGCGACAAACATACACAGATTGAAGTGGAGCTACAGTTGAATAGCATGAAGGAGGTAAAGTTAGAGGATATACCTGTAGTGAATGAATTCCAGGATGTGTTTCCTGCGGAATTACCAGGTATGCCACCAGATAGGGAGATAGAATTCACTATCGACCTAATTCCAGGAACAGCTCCGATTGCTAAAGCACCATATAAGATGGGGCCCAAGGAGTTGAAAGAACTTAAGGAGCAACTGGATGACTTGGAACAGAAAGGATTCATACAAGAGAGTGTTTCACCATGGGGATCACCTGTGATCTTCGTGGATAAAAGAGATGGAGGAAGAAGGATGTGCGGAGACTACAGGAATCTGAACAACGTCACAATCAAGAACAAGTATCCACTTCCAAGAATACAAGATCTATTCGATCAAGTTAGAGGCGCGGGAGTCTTTTCCAAAATTGATCTAAGATCCGGTTATCACCAGATAAAGATCAAGAAGGAAGACGTTCCGAAAACTGCCTTTGTCTCAAGGTATGGACATCATGAATACCTTGTAGTGCCTTTTGGATTAACTAATGCCCCAGCAATATTCATGAATCTCATGAATAAGATTTTCATGCCATATCTAGACAAGTTTGTCATCGTATTCATCGATGATATCTTGATCTATTCCAAGAACAAGGCCGAACATGCTGAACATCTGAGGCTAGTGTTGCAAACACTAAGGGAATATCAACTCTATGCCAAGTTTAGCAAATGTGAATTTTGGCTAGATCAAGTAGAATTTCTTGGTCATGTCATTAGTAAAGATGGAATAGCTGTTAACCCGAGCAAGGTAGCAGCAGTTCTAGAATGGGAAGCACCCAAGACTATCAAAGAAATCCGAGGATTCCTAGGAATGGCAGGATATTATCGGAGATTTATTGAAGGATTCTCCAAGATAGCAGGACCCATGACGAAGCTGTTAAGAAAGAACACACCATTCGTGTGGTCTGAGGAGTGTGAAAAGAGTTTTCAAACTCTAAAGGAGAAACTCACCACTGCACCGGTGTTAGCAGTCCCTGAAGTTGGCAAGGATTACACCGTGTACTGTGACGCATCCAAGCATGGATTGGGTTGCGTACTCATGCAAGACCGGAAGGTAATATCCTATGGATCGAGGCAACTCAGACCTCATGAAGTGAATTACCCCACACATGATCTAGAATTAGCAGCAGTTGTATTTGCACTCAAAACATGGAGACATTTTCTCTATGGAGCTAAGTGTGAGCTCTATACAGATCATAAGAGTCTCAAATACTTCTTCACTCAGAAGGAGCTCAATATGAGGCAGAAAAGATGGCTTGAACTGATCAAGGATTATGATTTGACCATCAATTACACTCCAGGAAAGGCCAATGTTGTAGCAGATGCCTTGAGTAGGAAGAGCACCGGAGGAGTGGAACAAGAGTTATCACCGGAGTTGAGGAAGGAAATAAGTCAAGCCCAAATACAACTTTGGGAGAGGGAAGCTTGATGCGTGTGGTTGACACGTCCGTTGGGAACCCCAAGAGGAAGGTGTGATGCGCACAGCGGCAAGTTTCCCTCTGTAAGAAACCAAGGTTTAATCGAACCAGTAGGAGTCAAGAAGCACGTTGAAGGTTGATGGCGGCGGGATGTAGTGCGGCGCAACACCAGGGATTCCGGCGCCAACGTGGAACCTGCACAACACAACCAAAGTACTTTGCCCCAACGAAACAGTGAGGTTGTCAATCTCACCGGCTTGCTGTAACAAAGGATTAGATGTATAGTGTGGATGATGATTGTTTGCAGAAAACAGTAGAACAATATTGCAGTAGATTGTATTTCAGTATAGAGAATTGGACCGGGGTCCACAGTTCACTAGAGGTGTCTCTCCCATAAGATAACCAACATGTTGGGTGAACAAATTACAGTTGGGTAATTGACAAATAAAGAGGGCATGACCATGCACATACATATTATGATGAGTATAGTGAGATTTAATTGGGCATTACGACAAAGTACATAGACCGCTATCCAGCATGCATCTATGCCTAAAAAGTCCACCTTCAGGTTATCATCCGAACCCCTTCCAGTATTAAGTTGCTAACAACAGACAATTGCATTAAGTATTGCGCGTAATGTAATCAGTGACTACATCCTCGAACATAGCACCAATGTTTTATCCCTAGTGGCAACAGCACATCCATAATCTTAGATATTTCTGTCACTTCCCCAGATTCACGGAGACATGAACCCACTATCGAGCATAAATACTCCCTCTTGGAGTTACAAGCATCTACTTGGCCAGAGCATCTACTAGTAACAGAGAGCATGCAAGATCATAAACAACACATAGATATAAATTGATAATCAACATAACAAGTATTCTCTATTCATCGGATCCCAACAAACGCAACATATAGAATTACAGATAGATGATCTTGATCATGTTCGGCAGCTCACAAGACCCGACAATTAAGCACAATGGGGAGAAGACAACCATCTAGCTACTGCTATAGACCCATAGTCCAGGGGTAGACTACTCACACATCACTCCGGAGGCGACCATGGCGGCGTAGAGTCCTCCGGGAGATGATTCCCCTCTCCGGCAGGGTGCCGGAGGCGATCTCCTGAATCCCCCAAGATGGGATTGGCGGCGGCGTCTGGGAAGGTTTTCCGTATCGTGGCTCTCGTGCGGGGGTTTCGCGACGGAGGCTTTAAGTAGGCGGAAGGGCAGGTCGGGGGCCACACGAGGGCCCCACACTACAGGTCGGCGCGGCCGGCTTGGGCCGCGCCGCCTAGGGTGTGGCCACCTCGTGGCCCCACTTCGTCTCCTCTTCGGTCTTCTGGAAGCTTCGTGGAAAAATAGGACCCTGGGCGTTGATTTCGTCCAATTCCGAGAATATTTCGTTACTAGGATTTCTGAAACCAAAAACAGCAGAAAACAGCAACTGGCACTTCGGCATCTTGTTAATAGGTTAGTTCCGGAAAATGCACGAATATGACATAAAGTGTGCATAAAATATGTAGATAACATCAATAATGTGGCATGGAACACAAGAAATTATCGATACGTCGGAGACGTATCAGCATCCCCAAGCTTAGTTCTGCTCGTCCCGAGCAGGTAAAACGATAACAAAGATAATTTCTGGAGTGACATGCCATCATAACCTTGATCATACTATTTGTAAAGCATATGTAGTGAATGCAGCGATCAAAACAATGTATATGACATGAGTAAACAAGTGAATCATAAAGCAAAGACTTTTCATGAATAGTACTTCAAGACAAGCATCAATAAGTCTTGCATAAGAGTTAACTCATAAAGCAATAAATCAAAGTAAAGGTATTGAAGCAACACAAAGGAAGATTAAGTTTCAGCGGTTGCTTTCAACTTATAACATGTATATCTCATGGATAATTGTCAACATAGAGTAATATAATAAGTGCAATATGCAAATATGTAGGAATCAATGCACAGTTCACACAAGTGTTTGCTTCTTGAGGTGGAGAGAAATAGGTGAACTGACTCAACATAAAAGTAAAAGAATGGCCCTCCATAGAGGAAAAGCATCGATTGCTATATTTGTGCTAGAGCTTTTATTTTGAAAACATGAAACAATTTTGTCAACGGTAGTAATAAAGCATATGTATCATGTAAATTATATCTTACAAGCTGCAAGCCTCATGCATAGTATACTAATAGTGCCCGCACCTTGTCCTAATTAGCTTGGACTACCGGGATCATCGCAATGCACATGTTTTAACCAAGTGTCACAAAGGGGTACCTCTATGCACTTTGTACAAAGGTCTAAGGAGAAAGCTCGCATTTTGGATTTCTCGCTATTGATTATTCTCAACTTAGACATCCATACCGGGACAACATAGACAACAGATAATGGACTCCTCTTTTATGCATAAGCATGTAACAACAATTAATTTTCTCATATGAGATTGAGGATATTTGTCCAAAACTGAAACTTCCACCATGAATCATGGCTTTAGTTAGCGGCCCAATGTTCTTCTCTAACAATATGCATGCTTAACCATAAGGTGTTAGATCGCTCTTACTTCAGACAAGACGAACATGCATAGCAACTCACATGAAATTCAACAAAGAATAGTTGATGGCGTCCCCAGAAACATGGTTATCGCACAACAAGCAACTTAATAAGAGATAAAGTGCATAAGTACAGATTCAATACCACAATAGTTTTTAAGCTATTTGTCCCATGAGCTATATATTGCAAAGGTGAATGATGGAATTTTAAAGGTAGCACTCAAGCAATTTACTTTGGAATGGCGGAGAAATACCATGTAGTAGGTAGGTATGGTGGACACAAATGGCATAGTGGTTGGCTCAAGGATTTTGGATGCATGAGAAGTATTCCCTCTCGATACAAGGTTTAGGCTAGCAAGGTTATTTGAAACAAACACAAGGATGAAGTGGTGCAGCAAAACTCACATAAAATACATATTGAAAACATTATAAGACTCTACACCGTCTTCCTTGTTGTTCAAACTCAATACTAGAAATTATCTAGACCTTAGAGAGACCAAATATGCAAACCAAATTTTAGCATGCTCTATGTATTTCTTCATTAATGGGTGCAAAGTATATGATGCAAGAGCTTAAACATGAGCACAACAATTGCCAAGTATCACATTATCCAAGACATTATAGCAATTTACTACATGTATCATTTTCCAATTCCAACCATATAACAATTTAACAAAGAAGAAACTTCGCCATGAATACTATGAGTAGAGCCTAAGGACATACTTGTCCATATGCTACAGCGGAGCGTGTCTCTCTCCCACAAAGTGAATGTTAGGATCCATTTTATTCAAACAAAACAAAAAACAAAAACAAACCGACGCTCCAAGAAAAGCACATAAGATGTGATGGAATAAAAATATAGTTTCAGGGGAGGAACCTGATAATGTTGTCGATGAAGAAGGGGATGCCTTGGGCATCCCCAAGCTTAGACGCTTGAGTCTTCTTAGAATATACAGGGATGAACCACCGGGGTATCCCCAAGCTTAGAGCTTTCACTCTCCTTGATCACAGTGCATCATACTCCTCTCTTGATCCTTGAAAACTTCCTCCACACCAAACTTAGAACAACTCATTAGAGGGTTAGTGGACAATAAAAAATAACATGTTCAGAGGTGACACAATCATTCTTAACACTTCTGGACATTGCATAAAGCTACTGGACATTAATGGATCAAAGAAATTCATCCAACATAGCAAAAGAGGCAATGCAAAATAAAAGGCAGAATCTGTCAAAAACAGAACAGTTCGTATTGACGAATTTTATCGAGGAACCAGACTTGCTCAAATGAAAATGCTCAAATTGAATGAAAGTTGCGTACATATCTGAGGATCACTCACGTAAATTGGCATAATTTTCTGAGTTACCTACAGAGAAAACAGCCCAGATTCGTGACAGCAAAGAAATCTGTTTCTGCGCAGTAATCCAAATCTAGTATGAACTTTACTATCAACGACTTTACTTGGCACAACAAAACACTAAACTAAGATAAGGAGAGGTTGCTACAGTAGTAAAAAACTTCCAAGACACAAAATAAAAGCAAAGTACTGTAGTAAAAACATGGGTTGTCTCCCATAAGCGCTTTTCTTTAACGCCTTTCAGCTAGGCGAAGAAAGTGTGTATCAAGTATTATCGAAGGATGTTGCATCTTTATCATGAGCTCCCCCATCCGTAGTGGTACTAAGGGCTTTGTCAACTTTAGGCCTATAATAATACTTCTTTGGTTTAGGCACTTTAGAGACATACATAAACTTTTGCTCCTTACCCACATAAGCTTTTTCCTTATATTTAAGAGAAGAAAATGTTGAACCCAAGGTTCCCATAGCTTTTTCAAGTTCGTCAATCCTATTGATTTGATCATCATGGACAGCACAAGTTCCTAGGACACTAATTCTTTCATCAATTCCTCCTAAGGATTTATCAAGTTCATCAGTTTTATCAAGTAACATTTCCAATTTAGCTTCAATACTTGGAAAAATTTTCTCTAAGGTTTCCAATTTTTTTTATATCATCTTCAAGAGAGATTTTAGTTTTAACTTCATCAACAGGGGGTATTCCAAATAGACTCTCAATAATGCAACTAGCTTCTAATGCAGGAGTACTTAGGAAGTTACCTTTCGCGAGACTATCAAGAACATACCTATTCCAGCTAGAGATACCAACATAAAAATTCCTGAGTAAGATAGTGGTGGAGTGTTTCTTAGTGCACCTATTATGGGCATCACTAATTCTATACCAAGCATCTCTTAAACATTCTCCCCCTCGTTGCTTAAACGTACGAACTTCAACTTCAGGATTACTCATTTTAGCAGTAGTAAATAAAGCAAACTAGATAAAGTAAATGCGAGTAACTAATTTTTTTTGTGTTTTTGATATAGCAAACGAGATAGCAAATAAAGTAAAACTAGCAACTAATTTTTTTGTGTTTTGATTTAGTGCAGCAAACAAAGTAGTAAATAAAATAAAGCAAGACAAAAACAAAGTAAAGAGATTGGGAAGTGGAGACTCCCCTTGCAACGTGTCTTGATCTCCCCGGCAACGGCGCCAGAAATTTGCTTGATGCGTGTGGTTGACACGTCCGTTGGGAACCCCAAGAGGAAGGTGTGATGCGCACAGCGGCAAGTTTCCCTCAGTAAGAAACCAAGGTTTAATCGAACCAGTAGGAGTCAAGAAGCACGTTGAAGGTTGATGGCGGCGGGATGTAGTGCGGCGCAACACCAGGGATTCCGGCGCCAACGTGGAACCTGCACAACACAACCAAAGTACTTTGCCCCAACGAAACAGTGAGGTTGTCAATCTCACCGGCTTGCTGTAACAAAGGATTAGATGTATAGTGTGGATGATGATTGTTTGCTAAAACAAGAGAACAGTATTGCGAGAGATTGTATTTCAGTATAGAGAATTGGACCGGGGTCCACAGTTCACTAGAGGTGTCTCTCCCATAAGATAAACAGCATGTTGGGTGAACAAATTACAGTTGGGCAATTGACAAATAAAGATGGCATGACCATGCACATACATATTATGATGAGTATAGTGAGATTTAATTGGGCATTACGACAAAGTACATAGACCGCTATCCAGCATGCATCTATGCCTAAAAAGTCCACCTTCAGGTTATCATCTGAACCCCTTCCAGTATTAAGTTGCTAACAACAGACAATTGCATTAAGTATTGCGCGTAATGTAATCAGTGACTACATCCTCGAACATAGCACCAATGTTTTATCCCTAGTGGCAACAGCACATCCATAATCTTAGAGATTTCTGTCACTTCCCCAGATTCACGGAGACATGAACCCACTATCGAGCATAAATACTCCCTCTTGGAGTTACAAGCATCTACTTGGCCAGAGCATCTACTAGTAACAGAGAGCATGCAAGATCATAAACAACACATAGATATAAATTGATAATCAACATAACAAGTATTCTCTATTCATCGGATCCCAACAAACGCAACATATAGAATTACAGATAGATGATCTTGATCATGTTCGGCAGCTCACAAGACCCGACAATTAAGCACAATGGGGAGAAGACAACCATCTAGCTACTGCTATGGACCCATAGTCCAGGGGTAGACTACTCACACATCACTCCGGAGGCGACCATGGCGGCGTAGAGTCCTCCGGGAGATGATTCCCCTCTTCGGCAGGGTGCCGGAGGCGATCTCCTGAATCCCCCGAGATGGGATTGGCGGCGGCGGCGTCTCTGGAAGGTTTTCCGTATCGTGGCTCTCGGTACTGGGGGTTTCGCGACGGAGGCTTTAAGTAGGCGGAAGGGCAGGTCAGGGGGCCACACGAGGGCCCCACACTACAGGTCGGCGTGGCCAGGGCTTGGGCCGCGCCGCCCTAGGGTGTGGCCACCTCGTGGCCCCACTTCGTCTCCTCTTCAGTCTTCTGGAAGCTTCGTGGCAAAATAGGACCCTGGGCATTGATTTCGTCCAATTCCGAGAATATTTCGTTACTAGGATTTCTGAAACCAAAAACAGCAAAAACAAAGAATCGGCACTTCGGCATCTTGTTAATAGGTTAGTTCCAGAAAATGCACGAATATGACATAAAGTGTGCATAAAACATGTAGATAACATCAATAATGTGGCATGGAACACAAGAAATTATCGATACGTCGGAGACGTATCAAAGCTCATGAAGGACTATCGGCTTTGCAAGTAGCCGATGAGCTAAATGTCAATCTGAAGAATGAGATAATGATGGGTCAGTTGGATGATCCATTCATCGTGGAGGAGATGAGAAGGATAGATGAAGGAAGACCATCAGAATTTCATCGAGGAGAATCGGGATCATTATGGTTGCAGAAAAGAATTTGCGTTCCGGATATTGCTGAAATCAAGGAAGTAATACTCCGGGAAGCCCATCAAACACCATACTCCATTCATCCGGGTAGTACAAAGATGTACATGGACCTAAAGGAGCTATTCTGGTGGAATAACATGAAGAGAGAAATAGCACAATACGTGGCGGAATGCCATACCTGCCAAAGAGTGAAGGCTGAACATCAGAGTCCGGCAGGGAAATTACAACCTTTACCTATTCCAGAATGGAAATGGGAGGAGATAGGGATGGATTTCATCACCGGACTACCCATGACCAATAAAAAGAAGGACATGATATGGGTAATCGTGGACCGGTTGACTAAGAGTGCACACTTCTTAGCGGTAAACCATCAGGATAAAGGAGAGAAACTCATCGATCTTTACATCAAAGAGATCGTGAGTAAACATGGAGTACCCAAGAAGATCATGTCGGATCGAGGATCCGTGTTCACATCAACATTTTGGAAGCAACTACACGAAGCTTTAGGATCCAAGTTGGACTATAGCACCGCCTACCATCCTCAGACAGGTGGACAAACGAAAAGAACTAACCAGATTCTAGAGGATATTGCTAAGGGCTTGTGCCCTAGACTTCGGAGGATCATGGGAGGAGCACTTACCACTAGCAGAGTTTTCATACAATAATAGCTATCAAAGCAGCATCAAGATGGCACCTTTTGAAGCTCTGTATGGAAGAAAGTGTAGATCACCGATATGTTGGTATGAAGCCGGAGCAAGCAAAGAGTTCAACCCTGATTATGTCAAGGAAAAGCAACAAATCATTGACAATATCAGAGATAGGCTCAAGATAGCCCAGAGCCGACAGAAGAGTTATGCCGATCAAAAGAGGAGGACATGGGAGCCACAAGTTGGAGACATGGTATATCTTAAGGTGAGCCCGATGAAAGGACTTCAGAGGTTTGGAGTAAAAGGAAAGCTAAGCCCTAGGTACATCGGACCTTTCAAGATTTTGAGTCAAAACCGAGGGTTAGCCTTTGAATTGGAACTACCGGGAAGATTATCTCAGGTTCACAACGTATTCCATGTGTCACAACTCAGAAAGTGTTTAAAGACCCCAGATGAGCCAGTATCACATGAAGAGCTTGAGTTACAACCAGATTTGACATACATCGAGAAGCCAGCGAAGATTCTCGAGGAAAACTGGAAACAACTCAGGAATCGAGCTATAAAGTATTGCAAGATACAATGGAAGCATCATCCCGAAAGGGAAGCCACCTGGGAAAAGGAGGAAGACCTGAGGAAAACATACCCCGACCTCTTCAGGTATTACAACCACAACTTCGGGACGAAGTTTTCTTTAAGGGGGAAAGGCTGTAATGTCCCAGGTTTAGAGACGATCGAGGGGTAGATTTTAGAAAGGGATGTGCATTACATTGTAAATTCCGGGGAAATTTCGCGCTTTTAAAACAAAACTGCATCGAAGGGGGACAGGTTTCTCTCTCGACATCCTACAGGGTTAGGGTTTCGAGAGTGCGATGAACTTGTTCCTACTTGTCTAAATTAGGGTTTTAAGAAGAGAGAAGTGGAATTGCATTGAAATCATAAGTTGCATGATTGAATTACAAGTTAAGTTGTTTGAATGAATTCAAACCAAATTTGAATTTGAAATTCAAATTCAAACATCAAATGATCATCATATAATTCAAATTTGAGATAATTTCACAAACAATTATCATTAAGCAAGAATATAAGTAATACAACAATTACATTAAGCTCAATAAGGAAAACTTGAGCTTTATTGATCATCACACACATAATACATTGTCTTTACAATATTCAGATTTGAATTATGGAATTACAACACATTACAAGAATTGAATAAATAGAAAAAGAAAAAGGAAAAATTACAAGGTATTAAAATGACCTAAACTACATTGTGATCTTCATGAAATCTTTAAGATCTTGAGTTCATCTTGAGCATCAACTTGATCCCTGCACACAAACACAAAGAAAATAAAACAAGTGTTATGCCAAGTGGCATAGCCACTTGGCAGGTTAGAAAGAAAGAAAATTGAGCAGATATGCTCAACACTGCCGGAGCTGATCTCTCCACAGCACAAGTCCCAAGCTGGACTTGCACACACACACAACCAGGCAGCACACAAGGCTGGTGTGCATGCTCAACAGCACACCAAGGTTGCTGCATGCTTTACACACACTCAGGGACCAGGGGAGGAGTACAGCAAGGCTGTCGACCATGAAGGTAATGGAGAGGGCAAGTATAAAGGGTTTCCTGAAGCAAACCCTAGCTCATTCCATCGACAACAGCCTCATAGAGTAAGAACACAAGAACAGCAAGAACAGAAGAACAGCCACAGCTGTTCAACCATTCCACAAAACCCAGAAACAAATCAGGAATCAAGGTTTGCAAGGAGGAGCAGGGCAAGCACATCAATCCATCCAGAAGCAAACCCTCTACACCAACCCTATTTCTAGGAGCTGGAGTGAGGTATACATATCATCATGAACAAACCAGATGGTTTTGTTCATAAACTGCACAGGCATGATCACAAGCACACAAAGGGTGGGGTAACCCTGTTTTGATCATCATTTGGTCAGAGACCAAGTGAAACCTGGAAGAAGTGGAAAGGACCAGGGATCAATCAAGCCTATACCATGGTTATGCCAACCAGAATAGTGGTAGCATCATCCAAATGGAAACAGGAAAGTAAACAATCCCAGAGACTATCCAAGTACAACCAGACCACACTAGCCCTTCTAAGACCATCAGAATATAGACACTTATATGTCTATTTTCATTTCAACATCAATTATACTGGAAGCCATATGACTACCAGTAATATTGCACAAAGAGCATACGTAAGAGGTAGGAGCAACCTTTACTAGCACATCAAGCATTGCTAGGGTCACAACAACTACCTAGCCACACAGAAAAGCCAAAAGAGAAGCATATCATCACTCCAAGGAGTTCATGCATCACAGGAGGTGCCAACACATGTTGGTTTCCATCCAGATAGGGCATAGGATGCACCAGTCTACTACAGTATCAAGTAGATCATGTCTATTGCCAGAAATAGGAAGCCAAGCTTCACTGACAAGCATAGATAAATAAAAAACAACCACACACTAAGCCAAAGCAATTGTATCATTACTCAGATTGAGTTCAAAGAGGAGCTAGGGTCCCCAACCACTGTTGGCATCCCTCTAGCTCAATGCAACTCATTATAAGAATCATCACTGCAAGCAGTTCATCTCATTTATCCACTTAGTCAAGCAAGACAACACAGATAAATGAATATCCAAGAAATCCACACACCAGAGCCTTGCAGTGGATCCAAGTGATCACAGCAAGCAACAGCAATTACCTGAGCCAATCACAGCACATACCAGCACAAGGCATGATGATGCACAGTCACCAGAATAAGCCCAGACAGGCATAGGCAGTAAGTAAAGCAAGCAATAATCAAGCAGCTGATGATCACTGGATCACCAGAGCTTGCTAAAGCATGCTAGCACCCAATTCTAGCATCACACTGACCATAGATAATTAAATAGCCATACATAATCAACAGTTGCTTCACAGTTAATCAAATAGATGATATATGATTGTATCCAGAAGCACATCAAGGGCTTGATGAACCACTGAATCTTGCTAAACAAATACAACACTTACCACTAATTACTGAATCACACAATCAAGCCAATAGCAATGCTCAGATGAGCCTGCTCATGAATTTGAGCACAAGAACTAGCCACATGAGCTCTGGCACTTGCAAATTTGCAAGAATTGCATACTGCAATTAAGCCATTGAAGCCATATGAATACACTGGAATGGCAGGCAATCATAGAAACAAGACAGGGGCACAGGGAAGAATTCTGGCAAGGACTGCAAGCTTAACAGGCACATAGCTTAGCAAACTAGCACAGCAGCACACGCAGTACATCAGCAGCGCGGCAGCAGCAAGCCAGCCATAGAGCAGCATAGGCACCAGGAACAGCAAGCCATGGCTAGAACTACTGGAGAGAGGAAGAAGAACAAGCACACGAGAGAGAAGAAGAGGTGGCGAACGTACCAGGGTCGAGCAGGCAGACCACCATCACAGCCACGGCGGCGCCATCACGCCAGGAGCTCTGGGAGCCGCGGGATCAAGCGGATCCCGAACCCTAGCCATGGCGGAGAGGATCGATGACGAGCGGGGAACGGCGTTTGCTCCAGATCAACGCGGATGGAAGGGATCGCCGTCACCAGGCGATTCGATTGCGCCCCAGGGCGAGGGCCATGGCGGCCGGAGACCGCCGGAATCGGCCGGCGACGGTGAGGGCGACGCAAGTCGCCAGAGGAAGAAAGGGGATTAGGGTTAGGTCGAGCGGCGCGAGGTGGAGAGTGAGCGAGCGACCGCTCGGGTCGGTTGGACCCGAGCTGGTCTAGCCCAACCCACTGGGCTCCACTGACAGGTGGCCCCAGGGGCAATTGTGACTTTTCACAATTCAATTAAAAACCAGTAACTTTAAAATTCAATAGAAAATTGATAAGAGCATTAAAAAAATAATTAAAAATATGAAAAACAATCAGCATAAAATTCTCTATCCAAATAAAATATCAAAGAGAATTTTTAGAGATAATTAAGAATAAGTCTTAATTTGATGATTTAAATAATAATTTAAATCACACATATTATTTTCAATGATGAAAATAAGTCCATTAATGCAATTGGACTTTAAAAACACCTTGACAATATTTCAAGGTTGTATTTACCCTAAATCAAGTATCTTCAAGTTGTTCTTAGTATTAACCTCTCACATGAAATAACAACGACATCGGAAGGGGGGAACAAACCCTAAAACTGGAATCATGCATAATTGCTTCTTTAACCATTGCCCTTATCGGACAATGATGCTATTTTTCAGAGACAGAGGATAAGGGTCAGTCCACACCTTCCAACTGCAAAACTTTGCAGTGTTCAGGCAAGTTCATCACTTGCTCATGTCAATTGTGTATTTCTATCAAATTACTTGCAAAGTACTATGGTTATCACTATTGCATAAAAACCAAAATCACTACTTTCATAACTATGAATATGACTATGTGGTGGGCAATGGAACCATGGATTGTGTTGATATGGTGGAGGTTCCATTGCAAGGGTTTATATCCATCTAGGATTAAACAACAAATGTCGCCAGTGATTCTTGTGCCGTGATACCCGTGTTAACCATAAGATCCGGAGTGGGACGGAGTAGTCAAAAGTGTTTCCACCTCTCGTTCATCAACGGATGCGCTTTACCGTAGTACACTTGTAATCCAAGGGGGCAAGCTGGTGAGGCTGGGGAGTCCTAAGTCCCCACGGCATTGTCCGTAGTACACTTGTCACCCGAAGGAGCAAGATGGTGAGGCTGGGGAGTCCTAAGTCCCCACGGTATTGCGGTCTATGATGGGTTGCAGCTACCGGCGAAGGAGTTTGGTTCGATCCCAGACTGTCGTCGTGGTCGGGGTTCACCCTGAAATATATGGGAATAATGGGACCGGCGTGGACCCAGGGTCGGGGCATGCAACAAAGGGTGGGTGTTCGAGGTAGCGGAGGAACATGATTGGCTAGACCTTATACCGGGCCTCACACCGAAGGAAGTGTGGACGGGAAAGCTGCCCGGTTGGCACCAAGGTTAAGATCTCTTATGGGTAAAGCAACACACCTCTGCAGAGTGTAAAGAACCGTGACCTGTCACTCCCTGTGCCGGGATAAGGAACTGCGAACACGACCGGATAGGAGCTCCATGAAGTTCTAGTAAACCGGTGAAGGCTGACGGACATAGCTCTTTGGAATAAAAGCAATCTCTTGAAGAAATGTTTATCAAAACTTGCATTGGTATTAGACTTTCTGGTCTAATATCGTAGCTAGAGCATTAAACACCTCTTATCTATAATGAACTTGTTGAGTACGCTCGTACTCATCCCAATCTTAAATCCATTGCTTAGATTGTCTGAATCGTCTGGAGGAGGACTACGACAACAATGAAGGAGCCGAGATCATCGGCTATGAAGAACCCGACCTCTCTGGAGGTATCGAAGGCGTAGACTACCTCATCGTCTATGGATCCGGGGAGGCTTCCGGAGGAGATCAAGCCTAGAAACATCCAGAAGTAGTAGTAGCCGAGCAACCCGAACTCTTAGTATTTAGCTGCTCGAGAAAATAAATGTATAACTTAATGAGACTCTTATATTGTAAGCTATGTTGGGTTCGCCTCGAACCCAGGAGTATTCCTCTTAGGACCCAAGAGGAGCTCCGAGACGATATATGTATGACTATTGTAATATTAAATGAATGAGATATGGACCTGCTATGTTCTGTTGTACTACTCTGAGGGATGTAATATTTGCGGAATGGTACTTCGTGAATGTTATATCAACGACTGGCATACTACAACATGCAGTGGTATGCAGGGTCACCACATTTACTTCCTTGAGCTATGCTTGCTCCTCCTAGATTCTGGTGCTTGCTGCTCTGCTACTATGTGATCATCTTGGTGCTATTGAGTCTTTGGGAATGTCTGCTGGATGAACTTGATGATCTACTGGTTCTAAGTTGAAATGGTGATGCTCTGTGTTTCTGATGTTGATCTGCTTGAGGTGTTGGTCGATGGATGGCTTGGTATGCAGCCCAAGTTCAATGTATATCAGTTTAAATTGCTAGGCCTGCTTGACATGTGCCATGTGACTCCCCTTCTACCTTTAATGTGAGCAGCCTGCATGCTTGAGGTTGCTGAGAGCCTAAGCTATTGAGGATAGACTTAGGTGCGGGGATGATTATCTCCATTTGCACTTAATTTTGGAATGCCATTTGGCAATTTCATTTGTTTTGCTTGTTTTTTTATATGTTGCAGGTTGTCCAAGAGGAAGAGATAGAAGATAGTGAAGATAATAGAGAAGAAACGATGTAGCTAGGGCTTTAGATTTAGTTTTTTATATTTCCTGTTTTATAAATTGTAATTTCTCCTTTATCTTTTACTATTGTAAATATATATATATATATCGTAAAGATAATGTATTATGTAAAGATAATGTATTATGTGTGTCTATGAATAAAATTGCAATTTCTCTAATTTTTTAATGTTGCAATTAATTCAATTATTGTATGACTTCTAGTTTAAAAGTAATTATTTAAATTAAAAATTCCTTGGTCGAAATTCAAATTTAAATTCCAATAATTTGTATTTGAATACAATCCAAATTTCTTCCCTCGAGACCACAAGTATGAGGGAGGTCATGTTAAAATCTATCGCACTATCGCCATGGATAAACCCTAGTTCACAGCAAGGGAGAGACCTCGAGCCCACTCGGTTTTAATATTAAAGCGCGATTTTTTTCCTGTCTTGAGATGCAGATGCACAACCCTTCTAAATCTACCCCCACTTGACCTAACACATGCAGGGGCGGCACTACTAGTGGACCAACCTGGTCCGGGCCCGTCCTTACATTTGATTTTCACTCGTATTATTCCAGCCCACTAGTAAAAAAACCGGGCAATATGTGTGATGTTTAGTTCTATTTTGATGAGTGGCCCGGTCTTACAATTGTTCCATGCTCTGCCACTAAACACATGGGATGTTACAATCGACATGCAGGTGACCCTGCCGGAGAAGAACCTGGTGATCCACATCACGTACAGCTGGCTATCGATTGCGGAGATCCCAACAACGTGAACACGGTTCTCAACGTCATCGGCAACATGCAGTACCGCCTTCGTTTGAAAAATCCATTAGTTATCTTGCCGCTCGTGTCTAGTTCTCGCGGCCACCATTTGGGGTAGGATGCATAAAACTAATCACTGGAAGCTTTTTGGTTCCGGTGATGCAACTTCGCCACCAAACAAAATGCTAAAAGTGGTCTAAAAATTATTTACAACATGCTATAAACCCATTGAGTAGTGAAGCCTAAAAAAGATCCAGGCTACCAAATGCCCGTCCGTAGAGTGATTCGACGGTTAAAACTTTGAGTATCCTCGAACAACAAACTGTGCAACCATTTGAGGGGAAAAGAAATACTTGTTCCGTCCCACCAAAAGTATCTCAACTTTATCGAAATTCAAAATATACATCTAAATTTTTGATAAAGTTGTTCTTGCTGTTTCCGTCATTTTAGGAACTATAACAAACGGGTCCCACCAAGATCGATCACCTCTGGGCTTGATTGTAATCTTGGTCGTTTCAGAGTTGGTTGCGCTGCGCACGGCAACCGCCCCGCCCGAATCATCCATCTCCGCCCGCACCACCATCGCCTTCCAAAATCTCTACGCGCCCGCGCTAGTATATACTCTTCGCCTCCGCCCGCCCGCCCACCTCCGCCGCACCAAATCAAACCAACCCTGCTCTGCGGCATAATCGCAAACACCTCTCGTGCGCCCGCCGCCGCGCCGCCGCTGCGTTCCGGCCGGAAAAAGCGCCCCGATGGGCAAGAAGAGCGATCACAGGAAGGCGGAGGCGAAGCTGCGCGCGGAGGCGGAGGCGGCGCTGAAGCTCGAGTTCGACGGCCGCCACGAGGAGGCGATCGCGCGCGTCGACGATCTCGCGGCCAGGCACGAGGAATCCGCTCCCGTGCTCCACCTCGCGGCCAACGTCCACGACGCCGCCGCCAATCGCGCCTACCGCGCGGGCGACGACGACGCTTCGGCGCGACACTACCGCACGGCGCGCGGCTACCTCATCAAGGCCAGGGAGCTGGTCCCCAACTGCATCTCCATCTCCAACTTCCTAGCGAAGGTGCTCTTCAGGTCCGGCGAGGTCGACGAGGCGGAGAAGGTGGCACGTGAAGCCGTCGGGATCGCCGACCCCGTCGACCCGGCGAAAAACAACGTCGCCTACGCCTCCCGTGCAGCCAACACCACCAGGGACCAGAGGGTGCTGAACTGCAGGAATCTGGCTCGCCAGACCCTCGGGGAGATTGGTCGTTCCGGATTGCCCGCCCGCGTCAGCGAGGTGCTCAAGCTCGACACCGGCGCCCATGACGGGTCGCGCGAGGCGCTCACCAAGGCCAAAGAACTCGCCAAGAGCTACCCCTCCTCGTCGCGCGCGCAGTTACTGTTCGCACACATGCAGCTTCAGCGCGTGCGCCTCCTTCACCCGGACATGGACAGGCGAGGCTTTCTGGATCGTATCCGCGCAGACGTGAAACAGGCAATTGCGAGCACCTTCGGTAACTCGCTCGTCTTCGCCATGTTCCACGCCAAGCTCTGTTTCGTCCTGGGCCTGTATGCGGATGCGCACTTTGAGTGCGTACGGGCATTCGACATGCCGGAGCCTGTTGACCCCAGGCTGGAGGACGTCCCTCCTCGTTCTGTCCAAGGAGACACGCTTGAGCTTAGGCTACGGTCTGTAGACGAGGAGCTCGGACGCTTGGTCAACAAGCTCTTTTCGGTGGCCGATGCTTTCCGGTGCTCAATGGCACGCGACAGGCAGGCCGGCTTCCTATCACTGGGACTCCTTCAACTGCAAGACTACTATCATCAAAACTTTGGAAGCTACCAATGGGCTGTGGCACAAACCATATCTGATGCACTCACCTTTGTCAGCCAAAACAGGTCATGGAGGTTTTGGATTTGCCCCTTTTGTGCTGGCAACAAGTTACCAAATACAGATTCTCTCCTGGAACACATCAACAGCAAGCACCTCCGGAAGCTTCGCTCATTGTTTGGTTCAGTGCTCCCTCAATATTTCATTGAGGATGATGTTTTGGATGACATAACCATCTACCAAGATTCAGAGGGCCACCACTTCTTCCGTTTCAATAACAAGGATTATGTATTTGCATGCTTGTCTGTTCCGACTCAAGAACTGTCAATTGCTGGAGTACAAGACAAGATATGCCAACGAGGAAAGGAGATCCTACAAGATATCGAGGTCAAGTTGAAGAGCTTGCCTGCAGACGAATTAAGCGCTGAGGTCTAGAAATTTTCGCTCTTGCATCTACTTGTTTCGACTTAGTAGGTTCAGTCTTGCGCATTCTTGCTGACTATCATCTTAATTTATCAGGCTAACCTTCAACTTGTTTGTATATTGCAGTTTGATACGGCTTGTTCTGAAATCCAACACCTGTGGGATGCTTTTCTCAGGAACTCTTTTTTGGATTATCGCATTCTCATCAAGAAATTGGCAAGACCCTTCATATGGGTGCGTTTACAACTGCAGCTGCTTGTTCATAAACTATGCCTAGGTATATGTTTGTTTTCTCCTAATGTGCACTGACATATAAGCCCATCTCCGCAGACTAAGTTATTACAATCCTTGAGTGAAGACAAAGCTGCCAGTAAGATTTCCAATGCTGATATTGATGTGATATTCCCTAATGTTGTCGATGTGCGGTATGTCAAAAGCTACTTCTCTTTTTATCCTGCATTTACATTTTTAACTCACATTTTACGTAGAAAGGTTATTTTGCTACCTGTGGTATTCACCCGCGTTTCTTTCTGAAACAAATTGTTTTTGTTCTTGATTTTACTACATAACATAATGGAAGGATTTCTACAGTTGAACAGAACTTTCTGTGTTTGCAACATTGAAAAGATAAAAGCAGACCACAATATTTAATTATAAAATATTAGATAATTAAAGTTTTATATCGTATGGTATACTTATGTGTATGATCTAAATTCCATTAAAAATGGCAAAGCTAATTTTTAACCGAGGATTAATTTGTGAGAGTAGCAGATAGACATGTAGTATCCTCTGTACATGCCAGTATGCGCAGTATTGGAGTTATTGTCAATTTCTTAGGGAGGTGAATTTACAGTAAGCAGAACGGACATACGGAAAAACATTAACTAAGACAAAAGTTTAGTTCGTTATTATAAGATAGACTAACAAAAAAAATACATAATTTTCTTCATGCAAAGCAAGATATGCAGTATTGGAGTTATTGTCAATTTCTTTTTTAATAGCATTAGCCTTACATTAAATCAAAATTATGTCCTGATGTTATAGACACTTGAATATGCATTATTTAATGCATGTTCTGCCAAACGGTCAATGCATCAATATATTCTGGAAATTTCGTTCCATATTTGAGTACTCTTCAAATAAAATGGCACCTGTATATTGTGAATCGATATGCATAAATGTAACACCCTTGAATAAATTCTGCATGATTCCCACACACCCAACTTTTTTCATGGTCCTCTTGTGCTATCAATTTTTATTTATTATGAAAACCCAATGATAAATGAGAAAATAATTATTGAAATAATAATTGTAGGCAATTAGTCCAATAAAATTTATTACTCCCTCCCGATCCATAGCAAGTGTTGGGATTTAATACTATTATGGATCGGAGGGGGTAATTGACTTTCAGCAAATCAAGCGGAGCTTCTTATTTTTTCACATTTTCAATATTTATTTTTGGTGAACTTTTTTCGAACACTTGCAATAAGTTTCTTCATCTTATGCGATTCTAGAAAGCCTTGGGTTATTTTTTCACTTGATCATATTGATTTCTGGCTACGAAGAAATGAACAGAGTGGTACTAACTATTTGATCACAAAAGGTCCTGCATAACTGGCTATTTTTGAAGTCTACTTGAAATGATTTCCTTTCTCTGTATATAGTATTATATTATTTCAAATATGCACCTTTTCTTCCTTTATCATATTTAGTATTATGGGATTTATCCTATGTACAGCTCACAAATTTCATTATTGTTTTAGTGAGGTTCATGCTGAAGATAATGTGGGAAGATTGGAGATACATCCAAATTCTAGCATTGCAGATGTTCAAAGTGGCGCAGCAGGCCTGAAATATGTGCCCAGCAATGCAAATGAGAATAGTGCCTCAAACCTTTTAGGTATTCACCTGTAATTTAAACAGCCAAAGGAATTTTGTACTCCATATAGCAAGAATAAGTAGGATCGTAAGTATATTTCTATAAGTTATACCAATGCATGGCTCATAGATGGAGCTCCCTTGCTGGGTTATCAAGAATTTCTAGTAGTGGCACTATGCAGTTCATATTCAATATGTCATACTCTGTGCAGCAAGCAAAAGGAAGGATCATAAGTTTTCATAAGTTACACTAATGCATCTCTCTTGGTGGAGCTCCATTTCTGGGTTTGTAAGAATTTCTAGCAGGAGCACTATGTAGTTGACATTCCATCAATATTTGCAGATATTTAAATGTATCATTGAACTCGTTAAATTACTCTTCCACTCCTATCCATAGAAAGTTAGGTGCTAGATGCCTAAATTCTGGTTATCCCAGGTTTTGATGGGTACTATCTATTAACAAATCTTCTTGCATAAATTCAGCTGCGTGTCGTACTAGACCAACTCATTTGTCGGTCTGGATTTCAGCACCTGGAAAACCTTTCGAAAGGCTAGGCCTGAGCCTGTATCAGCCCGAAACCAAAAAGTTCAGCATTTTACAATTTCTTGCAATACAGTGTTGGCTTATTATTTTATTTCTTTTTTGGTCATTGATCTGAAATTTGACCCACACCTCAGAAAACTGTACTGGTCAGGCCACCCATGAATTAGGTCTAGCCTGGACAGAAGTTCTGCATTACCGAGAGGACCATGCTGTACAGGTTATCTTAGATTCTTAGGAGAAAGTTCTCTCTAGAACTGGCTTTGAACATCCTTTTTACTCGCCGGTCGTTTACTTAGATAACTCTGTACTGATATAACATTAGTCGATTGTAATAACTAGCAAATGGAATAAAACTAAGAAGCAGGTTTTACATTTATGGGGTTCTGTGGTGCAAAGGAGATCCCTCGATAATTGGATGACTATGTTACAATCGATTGTAACTTAATCAAGTAAGTATGTATAGGCAAGTCAAGTGATAACTGGTCAGTGCTAAACAAACTCAAACTTCTCAGTGCTGTCATCTTTCAAATCTGTTTAGTAATGCAGAAAAATGTTATTTGTTCTGATCTTGCAATCTTATCCAGGGTCTTCTAGCCAATCTTCTCAGGAAACAAGCATTTCCCTTTATCGAAAGAGTATCGAAGTTCTCGGCAAAGATACTGACATCTTTGTCTTGAATTTCATCATTCAGGTAGCTGAAAGTTGGCGCATGGCTATGTGCTTTGACGCACACTTGCTTCTAATATTGTATAAATATGTGCAGATATTATGGAATTGGAGGGGTTTCAGAGATGAATTTCTAAAGAGACGACCTGTGTGCACCCTGCCAAGCCATCAAGGCCCCTGCATTAGTCAAATGTTATACACTATCTTCTCTGGCTGGCAGAAAGATGATCACCACAGAACTTATTCACTGATTTCTATCAGGGACACAATATGCCAAGTTTTAAGTGACAGCACTGTATTTCAAAATGTATGGTTACAATACCTCGTACATACTTGCACGCCCCTTATTTTCCTTGGTTTATTTACCTTTGTTCATTCCTTACTTGTAATTATGTAGTGAGAATGTTTCCAAGTAAAATATGGATGTCATATATTTTCACTTAAGAAAAAAACTTCCTAACATTTAAACGAAAGTCTTCAGTTTGAATTTTCATGTGCCAGAATTAATCATGTTTCTTGCTCTGTATGCACATTGATATACTAGGCATGTCTGCATATGCACTATAATGAACACAACTGATATGTCCTTTTGTTTGTAATCTCTGTCAGATATTTTTCTTTTCCATATAACATTATCTGCTCCTTTGACTTATATGTGAAATGTCAACTGATCCATCTGAAACTACTGACATCTAAATCTATCTGAACATGTCTGGAGAAGTGTAAAACTGGTGACTGACTTTCATTCCTTTGCAGGTTAAAGTAAATACATCTTCTTACATTGTAACCACCATTCTTAACGCATTGCTAATGCCAGAAGTTTTTCTGGAAGTACACTATCCTAAGGATGTTGAGACGTTGAAACAGCCAGCCAATCCAGCAATGGTGCTGTGCAATAAAGCAATAATCTGTGAGGGGTTTGGCATTAAAAATTCTACTGCATGTGGCGATAAACCCAATGCAGAGCCACTTCAAATAGAAAAGGTGTGTAGCATATGCTGTAGATTTACTGTGTAGTCAACATTGTATAGGTGGATGTAGCTTTCCGGCAACTAGTAAATGTCGAGTTTTTATTTGTCCTGTGCAGGGAAAGTCAATTGCAGATGACAAATGCAGGCAAGTTGATCCGCTTTCTGTTAGCACGCCAGAGTTCTCTACAGTAGGTAAATATGTTCCCCAGGAACAATACATTGCAATTTTAAACTCTCTGGTCACTTCACAGTTCTTGGGTAAATCTAATTTTCCCTCCATACTTAAACTACTCAAAAGGCTGCCGCAGCAAAAAAAAAAAATAACTTGCCACTAGTTCACGTCATAAAGGTAATTTGTTTTCTCTTGCTTATTATGTTGCAGTCATGCACTGTGCAATGGCTGAGAGGGAAAACCAGCGCACCCTCCGCGAAGTGATAAAGAGCCTGACATTGGACCCTGATTACTTCTTCTTCCTTGATGATCCAAATATAAGTCCTGACACAATGAAATGTACATTTGTCTCAATGGTATGTACATAGAACCTTTGCTTCTACCGAATTAAATTGCAGATGGAACTGACCACTTAATGTTTGTCCTTAAATGATGATGTTAAGGTTTTCTGATGAAGGTGAACAATGAGGTAGTCTGTATTATTGGTTGATACAAATTGCGCTGAGTGTTTCACAGCAAATTTACCAGTTCGTTGTGTTATTGTTTTGACTGGTGTTGGATGCTACGTTCCTTTAAGGTGCACCCACGTATGTTAAATCCCTCAATACATGCTGGAATAAAACAATGTATATGAGAAAGGTATTGTATTAAGAAAGCTGGAGTTGCTCTGGAGTCTGAATCGAGGTATTTTCTGAGATCGTTTATAGCAATGTTACAGGAGGTTGTTCAAGGTTCTTAAAGCTACCGTTGCCAGAGTTGGTCTCATATTACAATATATTTTGGGAAGTTTTCTGGCTGCGTTTTTTTTGTCAAGTAAATCTTAGTGGGCTGCGAACTGTCAAATGGTTTGCATGTGACACTTAAGATGCACCTGTAATTCATATGTAATTACATTGTGGATGATTGCAAGACAAGAATTTGTGCGGTAATCAAGCATATGTATGGGCAGTAAAGGAAACAACAGAACTGAACGTAATTGAGTGGTCATTGGAGAAGTACTGTGTGAATAGGTAATCTTGTCAGAACTTGCAAGCTCGGATAGTCACAGTTCCTGGTTTTTGTATCTTTCATGAAATGGTTTCATACAATGGCATGTATTAGCTGCAGGAAATGTAAGCATTTCTTTACTTGCCATGCACTGTTCGTCATTCATGAGTTTCTTGCATGCTTATAGGATCATCATAACACTAAGCGTACACTGATCCATATTATGTTTAAATCCTATTACAGATCTTTTATCATGAAGGGAAGCTTCTCGGTATTGTTCGAGAGTACCAGAATAAGTGGCTCGTATTCGTACATAACGATGCTGTGGCTACGGAGGTAACTTGCCCTCTTAATCAGTGTAGCAAGTTTGCCTTTTCATCCTGGACTGTTCTATTAGTTGATCTAAGGCCTAGATCGGACTGTGGGGATTTTCATGATTCTTAAGAACTACCTGGAATTTTGTAACTGTTCCACCCTCTTCTGATAGAAAAGGCAGAGCTCATTCATGATTCCTAAAAAAATCTTGTGTAATTCCTGCGTTGCAAACAGGCTCTGAGATTTTTGGGCTGCTGTAGTTGTTGCCTTGTTGGATGGTGATCTGAATACCTTCCAATTGCCATGCAGTTTAATTCCTGGGAAGATTTGCTACATGGTTATGGAGACCATGAGATACAACATTGTGTTTACTTTTTCGAGATCATCAAGATCATCATCAAATAGACAGGTATGGTTGCATTGCCATAACTCTGAGATCGGGAGTTGCAGAAAAATGTTAGCTTCTGTTTGTAATGCTCATGTGGCCATAGCAAGGACAGTCGAAGCTTGAATAATGCTTCTGTTTCCAAACTCGAAAGATAGGCAATTAGGCATGCTTTGATTTGATATGCCCTGCTTGCACCCCACCAATTACAGTTTTACTTTTTTTTTTGTTTCTCCCTGAACCCTTTGTTCCATATGATCAGTAAATTGCTATTACATGAAGCAGGATTCCAAAGAGATTGTGTTTCTGCACAAAGACATGCTCCCCAACCTCTTAGCTCCAGTGGTGTGGGACCAACATCTGAGGAGAAAAGAGTTTAGATCCCACCTTTTCTTAGGAAGCTTATTACATACCACTTGGTGGTACCCGGTTTGGCTGGTAATGTGGGAATATGGCGTTGAACCTTAATTGGATGCTGATCATGGACGAGAAACGAGATAATTCTTGTTTGTTCGGTGTATATGATGATCTGGACTCTATTCGGTTGCTCTTGCTCGTATGTTTCGGTGAGAGATGTCGCATGTGAATTTTTTTTTGAACAAACGCATGTGAATATGTGATGGTGTCGTTACCCTGGCCGGGACGTCTCGTCTCGTAAATGGGCGCTGCTTGCACTCATGTCCTTGGCTCGTTGTCAGGCTACAAGGGGGCAGCTTAGGGCATGTACAACGGGAGGCGCTAGGCCTGGGCGCCAGGATTAGTTCCCTGCTCGATCGGCAGTTCAGTTTAATATTCCTAGCGTCCCTACAGCATCGACGCAAGAAGAGGCAGCGACGCTTGGCTTTGTTTCTACTCTTTGAAACATACAGGGCAGGGCAACGGGCCAAGCAGCCGAGCAGTTATGCGTCTGATATTGGCGTCTACCGATGGGAGTCAGGGCGCTTAGCAGATGATTTAATTTTGTGAGATTAACTAGTGCAAATGCCGTGCTGCCACGAGTGCGGTGCATAAGTGTATGGTTTAATTATTGGTTTGCCACTACAGCTCGCGCAACACTCAGTTTTACCACTAGAGCAGAATGGTGCTCGGTTTTACCACCGCTTTTGGCGCAGCTGCTCTGTCGAGGCCAAACGGCCAGGCTTCAAACGTTTTCGTCTCGTGCCGTTACTGAAAGTGGAGCCGAATCTTACAGGTAGGACCGCACAATGACAAATTGGGTGAAGACCGAACTACCCCTGCTCCCGCCACACAGCCACACACCGTTCCGCTGCTCCCGCCACCACCCTCGCCCCTGCCGGCACCACCTGCGCCGCCACCACCTCCGCCGCCACGCGGCCATCCCGCGTGGACACCTGCTCCACCGTCGCCGCCTCCAGCAGCACCTGCTCTGCCCCCACCGTCTTGCGACGTAGTCGCTCGTTCCGCCACTGCACCCTCCACCTGCTCGATGAAATGGCTAGTGGCGGCGACGACCTTGGCGAGGCAGGCGTCGGGCCGGAGACCCGCCACGTCCACGACTGGATTCCCGAGGGTCCAATTGAGCTTTCTTGTGCAGTGCAACAATCAATTTGACATGGAGTGCTCATTGCGTTTGATTTTGCTTTTGGTGTGCTCATTGCCTCTCTGTTTTTGGTTGGTTAGGATGGAATTACGGTTTGCTTTCTTGGTGAACATTAGAAGGGAGCGATTAATAGTGGATGCAAATGATCAAAAGAAATTCCAAAGATGGTTTGATTATCGGTTGCCAATGGATTCTAATTTGAGTTTTAGATAATTTGGGGAGGTAATTTGCGGCCCATATCCTTGGGGTTTGCATGATGAAGGGGAATTCAAATACTACGATGGGGGAAGTGATTGGGTGAAAGTTAGTAATGATGAAGAGCTCGCTACCATGTTTGCTAAGCATAAGGAGAAAGAGCAATTTCATGCGAGGCTGCAAAATGATGTGGTTGTGCCGGCAGTTGGACCTTCTCGGATAGATTCATGTCGTCGTAATGGCAGCTCTAGCCAGAACGGTTCAGTTAGGGGAGCTTCAGTTAGTGCACGGCGACGTGGTGGCTCGTCAAACATGGGCACCGGCAGTAGGGTCCCAAGAGAAGTGGAGCCTAAATACATCGATGATGAAGAGAGGCTATATTCTGATGTTGTGCAGAATTTACGACGGCCATGTCGGGCTGAAAACCGAGATGAGTATGACAATGAGGCTTTTGTGATTGATGATGAGGAGGTTGAGGACAAAGACCTTCCAGCTATTGAATGGGACCCCGCAAACCCTCAGATGGAAGAAGGTACCATCTTTGCATCCATGAGTGAGTGTAGAATCGCACTTGTGACGTACTGCATCAAGGCGGAACGTACATTTGAAGTTGACAAGAGCAACAGAGTACGTTACAACGTGCACTGTCCGACTAAAGATTGTCCATGGAGGATGCACGCGTCTAAAATGCAAAATAGCACGAATGTTCAAGTCAAAGCGAACCCTTTTAGACACACATGCCTAGAATCAACCCTGAGGAAGGAAACAATCACTAGAGCCAAGTCAAGATGGGTGGCTGAAGAAGTAAAACGGTGGGTGATAGAAGACCATCAAGTGGGTACAAAGGAGTTGCAGAAGAAGCTCAAAGAAAATTTCAAGATAGAGGTACCATACATGAGGGTTTTCAATGGAAAACAACATGCTATGGATTCTATTTATGGTAATTACCAGGAAAGTTTTAAACTGTTGTATTCATTTAAGGGTGAAGTGGAGAAGACCAGCACAGGTAGTATTGTAGATATTGACCACCACACCATGGAGTACACATTGATGGGAATGACAATGACCAACGAATGCTTTAGAAGGGTTTTTGTCTTCTTTGAGGCTTGTCGTTGGTTTTTTTTTGGAAGGATGCATGCCCTATTTGGCTATTGATGCTACTTTTCTCAAAGGGAGGTTTAAGGATAGTTAGTAACAGCTTGTGCAGTTGATGGGCACAATTTTATATTTCCAGTTGCTTATGGCATGCTGGAGGCAGAGTCTGAGGAGAGCTGGACTTGGTTTTTGCAGAATCTACGCCGGGCTATTGCACATCCCAATGGGTTGGTAATTCATAAAGATGTTTGCAAGGGTTTAGAAGTAGCCTTGGACAATGTGTTCTCTGGAGTAGAGCATAGGTAATGCATGCGTCACCTTGCTGCAAATTTTAGGAAGAAATTCAAAGGAAAGGTGTATGCCGACAATTTGTGGCCAGCATCTTTAACTTGCAGTGTGAAGAAGCACAACTATCACATGAGGGAGTTATACAAAAATGAAAAAGTGAAGGAATACTTGGAAACACACCACTCCAAGTTATGGGCCAGAAGCCAATTCAGTGAAGTGCGTAAAGTTGACTATGTGCATAATAATCTTGCAGAGTCTTTCAACTCAACGATCCGAAAACTAAAGGGTCTTAATTTGGCTGATTTGCTTGACAAGATAAGGATAGAATACATGCAGAAATTTCTTGTTCGTGCAGGAATAGCCGAGGAAAAATCCATGGGACACATTATAATCCCTTCCGTGATGAATGAATTGAAGCAGAAAACAAGAGGCTTGGAAATGGACATGACTCGTTGCTCGGCTACGATGGCAGAGGTATCATTTGTGGATAAAGAGAAGAGGGAATGGAGATATCCAGTGGATTTAGAAGCTAGAACTTGCAGTTGTAGGCAATGACAAATAACCGGGTTGCTATGCATTCATGCCTTGTTTTTCATCACTACTCTGTCAGGTCAAGCAGGGAACATACAACAATATGTGCATGATTACTACTCTGTTGCAAAGTTCAAAGCCACATATGCACATGCCTTACCTGCTTTGGAGGGAAAACGACAATGGGACGTAGTGGATCCTGGTTTTAAGCTTTGCCCTCCAGTTCTGAAGAGAGCAGCAGGTAGACTGAGGAAAAGTAGAATAAGACCTCGCAACGAAGGAGCTGGACTTGTACCGAGGATACGTAAGTGCACAAGGTGTGGTGGGTCTGGTCATTTCGCTAAGTACTGTGATAACGTAGAAGATCCAGTGTTCGGAGAGTGTTTCGATGCTTCAAATGATGAGCAAACTGATGATCAAAATGAGGATCCAGTGGAGGCTACAAGTGATGATCAAAATGATGATCAAAATGATGATCCAATTGATGATCCAATTGATGATGCAATTGATGATCCAATTGATGGGCCACAAAATGATCAAAATGATGATCAAATTGATGATCCTATTGATGATCAAAATGCGGGTCCAATTGATGATCCAATTGAGGAGCAAATTGAGGCTCCAAATGTTGGTGTCCAACTTTCTGTGGTTGTGAGTTCTACTTGGTATGTAAATCTTGCCAATACTAGTGTACATTTATCACTTGACACAATCTTACCGCCCTGCCCTTTGTTTTGTACAACTCTGTTGTAGGTTCGAACAAAGTCGTGGCAGTGAGCTCTGAGGTAGTTAAAGTGCCGACAACCAAGAAGAGAAGAAAAGAAGCAATGAGCAGAAGGATCACAAGGAGAAAGTGGTGGCAACAAGCACAAGGATCACCAGGAGCAAAGTGGTGGTAAGAAGCACAAGGACCAAGAAGAAGCCGCAACGCTTTGTAGATGATTGAGTAGGAACCAATTGATTAGAGTACATGTTAGAACTATGTTTGAATGATGTTGGAATGATGAGATTACATGTTTTGAGGAACTCATGTCAAAATGTGCTAAAAAAGAGCTCCAAAGGTAGGGTAAATGGCCTCATTTCTAAGCAAGTTTTTTTGATCTTGTCTAAATTGGCCAAATAAGTTTACACACATCTATTCCATGTAAGAAGATTATGTGAGAAGGTTTTCCATTTTTTTTGAATTTCTTATGCTCATTTCAAATTTAGTCAAACCTAACTTTGGCCATCATTTTAGCAAGTTTGAAACATGGAATTGAAAAACTAAGCATGGATCATTCTTATTCACTCCAAAATGAAGCTTTGGTGAGGTTTTTGAAACTTTTCGTGTTCCAAACCCTAAACCTCTTGTCTTCACCCTCGATCTCGTAACCCTAAACCCTAACCCTAACCCTAAACCCTAATCCCTAAACCCTAACCCTAAACCCTAACCCTAACCCCAAACCCCAAACCCTAACCTTAAACCTCTTGTCTTCACCCTCGATCTTGTAACCCTAAACCCTAACCCCTAACCCTAAACCCTAACCCCAAACCCTAACCCCTAACCCTAACCCCAAACCCTAACCCATAACCCCTAACCCTAACCCCTAACCCCTAACCCTAAACCTCTTGTCTTCACCCTCGATCTCGTAACCGTAAACCCTAACCCCTAACATTTTAGCAAGTTTGAAACATGGAATTGGAAAACTAAGCATGTGTCCTTCTTATTCACTCCTAAATGAAGCTTTGGTGAGGTCTTTGAAACTTTTCATGTTCCAAACCCTAAACCTCTTGTCTTCACCCTCGAACTTGTACCCGAGTGTTTGAGATATGACATTAGACACATGGTTTTTTTGTTGGACAATATGTAGACCATGTTTATCAACAAGAATCGGTAGTATATGACATAAGAAGACTATGTGAGAAGGATATCCATTTTTTGATTTTTTTTTTGATTTTTCTATGCTCATTTCAAATTTAGTCAAACCTAACTTTGACCATCATTTTAGCAAGTTTGAAATATGGAATTGAAAAACTAAGCATGGATCCTTCTTATTCACTCCAAAATGAAGCTTTGGTGAGGTTTTTGAAATTTTTCATGTTCCAAACCCTAAACCTCTTGTCTTCACCCTCGAACTTGTACCCCAGTGTTTGAGATATCACATTAGACACATGGTTTTTTTGCTGGACAGTATGTAGACCATGTTTATCAACTAGAATCGGTAATATATGACATAAGAAGTCTATGTGAGAAGGTTTTCCATTTTTCGTTTTTTTGAATTTTTTATGCTCATTTCAAGTTTGGTCAAAGCCTAATTTTGACAAGCTAACCCTTTTCTTTCCGGACCGATCCGTGGGTTGCTCTGTTTTGCATTGTGGACCGTTCACTGCGGTAACGCCAGCCGTCCGATCTAGCCTTCTAGAAGGTTTCGCGGCCGATCCGTGGACGCCCTCGTTCTTCAACATGATTGGTTCCTTTCTCCATGCGTACGGTGGGCTATAAGAACACTGAAATGTCCGTTGGGCCATCCCGCGTGTCTAGGCCTGCGATGCATGCGCCATGCATGCGCCACGAAGCTTGCTCGCTAATGCCCCTTTCCACGTACCTCGCTCGCCGACACCTTTTAATGCATCATCGCAGCGTCTCAGCGTTGCCATCGTCTCAGCTCTCGCAGCATTGCAGCAGCATCAGTTTTGCCATCGTCTCAGGCTATGCCATCGTCTCACGCGTCAATACCCTTAATTATTTTTGGAAAACGGCTAGCCACGCGTAGCCCTGATTCATTAGGAACCCTAATTATGAGCCAACCTCTTTATAAGGGGCCTCTCTTCCTCTCCCACACACCAACCGAGTGAGCCTCTCTTCCTCTCCCTCTCCAAAGCACCACACACCCAAGCGAGCCTCTCTGCCTCTCCGAAGATGCAGTACACGGGAGCGACCATCCATCGTCCACGCACCGCGCCGGAGCTACTCTATCCGACGGACGTCCTCATCGAGAACACGCTCCGTGTGTGGGCAAAGTCGAGGTGGAGGACCGAGGTCGAGCTCACTCGAGACTTCCTCAACGAGGGCTTCTCCCACCTCCCACGGGGCTCGCCCATCATGTACCGCCTCAACGAGTCTCGTGAAGGCGTCTCCCTCAAGCTTCTCATGGTCACCTTCGCCAACCGAGTTGACGCGTACGCCATCCTCGGCGTGGTCTTCTGGTGCGGCTGCGAGTCAATCTTCTTCACCAACTACAACATCTTCACCGATTGCGACTCCATCTTCTTCTCCGGGAAACGTATGCACTGCCTCCCGTACAACAAGTGAAGACGCTGGTGAAGACGGTAGTGCGGCGCAGGTGGTGCGGCCAAGATGTGTTCTCGTCAAACTCGTCATGTTTTCTTAGCTTTAAGTTTTTTTTCTATGTGGTTCCGTGTCGAGTCGTGTCAAGTCGTGTCACTCAACTTATCTATCTAGGGTACCCATCTATCTATCTATCTAGGGTACACATCTATCTATCTAAGTTATGTCCGTGTAACGGTGGAACTAAGCATCTTATATATCGACTTTATCTAAGTTATTTTGTGATGATCTGGCTACCAATATTTGCATCTCATATATCTTAGTTTTCTATGATTTCGATGTAATATATCAAGGGTGTATGAATTATGAAATCACAAACATGGATCAAAGTATGAACTTTGATGTAATATAAGTAGGGTACCCATATAAGTATGAAACAAAAAATCACAAACACGCAATGCTTGAAATCATAAAAATGCACCCTTTTTCCCGCAAAAACTATGATTTCGATGTAATATATCAAGGATGTATGAATCATGAAATCACAAACATGGATCAAAGTATGAACTTTGATGTAATATAAGTAGGATACCCATATAATTATGAAACAAAAAATCACAAACACGCAATGCTTGAAATCAGAAAAATGCACCCTTTTTCCCCCGCGAAAAAGAGAAAGATTCACCCTTTTTTGTTTGACCATTTTTCCAACCTAAACCACAAACACGTAATGGTTAAAATAACAAAGACGCACCCTTTTTTTTGTTAAATAGCGTGCATAAACACAAAGTACAAACATATGCATCCTTACACCATAAACCAAGTCACGAACTAGAACTAACTATAGCTATATTTCTTCCTTTTGCTTTTCAATATCTTTCCATCCACCCCACTGGCTACCAGAGCAATCCTTCACTCTACCATACTAAGCGGTCTTGGGTTCGAGTCCCAGCCGCACCCCTTTTTGTTTGTTCATTTTTCACCCTTTTTTTAAAGACCCTTCTCATCTGCCCAAAGCTAAACCTTTGCCACTAGCGAATCTTGATCAGATTTATTTATTTCAAGCTTGCAAATTCACGCCAAATTCAAGCTTACAAGTTCATACAATTTGAAGCTTACAAATTCATCAGAAATTCATGACAAAGTCATGCCTTTCCATACAATGTTAACATTAAACCTAGTGCGATGATAATGCCACCTACAAATGCAAAAATGTAATTGCAAAGGTCTGGCTCAAAAGCTACCTCTCTGTCAATGCGTGCTCCGCCCTCCGTCTCTTCTGCACTAGCTATCGCAGCGACCCGTGTCGTTTGTGGCAAGATGGGTAACCATTCTTCGTGCTCATCTAGCAGCTGATTCATCAGCGTCTGGACCAAAACATCGACCCAAACGAAGAAGCATTTTATCTGCAAGCACACGAAACAGATCGACCACATTGAGCACAAAATATCCACAAAATACTGAAATTTTCCCTGTTCTTACCCCTTTCTCGCAGCTGCACACGTAGAACGGACGATTGGTGTTCTTCGATGTGCGCGAAATCCTCTGATCAACGGCCGCCCAGCACCGCGGACAGAGGAGGATCGGCATCTCCATGCGCACCGGAAGCTCGAACCGAGAGGTGGCGCGGGAGCTAGAACAAGACATGGATAAGGGAGGTGGCGCGGGATCTGAACCATGAGGTGCTTGTAGCAGACGGCTGCGCCCTCCGCAGCTCCCGCCGTCGGCGACGCTCCCCCTCAACAAGTCCCTCTCAGTCGCCTGCGCCGCACCTCTGCGAGGGGCCGCCTCCAATCCCGTCGATTTCTGCTCACCGCTGCGAGCTCCGCCACGCGTTCAGGCGATTTAAAATGGAAGAGCTCCAATGGTTGCCTTGTGGGACCCACGTGAAACGGCCAGCAATGGTCCTCTTTTCAAACGCGTCTCCGCCTGGTCCCACCTGAAACAGCCAAGTCAAGGACGTTGACCTAAATGAAACGGCAGACTCACGGAACGAGTCGTTGCACACAGACTACTGGCAAAACTGAGCACAATTCAAATCTAGTGGCAAAATTGAGTGTTGAGCAGGCTGTAGTGGCAAACCAATAATTAACCCTAAATTTATTCATCTGTCATTTTGTTGCACGAATGTAATTAGTTTTCACCTCACAACTCTTTACCCCAACCTTGTAACGACATGTCATATTCCTTCTCTACCCAAAATCAAGTTTTAAGAACGATTTATTGCATGCCGGGGATAATTTCAACAAATGAATCAACATGTGTAGTTCATTTTCTGTTATCTACACTCACTCTTAATTCAATTGATTTTCAGTTGTTAATTGATACATCATGTTCATTGAAATATGTCAATAACACAGAAATTGGTACATGGGCCAACAAATTGGTGAAAAAACTAAAGTCATCAATTCGTAATTGTAAATATGATAGTCGCATTTATGAGGAGAAATGATACACGTTTATAGTTCCTTAGAACTTGCTTAGCCTCCTAGAAGTGCTCGATGCCTTTAGGTGAGCTTAAAAACTCACTCGTTAAACGGTATGCTGAAGCCTAGATCCATGACGCGGTGAAGATCTAGGTGAGTGCAGCAGAAACCAAAGATTTGTAGGCCTAGAACATGTCGCTGGCTTCGAAAGTTCAGTCCAAAATTAGCAATTTTTATAGGGTTTTTTAATTACATAGCAATTTTTATATGACACCACGCCCTCTGCGTGCATGACAGGTCAAGCTCCCAGCCGTTCGTCGACGCCGTCTCGCCAGCACCCTCTGTTCAGCGTTTTGGGAGGTCGATGGCCCTCCAGCGCCTCTTCTCGTGAGCGTGGCAAGCAGGAACGGGCCCCAGATTCTTCCTCCATCTTGTCCCTGCTCGATCCCCTCGCCGCGCCTCTCCTCCTTTTGGCCCGCCCGTCGACGCCGTCATGCTAGGACACTGCCTGCTCTCGCTCTTCATCGTTCCAGGAGGTCGACGGCCTGCTATGTTTCACAAAAAATAAGATCTATGACTACTATGTTTAACAAAAAAAAGCAATTTACATTTCCTTTTAGCTTACCGGATTCGGAAATTCTTCATCAGATGTGCATGACACTAAATTTTCATTGGATGGAAAAGAAATTAAACAAGAATGGTAATTAAAATAACATGCATGAAACGAAATTTCCGCATGAATGTATGCATGCAGTCAGAACCACCTACCAAATTTAACAGATCATGGTAGAGAAATATTTCATGGTCCTCTTTGGTTAAGTCATATTGGCCTTGAATTGGTGAGATCTGTATCCATCGGATCAACGACAACATAAATATCCTTGAAGCGTCTCCTTTATGTAGGTAACACTATTTATAGATGATCTCAATTAAATCAGGATGTCTAAATAGTTGGATGAATATGAGCTCATGGAAGATCTAGGCAGCATCAAATAAGTCTCACAAATATTGTGTATTTGAACAAACAATATCTGAACAAACACGGTAACACTTCCCTTTGATGATGACTTCATGAATACTGCATCTGTTAGCAACAGCAAATTGATTGAAGAAGTACATCTGAAATGAACCCTGAGAAAAGTACCCAACTTGTATTCATCCCTGAGTGACAATAAATCCTCGAGTCACAAAAAAATGAGTCATAGTATTATTCACTCCACCTAATCTAAACTATTCACCAAAGAAATAAACCGAGAGAAGCAATTGATATGGACTCAAGAGGACCTTACTGAGTCATAGTTACCATGAAAGTTTGCACTAGATGGTACATTCCACTGCATCGAATTTCATAGAGGCATACAATCGAACACCTTCGTTGGGGCTTCCTCCATGACGCACAGCTCCCTCCCTACCACCATGACGCGCACTCCCTCCCCTCCTCCAAGGGCACGACAATGGTGAGTTCCCTCCCCTTCCTCAGTCACCTTCGACCAGGGCCTTCATTCCAACATCACGCGCCGCTTCGGATTCTACCGCGGCGAATGACTCGAACTTGAAGGATTGTAGCAGTTTATGCCTGCTAACTTTACAAACAAGGTCGTGATTAGTTCCCCGAAATTCCGTGATCGGTTCCCCAAAATTACGGGATTGGTTTCCTTAATTTATCTTAGATAATTATGATTAGTTTCCTTATATATTGACCGAATAATTAGCCGAACCATTCACAGAGATAATCATGATTAGTTTCCTTAGAGCATCTCTAGCCATCTCCCCGGGAAGGCCCCCAGGACCCCTTTTTTCATCTGGATGGACGAAAACGGTCCAGTCATGCTCCCGGATCCTCGTTTTTGTTCGTATTTAGGCTTTCATCTATCCGGGGAGCCCAGGTCATCCCCAGCCCCCCGGGGAGCGCTCGGGGAGTCCGGAGGAAACGAAAGCGCGGGAAACATCAAGAAAACTTCCCGAGCGGCTGGTGATCCCGACTTGTCAGCGAGAAAGGCCGATCATCGTCCTCATCGCATCATTTTCCGTGTGCTGTAAAAGCCTACTGCCGGTCAGTCTTCGCCGGACGCGTAGCTTCCACGCGGTGAGATAATGTCGTCGCCTCGGTTTCACGCGTGTCGCCCTCTATTTATCGTGGAACTACCGTGTCTGGCCGCAATCACCACCCCTTCTTCCTATTCGCCACCTCTCTCCCCAATCTCCTCGAGCGAACAATGGCGAACTTCAGCGATGGAGCGGCGAACAATGGCTTCGGCCGGCGATCTCTCCACCAATGGGAGGGGAGGTTGCTGCACGCCCGCCATCGGACTTCCGCGCGCCCGGAGGTTGGCGCCTGAGCGCAGGGGGCGTCCTGATCCCACCGTCGCCAATCAGACGCACCGCCCTCGAGGCGGAGATCGACGCGGTGCTCGTCACCCTCAGCGACGAGCAGCACGCGGAGCCTCGGTTCTTCCCCGAGAACTACGAGGCTTGGACAGACTTCTTTCGGAAAAGATACGAGCGCGAACTCGCTGCCTACGATGGCCCTCCCCCTCCTCCCGCGCGAAACAACACCGGCGGCCGCCGCCGGTGGAGCAGGCAAGCCCACACCCTCGAGAACGTGCTCGCGCACATCGAGGGCGGCAACTCCCCCGTACTGGGGATGCCGCTGCTGGTGGGCGTCTAGGACGGCCACCGGGCCCTAGGCGTGGGCGAGGACGAGGTCGCCGATGAAGGCGTGCTAGGAGAGGCCAGTGTCAGCAGCCACTGTCCCCGCAACCATCATCGTCCCCATCGCCACCATCATCACCTGAGCCCATCACCATGGACCTCTTCGGTTTCGAGTTCGGCGTCACCATCCACGTGGGCATGGACTAGGAAAGTTCGCGTCGATCGTCGATGGGCAAGATACCCACAACATCGTACTACATGTGGCCGGCGTTGCGACTGGCATGTGGTCCATGGAGGTGTTGTTCGACGGCCAAGGTTAGATGTACCTCGCACTTCGTCGTCTTCAAGTACGATGGGCACGGCATTGTCACCGTCAAGGTCTTCGACGAGACCATGTGCCATCGCCACTACCACATAGACGATGATGACTAGGAGAGAGCAAGAAGAAGATGGAGTCTTCTACCATGTTTTAATTAATTTCTACTAGTTTATTGTACCAATTTGCTTAAAGCAAATTTCTTTCTAAATACATATGCAATTTAGGATTCTGTATGATATTGCCCCAACACCAGATCGGATGGGTCAGACGTTGAAGTCCCTTCTGCACCGTACTATCGGCATGATTATGATTAGGGAGCGTGCTGAGCGTCCCCCGGGGGATCAAATCCCCCGATCCCCCGGGTAGCCAGCCGTAGGATGCGGTTGATCAAGACGGTCCATCCCCGGTTAAAGTACCTATAGCAAACAAAACCAGAAAAAGAAAACCGTACCCACGAAGGAATCTGACTCGTCGTCTTCGTGGGACTTTCGTTGCCTGCACCGCACATGCAGCACCGCCGCCGATACTCCTTCCATCCTGACGTCGCCGGAGAACCACGCCGTGGCATCGCCGGAGAAATCAGTTGCCGAAGAACCCATCGTGCGCCGATGCAGCAGCCGCACCCCATTCCCACCTCACCACTCTGCCTCCCCTGCATCTGTGCATGCCGGCGTTGCTCCATCAACGGACGCCGTCGCCGGGGAGCCCGACACGGCATCGCAGCAACGCGATGGTACATGGTAGCAACGCCGATGTACCTATGTAGCAGCCGCGGCGGCTGCTGGCATCAACGCCGCCGCGCCATGGTAGGAACTCCGATGCACCTTGGTAGCAGCTCCGGCAGCCGCTGGAAGCAACGCCACCACGCCATGGCAGCAACGCCGCCGCGCCTTGGTAGCAACTCGATGCACCTTGGTAGCAGCCTCGACGTGTACTGGTAGCAACGCCAGCGGCCGCTGGCAGCAAGGCCGCCGCGCCATTGTAGCAAGTCTGGCCGCCCCTCGTAGCAATACCGGCCTCCCCTTGTAGCAACCATGTCCGCCCCTTGAGCAACCACATCTGCGAGCTGTGCGTGGAGGACTACGGAGCCCTGGAGGCGGGGACGGAGCACGCGGCCACAGAGGAGAGGCAGCGGTGAGCTCCCCCTCGTCGGCCCCGTTGTCTCCACCGCCGGCGGCTCTGCGCGAGCTCTGATTTGCGAGGCGGGCGAGCTACGGCTGGGGAACGGACGGCGAGGCGGGCAAGCTTCGGGAGGAGAAAGTGCCGGAGGTGGGAGGCGAGGTGTCGGAGGCACGCGGGGGTAGGCGGCCTGAACCCGGAGGTGGGCGGCGCGGCCGTGGACGGGCGAAGTTGCAGAGCTATTTGGGAACGGGGAATGGAGGAAGAAGATAATTCTATCGCTGTCTGGTTCAATGGGGCCCACCATGTGCGTGCGCCGAACTGCAACGCGTGGGCAGAGCACCCGGACGATGGAATCGCTGTGATCCCCCGGGTGATCACAAGCGTTTTCCTTTTCCTTATGATTAGTGAAGCGGCAGGTACCTTCCATATGGATTGGTTGCATAACATAAACTGCAGTCACATGTTATTCAGTCTCGTTATCTCTGTACATTTTGTGAGAGTCACTCCCTTCTGATTTGAGTTATTTTTCTGTCTTTTCCATAAAATGGTTATACTGAAGGAAGATACCAGTTACATTTAGTTTCTGCAACAATACAATTCCCTAATGGTAATATGGATGCACATAACCAAACAACAATGCAAGTCTCTCTACATTGTTTTGGTTCTTGTAGCAGCACAAACACTACTAAGGCAACACCTAAACTCATGAAGTTCAAATTGTCCCAAAGCGATACCTCAAGAAGGAAATAGCGCATAAGCGCCGTCGCCGCCCAATCATAGTGTCATGTGGCTGCTAGGATTTGGGAGGGAGAGAGCGGGCTGCGAGGGCACGAGAAGGCCGGACGGGGGCCTTTTGCCCACGACCGGGCAAGAGGGAAGGGATTTCCTTCTTAATTCTTGCTTGATTAGATTGATACATCTCCTCTCCATATATAGAGAGGTTTACTTGACTCCCAAGCAAGGCTTACTTGACCCCTAAGCATACCATAAGACTAACGGGCCCAGGCCCATGACGTACTCTAACACTACACCCCACCTGGACATGCAACTCGTCCTCGAGCTGCAACCGAAACAAACCATGACTCGACGCAAGACAACTCTAACACCTAAAAACGAGCCTTTTACATCTCGACTTGTTTTATTACTCTCAACCGGAAATAGACTGGGACGCTTTATTGTTGACCCCTGAAAATAAAGTGGACACCATTCGCCCGTCGGACGTGCACCTATACAGCCACCTGGATCCCATGGAAACCAGCGGGACAAAAGGAGCCCGCGCGGCGGGCGGCGGTGGAATGCAGTGGTGCTACGCGGTGCGCTCCTGTCGGTGACACCATGCCTTCTCCCCGCCGGATGACTGTCGATGGCGCAGACTTTGAGGTCGCTGCCCGCGGGAAAAACAGCATGTCCACCGCCCATGGGGGAAACCGCACGCCCAAGATCCCCGACGCAGCGGACGAGATCGAGGTCCGTAGCGCAACGAAGCGCAACTTGGAGGAGCTGCAGCTGCAGATCACGCATCTCCCGCACACGCCGACGCACTAGGAGGCCGCGCGCAGCAGCCTGCAGCCTCACCGCCGCCGACACGTGGCGGATAGCGATCCAAGCCGGAAACGGTGACGGCAACGGAGGGAAACAGACCTGGTGGAAGGGCATCCCGGGCGGTGTCGATGTAGAGCCCGGGGCCAAGGTCGCTCCCACACCGCCGAAAGGCAGGGACGGCGTCGGTGGCGGCAGCAGCCGCTGCTACGGTGTTGGCCGCGACGGCAACTGCTGCTGTTGTTGCAGCTGCCCACCGAACTGCAGGGACAGTGTCGGTGAGGACAGCAGCTGCAGTGGCAGCGTTGGTGGGGGCGGCAGCTGCTGTTGCGGTAGCGTCCCGGTGGGGAAGAAGGCTGCCGGCTGCTGGAGAAGAGGGACCCCCGGCGCCGAGCTAGGGCTTGGCCGGGAGATGGTGGATAGCGGCAGCGGGGACTGCAGCAGCCCGGAGTCGGGTGGCGGCGACGACAGCAGCAGCGTCGGCTGCAGCGGCCCGGCGATCGCGGCGGAGGCCGCCTGGTGCGTCGGCTGCCACGGCAGCAGCGCCGCTGGCAGCGGCGGCCCGTAGGGACCGGCCAGGAAGAGGCAGATCTCCTGGACAGCAGTGGTGAGATCGCGGAGGGCTGCGGTGATCTCCGCTGGGGAGAGAACGGCGGGGAGGTCAGAGTGCGGCGGCGGCGGGTGGGAAGAACTCGGTGGAGGGCTGGACATGATCGAACCCGGGAAAGCTGATACCAAATGTTATGTGGCTGCTAGGGTTTGGGAGGGAGAGAGAGGGCTGCGAGGGCGCGAGAAGGCCAGACGGGGGCCTTTTGCCCACGGCCGGGCAAGAGGGAAGGGATTTCCTTCTTAATTCTTGCTTGATTAGATTGATACATCTCCTCTCCATATATAGAGAGGTTTACTTGACTCCCAAGCAAGACTTACTTGACCCCTAAGCATACCATAAGACTAACGGGCCCAGGCCCATGACGTACTCTAACACATAGATCATAGGTTTTCACCCTGAAGAAAGTCTCCTCTCTTAAAACAATGCCTTCAACAAGATTATTGGTAGGCACAACCAATTAATGTTAGACCTTAGATTTTCATCCTGAAAGGTAAGATTTTGAACCTCTCGTGTGTTGTTGCTCCCACTAGCATGGCGCTGCTATGAATCCCGAACCATCAAGCAACTGTGTCATCGCCACAAAAACTCGAATCACCATTACTAGTTTTCATATCTCGATATACATGCCATTCTCCGCCTCTAACTTCACCATGGAACGAGAAAGACGTGCCTCTCTCTGGGAAAAACATGGATACGCGAAAGCGCAACCGAATCTCATCCGATCCAACAATTTTTAGGCATGAAGTGTCCAATGAAGTTCACCGGTCAGTGTGTGTTGTTGTATCGTCTTTCTGTCAATTTTCTTATAAACTTATCGATTATCTTCGTTATACTTGTCAATTATCTTATTAACGATGAAGTAGAGCTTGTGCCCGGCTGCTCTAAATAAAGTATGCGTGAAATGCCACCCCGCACTGTACCTATACACACTTACCTATACACACGGAAATGATGAAAGTACTAGTTGAATACCCGTGTGTTGCTACGCTCCTCTTTTTTTCTCATTATTTATAAACATAATGCATGTGAAAATTCCTCTGTTGTGAAGGATATGCAAGCGCATAATTGTTTTCCATCAACACCCATATTTATAAGTCTAAAAGAATATCCGAAAACTAACGTAATAGTATAGTAAATGATGTAACATATAAGCATGCAAAATTTTAATACAAAATTCTCGAGTACACAAATTATCGGCCCCAGTTTAGTAAAGACACCAAACTAAGTCTATAGTTGTATTAGAGATGCATTGCGTATAACGAATAAAAGGTGTAACTTGGAATATAGTATTAGCGAAGACAAAAACTAGGTTTGAACGACGTACCCTCCAGGGCGTCGGTTCCACGTTGATATAAGATGTAAAGCCCATCAAGCATTGTACAAGGAGAGTCCTACACGTATTGGTGTACTACTCCATATACGTAGACTAAACAGAAATAAACAGGTACTACTCAAATATGTTTAACACCCTTCCTTAATCTCTACCACGAGAAAGGTTGAGATTACGTTTAAATTCATCAAGCTTCTTCACTGGTAAGGCTTTGGTGAATCCATCTGCTAATTGATCTTTACTGGAGATGAACTTGACATCTAGTAGTCTGTCAGCAACTCGCTCTCTCAAAAAGTGAAAGTCAATCTTTATGTGCTTTGTTCTAGCATGGAACATAGGGTTTGCAGACAGAAAGATGGCACCTATGTTATCACACCATAAGCAAGGTCTTACTCTGAGAGCTACCCCAAGTTATCTAAGTAGAGCTTCAACTCATATCAATACAGTTGTAGCATTTGCTAATGCCTTGTATTCAGCTTTAGTACTTGATCTAGAAACTGTGGCCTGTTTTCGAGCACTCCAAGATATCAAATTTGGTCCAAAGAAGACAGCAAAACCTCCTGTTGACCTTCTGTCATCAATACAACCTGCCCAATCTGCATCTGAAAAAGCACTAAGCAAACTAGAAGCATACTTCTGAAATGTGAGACCTAGTTTCAAAGTTCCTTTAACGTATCTTAAAATTCTTTTCACAGTTGTCCAATGCATTGTTGTAGGAGCATGCAAATACTGACAAACCTTATTGACTGAGTAAGACAAATCTGGTGTAGTCAATATAAGATACTCTAGAGCACCAACTATGCTTCTGTATGTGGTAACATCAGTAGAGCCAAGATGATTACCATCTGTTAAAGACAACTTTTCAGTAGAGGACATAGGTGTAGGACAAGTGGTGCACTGTGTCATGCCGACCTTTGCAAGAAGCTCAGTAGCATACTTCTCCTGTGTAAGTAGCAGTCCATCATAAATCTTTTTAACTTCAATACCCAAAAAGAAGTGTAAGTCACCCAAGTCCTTCAAAGCAAAATCACTGTTGAGATCTTGAAGAAGCACAGTAATTGCTCTTGGTGAAGAACTGGTGACTATAATATCATCAACATAGATAAGAACATAAATGATGACGCCCCTTTTATTGTACAGAAACAGTGAAGTATCAGCTTTGGAAGGATAAAATCCAAGAGACTGTAGCTTTGCACTTAACCTTGAGTACCATGCACGAGGAGCTTGTTTCAGTCCATAGAGAGCTTTGTCAAGCTTGCAAATGTAATGTGGATTTTTAGAATCCTCAAACCCTGGAGGCTGTCTCATATAAACATCCTCTTCCACAACACCATGTAAGAACGCGTTCTTGACATCTAGCTGCCTTAAGCTCTAGCCTCTAGAAACAGCAACTGCCAGAACAAGTCTAATGGTAGCTGCCTTGACAACAGGACTGAAGGTATCCTCATAATTAATGCCATAACGTTGTTTGAAACCTTTAGCAACAAGACGAGATTTGTATCTATCAATTGTTCCATCAGCATGCTTCTTAATACGGTAGACCCACTTGCAATCAATAATATTTTTACTCGGACTTGAAGGAACTAAGTGCCAAGTTCTGTTATGCAGAAGTGCATTATATTCCTCAGACATAGCCTCACACCATCTAGCATCTTTAAGTGCCTCATCAAGTGTCTGTGGTTCCCCCGTTGCTGCAAACATTCCATATCTGATAGTACCATCAGTGTACTGCTTAGGCTGACGAATACCCTGTTGAAGACGTGTGCGAGGACGCATAGATGTTGTCGCAGGAGGATTACTGGTTGCAGCAGGATTGGCCTCAGCTTGTGTGTGCACAGAAGATCCTGAAGAAACTGCAGAATCAGACAAATCATGAGGGTCATCAGTAGGGTCATCATTAGCAGCAGAAAAACTGCCACTTGTCGCGTCTGGACTGGCTGACGCTGAGGCTGTCGGGCTGTCACCAGCAGCTGGCGTGTGGCCAGCATGCGCCGGAGAGGGGGACCGCACAGGGGAGGCGACGTGGCGAGCTGCTGGCTGCGCAGAGCGCTGCAGCGACAGGGACCGCATACGCCGGCCACGAGGCGGATCTCCTGACGCCTCGCCTGACGCGCCTGCTGCGTCTCCAGACGCGTGATCCGAGACCGTGCGATCCGAGGTCTGGGCGCGAGAATCCTCCTGGGATCTGCCGCCAGATTCCTCATTTTGTGAAGCACTATGAGAATCATCACTTGATCTGAATTCTTCATGATTTTCACTCAATTTTTTTCTGTCAACTGTTGTTCATCAAGAGCATTTGCAGGAGCAACATCTACAGAAGTATCATTAGTAACAACAGGGACAAACAGTAAAGGCATATAGTCATCAATGTGTGTCTCTCCAAGAGTGGATGTGAGGGATGAATTTGTGGGTAGAAGCAGAATTTCTTGGCGAAGACGAGAACCAACATTTGGATTGAGCGATGCAAAAGGAAACAGATTCTCATCAAACACAACATCTCGAGAAATATAGACACGTCTAGTGGAGGGATCAAGACACTTGACAACCTTGTGGCAAGAACTATAACCAATGAAGACACATCTAGTGGATCGGAAAGCAAGTTTTCTTTTGTTGTAAGGGCGTAGATTAGGCCAACAAGCACAGCCAAAAACTCGAAGAGATTCATAATTAGGAGTGGTGTTAAGAAGACGCTCAACTGGGGTGTCATGGTTTATCACTTTGTTGGGAAGAAGATTGATGAGAAAAGTGGTTGTAAGGAAGGCTTCATCCTAGAATTTAAGAGACATAGATGCATTTGCGAGTAAGGCAAGGCAAACTTCTACATGTGACGGTGTTTGCGTTCAGCGGAGCCATTTTTTGATGAGCATGTGGGCATGATACATGATGAGTAATGCCAATTTTTTGAAAGAAACCATGGAGCTTTTCATACTCACCACCACAATCAGTTTGCATAGTAACAATTTTTCTATCAAACTTGCGTTCTACTAACTGTTGGAAGTTAAGAAAAACTTGATAGACATCAGACTTCTTTTTGACCAAGTAAATCCAGGTGAATTTGCTAAAATCATCAATGAATCTTACATAATATGAATGTTTTCCAACAGATAAAGGTGCTGGTCCCCATACATCAGAAAAAACTTGCTCCAATGGAACAGTGGAAACACTAGTAGAGACAGGATATGGTAATTGATGGCTCTTATCTAGTTGACAAGAATCACAAATGTATGGGTTTATTTCAGGAGAAAAAGAAATTCTATGTTTTCTAAGAACTTGTTGCACCACAAAGGAGGATGGGTGTCCTAGGCGGCGATGCCATGTAGATGAAGATGGCTTTATTGTAATGAAGGCTTGTTGGATGACCCAGTAGATAGAGGCACTAGTGGGTATAGACCATCACGGCATGGACCTTTAAAGAGAGTGCTCCCGGTGGCCAGATCCTTGATCAAAAAGAAGAAAGGATGAAACTCAATAAATACATGGTTATCAATTGTGAATCTATGAACATACATAAGATTTTTAGATGCACTTGGAACATGAAGGATGTCTCTAAGATCAAAGGAACTATGGGGAGTACGCAATATAATGACCAATATGACTTATTTGCATACCGTTGCCATCGGCCGTGTGCACATGATCACGTCCTGTATACTTCTCCTGGGTAGATAGTTTGCTCAGCTCACTTGTAATATGATTTCTAGCACCAGTGTCAGAGTACCAGTTTGTGTCCACACCATAGGATGCCAGATTTGCGCCCTTGTTGTCTTGATCATCACGGCGACCACCACCATTGTGCCTATCACGCTGAAACCTCCACCAGCACACCTCAGTAGGATGCCCATGCTTCTTGCATATCTGGCACTCAACATCAAAAAAAGGAGTAGGAATTCTGTCACGGCGGCGTCCATCATCACGGGGCGCATCTCTTGGCCCATCATCCCGGTGCTTGGCCGGTCATCAGAGCGAGGACGCCTATCATCATGGAGAGGGCGTTGATCATCACGTCTGTCACGGCTGCCATCACGACGATCACGGTAGTCATCAGGGCGACGATGATCACGACGGTCACGGTAATCATCACGTCGGTAATCATCCTGCCGAGCACCATAAGTTGGCGGGCGGTCAGGGGCACGGCGAGCCAGGTTAGCAGAGGAGACAAATTCTTCTGCAACTGAATCTCCAAGTTTGTGCATCTGATCAAAAGACTGAAGCTGGTTGTAGAGATCTGTCAAGGAAGTTGATGGGTTTGCACGAACTTCTGTCTTCAGATTGTTGTAATCTTCACCGAGTCCATGAAGCATGTACCAGATTAACTCATCATCATCAAGCGGCTTGCCCACAGCTGTGAGTTCCGAGGCGAGAACTTTCATCTTTGCAAAATATTTTTCAGCAGACATATTTCCCTTCTTGGTGTCATTGAGTGCAGAACGGAGATGTTGAGCCCTGGCCTTTGACTGAGTTGTGGTAAGGGAATTGATAGTTTTCCACACTTCGGCAGAAGTCTCGAGTCCAAGAACATGAGAGAGCATATCAGATGATAAGAAGCTGAGGAGATAGCGCAACACCTGTTGGTCACGGGCTATCCAGACATCATATGCAGGGTTGTCAACTTCACTTTTAACACCATCAGTATCTACTTCAATGGTTTCTGCAGGGGCCTTGTGACAAGGGATTAACTTGTCAATGCCTATGTATTGTAGACTAGGGTTTAGTTGGAAGTAGAGGGCAAGTAGATCTCGAGGGTTTCAGCCGACAAAGTGCTCGACTATTAGAAAACTAGGGTTGTGTTGACAATGAAATCGATCCTCTCTTCGTCCCTCAACTCCCCCTTATATAGGAGGCGGAGCCGAGGGTTTCGTGATACACAAGTTACAGAGTTCGGGAGGCAATCTGAGTCCGTACCGTAGTAGTTACAAGTCAATATTCCTAATACAATTCTATCTTTCCAAACTCTCTCCTAACTGGGCTTCCGGGCTTTATAATCTTCGGGTCGTGGGCCTTCAGTAAAACCCCGGGTACCATCTTTGGCAGGCCCATTGGGGATGCCTATGTCAGTAGCCCCCGAGATTTTGCTTGAATAGAAGAATCAGAGAAAATCTCCAACTTTATAATTACAATACAACTTCTTCGAGTTAACATACATTTTTAATAAATCAATCATATATTGTGCAGGGATAACGGTAATTGGGGCTAGTTCATCTGACGGATAAGGTACTAGTTAATTTCTCTTGTGGCAATCCACCAAAACCTACTTCAAGATCACGTCCCTGGACATGATCTCGGGATACTGGTGTAATTCGACATGCGCCGCTTAAGGTCTTACCAAATGTCGAATTCCAGTTTTGTTTTATCGGGTACCTAACGCGTCCGTTAGGATTTTTCTTCGCATCTGCTGACAAGGAAAAAATTAGCGAAGCGCCGTCAGAGGCGGTGCCACGCCGCACAGGACGGATCCCGGGGACTTACCTTCGCAAAGTATTGCGGCATTCAGAGATTAATTTGCGACTGAGGCACTATGAGAATATATTGTCGGGTACTTTTTCGGCTGCTGGAATAGCACATTTATCCGAGTCATCGGATGACTTGTATATTTTTATCTTGTCCTCCCGATGGGAGTATATGAAGAGTTACTTGTATAACTCGAAATATGCTCATCACACTCTTTATAGTTTCATCGGGCACGCGAACAGTGTTCCCGATGGGAGTAGCCCCCGAGGCTACAACCAAGTGCTTGTACTTGGTTGTAGGCTCACCATTTTAACATCTTTTGTCGCTATATTGTCATATTTTGTTCTTCTATTCTATTCGGGTGCGCGACCAGCACTCCTGATGGGAGTAGCCCCCGAGCATATGGACAAATGCTTGCATTTGATCATAGGCTCTCGCCTTTTGTTTCTTGCCATACTCGAGGTTTCCTTCTTTTTAAAGTAGCCCTCGAGCATTTGATCAAAAGCTCTCGAAATTATCATCACTTATTGTTTGTCACCAATCTGCATAACACCGTCGTCGAGATTTTCCTTTGTTAAAGTGACATCATTGCTGACGATAGCCATGACCCCTGTATCGGGAAAACGTGAGTTCTGTCCTGTCACTGACTTGTGGACCGAAAATCTGCGGCATTTTGACATGTTACGCAAGTGGGGGGCACACGTCCTCCTCTTTTTTCTGGCACGCGCACTGTAGCGCCTATCCAGTTCCTTCACAGTGAAAGTACGTTTTTACCCCCTGAACCACGTGTAAAGCATCAAGCCTATCACTGCTGCATCCAACGGTGCGTCGATTCGCAAGTTTTCTATAAAGGACCTTCTTCTTCCTACGTTCTCCCCTTCGCTGCGCCGCACATTTGCTTTGTCTCTCTCCAAAATCCCCCATTGCCAAAAAACGCTCATGCGCCTGTGCTTGCTTCCTTATTGCAGTCAATCCCACTGAATGCCGCCGCGATCAAAGCTCACCAAGCACACCTCCCCCATGGCGACAAAAAACCTGTAGTTCTCCGAGTGGGAGAGATCTAGGATCTCCAACCAGGATGTGAAACTGCTCAAGAAGCTCGGGTTCATGAAGCAGGAGAAGACGCTGATCTTCCCTAGCGAGGAGAGCTACCCCACGCCGCGCATTGGATACTGGGTAACCTTTGTTGACCACCTCATCCACGGTTTAGCTACTCTGATCCACGAATTTCTTCATGGATTACTCTTTGTTTACGGGTTGCAGCTGCATCATCTCACCCCCAATTCCATCCTTCACATCTCTATCTTCATCACCCTCTGCGAATGCTTTCTAGGGACCCCTCCCAATTGGGGCCTGTGGAAACGCATATTCCTTGTCCGCCGCAACAGCTCCCACATCACCGCCTATAATGTAGGTGGTGTAGTTATCTACGTCCGCCCAGATGTCGAATATTTCGATGTCAAGTTCCCTGACTCTGTTCAAGGGTGGCGCAAAATATGGCTTTATGTCCATAAAGAGCACAATGACTCGCAAGAGTTCAATGTCGCTCCTTTTGATGGTAGCGAGAAAATCTTTCGTCGTCAGTCGTGGGATGCTGAAGCTACCGATGAAGAGAAAATGGCGACAAAGGCGCTGATGAAGCGCATCCACGAACTTCAGAATACCCGCGGCAAAGAGCTGTCGGGTATTCAGATTACTGCATACTTCCTTAGGATTAGGGTGCAGCCTCTACAGGCTCGCAAGAAACCTCTCTGGATGTATGCTGGCGACAAAGACGTGGACCGCTTCTCCAAGGATCTACCGGTAAAAGACCTGGAGAAGCTTGTTCAGAAGATTTTTTCGCTGAGCAAGAAGGACACCATTCCATCCTCGTGTCGCGTGGAGCCTTATAGCGGCACCAACACTCTCCCCAAGGTAAACTATCTTTGTTCTCGAAATTTTAACTTTTGTCGGCTACTATGCTGCGAATTTCATTGGTATAACTTGTCGTCGACATATCTTTTCGCCTTGTAGAAACATCAAGTTGTATCTTCTCTTCCTCCCCTTCCTGAAGGTGGGGAAGTCGAGGAACGAACCGTCGTCACCGGCGATAACCAGGGCACTTCTCGCCCTGAGAGTGAAATTGCGGGTTCTCGCAAATCCGCGGCTTCCTCTGAAAGAGAAGCTGAATCTGAGGCTTACGAGTCTACACGCTCTCTCCCTTCTGCTGCTTCCCCGATGAACAAGAGGAAAAGGGATGAGGTCACAGACTCTGGCACCTGCAAAGCGGGGGAATCCCCTGTCGAGGAGACTTCACCCGAAGAAGAGGGGAAAGCCTTCAACCCTTACGATGATGCCCTCATTAGCTCGTAAGTTTCTGTCACTTTTTGCACCCGATATTCTACCTGTTAAGCGTTTCTTATACTATTTCTTGATGTATAGTGGCGATGAGGAAGAAGATCCTCCTGTTAACGTGACTGCTCTTACGAGCACGTCTCGTACTTAATTCTTTCCGAGACTCTCCCTATTACGGACGAAACCTCGCCTCCTCAACAGGACATAGGACATCCGACTCCTGTCGGGAGCCCCCGTGCCCCGTCACCGAAGAGAGCGAGGATTGAGCTGGGCAAAGAGTCGAGTCTCTTGACCGGTAGTTCGGCTACTCCTCCTATGGACGATGTAAGGGTTCTGATCATTCTCTTTTTGCTGTCGAACCTTTTCCCTATGTTGATCTTCTTATCTGTGTTACTTTTCAGCCTTTGATGAAAGAATTTATTCATCTTGGTACCCAATTTATCGGGTACCGTGATTATGCTAATAAGTTGAAAGGTATTCCTCTTTTGCCTCTTTTCATCAAGTAGATTTTCCTCTGCTATTTTGTCATAACATTATCATCCTTTATTTTGCTAGAGGCCCTTTCTAAGGCCAATCAACGCGCCGATGACCTTACCCTCAAGCTGGAGAAAAGCGAAAAAGCTCGCGAAAAGGCTGAGTTAGACGCTGCCACTGTTGAGGGTCTTCGAAAAAGACTCCATGACGCGGAAAATGCCTTGAGCGAAAACACAACCCGACAAACTGCTCGCGAGGAAGAGATCATCGCCCGCTTGGAGTCGCAAAATCGGCGCTTCTTTAGTAAGTGCCCCAACCACTTTGATTCTTCGTGAACCTTTGCTTTTCCGTGTACACGTTGACAACCCGAAATTTGTTTCAGCAGGGAGGATGCACCAGGATTTTGAACTCGAAAATCCCGAAGATGATCGTCTTCTTGACGCTCTTTCTCTCCTTGAGATTCATGGAGATGAAGTGCGCTAGAGCATCTCTGATGCTAAGTCGGCGTTTTCTCGGCTTTTTCCCTACTTCTTCACGAAGAAAGAGTAGCGCGACACTTTTGCTGCCCTAACCAAGCACTTCATTCCCGAAGAAGATCTTGGGCTGGCCCTGCGGCAAGAGGGCTTGAAGATTGGCGTTGAAGGCACCATCGCTTTGGTTGCCGAAAGCCAACAAAGCGTCGACTGGGCGAAAGTTGGTGATGTGAAGAAGATGGACACGAAGAGGTGGCAGTCCTTGATTAAGGCTGCCAAGCCGAACTCGAAGAAAATCCTCTCCTTCCTCGGATGTAAACCAACTCCTTCTCCTAGTTCTACAAAGCCGGAGGTCAAGTAGACCGTCTTGTCCCTGCTCTTGCTTTGTTCTTCCTCTTTTGTTGCTGTCGCCGTAGTAGCTTTTCCGACAGCTTATCATTGGTTCACTAGGAACCCTCTTTTGTAACGCTCATGTAAATATCCAAATGAATCAATGGAATGCTATTTTGCCAAGTTATTGATGTCGAAATTTTTATCTCCAGTTGGTTTTTGACAACTATACCATGGTCCTCGTTCTTCGGATGCGTTACCGGCCAAGTCCTATTCGAGGAAAGCTTCCGTTGACGAGTTTATTGAAGGTTCCTCGAGCGCTGATCAGATAGAAGATTTGAACGAATGTGGACAACAACTTCAGTCGATGAAGAAACAGGCTCTCGTGATAATGGAGCAGTCTCGAAGATCTTTCGAGAAGGAAAAAACTTGCTCTTCAACATGCTCAGGAATCCCCAGCGTTAAAGGAAGCCGCGGTTACTGAAGCTGCAAAAGCTACTTCGCGGGAAGATTACATGCTTCAACTGATGAATGACTCCAGCTTGGATATGGCAGGTATACTTCCTGAGTTTGATCTTTTTCAAATTTATCCTACTTGTTTTCCACCTCTCGCTGATGCTTCCGCTGGGTAGGTTCTTTTTTGGATACTGCTGCCGAAGATCAACGTGTTGAAGCTAGGTCCAATGTGCTTCTCAAACTTGCATTGAAACATGGTTCTAACTTTTGGGCTACGCCTGAACGTACCCGACAAATCGTCAAATTTCAAGACCGCACAGGTCAAGTCCGCGATTTTCTTGATTTCTGCACAATGACATTAGCCCTGGTTTATAACACCATGTTTCCTCGCAACTCTCTGCCGGAAACTCTTCCTGATCCGATGAGAAAATTCCGGGATGCTCCTCGAATCCATGAGTTTGTAAGGGCCCAACTGACTGTTATCCGAAGTTAGTCATGACCAAAATTGTCGCTAAATGTCAAGCCAAACTAACTAGCAGGAGGAACATCGATAAAATCAACGATGTTGTGACCCCTGTAGCCGAAGAGATGATGGATGAATTACTTCGACCAGATCCCGAATTCTTCGTGAGAGGTAGCTATGCTGAACATAGGAGTGGTGCTGCAAGCAATGAGAGAGTAAACATAGACGATATAATAGGTGATAACTGGAAGTTTCTTTTTCCTTGTCGAGTTTTCCTTGATAGTGAGAATATGTATATTGTAAGCACAATGTATATTGTAAGACAGCTTATATGTTTTTTCTTTCATCAAGCCCCCGAGCTTTTTATTAGCCGGTGTATATATCTTTATTGGTTTGCGAGCTATTTTTGCGCCAGTGCAAATAACTGTATTTTGCGGAAGTTCATATATATTGTTATTGCGGGTTACGAGCCCCCGAGCTTGTCGATGAAAAAGATGTATATCACCAATATCTTTACTATATTGCAGCACTGCGAGTCCACCTCATTAAAAACCTTTCAGCCCCACTCGGTGCCCTGAAAGGAAAAGAGTGCGTCTGAAAACTCGCGGGCGTTTCAGTACATTGTATGTTTACAAAGAGGACTATATTTCGACTTTAGGCGTAAACACGCCTAAGTTGCGCCACGTTCCAGGGATTTGGCTCGGCGATCCCTGTCTTCTTGTCCTTTATCCTGTATGCTCCTCCTCCAATTACTTCTGTGACGATGTACGGGCCAATCCATGGCGACTCGAGTTTCTCATGGCTATTTTGCGTAAGCCGAAGAACTAAGTCGCCTACCTGGAAGGATCTTGGTCGCAAACGTCGACTATGGTAGTTTTTCATATCTTGCTGGTACTTGGTGACCCTTGACAATGCCTCATCTCGAGCTTCATCGAGTGCATCGACGTCATCTTCCAGTGCCTTTCTCGAGGTTTCATCATTGAATTCCGCCACTCTCGGGGAGTTGTGTTCTATCTCTATCGGCAACACTGCCTCAGCTCCATCGACAAAAAAGAACGGGGTTTCCTGTGTCGCTGTATTTGGTGTTGTTCGAATACTCCATAACACACTAGGCAACTCTTCTGGCCATGTGTGTGATACGTCTCCAACGTATCGATAATTTCTTATGTTCCATGCTACATTATTGATGATACCTACATGTTTTATGCATACTTTATGTCATATTATGCATTTTCCGGCACTAACCTATTAACAAGATGCCGAAGAGCCAGTTGCTGTTTTCTGCTGTTTTTGGTTTCAGAAATCCTAGTAAGGAAATATTCTCGGAATTGGATGAAATCAACGCCCAGGATCTTATTTTTCCACGAAGCTTCCAGAACACCGGGGGAGAAACGAAGTGGGGCGACGAGGCGGCGACACGCAAGGGCGGTGCGGCCCACCCCCTAGCCGCGCGGCCCAGTTGTGTGGGCCCCTCGCGTCGCCCCTAAACCTACCTCCTCCGCCTACTTAAGCCTTCGTCGATAATAACTCCAGTACCGAGAGCCACGACACGGAAAACCTTCCAGAGACGCCGCCGCCAATCCCATCTCGGGGGATTCAGGAGATCGCCTCCGGCACCCTGCCGGAGAGGGGAATCATCTCCCGGAGGACTCTTCACCGCCATGGTCGCCTCCGGAGTGATGTGTGAGTAGTTCACCCCTGGACTATGGGTCCATAGCAGTAGCTAGATGGTCATCTTCTCCTAATTGTGCTATCATTGTTGGATCTTGTGAGCTGCCTAACATGATCAAGATCATCTATCTGTAATGCTACATGTTGTGTTTGTTGGGATCCGATGAATAGTGAATGCTATGTTATGTTGATTATCAATTTATTATCTATGTGTTGTTTATGATCTTGCATGCTCTCTGTTACTAGTAGAGGCTCTGGCCAAGTTTTTGCTTGTAACTCCAAGAGGGAGTATTTATGCTCGATAGTGGGTTCATGTCTCCATTAAATCTGGGGGAGTGATAGAAACCTCTAAGGTTGTGGATGTGCTATTGCCACTAGGGATAAAACATCAATGCTATGTCTAAGGATGTATTTGTTGATTACATTACGCACCATACTTAATGCAATTGTCTGTTGTTTGCAACTTAATACTGGAGGGGGTTCGGATGATAACCTGAAGGTGGACTTTTTAGGCATAGATGCATGCTGGATAGCGGTCTATGTACTTTGTCGTAATGCCCAATTAAATCTCACAATACTCATCATAACATGTATGTGCATGGCCATGCCCTCTTTATTTGTCAATTGCCCAACTATAATTTGTTCACCCAACATGCTTATTCTTATGGGAGAGACACCTCTAGTGAACTGTGGACCCCGGTCCATTCTTTTACATCGAATACAATCTACTGCAATACTCGTTCTACTGTTTTCTGCAAACTTCATCATCCACACTATACATCTAATCCTTTGTTATAGCAAGCCGGTGAGATTGAAAACCTCACTGTTACGTTGGAACAAAGTACTTTGGTTGTGTTGTGCAGGTTCCACGTTGGCACCGGAATCCCTGGTGTTGCGCCGCACTACACTCCGCCGCCATCAACCTTCAACGTGCTTCTTGGCTCCTACTGGTTCGATAAACCTTGGTTTCTTACTGAGGGAAAACTTGCCGCTGTACGCATCACACCTTCCTCTTGGGGTTCCCAACGGTCGCGTGTTGTACGCGTATCAAGACTGTTTTCTGGCGCCATTGCCGGGGAGATCAAGACACGCTGCAAGGGGAGTCTCCACTTCCAATCTCTTTACTTTGTTTTTGTCTTGCTTTATTTTATTTACTTCTTTGTTTGCTGCATTATATCAAAACACAAAAAAAAATTAGTTGCTAGCTTTACTTTATTTGCTGTCTTGTTTGCAATCTCCATATTAAAAACACAAAAAAATAGTTACTTGTTTTACTTTACTTAATATCATGCATGTTTTTATTTCACTAGTTAAGCATAATGGAAAGTAACAGTGAGCTTTTGAAGCTATTTCCTGAGTTAAGACATGGATTGTTTGATGCGAAAATTAAAAAACCTATTGAACCTTATTTGCATGCTAGTAGCAATGTTATTAGTATGAACACTATTATTTCTAAAGCTATGGAAGAATCTAAGCTTGGGGAAGCTGGTTTTGATGAGCATGATATTTTTAGTCCCCCAAGCATTGAGGAGAAAATTTTCTTTGATGATACTTTGCCTCCTATTTATGATGATTATAATGATAGTGGTCTTTTGGTGCCACCTACTATGGAGAGTAAATTTTATTATGATTATACTATGCCTCCTACACTTGATGAGAATAATAATGATAGCTACTTTGTTGAATTTGCTCCCACTACAACTAATAAAATTGATTATGCTTATGTGGAGAGTAATAATTTTATGCATGAGACTCATGATAAGAATGTTTCATTTGATAGTTATATTGTTGAGTTTGCTCATGATGCTACTGGATATTATTATGAGAGAGGAAAATATGGTTGTAGAAACTTTCATGTTAGTAAAACACCTCTCTTTTTGCTGAAAATCTTGAAGTTGCGCTTGTCTAGTCTTTCTATGCTTGTTGCATTATGCTTCATGAACTTGTTTATTTACAAGATTCCTCTTCATAGGAAGTGGGTTAGACTTAAATGTGTTATGAATTTGCTTTTTGATGCTCTCTTTTGCTTCAACTCTTATTCCTTGGGAGTGCATCATTAAAATTACTGAGTCCATCTTAATGGCTATAAAGAAAGCACTTCTTGGGAGATAACCCATGTGTTGATTTTACTACAGTACTTTTATTTTATATTTGAGTCTTGGAAGTTGTTACTACTTTATCAACCTATCCTTATCTTATTTTGTTGCATTGTTGTGCCAAGTAAAGTCTTTGATAGTAAGGTTCATACTAGATTTGGATTACTGCGCAGAAACAGATTTCCTTGCTGTCACGAATCTGGGCAGAATTCTCTGTAGGTAACTCAGAAAATTCTGAAAATTTACGTGAGTGATCCTCAGATATGTACGCAACTTTCAATAAATTTGAGCATTTTCATTTGAGCAAGTCTGGTGCCTCTTAGAAATTCATCTTTACGAACTGTTCTGTTTTGACAGATTCTGCCTTTTATTTCGCATTGCCTGTTTTGCTATGCTTGATGGATTTTTCTATTCCATTAACTTTCAGTAGCTTTGTGCAATGTCCAGAAGTGTTAAGAATGATTATATCACCTCTGAACATGTGAATTTTGATTATGCACTAACCCTCTAATGAGTTGTTTTGAGTTTGGTGTGGAGAAAGTTTTCAAGGATCAAGAGAGGAGGATGATACAATATGATCAAGGAGAGTGAAAGCTCTAAGCTTGGGGATGCCCCGGTGGTTCACCCCTGCATATTTCAAGAAGACTCAAGCGTCTAAGCTTGGGGATGCCCAAGGCATCCCCTTCTTCATCGATAACATTATCAGGTTCCTCTAATGAAACTATATTTTTATTCCATCACATCTTATGCACTTTGCTTGGAGCGTCTGTTTGTTTTTGTTTTTGTTTTGTTTGAATAAAGTTGGATCCTAGCATTCATTGTGTGGGAGAGAGACACGCTCCGCTGTTGCATATGGACAAATATGTCCTTAGGCTTTACTCATAATGTTCATGGCGAAGGTTGAATCTGCTTCGTTAAATTATTATATGGTTGGAAACAGGAAATGCTACATGTAGTAATTGGTAAAATGTCTTGGATAATGTGATACTTGGCAATTATTGTGCTCATGTTTAAGCTCTTGCATCATATACTTTGTACCTATTAATGAAGAAATACATAGAGCTTGCTAAAATTTGGTTTGCATAATTGGTCTCTCTAAGGTCTAGATAATTTCTAGTAAGGGTCGAACAACAAGGAAGACGGTGTAGAGTCTTATAATGCTTACAATATGTCTTTTATGTGAGTTTTGCTGCATCGGTTCATACTTGTGTTTGTTTCAAATAACCTTGCTATCCTAAACCTTGTATCGAGAGGGAATACTTCTCATGCATCCAAAATCCTTGAGCCAACCACTATGCCACTTGTGTCCACCATACCTACCTACTACATGGTATTTCTCCGCCATTCCAAAGTAAATTGTTGAGTGCTACCTTTAAAATTTCTATCCTTTATCTTTGCAATATATAGCTCATGGGACAAATAGCCTAAAAACTATAGTGGTATTGAATATGTACTTATGCACTTTATCTCTTATTAAGTTGCCTGTTGTGCGATAACCATGTTCCTGGGGACGCCATCAACTACACTTTGTTGAATATCATGTGAGTTGCTATGCATGTCCGTCTTGTCTGAAGTAAGGGCGATTTACCATGAGTTGAATGGTTAGAGCATGCATACTGTTAGAGAAGAACATTGGGCCGCTAACTAAAGCCATGATTCATGGTGGAAGTTTCAGTTTTGGACAAATATCCTCAATCTCACATGAGAATATTAATTGTTGCTAAATGCTTATGCATTAAAGAGGAGTCCATTATCTTTTGTCTATGTTGTCCCAGTATGGATGTCTAAGTTGAGAATAATCAAAAGCGAGAAATCCAATGCGAGCTTTCTCCTTAGACCTTTGTACAGGCGGCATAGAGGTACCCCTTTGTGACACTTGGTTAAAACATATGTATTGCGATGATAATCCAGGTAATCCGAGCTAATTAGGACAAGGTGCGGGCACTATTGGTATACTATGCATGAGGCTTGCAACTTGTTGGATATAATTTACATAATACATATGCTTTATTACTACCGTTGACAAAATTGTTTCTTGTTTTCAAAACCAAAGCTCTAGCACAAACATAGCAATCAATGCTTCCCTCTGCGAAGGGCCTTTCTTTTACTTTTATGTTGAGTCAGTTCACCTATTTCTCTCCATCTCAAGAAGCAAACACTTGTGTTAACTGTGCATTGATTCCTACATACTTGCATATTGCACTTATTATATTACTTTGCATTGACAATATCCATGAGATATACATGTTACAAGTTGAAATCAACCGCTGAAACTTAATCTTCCTTTGTGTTGCTTCAATGCCTCTACTATGAATTTATTGCTTTATGAGTTAACTCTTATGCAAGACTTATTGATGCTTGTCTTGAAAGTACTATTCATGAAAAGTCTTTGCTATATGATTCAATTGTTTACTCATTGTATTACCATTGCTTCGAATCGCTGCATTCATTACATGTGCTTACAATAGTATGATCAAGATTATGATGGCATGTCACTTCAGAAATTATCTTTGTTATCGTTTACCTACTCGGGACGAGTAGGAACTAAGCTTGGGGATGCTGATACGTCTCCAACATATCGATAATTTCTTATGCTCCATGCTACTTTATTGATGATACCTACATGTTTTATGCATACTTTATGTCATATTTATGCATTTCCCGGCACTAACCTATTAACAAGATGCCGAAGAGCCAGTTGCTGTTTTCTGCTGTTTTTGGTTTCAGAAATCCTAGTAAGGAAATATTCTCGGAATTGGACGAAATCAACGCCCAGGATCTTATTTTTCCACGAAGCTTCCAGAACACCGGGGGAGAAACGAAGTGGGGCGACGAGGCGGCGACACGCCAGGGCGGCGCGGCCCACCCCCTGGCCGTGCGGCCCTGTTGTGTGGGCCCCTCGCGTCGCCCCTAAACCTACCTCCTCCGCCTACTTAAGCCTTCGTCGATAATAACTCCAGTACCGAGAGCCACGACACGGAAAACCTTCCAGAGACGCCGCCGCCGCCAATCCCATCTCGGGGGATTCAGGAGATCGCCTCCGGCACCCTGCCGGAGAGGGGAATCATCTCCCGGAGGACTCTTCACCGCCATGGTCGCCTCCGGAGTGATGTGTGAGTAGTTCACCCCTGGACTATGGGTCCATAGCAGTAGCTAGATGGTCGTCTTCTCCTAATTGTGCTATCATTGTTGGATCTTGTGAGCTGCCTAACATGATCAAGATCATCTATCTGTAATGCTACATGTTGTGTTTGTTGGGATCCGATGAATAGTGAATGCTATGTTATGTTGATTATCAATTTATTATCTATGTGTTGTTTATGATCTTGCATGCTCTCCGTTACTAGTAGAGGCTCTGGCCAAGTTTTTGCTTGTAACTCCAAGAGGGAGTATTTATGCTCGATAGTGGGTTCATGTCTCCATTAAATCTGGGGGAGTGACAGAAACCTCTAAGGTTGTGGATGTGTTGTTGCCACTAGGGATAAAACATCAATGCTATGTCTAAGGATGTATTTGTTGATTACATTACGCACCATACTTAATGCAATTGTCTGTTGTTTGCAACTTAATACTGGAGGGGGTTCGGATGATAACCTGAAGGTGGACTTTTTAGGCATAGATGCATGCTGGATAGCGGTCTATGTACTTTGTCGTAATGCCCAATTAAATCTCACAATACTCATCATAACATATATGTGCATGGTCATGCCCTCTTTATTTTTCAATTTCCCAACTGTAATTTGTTCACCCAACATGCTTATTCTTATGGGAGAGACACCTCTAGTGAACTGTGGACCCCGGTCCATTCTTTTACATCGAATACAATCTACTGCAATACTCGTTCTACTGTTTTCTGCAAACTTCATCATCCACACTATACATCTAATCCTTTGTTACAGCAAGCCGGTGAGATTGACAACCTCACTGTTACGTTGGGACAAAGTACTTTGGTTGTGTTGTGCAGGTTCCACGTTGGCGCCGGAATCCCTGGTGTTGCGCCGCACTACACTCCGCCGCCATCAACCTTCAACGTGCTTCTTGGCTCCTACTGGTTCGATAAACCTTGGTTTCTTACTGAGGGAAAACTTGCCGCTGTACGCATCACACCTTCCTCTTGGGGTTCCCAACGGTCGCGTGCTGTACGCGTATTAGTGTGTCGAGATTTTTCCAATGGTGTTAACAGGCGCTTTTTGATGCCGTTGCAGATAATGCCGTTTGCTTTCTCAACCTGGCCGTTGGTTTGCGGATGCGCAACTGAGGGAAATTGTAATTTGATGCCTACCTTTGCGCAATATGCCTTGAACTCATTGGATGTGAAATTGCTGCCGTTGTCTGTGACGATGCTATGAGGCACTCCAAATAGAAAAACGATACTCTTAACAAACTTGATTGCGGATGCTGCATCTGGTGAGTTTATCGGCTTCGCTTCTATCCACTTTGTGAATTTGTCGACAGCTACGAGCATATACTCGTATCCTCCTGGCCAAGCCTCGTGCAATTTTCCCACCATATCAAGACCCCATTGAGCAAAGGGCCATGACAGCGATATTGGCATCAACTCTGCTGCCGGAGAATGAGGTTTCGCGGAAAACCTTTGGCACGCATCGCAAGTACGCACAATGTCCTTTGCATCCTCGATTGTTGTTAGCCAATAGAATCCTGCTCTGAAAACCTTGGCCGCTATAGCTCGACTGCTTGCGTGATGTCCGCACACCCCTTCGTGTACATCCTTCAGAATAAGCCTTCCTTCTTCGGGTAAGACGCATCTCTGTAGTACTCCCGAAATACTTCGTTTGTATAGCTATCCTTTGATCACTGTAAAGGCTTTAGAATGCCTGATAACTCACCTTGCTTCAACTGGATCGTCGGGTAGTTTTTTCCTCAAGATGTATGCTATGTACGCCTGCATCCAAGGAATTTGTACCATCATTATCACGTGTGGTTCCTCCTCACCTTCCGATGGTGCTACTGGAGCCCCCGAGGCTTTCTCATCCTTCTCCTTCTTCTGCTGTTTCTTCGCCTTGGTTGATCTTTCAGCTATTTCTTCCCAGAACACGCCAGGTGGTATTGCGAGACATTGCGACCCAATGTTTGCGAGAACATCGGCTTCATCGTTGCTGAGCCTACTGATATGATCTCGCACCCGTCGAACAGCCTCTCAAGCTCATTATATACTTCCTTGTATGCTACCATGCTATCATTGACTGCATCGCATTGATTCATCACCTGTTGAGCCACCAGCTGTGAATCACCAAATATTATTAATCGAGTTGCGCCGCAAGCTTTCGCCATCTTCATCCCGTGTATAAGTGCTTCATACTCTGCTTCGTTATTAGATGCGTTTGGTAACGTCATCTGTAGCACGTACTTCAAATTGTCGCCTTGAGGTGATACTAGTATCACGCCAGCTCCAGCTCCTTCTAGTCTCTTGGACCCGTCGAAGTTCATAGTCCAAGTTCTCGACAAATCTGGAGGTCTCGTATTTTGTAGCTCCATCCACTCTGCGATGAAGTCTGGTAAGATCTGTGATTTTATTGCTTTTCTTTTCTCATATGTGATGTCCCGAGGGGAAAGTTCTATTCCCCAAAGGGAGACACGACCCGTAGCTTCTGGATTATTTAATATGTTGGATAAAGGCGCCTTATTGACCACTATTATCGGATGCGCCAAAAAATAGTGTCACAGTTTTCTTGCGGTTGTAAACACTCCATATGCTAACTTCTAGTACTGCGGGTACCGCTGTTTTGAGGGTGATAAAACTTCGCTGACGAAGTATACCGGCCGCTGCACTCTGTGGAGTTTTCCTTCTTCTCTTTCGACCACAAGGACTGTGCTGACCACCTGAGGCGTGGCTGCGATGTATAACAGGAGAGGCTCTTTCTCCTTAGGTGCCACCAAGATTGGCGGTGTCGAGATTGTGCGCTTAAGGTCCTCGAAAGCTCTGTCTGCTTCTTCGTTCCACTGGAACTTCTCTCCTTGTTTGATCAAAGCGTAAAATGGCAACGCCTTTTCTCCTAGCCTAGCGACGAATCTGCTTAAAGCTGCGACTCGCCCAGTCAGCTGTTGTATTTCCTTCAACTTTGTTGGCTTTCGCATCGTCACGATGGCTTGGATTTTCTCTGGATTGGCCTCGATTCCTCTTGCTGAAACCAGGAACCCGAGAAGTTCTCCTGCAGGAACGCCAAAAGAGCACTTTGTCGGGTTCAGCTTGAGGCAGAACTTGTCAAGGTTGTCGAAAGTTTCCTTTAGATCCTCGATCAAAGTTGACCCCTTCTTTGTTGTTATTACGACATCGTCAATATACACTTGTACGTTCTTGCCAATCTGTGTGGCGAGACACTTCTGCATCATCCGCTGGTATGTTGCTCCCGCGTTTTTCAATCCAGAGGGCATTGTTCTATAGCAGAACACGCCATAACGTGTTATAAAAGCTGTTTTGACCTCGTCGTCTTCTTTTAATCTGATCTGGTTATAACCAGAATATGCGTCCATGAAGGAAAGACGTTCACAACCTGTCATGGAGTCGATAATTTGATCGATCCTTGGGAGGGTAAAGTGATCATTTGGACAATGTTTTTGAGACACGTGAAGTCGACACACATGCGAAGGACCTTCGTGTTTTTCTTCGGGACCAGTACTGGGTTAGCTACCCACGTGGCCTCTGTATATAACTCTTTGATAAAGCCAGCCTCTCTGAGTTGATTGATTTCTGACAGCATAGCTTTGCGGTTTGGTTCCGAAAAACGCCGCGAAGGTTGTTTAATTGGCCTCGCCATTGGATCCAAGTTGAGGTGGTGCTCGGTAAGTTCCCTGGGTACTCCTGGCATGTCAGCTGGACACCATGCGAAGATTTCCCAGCGCTCACGGAGGAACTCGACGAGCGCGCTTTCCTATGCGAGGTCCATGTTTGCTGCAATGGATGTCGTTTTCTTGGGATCTGTCGGGTAAATCTGTACCTCCTTAGAATCTTTGGTAGTGTCAAAGGTTGGCTCCTTGAGTGGCCTCCCTACATCTGGCAACGCATAATAGTCAGTTGTTAACCTTGACGCCATATACTCTGCTTGCATCCCAAAAGTATCTGATAGTCGATGAAAATCCTTGTCGCACTTATCAGCTAGCGCGAAACTGCGTTTTACTGTGATCGGTCCCTTAGGTCCAGGGAGCCTCCATAACAGGTATGTGTAGTGTGGTACCGCCATAAACCTGGCATAGGTTGGTCGTCCCAACAAAGCGCGATACTGCGACGGGAAATCCACAACTTCGAACTCCAGCCTTTCTATCCTGTAATTCTCTCGGGTTCCAAACTGAACATCGAGATTGATCTTCCCCAGCGGATAACTCGGCTTGTCTGGTGTGATACCATGGAATCGTGTGTCAGTTGGTTTTAGGTTCGCCAGGGATATGTTCATTTTCCTCAATGTATCCGCGTACATAAGGTTTAAACTACTGCCTCCATCTATGAATACTCGTGAAACGTCGAATCCTGCAATCACCGCTGTTAAAATCAGTGCTGATTGCCCTGGTCAAGGAACTTGCTGCGGGTGGTCCGCTATGGTGAAGCCAATGTCTTGTCCCGACCAATTCAGGTACTCAATTGTTGGTGGAGGCATCTTTTCTGCCATGAACACTTGTCGCGAAATTACTTTCCGAGCTCTGTTGGATGGCCTGGCGAATCATCAAGACCGCGCCATTGGTGTCGATATAAGGAGGTGGGTTTGGAGCCGCCGCTATTTGTAGATGATGTCGATTTGCATCCGTAATTGCGGGTGGAGGTGGAAGGTGGATTTCACTCCTTGGCCCCTGGGGGTTTCTATTCATTGCCTGAGTGTTGGTATGCCCTGCAAATCTATGCAGTGCTAGAAAAGTTTGACAGTCCTTCTGCAAATGCCATGACTGCCTCTTTCCATTGTTGTCGAGGTAGAAGTGCATTTGGAATGGTCCGTTTAAGAGGTCCGCAGGTGAGACATACGGCCTCTGGAACCTTGGTTCATTATTTTGTCTACTGGGACGGGAGCCGTCCTTGTAGTCGCTACGCTGCTCGCCACTTTTTTGATAATCATCTCGATTGTTTCCTCCGTTGTTTCCTCGAAATGCAGCCGATATTTGGCCAGGAACATCATAATCTGAAAACTGTCGAGGAAATTTTCGCCTATTTTGAAAGTTTCGGCTGCGGTCCTCCTCAGGCGACCTGTGCCGTTTGTTGTGAACAGCATCTTCTCCATCTGCCCACCGATTCGCTATCTCCATGAGCGCTGCTATTGTCTTTGGGTTGGTTCTTCCCAAATCCTCAATGAAGTCCCTCCTTCGAATACCTGCCACAAATGCATCTATCGCTCTCTCGTCAGATATATTCTCTGCCGAGTTTTTGATGATGTTCCACCTCTGGATATACGTTCTCATTGATTCGTCGTATTTCTGCCTGCAAGCCCTCAACTGCTCCAATGATGCAGGTTTCTTGCACGTGAATCGGAAATTCTTCACGAATATATCCTCGAAACTTTCCCAGCTGTCGATAGATCCAGGAGGCAGCTTCTTTATCCACTATCGTGCGGCTCCACTCAGTTGTACTTGAATGCTCTGCATGGTTGTTGCTCTAGTTCCACCTATCAGCTTTACCGTCTCGAGATAATCAACTAGCCAGTCCTCAGGATCTTGCAAGCCATCAATTTTTTTGTAATTATCGGGTAGCTTAAACCCTGACGGAACTCGAGTTTTTCGGACTCGTCTCGTAAATCACGGGAGTCCGCACATATCTTCTTCATCAACCTTTGGTGAGTGCCGACGTTCTTTTCTGTTATGTCGCGCTCTGTCCAATCTTGCTTGAGTTGCTGTGTCTCTTGCCCTACTCGTTCTCGCGGGATCTTGCACCGCTGCAGTAGTTCGTGGACTATTTTGTCTTGCAGATCCTTCGGGGGGCGTATTTGCGAACGTTGTTCACATGGTTCCAACTCCTGCCATGGCCATGTTATACAGTGATGTCTACGCACGCTTCTATTCCTGTAGACAGTGTTGGGCCTCCAAGAGCAGAGGTTTGTAGAACAGCAGCAAGTTTCCCTTAAGTGAATCACCCAAGGTTTATCGAACTTAGGGAGGTAGAGGTCAAAGATATCGCTCTCAAGCAACCCTGCAATTACGATACAAGAAGTCTCTTGTGTCCCCAACACACCTAATACACTTGTCAGATGTATAGGTGCACTAGTTCGGCGAAGAGATAGTGAAATACAAGTAATATGGATGATTGTAAGTAGTAATTGCAATCTGAAATAAAAATGGCAGCAATCGAACATGTAACAGAACTTGTTGGAAACGGTGTTTCAATGCTTAGAAACAAGGCCTAGGGATCATACTTTCACTAGTGGACACTCTCAATAATGATCACATAACTGAATAAATAAATGCTACTTTTAAACACTCTCTTGTTGGATAACAAACACCATTCATTGTGTAGGGCTACAAGAGCACACCTCAAGCCGGAGTAAACAAGCTCCACAACGTCCGAAGTTCATATTAAAGTAACCTCTAGAGTGCATAATAGACCGTTGCAATTTAGACCGAGTACTAACATAGCATACACACTGTCAACAATAGCTATGAAAGGGGGAATAGATCGCATCAATACTATCAAAGTAATAGTTAACTTCATAATCTACAAGAGATTACAATCATAACCTACGCCAAGTACTACATGATGCACACACTGTCAACTTTACATCATGGAGGAGGAATAGACTATTTTAATAACATCACTAGAGTAGCACATAGATTAATAGTGATACAAAGCTCATGATCATATAAAGATCACACCATGGGAGAGAGAGATGAACCACATAGCTACCGGTAGAGCCCTCAGCCTCGGGGGAGAACTACTCCCTCCTCATCATTGGAGACAGCAACGACGATGAAGATGGCGGTGGTGTCGATGGAGATGACTCCGGGAGCAATTCCCCGTCCCGGCGGCGTGCCGGAATAGAGACTTCTATCCCCCGAAACTTGTCTTCGCGATGGCGGCGGCTACGGAACTCTTCATGGAATTTCGTCGATCCTGGTAGAGTTTTCGCGTCTGGGAGCATATATAGGCGAAAGGGCAGTGTCGGAGGGGCACCAGGGTGCCCTCACCACCTGGTGGCGCGGCCAAGGGGTGGCCCGCGCCCAGGTATGGTGTGGGGGCCCCCTGGCCCATCTTCGTCTCCCCTTCGGACTTCTGGAACCTTCCGTGAAATATAAGATCGTGGGCTTTTGTTTCGTCCAATTCCGAGAATATTTCCTGTGTAAGATTTCTAAAACCAAAAACAGCAGAAAACAGGAACTGGCGCTTCGGCATCTTGTTAATAGGTTAGTGCCGGAAAATGCATAAAAACGATATAAAGTGTATATAAAACATGTGAGTATTGTCATAAAACTAGCATGGAACATCAGAAATTATAGATACGTTTGAGACGTATCATACATCGCTTCTCTTGGATCTCCGGGAGGTGGCCTGGATGCTAGGATGAAAGCTTGTGTCGCCATGTATCCTTCTTCTGGTGTTTTGGGAATAATATTCCCCCTCGTGTCAATCGACATAAAGGACATGTCGAGGTTTTGAACTAGGTTCTCCCTTTCAGCCTCAGGTATATTTTGCAACCGAGATCTTGCCCTATTTCGAGCTGCTCTATGACTGTCTCCCGAAGTACCTGATTCTCGGCTCAACTCTGCTCTTCGCCTGCTTGACGCAGAAGCCGCGGCTTGCCTCCTATCCAGCTCAATTTTCTATTTTTCGAGCTCCCGCCTGGCACGGGCGAGTCTATATTGATATGCTTGTAACTCTTCAGCTGTCGCAGTTACAGTCATTGGCTCTGTGCCATCAATAGCTCTTGCAACTCTATCCCACACTGCCTGCGGAAATTGCACCATCTCTCGTGTTCCAGGTCCGACATATTTGGTTCCCAAACCTCGCGTAAGATCAGCGGGATCGACGTACGGATTTCCCACGCTATCAAAGTTCTCTGATGTCTCCTCCTGTGGTCGACTTGTATCTCCGATTGCATAGATTTGGTATTTTGAATTTTGATCTTTTTCGGGATTGGTGACACCGTCATATAGATCGGAGAAGACCTCTCCAACAATAGTGGATCTGTCGATGAAGCTGAAGCTGTCGATGCTGTCCGAGTCGCTTCTTATATCGGAGTCCGCAGATGACTCGAAGGACATGTTGACGAAGATCTTGGCGAGCTTTTCGCTTGCCGTAGTTTTGATGAAGCGTGGCGGCGAAATCTCCTCATCGCCTGTCTCGAACGATGACGACGAGTCCGAAAAATCGGAATCGACCACCGACAATCCCGACGAAGTCGAAACCTCGAGACGATACGATCCTTCTTTCTCGACGCGGAAGTGGAACCTTCCGAACGTCATCTCCATAGGCTCCTCCAGATACGCATTAGCATCCAAATGGGAGGGCGGGTGAGGAACAAAATGGACTACATCAGTTTCGATATGTTTACCTCTATCCATCGCGTTGCTTGCTACCGAAGAAGTCAACGATCTTGAACGTGCCATCGAGATCAGCTCCTTTTCGCCTCTAATTCCCACAGACGGCGCCAATTGACAAGGGATTAACTTTTCAATGCCTACGGATTGTAGACTAGGGTTTAGTTGGAAGTAGAGGGCAAGTAGATCTCGAGGGTTTCAGCCGACAAAGTGCTCGACTATTAGAAAACTAGGGTTGTGTTGACAATGAAATCGATCCTCTCTTCGTCCCTCGACTCCCCCTTATATAGGAGGCGGAGCCGAGGGTTTTGTTATACACAAGTTACAGAGTTCGGGAGGCAATCTGAGTCCGTCCCGTAGTAGTTACAAGTCAATATTCCTAATACAATTATATCTTTCCAAACTCTCTCCTAACTGGGCTTCCGGGCTTTATAATCTTTGGGTCGTGGGCCTTCAGTAAAACCCCGGGTACCATCTTCGGCAGGCCCATTGGGGATGCCTATGTCACCTTGTCACCCCCTTCAACGAGCTTGAGAACACGAGCACCTCGAAGAGCCGGGACGACAAGTGCTTTCCATATCAGGGCATTGTCACGGGTGAGCAGCTGTGCGGGTGGGGGGGGGCGCCCAGGGCAGCAGCCCGAGAGGAGATCGACAAATTTGAAGAAGAACCCATCTAGGGTTTTGCTTGATCGTGGTGGAGAACAGCGATCTGTAGCAGCGATGGTGGCAGAAAAACTGCGAGGGTAGTTGGTTGTAGACAGGTGTTGATTTTGAGAGGCGGCGGCGGCTATAGATTTCTTGGGTTTTGGCTTTGGATTGTAGGCGCGGCGACAGAGGGACTCTGCAGCGGCAGTTGTCTAGGTTGTCCGTTTTGGTGTTGGTTTTGTGGGGCGGCGGTGGCGGCCTAGCAACGGCGGCGGCGGCGGCGGTGATCAGGCAGCGATGTCGAGGAAGAGCGGCTCTGATACCATATTAGCGAAGACAAAAACTAGGTTTGAACGACGTACCCTCCAGGGCGTCGGTTCCACGTTGATATAGGATGTAAAGCCCATCAAGCATTGTACAAGGAGAGTGCTACAAGTATTGTAGTACTACTCCATATACGGTAGACTAAAACAGAAATAAACAGGTACTACACAAATATGTTTAACATATGGAATGAGAGGTTATTGAACGAGGTGTGCTCCTACAAATCACATATAACAATAACAATGGAACATGAATTGATGACTTTCGCATATCCGACATAAATCATTTATGGTGCATCCAATCTCTTTTTTGTGCGCTCTCTTATTTCTCTGTCATGATCGGGCTCCTTTGCCCTTCCTGCTGCTAACACCCTAAAATAAAAAAAATTAGAAAACAAATTAATAAAGTCAACTCTAATTTGCGTATTGTGCTTGCTCAACCCCCTACTAATCCCTCACAAACGCTTCCCTCTAGTCGTATAGCCTCTGTTGCCAATCGTAGTTGTGGTTCAATAGGGTAAATGTGTGACCAAGACCAACTAATTTCCCTTCTTTTTTTCATTAAATACACAGTTCTAAGAGATAAAAGAGTTTATAAGGGAAACAAGTCAATTCTTTTCTTTCTAATGAAAAGGCAAATAATTTTTCAAGTTCATAAAGAGCATCTTTCTGAATTTACTACTGCAAGTATTGTGTTTAGCTGGTCTTGCACTCAAATACCGACTTCTAGGAGCTACTATACACCAATAATTATTTAAATTGTAACAAAAACAAATAGTGGATCATTCTTACAGCTGAAGCTAAGGAGGCCTCAAGATCCGTATTATATAAGACTATCATTCCTAATAAACCACACATGTATACTACGAAACCAAATTAACGGTGAGAACAATGATAACAAATTCAAACAAACTTCTGTGCAGATCAGTAATATCAACCATGCTAAATTTCTCAAATGATTGTAGTCCCTTAAAAATATGAAATTATTGCATTTGCGTGCAGCCTGCTAGATGGACCCAATCAGCAAAGAGGACAAATTAATTGATGCCTTGGAGGAAAAAATTGTATATCTTTCCATCTGAATGATAGTACTTACGGAATCCAAGTATTCAAACAATATTTCTGTGATCATTATCTAAGTCCTCTGTAAAATGGAACTTCATTATTTTCCAATAGAATTCCATAAGAACAATTCAGAACAACACATTCAACTCTTTATTCCATTTATCTGGACAACTAAAAAAAGTTTTAAATCAACTCTCATGATTATGAAGTAAATGCTGATCAGATAAGTTCATCGACAGACATATGAAAAATACATGGTACAGAAGTATACAATATTACCTCACCTCTTAATGTCAGAACATTTTGGCCGATTCATTACCAGTCCCTTCATGTCAACCTAAGCCACCTACTCAAAGTCAGTATCATATACATTTTCTTTACTCAGGATTTGCATGAACAAACCATTCATGGTGCATGTTTTTTCGATGGTGTTACTGAAGGAGACATCTATCTTTCCCAAACTCATGTTGGTAAAGACATTGACCATCATTTTTATAAAGGCCAGAGGCAGGATCTTTGCGTGTTGCATCGTCGGCCATTAAAAGAGAAATCCGTTCATTCATGACAACATCATCGCTATGGCCACCATCATACTTCTCATTAAAGTGTCATTAATCTAAGGAGAGGGAAAGCAGCTTGACCTCTGATGAGCGCAAATTGCACACCGTTGGGGAACCCCAAGAGGAAGGTATGGTGAGCACATCAACAAGTTTTCCCTCAGTAAAAAACCAAGATTTAATCAAACAGTAGGAGAAATGCGTGACTTCTGAAGGTGTTGCTAGCTGACTACCGACGTCAGTAACAACGTGAAAACTGCACACAACACAACCAAAATATTTTGCCCCAACTTAAAGTGAGGTTAGGCTATGGCTCTCTCCCCTCCCACCTCTCCCACCCCACCGACCCTGCCGGCGGGCGCCCCCCCCCCCCACACGTTGAAGATGGCCGGAGCACCGCTTTCTAGAACTTCCAGTGAAGCCTCTAGACCTGATGGACTCTCTGATCCATTGGGACTTCTCCCCCGGCATCAAGTTTGCCGCGCTGGTACGTAAACGTTTTCGATGTTCAATTCATTTCAGTCCTTCCTCCCCTAGAGACAAGGCCTTCTTCCTTGTTGCATCCTTTCCCTATGCCTCATTCCCCCTCTCGGTCAATTCGGTTGGTCTTGCCTTGCAATGTTGTCTTGGAGGAGATGCGTTAGGGTTCCGTGTGGTCAAGCTTAGTGATCGTAGGTTCAGGTTTTCGGTGTCATCCAATACCGTGGGGCACTTCATTCATCACCTTGAATCCAGAATCTGGCATGACTTCCATTGCCACTTCGGCCTCTTCCGCGGTAATGGGTACTCCAATGCATTCTATGATCACCTGCCTTTCCCTGACCCTGATCCAGAGGGCTGGTCCTCGCCCAGAAAACGTACAACCGCTGCTGAGACACGTAAAAGCATCCCGGATCATATTTTTAAGCAGCCAAACTTTGATCGTTCCCCGGTTTTCTTTAAACCTAATCTAGATGTTCTCCGGCGATCATCGGAGTCTAAGAAACGCATGAACCAAAGTCAGCCCCTCTCGGTCTCAGGTTTGGGCCCGCAAACAGCTGCTAATCCGGCACCTGCTCCCCCATGTTCGCGTCAAGTTTGGCAAGTTTGATAGCATTGAGATCATGACCAACCTGACTACACGCGATTATACCACGACTTTCCATCCTAAGTCACGCGAATTTACCACCGAATCATCCCCCACACTTGCCTGCCTTCGTGACATGAAAGAGGCCAATTATTCGGATGAGGAAATCATGGAAGCCACTGGTTTATCGACCATGCCATACATTGGGAAGAGACTGTTTGAATGCTCCCTATGCTTGGGGCCAGGAAATCTTTGCCACCACGGCGGAAGTAAATGTGTCATTGGCCTCAGATGCCGGCGCTGCCTCGAATTATACCATAAAAGAGCATTTTGCCCCCTCCTAGCGAATCCTGATCAGGAATATTCCCAACAGAAGCACCCTATTCCTCCACCTGCCCCGGATGAACCAGGTCCGTCAAATTGGTCAGAGTCAGCTTTGGCAGGAAGAGATCCTATACCTATCGAACAGAATGGAAACCCAGACAGGAATCAGACAGGATCGATTTGTTCACGTTGCTTTTCGGAAAAACATCATGCTATTCACTGTAACAAAGAGATCCGCTGCAAAAAATGCAAGAAGCCTGGGCACATTGCCAGAGTATGCACCGCTAAGCTTATTTGGAAGCCAAAATCAACTCCCCAGAATCAGACCAGCAGTGGATCCCAGGCACCGCACCGTATCAACATGCAATCTCAGATTGAGCCTCAAACCAGCATGCGATACCAAGACGCTTACCTTCCGCACCACCCCAAAACCCCCCTACATAACCCCGCGCCACCCCACCGAACCCCCATCGTTTCTCCTACAAGCATCCCAGCACCCCACAGCATACCAGCCACCCCTATCACGCTCTCGCCCCTCATGGCCAACTTCCCTGTGAACCCCTTCCGCTTCGTCCCTAAAGGCTTGATCGTTGATGATGGACCGGCTGACCGCATTGCCAGAACCCACGTCGCTCTGCCAGCTGAAGCTCCCGCATACCATGGAGAATATGCGATCGCGGTAACGGATCGTCAAGTGGCTAAGCTCGAGAGGCCAGCCCTGCTATCCAGGCTCGTGGATCTGTTGAGGTATGACCATAACGTAGAGGTGCACAGTGCTCGGAGCTAACCCTTCGGAATTGGCCTGTTCAGGTTTGGTTCGGTGATGACTAGAGATATTGTTGTGGAGGGACATGGATATCAGCTGGATGAGGCAACAAGGATCAGGTTCGTGCGACACGATGAAGCACTCAACCACAGAAGAGCTCCCGCTGGAGAAGAGTGTTGGATCCTGCTTCTGGGATTCCCCCTGGACTACCAAACTGACGCCACCATCGCGCAAGCCTGCATCAGCTTCGGTCAAACCTTGCTCTGGCATGACCCATCAGGCAATGGATCAAGAGTTCTAGTAAGGGTGCTGCTGATGGACGCAACCCTAGTCCCTCGTAGCCTGGTGATGAGACAGATGGGAGGGCCAAACAATTTCTGGACAGTACCAGTTTTTCTTCTGAGGGGACTCCCACAGGCTGAGGCAGGCAATGCTCCACCGGCCTTGATTCAGTTGGAAGACCCAATCCCTCCCAATGGAAACCCCCACCCGTGGCTAGCCCTTACAGAGGATGTCAACCAACAAGGGAACCGTAACTTTCAACCTGTCAATGTTGATCCCCTTGATGGCCCTCCGCAGCCTCCTCCAGGGAGCCTAGTTCAGCTCAACTCCATCCCGGCAGAGCAAGGAGTCAATGCGGAAGACGGAAGTGTGCCAGAAAACAACGTGTATGATGATCTAGATGATCAAGGATTCAATTTTGATGACCTAGCGGATGCTGGCCTGGACTTTGGTCACATTGTCCCTAACATGGAAAGCACTGACGATCAGATGGTCCTCATGAACGTGCAACATGCCATCAGCCTCTTAGATGCCCTTGCAGCAGCTATATCAGAAGTTCAGCTAAACCCTATCCCCCGTTCTGAGCGCTCTTTTGTTCATCCGATCTGGGGACCCATGCCCAACCCTACGGAAAACCCACCGGCCATTGTTCCCTTCGTGCCAACCCCTCCCATCCCTGAGGATGTCACTGCCATCACCAATGTCGAGGAGGCGGAAACAAGTGCTGCCGCGGCATCTCGCAAACGCCGCCGCCAAGTGCAGGTCAGTGTGGAGAGCCTTCGTCGCAGCCCGCGCAGCAACAAGTACCAAGGGTTCAAGCAGCCAATCATATCTGATCGCGTGGAGCGCAAGTCACACGTCAAGCCAAGCCACACCCTGACCATTACAGCTCCACCAAGGCCTGAATCAGATAGGCGCCCAGTAAATCAGCCAGCAGTGAATGTGGAAGAAGAGAGTCAGGGTACAGATGCACCACTGCCTACCCTGATCATGCTCCTCCAACACATTGCAATCAATCTCTGCGCGGTTCCAGAGGAGGAGATAACCCAAGAGGCACTTCAAGCTGTTGAAGAGGAAGATAGACAGGTGGACAAGGATGAAGACGCCGAGCCTTAAGCTTCTCCTTGCCGCTCCTTGCTTAGTGTCGTTTTGGTGTCTTTCCCTTCTTCTGCCTAGTGTGCCTACGTGTTTCGTCAGTTTCTTAGCGTCTGTCGTTGTGCTATTTTCTCTTTAGTTTCCCTTATGGTACCTCATACATGTTGGTCGATCCTCTGTTGGAATATCAGAGGTATGAACTCGGAGGATAAATGTCTTGCCCTTAATAATAAAATCGAGGTGTGTGGCTGTTCTATTATTTGTGCTCAAGAAACCAAAAAACAACACTTCGACCACTCCTTTATTCGCAAATTTTCCCCACGCCGCTTCGATAAATTTGAGTATGTCCCTTCTTGCGGTGCCTCGGGTGGTCTACTTGTCATATGGTGTAGCGCACTCTTCACAGGAACCACCATCCACAAAGAATCGTTCGCCTTAACCATCTCCCTCTCCTCTACCAAATCTCACCACACCTTTCATCTCACTAACATCTATGGACCTTGCTCTGGGGAGGGTAGAACTGATTTTGTTTACTGGCTTGAAAACCTTAACGTGCAGCCTGACAAGCTCTGGCTTCTCCTGGGAGACTTCAACTTCATTAGATCCACTGAAAACAGAAACATGGGAGGAGGCAACATTGATTACATGATGAAATTCAATGAAATCATAAGCAACCAGGCCCTAGTGGAACTCCCGCTAAAAGGGCGCATGTATACTTGGAGCAATATGCAGGAACAACCACTTCTTGAACAGCTTGATTGGTTCTTCACCTCAATAGAATGGAGCACTGTCTTCCCCAACACCTTGGTTAAACCCCTAGCGAAGCCGGTCTCGGATCACATGCCTTGTGTTGTCATGATCGAAACACATATTCCTCGGAGCAGAATGTTCAGATTTGAGAACTTCTGGCCACTTCACCCTGGCTTTCAAGACACAGTGCAGAGCAGTTGGAGAAAACCGATTCATGCAGCCAACAACGCCCAAGTCATTGCAGCCAAATTCAAGAGGCTTCGCTGTGATCTCAAGCACTAGAGTCGGTCCGTCTCCAAGCTCAGTATAGCGATCGAAAACTGTAACAAGTTCTTGGGAAGCCTAGATGAGATCGAGGACAAAAGAATCCTTACGAGGCCCGAATGGAACTGTCGCGTAATTCTGAAACGACATCTCCTAAGATTGTTGGATTATAAGAACAAGTATTGGAAAAAAAAGATGCACGTACAGATGGGCCAAGATGGGCGATGAGAATACAAAATATGTTCATGCTAGAGCAACAGAGAGGTACAAGCGTAACAACATAGCAATGCTCAAAGGCGATGATGGACAAATCCTCGATACCCATGCAGAGATGGCTGCAGCATTCCATCATGCTTTCAAACAACGCATGGGCGTCTCCGTGAAGCCGGAGTTCTGCTTAGACCTGAGATCAACCATTCAGCCTATAGAAGGTCTTGAAGCACTCTCGGTCCCATTCACCCACGCTGAAATTGACGAAGTGATTAAGAAGATCCCAGTTGACAAGGCCCCGGGACCAGACGGCTTCAACGGTATGTTTCTAAAGACATGTTGGAACATCATTAGGGAGGATTCCTATCAGCTATGTCAGGACTTCTGGGAAGGAAACATATCGCTGCAAAGTCTCAACAGCTCCTTGATCACTCTCATCCCAAAGATATTGTCCCCAGAAAAGGTGAATGACTATCGTCCCATATCTCTGCTGAATTGTGCGTTAAAGGTCATAACTAAGCTCATGGCAGATCGGCTGCAAAAATGGATTCTCATGCTTGTTCATCGCAACCAATACGGCTTCATCAAAAGCAGAACCATCCAAGACTTCCTAGCCTGGTCATTCGAATATCTTCACCAATGTCACGCCTCTGGTGCGCCTTGTGTTGTGCTCAAAATTGATTTCGAGAAGGCATTTGACACAGTTGAACATCATGCAATCCTGGAGATTCTTAGAGCTAAGGGCTTTGATGACAAATGGATCAACATGGTCAGTCTCGTCCTCGACTCTGGCACATCCTTGGTCCTGCTCAATGGCGTCCCTGGCTCGGAATTTAGATGTCGTAGAGGAGTCCGACAGGGCGATCCCCTGTCCCCTCTTCTGTTTGTTACCATGGGAGACCTCCTCCAGACAGTGGTAAATTCTGCCCATGATGAGGGACACCTCCAACTTCCTAGCGAGCAGCCGGCGGGGGAGGATTACCCCATCATACAATACACCGACGACACCTTGGCCGTTATACCTGCTTCGGCACAGCAAATCAACACGATGAAATGCATCCTTCAGTCGTACGCTATCTGTACCGGGCTGAAAATCAACTTCAGTAAAACACAGCTAATCCCGATCAACATCTCCAATGAGGAGGCCAACACTTTAGCAGAGACCATTGGATGTCAAGTGGATGCGATGCCGTTTACGTACCTTGGCTTACCAATGGGCACCACCAGACCAACTTTGGAAGACCTCATGCCCTTAGTGTATGCGGTTGAATGAAGAGTCTCTAGCTCTTCTCTTTGGCTCACATATGGAGGAAGGTTAACGTATGTAAACTCGGCCATCACTCCGCTGATGATCTTTGCGATGTGCACGCTCAAAATTCCTCTGAAGATCTTCGAGTTTTGTGATCGAGCAAGGAGGCACTACCTGTGGCGTAAGTTTGTCGATGGGGAAGAGAAATGCCAATCACTCGCGTCTTGGGATAGAGTCTACCAGCCAAAGACCAAAGGGGGACTGGGGATCATCAATCTGCAAATCCAAAACAAATCCCTCCTCACTAGTAGGAAAACCCTTATAGGCGGAGCTTAGTTCTGTGGCGCACTACTAAAATTGCGCCACAGAATATTATTTTGTGGCGCACCATTCTGGGTGCGCCACAGAAATAGCTTAATTTTGTGGCGCACTACTGAACCATGCGCCACAGAAACTATGTGGGGCCCACATCCTGCCACCACCAATTATTACTGTAGGTATTTCTGTGGCGCACGTGGCGTGATGCGCCACAGAAATAACTCTTTCTGTGGCGCACGTGCTTCGGTGCGCCACAGAAGTAGTTGATTCTGTGGCCCACCTGCTCGGGTGCGCCAAAGAATTAACGTAACTTATATCATCTCGCCCGTGGCCCTCCCCCGCCTGTTCACCTCTCCCCTCTCCCCTCTCCCCTCCCCTCTCCCCTCTCCGATCCGCCGCGCGCCGCCATGGTTGTCGCCATCGCCGTCGCCGCCGCCTTCCTCCGCGAGGGCCGCATGCCGCCACGGTCCCCCCATCCCCGCCACCTGCAGCACAAGTTGCCGCTACGGTGAGGAGGGGCCGCCGCGAGGAGGGGCCGCCGTCGCGGCAAGGTGGAGGAGCCGCCGCCTCCTCCTCCTCCACCCCTGCCGTCATCTTCAACCTCCTCCTCCACCCCTGTCATCGGTGATCTCTCTCCCCTCCCCTCCTCTCCCTCTTAATTCCTCTCCCGCGCGCGCTGTGCTCGACGAAATGGTGATGTCGGTGTGCTGTGCTGCTGCTGTTGTTGTTGTTGCTCTGGATGCATTGCTGCTGTTGCTCTGGATGCATTGCCCCTAATCGTTTTGCTTCATATGGTGTTCATATGAACACCAGCTACTAGCAGTGACATGCTATATTGGCTCTATCTGCTCCAAAGGTTCGATTTGGAGCCTGGATTGCTAGTGGTTAGTATATTGTTATGCTGCTAATCCTTGTTGTTGCTTGTCTTAAGCAATAGAAATTGTCTATGCCTCTCTGTACTTGCTTACCATTAACTGGTGAGCTAGTGATGCTTATTGGAGTGTTCTATATCAGTGACACTTCTATGCTGCTACTACATATTGGTGTTGGTTATTGTCAACTTATATCACTTGCTATGCCTGTGTGGCTTACTGGATCATATGTACCTGTTGTTTGTGGAGGTTTACTGCCACTTGTTATTGATGAACCATGTGATGGTAATGATTCAATTTAATTCAATGATGTTAATTTGATTTCCATCCTTTGTTGGAAATAAATCCATGTCTGAACCTGTACAAGGTAATGAAGACTTGCTCACTTGGTATGCTACTATGCTACTGTGGTATCCTTGTGAAGATTTACTTGATGGATTCTTGTGAGCTTATGGTATGCTACTATGCTTATAATGCTCTGATTAGTGGGGATGCTTACTGGATCATGTGCATATAGTTCATATAGGTCCCTAAAAAGAAAGAATGCTCCCTCGCCAGATGCTTGATGTCTTGGCTCAGCCAATGATGCAAAGGCTGAGGCAAAAACTTGGATAAGAACAGATACTAAAATGTGTGATTTAAATGGAATGCTTATGATGGTATACTAAAATAGAGATATCCACAGTAGGGGATCATGTAAATGAATGCCACTGTGGTATCCTTTGAAGAAAATGGGAAGTTTCTGATGGTTTAAAAGACTAGGTGATGCTAGGTTATTAAGTTGGCTGTCAAGGTTGGTTTTATCCGGTTAACTTGGATAGGCTATGTGTTCTTGCTTACTTATGCATATCCATCTCTACTCGGATTGACTAGCTCAGCTTGGCCTCTCTCTTGCCAAGATCACTTGGTTACTACCAAGTGATGAATAATCCCTTATGGTACCCCAGCTTTGTTTTGAACTCAACTGAGTAATGATAAATTTCTATTTCTTGTTGGCTTTGATGAAAATAGAGATATCCACAGTAGGGGATCATGTAAATGAATGCCACTGTGGTATCCTTTGAAGAAAAATGACTGTTTCTGATGGTTTTAAAAGGCTAGGTGGTGCTAGGTGATTCAGTTGGCTACCAAGACTTGTCTCATCTGGTTAGCTGGGATATGCTATGTGTTGTTGCTTGTTTAGGCATATCTATCATTTACTGGATTTACTGGTTCTTGATTGGCCTCTCTTTTGCCAGCATCACTTGGTCTATATACCAAGTGATGAATAATCCCTTTGGAGCATCTGCTCCATGCACGCTATGTGTGTTTGAGCATCTTGACTTATGTCACCATGGTTGCTGGTTTGTTGGTGTTTTTGTACTTGCCGATGATTAGATGGTTGGTCGATATCACTCGTACACTCGGGGGTGGAGCAAGTGAGGCTTGGTGTGATGGCACAAATATCAATATCTTGTGCATCCTACCTGGCCTCACTTACTCCATCCCTGGATGTTAATATTTGTTTCAACCAACAAAGTATGAGGCATTCCATTTAGTTCATACTAGCTACTTCTTAATTGCATTGGCCTTTCTTCCATTTTAGTGCCGATGATTAAATTGTTTGGTCACTTGTACACTCTGGGGTGGGGCTAGTGAGCCTGGTGCGATGGCACAAATATCAATCTCTTGTGCATCCTACCTGGCCTCACTGACCCCATCCCAGAATGTTAATATTTCTTTCGACCAATAAAGTATGAGGCATATGATATCTAGTTGAGATACCACTTGGCTCTTTCTTCCATTTTAGTGCCGATGATTAGAATGTTTGGTCACCTATACGCCGCAATATACTTTGTAGACGGGCCCCCCTTTCCCCGGCCGTCGTTCCGTGAACGAGTCCTTGACGAGACAACAACGCCGACCTATCTCTCCGGTGCAGAACCACGCCAGTCCAAGCCGCCTCCCTTGTGGCCGCAAGGGAGGCGGCTGGGACTGCCGTGGTTCTGCGCCGGAGAGGCAGATCGGCGTTGTTGTGTCGTCAAGGACCCGTTCACGGAACGGCGGCCGGGCAAAGGGGGCCCTTCTGCAAAGTATATTACGGTGTATACTGCAACTATGGTTTATGACCATAGTATTTTTGTTGACCAACAATGTATGAGGCACTTATTCCATTTTGTCATTCCATTTGCTTTGGTATTTTCAAAATGCCGATGATTAAAATGTTTGGTCACCGTACACTTGAGGGTGGCGTAAGTGAGCCTGGTAAGATAGCACAAATATCAATCTCTTGTGCATCGGACTTGGTCTCACTTACTGTCAACACCCGGATTTTTAAGTCCAGATGCCTGTTATGCCATACATCGCAATCCCAGGAATATTGTTGTTGCGAGACATAACAGTTGAATATCATAAGTCATCATTCATTACATACCATAGTCGTCTTACAAATAGAGATCACATGATCCAATATTACACAAATAGTTGATCTATTGATCAACGGACACAAAGTTCATAGTTTCATAGCGGAAGCGTAAGTAGAAGGGACTCTCTAGTCCACAGGCCAACGTCTGACGTCAGAAGATTACCTAGTTGTCGTAGGCGTCCTGCTGGTTGTCATCTTGATAGTTCTGCTCCTCTTCGTAGTCTGGCCATTTGAATAGCCAGGGACACAGCCGTGAGTACTTTAAAGTACTCGCAAACTAATACTAATGTAAGTGCTAACCATTCTAGTAAGGGGTGCTAAGCTCTAGTTTATTTTGCATAAAGCCAATTTTAGTTCACAAACATTTTAGTAAACAACTCTTCATGTGCTAACTAACTCAAGTGGAAACATTAGTGTCATTCCCACAACTCCGTTGTGATTCAAAGTCAATGTCACCTTTCAAGTTCAAATTCACAAGTCACCATTCACCATTCATAGTTTTAGAAAAGTTCTGATGACGGAACAGTATGGCCTTCCCAACTGTCCATAACCGCGGACGTGGCTATTCGAATAGGTTTAACTCTGCAGAGGTTGTACACTTGTGCCACAACAATTGCAATAGCTCGTCAGGGGTAACTGGCCCTGATTTATCGTACGCAGTACGCGAACTACCAATCCTAACCTTTCATTTACATACCCTAGTATAGGCACCTCTCCCCATGAGTTTGGCCTCCCGGTGAAAGCAAACCGCCAACCCGGGAACTGCACAGGGCTTGGCCGTACAATTCACCTCAATTCACGTCATTTCACTTTCAACGGAGGCAGCCTCGGCATAACCCCTATGACGCTTGTTCAGAGGGAACCCATACTAAGACACATAAATTTCCAGCTAAGCCTTACCCAGATTCAGGTATTGTGGGGGCACTTGTAAAATTGGAATGGTATCGCATCCGAACCCAACCATCAGTTTTTGTAAAGTTCACCGAGTCATTCACAGATCATATTCACCTTCAAAATCTTTCAATAGAATGACTCATCATTCCAAGGTTTTCAAAGTCATTTCATTTCACAAGTTCCCAACTAGAGTAGTCACTTTCACTTTAGCACTAGCATCTATGTATGAAGGGTGCTAAGTATTTTGCTTTGCTTCTAGGCTAACTTTGATATTCTTGTACTAATCCAATACTAACCAAGTGAATCATGAATCAAAAGGTACTTTTATAACACAAAAGTAAATAAAGCTTGTAAAGTAAAACTGGGAAATAGGATCATAAGCATAAAGTAAATGGGGTAATGCCTTGCTCATGGTGAGCTTTGCACTTTGCAAGAGTATTATCTTGCATTGGTGTTAGCTTGCAACATTATAACTTGCAATAGTCTAGCTTGCCTTGGTTGTTGGGGTGGTCAAAGTGCTCTTCTTCTTCTGGGTAGAATCCTTCCTCTTCCTCGTATTCTCCGGCACTAGCGTCTATATACGAATACGAGGATACAATCACCAAACAATACTTAAGTATCCTTAATTAGCCTTAATGGATCACTCCAAATGATCTAGCATCATTACTTAACATTGCTACTTAAAATTAATCTAGGGTTTCTTACTTAGTGTTAGAGAATGACTTCTCTCCTTATATATGTAAATGATAGTTTCCATATAGTTTTTGAGAAATAATTTCCTCTCATTGAATCTTCTTAAGATTTAATTTCCTCAAACAATTATACATGAAATCATGTTGACCTAAGTCAACCATTCACACTCATCATTTGAGGAATTGATTTAAATGAAGTAGAATACCTCATACCATTTAATAATGCCTATTATGATTTAAATCCACCAAGCATTTCATTTGATAGTATTTGACCAGGGTTCAATACTTCATATGAAAGTATTTGGGACAAGGTTTAAATGAAGTGAAGCACTTCATATAATTTACATAATAGTTTTGGACAATATTAATTAACTAGAATAGCCAATATAGTCCTTTAATTAAACTAGGGCATGATCATGCAAAATGACCACATTATTTTCTTGCATAAACAATTAGTGTAAGTCAAATGTGAGCTATTGGAGTTTGAATTAACTTAATATATATTTTGGTTGATTATTAAGATTTATTTGAAGTCACAAAAGTCTCTGACTTGTTATTTTTGTCACATTAATTCTATAAAGAATTTCAATGTGAGACCAGTGGGGTTGGATCAAGCATTTCATAAGCTTTCCAACAATATATAATTCATCAAATTTGGTTGGGTAGATTTGATTCTATTTAAATTTGAAAAAGCATATGCAAGGAATTAATTAAATTTCCAAAATTTGAATTCAAACATTTGGGCTTGCGCGGGAAAACAGATGGACTGCGCAGTGGGAGAGGGAGTGGGACGGCCCAGCTAGCGCTGCGGCCAACTGACAGTGGGACCCAGCTGTCATTGGGTTTTAAAACCCGAACCGGTACGGGGGAGAGACAGCCGTTGGATTACAACGCGATCGTGCGGCGCACGATCATCGTCTTCTCCGACGAGAAGGCTTACTGGCGCGGCGAGGCACGGGGGTCGATGGCGAGCTGGGGCTCCGGCGAGCGGCGGCGTTGATGCAGGGTGGCGTTGTCGAGGACGACGGAGCTCCTCGAACAAGTCGCAGGTCCTGGGGTGGCGTCTAGCTTCGGCGTCTTCTGCGGCGGAGCACGGGCGGCGAGGTTGAAATTGGACGGCGGCGCTGGACAATGTTGAGTGGAGAGGGTGCGAGGAGGCTCAGAGGAGGGAGGAGAGGCGACTGGTGTGCTCAGAGGAGGAGGATGAGCTCTCCTTTTATAGGCGCTCGAGGTGGCCGAGGGTCTGCGGGGAACTCGACCAGGTCGCGGCGATTCCGGCGATGGAGAGGGGTTGTCGAGGGCAGGGCTGCGTAGGCGGTGGCAAGGCGAAGCTAACGCGCTTGCTGGCGAGGTGGGGGACGGCCAGGTGAGCGCAAGCGACGTCAATGTCTGGAGACATGATTGCGGGTGAACGGCGAGGTGGTTGACGGCGACGGCGCTCGCGAGGACACGGGCGCGTGTCTGGCGGGTTGGCGTTGCGGCGGCAATGCTCAGCAGGCAGGAGTGGGGTCTGGGGGAGGCGCAGAGCGCTGGAGCGGCGCGTGTCCAGTGGTGTCCGCGGCGTGCACACGTGCGACGCCAGCGGCATCCTAGGCCGTTCTGGGCGCGCGATTTCCGGCTAGCTTCGGCGTCCTCTCCGACCAGGGTTTGCCTAGGCTGAAGTAGGGAGGTGAGGTGGAGCTAAATGGCAACAGGGCTGTGGTTGGGGAAGAAAGGGAAGAGGGGAGAAGAGTCATGGTGAGACATGGCCGGCATGGCCATGTCATGCATGCTAGGGTTGGTCTCCTAGGGTTGCTGTGATGTGGAGTGAGAGAGAGGGGACCAGGGAGCAAGGTGGAGTGAAATGGGGCAAGTGGAGTTAGGCCAAACACTATGCAAATAGTGTTTGAATTTAATCCAATTTGCAAATTGCAAACTTTGCCCAATTTTTGTTGAGTTCAATTAGTTTCAAAAATTGAGAATGGTTGGTTTGGTTGAGTGGTAAATGACCAGAGACAACTATGTGTGGTGGTGGAAATTTAAAAATCAAAGAATAGCAAAATTTGACAAAGTGAGATTGTTGTTCATATTAAAAAGTCTCAACTTTGCATGAGCATAGTTTTTGATCCAAGGTGAATTTGGCATGGTGGTCTTTACCAAAGTTGTTCACCTTGATGTGCTCTTGGATGACATGCAAAGAATTAGGAAAGTTTAGTTTGAAAAACTTGAAATAGAGAGGCTCAAAGTAGTGACCAGAATATAAATGGCAGATTTGACCATTATTGTATGTGAGCCAATTTTGAGTTTGGATTTGATTTGAATTGTGTTTCTTTGATTCCAAAAGTTGTAATAAGTGTTTAGTAACATTATTCAACTAATGGTGAAGATCAAAATGGTCTAGGGTCAAAATTTATAAAAATGGCATAAGCCATATGTGAGGGTTTTGTGATTTTCTAACTTTTATTCTTTTATTTCTCTTTGCTTCATTTTGACAAGAGTGAGGTTTATTTGGTGTTAGATTGAGTTAGGTGAAAGGTTCAACCCATTTTGAGGCAATGGAAGTGGCTAGGTCAAGATTTGATAATTTGGCTAAGTGTGTATGTGAGTGAAAATGAGATTTTCTCCCTATTTGTTTTCTCTCTTTTTGATTTGATTTTTCTTGACTCCAAAGTGATTCTTACTAGTTTAGGAACATTTCCCAACCATTGAAACCATTCCAAAAGGTCTAGCTCAAAGATTTGTAAAATTGTCCATAACACATGAGAGGTGACATGTCAATTTTTCTTGTTCTTGTAATGTGCTCCCCTTGCTTCACTTGGGCAAGGTTGAGGGTCAATTTAGGGTTAGATTAGGTTTAGAGATGGTTTCACCTCATTTGGTCAAGGTTTAGAGTCATAGGGCAAGAATTGGGTATTATGGCTATGTGTCACATATGCCTCTATGCATATGTGGCATTTGATTTTTAATTTGACTAGGCTTGACCCAATTGATGTTGTTGAGTGTTGAAATGGTATATAGGAGTGATCCAACCATTCACTACAAGTCTTAGGGTCAAGATCCTCAATTTCACAAATTTGATATTTTGCTCTCATATACCTCTATGGCATTATTACTTTCTTTTAAAAATCTTTTGTTTCACTTTGGATTGTGTTTGAGAAGTACTAGATAAGGTTTATGAAGGTTTTCCAATCCTCTAAATAAAGTAGAAAGGCCTATGGTAAAGTTTTACAAAAATAGCCATAGGCACATATGCCTCTATGCATATGTTTGATTTTATTTTGTTTCACTCTTGAATTGGTTGGTAAGTGCTTTGTTGAGTGTGTTGAGGTATTTCAATTCATCTACTCAAGGTAGACAAGGCAAAGCTCATCATTTTCAACAAGTATCCATAGGCTTGCATATGCCTTTTTCTTAAATAAGATTCTTTTTCTTTTTATTTTATTTTTCAAAGATTGATGACAAGAGGGATGAGGTTTAGGGTTTAGTAAATTTTGCAAGGGTTCACCACCATTTTAGCAAAGTAAGAAAAGTAGAGTTCAAAACCTCCATATTAGGGCTATAGGCCCACATATGTATTTTTCTTCTATTTTGGTTTCTCAAAATAGATCAATTTGATTTTTGGGAAGGTTAGGGTTTAGGGTTTTTCTTATTTGATTTCTTTCTCTTTTAATTTTATTTGGTTTGTGATCTTCACTTGATCACTTTAAGGTTTTAGGGTTTATCACATAAGCATAATAACACTCATCATGGCAAAAACACAAGTAATAGGTAGGAGCACTAAGCTTAGCACTCTAGGTAAGAAAAGTTTTTGTTGGTTTTCATTTTTGGAAAAAGGAAATTAATTTTCTCTTTGTTTTGAAATTTGGGGTGTTACAAACCCTTCCCCCTTAAACAAATCTCGTCCCGAGATTTTAAGAAAAGTTAGGTTCCTAAGAGAGATTGGGCGATATGATTTAGCAGGAAGACATACTTGGCATGGCCTAAGGTGCTTTTTGGGCTTCTGTGGCAGTCATGTTGTAGTAGCGGCCATTGTTGTTCTGGTTCTTTCTGGCGGCAAAGCGGCGTTGGTTCTGGGCAGGTGCAGCGGTGTTGCCGGCAATCTTGGCGAGTCTCTTGGGGCACTCATTGGAGTAATGCCCAACCACTCCACACTCATAACAAGTGATGGTGGCCTTGTCCTTGTTGGCGACGGGGATGGCGTTGCTTGCAGTCCTAGGGCCAGTGTTGTTGTTGTTGTTGTTGTTCCCGTTGTTGTTGTTGGTGTGATTGGTGTTGTTGTGGTTGCCTCCGAGCTTCGGGGGTCCTCCGTGGTTGTTGGTGTAGTTTGGGTGGTAGTTCTGAGCAGGGGGCTTGTTGTATTTTGGAGTATATCCTCCAGATGATTTGTTGCGGTACTTCTGGGTATTGCTGGACCCATGCTGATTCATCATCCGGCGCTTGCGGTTCTCATTGGCTTGGTGAAGCTTCCCTTCCATCTGGATGGCGGAGTCCACCAGAGCTTCTAGGTCAGCAAAGGGAATGTTGACCAGTACGGTCTGCATCTCGTCATGGAGTCCATTCAGAAATCTTTCTTTCCTCTTCTCATTGGTATCGGTCTCGTCCGGGGCGTACCTTGACAGAGTAAGAAATCTGTCGCGGTATTCTACCACGGACATCCTGCCTTGCTTGAGTTCGCGGAACTCGTCTCTCATCATCTTGATTAGTCCTTGGGGCACATGGTACTTGCTAAACTTGAGCTTGAAATCCTCCCAAGTCATGAACTGGCCTCCGTTCATGGCACGGGTGCTTGTCCACCAAGCGCGGGCTGGTCCGGCAAGATAGTGGGTTGCAAACAAGACCTTCTCATTGGCTTCCACTCCAGCTACTTCCAAGTTATTCTCCATCGTCTGGAGCCAGTCGTCGGCGTCGAGGGGCTCTTCGGTCTTGTTAAAGATAGGTGGGTTGGTGTTCTGAAAGTTCTTCAGTTTTGATCCAGGGTGGTCGTGGTTTCCATGGCCTTGGTTGGCAATGTTCTGCAAGGCGGTGATGTTGGCTTGGCGTTCAGCTCTTTCTGTTTCCCTATCGGCAAGCAGGGTTTGCAGCAGTTGTATCATTGCGTCGTTGGTGCGATTGGGAGGGGCCATCTGAAGATATAGAAGATCATGAGATAAGAGGGAAATTTCTATGGTTTGTTTGAATTAAAGTTCATGAAGTTCAAAACTTGAAAATTTGAGTAGTGTTGAGGGGGTATAACCAACAACACTTCTTCATTCATACCAAACATCACACATTACAAATCTAACACACCATTGGTTTGAAGAACCATTCATTCTCTCTACGATACAAGGGGATCCTGATACAACTCACACCTACTTAAGTGCTGGGGTGATACTACTCTTCCGGGTGGATTCTTCGTCTTCACGGGTGATGTGCTTGGCGAGAGGCGAGGGCGTTGTCCAAATCCCTGTGGGTTTTGTACAGCCTGAAGTCCTGGTGTGCTACATAGGGGTTCATCTCCGTGGGTGGGGGCATGGTCATCGATCGTCCCATGGAGTCATGTCTTGGGTAGTAGATGAAGCGAGTGTTCTTGATCTTGTTCTCATTTTGTCCACACAGACGGGAAATTGCTTCTTGCATAGCTCTGACTAGTCCTTCCTTCCAAGTGTTTCCCATTACAGAAATCCAGATGGTTTCCCATACCGGGGCTCCAAGCTTTCTTCGTAGATCAGTAGAAACTTCCCTCCGAGGTGTTTCTCCGGAGTGGTTGTTGAGGGGTATTCCGAAGAACTCGGGATACGGGTGCCCTAGATATTCCACTAGTTGCTTCAAATCCTTTTCGAACCTTAGGTCGCCTCCGGGACCAAGCTGATAGAACTCCCATTGGTACTCCATCTGTGAGCAATTAGGATAAGTAAGTTAAAGAAGTAGTCAAGTGTGCAAAGTTTTAGGTATTTCTACAAGGAAAAAATAAGGCATGAATTTCTCATTTTTGAAAGAGATCTCAAGGATGAGAGGGAGAACAAGTTTTTCCAAGTATTCACTTCTTTGGTTTTGAAACTAAGTTTTCCAGACGTCCATTCTAACTAGGGCCTTCTAAGGTCAAACAATGGCTCTGATACCAACTTGTCAACACCCGGATTTTTAAGTCCAGATGCCTGTTATGCCATACATCGCAATCCCAGGAATATTGTTGTTGCGAGACATAACAGTTGAATATCATAAGTCATCATTCATTACATACCATAGTCATCTTACAAATAGAGATCACATGATCCAATATTACACAAATAGTTGATCTATTGATCAATGGACACAAAGTTCATAGTTTCATAGCGGAAGCGTAAGTAGAAGGGACTCTCTAGTCCACAGGCCAACGTCTGACGTCAGAAGATTCCCTAGTTGTCGTAGGCGTCCTGCTGGTCATCATCTTGATAGTTCTGCTCCTCTTCATAGTCTGGCCATTTGAATAGCCAGGGACACAGCCGTGAGTACTTTAAAGTACTCGCAAACTAATACTAATGTAAGTGCTAACCATTCTAGTAAGGGGTGCTAAGCTCTAGTTTATTTTGCATAAAGCCAATTTTAGTTCACAAACATTTTAGTAAACAACTCTTCATGTGCTAACTAACTCAAGTGGAAACATTAGTGTCATTCCCACAACTCCGTTGTGATTCAAAGTCAATGTCACCTTTCAAGTTCAAATTCACAAGTCACCATTCACCATTCATAGTTTTAGAAAAGTTCTGATGACGGAACAGTATGGCCTTCCCAACTGTCCATAACCGCGGACGTGGCTATTCGAATAGGTTTAACTCTGCAGAGGTTGTACACTTGTGCCACAACAATTGCAATAGCTCGTCAGGGGTAACTGGCCCTGATTTATCGTACGCAGTACGCGAACTACCAATCCTAACCTTTCATTTACATACCCTAGTATAGGCACCTCTCCCCATGAGTTTGGCCTCCCGCTGAAAGCAAACCGCCAACCCGGGAACTGCACAGGGCTTGGTCGTACAATTCACCTCAATTCACGTCATTTCACTTTCAACGGAGGCAGCCTCAGCATAACCCCTATGACGCTTGTTCAGAGGGAACCCATACTAAGACACATAAATTTCCAGCTAAGCCTTACCCAGATTCAGGTATTGTGGGGGTACTTGTAAAATTGGAATGGTATCGCATCCGAACCCAACCATCAGTTTTTGTAAAGTTCACCGAGTCATTCACAGATCATATTCACCTTCAAAATCTTTCAATAGAATGACTCATCATTCCAAGGTTTTCAAAGTCATTTCATTTCACAAGTTCCCAACTAGAGTAGTCACTTTCACTTTAGCACTAGCATCTATGTATGAAGGGTGCTAAGTATTTTGCTTTGCTTCTAGGCTAACTTTGATATTCTTGTACTAATCCAATACTAACCAAGTGAATCATGAATCAAAAGGTACTTTGATAACACAAAAGTAAATAAAGCTTGTAAAGTAAAACTGGGAAATAGGATCATAAGCATAAAGTAAATGGGGTAATGCCTTGCTCATGGTGAGCTTTGCACTTTGCAAGAGTATTATCTTGCATTGGTGTTAGCTTGCAACATTATAACTTGCAATAGTCTAGCTTGCCTTGGTTGTTCGGGTGGTCAAAGTGCTCTTCTTCTTCTGGGTAGAATCCTTCCTCTTCCTCGTATTCTGCGGCACTAGCGTCTATATACGAATACGAGGATACAATCACCAAACAATACTTAAGTATCCTTAATTAGCCTTAATGGCTCACTCCAAATGATCTAGAATCATTACTTAACATTGCTACTTAAAATTAATCTAGGGTTTCTTACTTAGTGTTAGAGAATGACTTCTCTCCTTATATATGTAAATGATAGTTTCCATATAGTTTTTGAGAAATAATTTCCTCTCATTGAATCTTCTTAAGATTTAATTTCCTCAAACAATTATACATGAAATCATGTTGACCTAAGTCAACCATTCACACTCATCATTTGAGGAATTGATTTAAATGAAGTAGAATACCTCATACCATTTAATAATGCCTATTATGATTTAAATCCACCAAGCATTTCATTTGATAGTATTTGACCAGGGGTCAATACTTCATATGGAAGTATTTGGGACAAGGTTTAAATGAAGTGAAGCACTTCATATAATTTACATAATAGTTTTGGACAATATCAATTAACTAAAATAGCCATATAGTCCTTTAATTAAACTAGGGCATGATCATGCAAAATTACCACACCATTTTCTTGCATAAACAATTAGTGTAAGTCAAATGTGAGCTATTGGAGTTGGAATTAACTTAATATCTATTTTGGTTGATTTTTAAGATTTATTTGAAGTCACAAAAGTCTCTGACTTGTTATTTTTGTCACATTAATTCTATAAAGAATTTCAATGTGAGACCAGTGGGGTTGGATCAAGCATTTCATAAGCTTTCTAACAATATATAATTCATCAAATTTGGTTGGGTAGATTTGATTCTATTTAAATTTGAAAAAGCATCTGCAAGGAATTAATTAAATTTCCAAAATTTGAATTCAAACATTTGGGCTTGCGCGGGAAAACAGATGGGCTGCGCAGTGGGAGAGGGAGTGGGACGGCCCAGCTAGCGCTGCGGCCAACTGACAGTGGGACCCAGCTGTCATTGGGTTTTAAAACCCGAATCGGTACGGGGGAGAGACAGCCGTTGGATTACAACGCGATCGTGCGGCGCACGATCGTCGTCTTCTCCGACGAGAAGGCTTACTGGCGCGGCGAGGCACGGGGGTCGACGGCGAGCTGGGGCTCCGGCGAGCGGCGGCGTTGATGCAGGGTGGCGTTGTCGAGGACGACGGAGCTCCTCGAACAAGTCGCAGGTCCTGGGGCGGCGTCTAGCTTCGGAGTCTTCTGTGGCGGAGCACGGGCGGCGAGGTTGAAATTGGACGGCGGCGCTGGACAATGTTGAGTGGAGAGGGTGCGAGGAGGCTCAGAGGAGGGAGGAGAGGCGACTGGTGTGCTCAGAGGAGGAGGATGAGCTCTCCTTTTATAGGCGCTCGAGGTGGCCGAGGGTCTGCGGGGAACTCGACCATGTCGCGGCGATTCCGGCGATGGAGAGGGGTTGTCGAGGGTAGGGCTGCGTAGGCGGTGGCAAGGCGAAGCTAACGCGCTTGCTGGCGAGGTGGGGGACGGCCAGGTGAGCGCGGGCGACGTCAATGTCTGGCGACATGATTGCGGGTGAACGGCGAGGTGGTCGACGGCGACGGCGCTCGCGAGGACACGGGCGCGTGTCTGGCGGGTTGGCGTTGCGGCGGCAATGCTCAGCAGGCAGGAGTGGGGTCTGGGGGAGGCGCAGAGCGCTGGAGCGGCGCGTGTCCAGTGGTGCCCGCGGCGTGCACACGTGCGACGCCAGCGGCATCCTGGGCCGTTCTGGGCGCGCGATTTCCGGCTAGCTTCGGCGTCCTCTCCGACCAGGGTTTGCCTAGGCTGAAGTTGGGAGGTGAGGTGGAGCTAAATGGCAGCAGGGCTGTGGTTGGGGAAGAAAGGGAAGAGGGGAGAAGAGTCATGGTGAGACACGGCCGGCATGGCCATGTCATGCATGCTAGGGTTGGTCTCCTAGGGTTGCTGTGCTGTGGAGTGAGAGAGAGGGGACCAGGGAGCAAGGTGGAGTGAAATGGGGCAAGTGGAGTTAGGCCAAACACTATGCAAATAGTGTTTGAATTTAATCCAATTTGCAAATTGCAAACTTTGCCCAATTTTGGTTGAGTTCAATTAGTTTCAAAAATTGAGAGTGGTTGGTTTGGTTGAGTGGTAAATGACCAGAGACAACTATGTGTGGTGGTGGAAATTTAAAAATCAAAGAATAGCAAAATTTGACAAAGTGAGATTGTTTTTCATATTAAAAAGTCTCAACTTTGCATGAGCATAGTTTTTGATCCAAGGTGAATTTGGCATGGTGGTCTTTACCAAAGTTGTTCACCTTGATGTGCTCTTGGATGACATGCAAAGAATTAGGAAAGTTTAGTTTGAAAAACTTGAAATAGAGAGGCTCAAAGTAGTGACCAGAATATAAATGGCAGATTTGACCATTATTGTATGTCAGCCAATTTTGAGTTTGGATTTGATTTGAATTGTGTTTCTTTGATTCCAAAAGTTGTAATAAGTGTTTAGTAACATTATTCAACTAATGGTGAAGATCAAAATGGTCTAGGGTCAAAATTTATAAAAATGGCATAAGCCATATGTGAGGGTTTTGTGATTTTCTAACTTTTATTCTTTTATTTCTCTTTGCTTCATTTTGACAAGAGTGAGGTTTATTTGGTGTTAGATTGAGTTAGGTGAAAGGTTCAACCCATTTTGAGGCAATGGAAGTGGCTAGGTCAAGATTTGATAATTTGGCTAAGTGTGTATGTGAGTGAAAATGAGATTTTCTCCCTATTTGTTTTCTCTCTTTTTGATTTGATTTTTCTTGACTCCAAAGTGATTCTTACTAGTTTAGGAACATTTCCCAACCATTGAAACCATTCCAAAAGGTCTAGCTCAAAGATTTGTAAAATTGGCCATAACACATGAGAGGTGACATGTCAATTTTTCTTATTCTTGTAATGTGCTCCCCTTGCTTCACTTGGGCAAGTTTGAGGGTCAATTTAGGGTTAGATTAGGTTTAGAGATGGTTTCACCTCATTTGGTCAAGGTTTAGAGTCATAGGGCAAGAATTGGGTATTATGGCTATGTGTCACATATGCCTCTATGCATATGTGGCATTTGATTTTTAATTTGACTAGGCTTGACCCAATTGATGTTGTTGAGTGTTGAAATGGTATATAGGAGTGATCCAACCATTCACTACAAGTCTTAGGGTCAAGATCCTCAATTTCACAAATTTGATATTTTGCTCTCATATGCCTCTATGGCATTATTACTTTCTTTTAAAAATCTTTTGTTTCACTTTGGATTGTGTTTGAGAAGTACTAGATAAGGTTTATGAAGGTTTTCCAATCCTCTAAATAAAGTAGAAAGGCCTATGGTAAAGTTTTACAAAAATAGCCATAGGCACATATGCCTCTATGCATATGTTTGATTTTATTTTGTTTCACTCTTGAATTGGTTGGTAAGTGCTTTGTTGAGTGTGTTGAGGTATTTCAATTCATCTACTCAAGGTAGACAGGGCAAAGCTCATCATTTTCAACAAGTATCCATAGGCTTGCATATGCCTTTTTCTTAAATAAGATTCTTTTTCTTTTTATTTTATTTTTCAAAGATTTATGACAAGAGGGATGAGGTTTAGGGTTTAGTAAGTTTTGCAAGGGTTCACCACCATTTTAGCAAAGTAAGAAAAGTAGAGTTCAAAACCTCCATATTAGGGCTATAGGCCCACATATGTATTTTTCTTCTATTTTGGTTTCTCAAAATAGATCAATTTGATTTTTGGGAAGGTTAGGGTTTAGGGTTTTTCTTATTTGATTTCTTTCTCTTTTAATTTTATTTGGTTTGTGATCTTCACTTGATCACTTTAAGGTTTTAGGGTTTATCACATAAGCATAATAACACTCATCATGGCAAAAACACAAGTAATAGGTAGGAGCACTAAGCATAGCACTCTATGTAAGAAAAGTTTTTGTTGGTTCTCATTTTTGGAAAAAGGAAATTAATTTTCTCTTTGTTTTGAAATTTGGGGTGTTACACTTACGCCATCCCTGAATGTTAATATTTGTGTTGACCAACAATGTATGAGGCACTTATTCCATTTTGTCATTTCATTTGCTTTGAGATTTTCAAAATGCCGATGATTAAAATGTTTGGTCACCGTACACTCGGGGGCGGCGTAAGTGAGCCTGGTAAGATAGCACAAATATCAATCTCTTGTGCATCGGACTTGGTCTCACTTACACCGTCCCTGAATGTTAATATTTGTGTTGACCAACAATGTATGAGGCATTTATTCCATTTCTCTTGTGCATCGGACTTGTTGGTCTCACTTTCTTCCATTTTCATCATAGTAGGAACTGGATGAAGGACCCCGATGCAAGCGAGCCTGGTGGGTAGAGATGAGGGAGCAAAGGAGGAACCGGATGAAGACTACTTTGTAGGATGAAGACTACTTTGTATCTCGAAATTGTGAGTTTTATATGAATTAAGAGTTGTATGCAAAACATTTGACACTTGCCACTATATATGTATCTCGATCGGGATCTAAGTAATGTGATGATAATGTCTATGTTATATCTGTGCAATGTACATGATATTTATATTATATCTGAATGTTGTTGTATATAACCTGTATATCTGTATATTGCTGTCTATAAACTGCATGTGTATAGCAGGCATAACAAAATCGTGTATAATACAAGCAAATTCTGTGGCGCACTGCAAACCGATTCTATGGCGCACTCTTTTCTGTGGCGCACCTAAGAGCACGTGCGCCACAGATACGTTAATTCTGTGGCGCATGGGCCGGTGCGCCACAGAAACCTTATTTTTGTGGCGAAGTTTCTGTGGCGCACCTCCCATGCGCCATAGAATCCATTTTTGGTGCGCCGCTGATGAGGCTTTTCCTACTAGTGCCTGCTCAAGCACTTAGACAAATTCTACAAAAGAGAGAATATCCCCTGGGTGCAACTCGTCTGGTATAATCACTACCCAGAGGGTGTTCCCCATGCTCAGGTGCCTTGCGGGTCTTTCTGGTGGAAAGATGTAATGGGGATGATAGATATTTTTAGAGGAGTTTTCACCTGTAGGATCAAGGCTGGGGATTCTGTGCTACTATGGAAAGACCCATGGAATGAATCACCTCTCTGTGACAGAGCAACCAGACTGTTCTCCTTCGCGCTGCAGAAGGATGTCTCGGTCTCAGACTTTGTAAATCGCCACAGCCTGGAGGAGCAATTTATACTGCCCTTGTCGCTTGAAGCACATGCAGAACTGCTCGACCTGGAGGAAGAACTGAATGACATTCATATAGAAGGATAGATAGCTGATGCTTGGAGGCCAACCTGGGGTGCTGACCAATATAAAGCCAAGGATTTTTACCTCCACTGCTTCAGAGAATGTACACCGCCTCATCACGTGATTGCCATCTGGAAAAGTAGATGCATGATGAAACACAAGGTGTTCACGTGGCTGATGTTCATGGACAGAATCAATACCAGAGAAATGCTCAGACGAAGAAACTATAACATCGGAACTAACTTCTCATGCTTGACCTGTGACAGAGGTGAAACTGAAGCTAGAAATCACCTCTTCTTCATGTGTAGCTTCAGTACCAGGTGTTGGGCCAAAATAGGGATCGCTTGGAATGTCAACCTACATCTACAAGACATGCTCTTGGAAGCAAAAACGAGATGGAATAATCCGCTATTCACTAAGGTACAAAAACGAGATGGAACAATCCGCTATTCACTGAGGTACTCATCCTTGGCGCATGGAATATCTGGAGGACAAGAAACAGGGTGTACTTCGACAGAGAAGAACCTAGCATACGATCATGGCAAAGACAGCTCTCCCAAGACCTCACCACCCTCACATGCCGCGTCAAGGACAGTCATCAGGGGCTAATCAAGGACTTATTAACCAAGATCTCCCACTAAGTTAAACCCTATCTTCCCCAGAACCCTTAGAGCAAACCGGTGACATAAAAAAAAGCATAAAACCCCGTGCAGGGGGGTGTGATGTATATATGATGTAAAAAGGCACTTCGCCAAAGTTTTAATAAATGAAGCAGTAGGAGCCTCTCCTGTTGATAAAGTTTTAAAAAAAACTGAAAGTGAGGTTGTCAATCTCACCGGTTTTGCTGAACACAGAGGATTAAACGTATCGTGTGGAAAGAGATGTCTGCAGTGAAATTAAAGAGAATAGTGCTTGCAGTAAGTAAACAAAATAGGATTGCACTAGATGATATATATCAGTGTAAAAGAAAGGACCGGGATCCATAGTTCACTAGAGGTGTCTCTCCATAAAGATAAATAACATGCTGGGTGAACAATTACAGCTGGTAATTGACAGAATAAAGACCATACATGACAAGATAATTACTATGAGATTCATTTGGGCATTACAACATAATACATATATAGATCCAACTGCGTCTATGATTAATAATCCACCTTCAGGTTATCGTTCGAACCCCTTCCAATATTAAGTTGCAAGCAACATATTATCGCATTAAGCAATATGTGTAAAGTAAACAATAGAATTACCCTTAGATAAAACATTGTTTTTTTCATCCTAGTAGCAACAACACATCTACAATCTTAGAAGCTGTTGTCACTCTTCCAGAAAACTAGAGGCATGAACCCACTATCGAGCGTAAATACTCCCTCTTGGAGTCACAAGTATTTACTTGGCCAGAGTATCTACTAGCAACGGAGAGCATGCAAGCTCACAAATAACATATGAACAAGTATATAATCGATCTCAACATAGTATTCAATATTCATCGGATCCCAGCAAACACAACATGTAGCATTACATAAAGATGATCTTGATCATGATAGGTAGCTCATGATACGCGTACAGCCCGCGACCGTTGGGAACCCCAAGAGGAAGGTGTGATGCGTACAGCGGCAAGTTTTCCCTCAGTAAGAAACCAAGGTTTATCAAACTAGTAGGAGCCAAGAAGCACGTTGAAGGTTGATGGCGGCGAGATGTAGTGCGGCGCAACACCAGGGATTCCGGCGCCAACGTGGAACCTGCACAACACAACCAAAGTACTTTGTCCCAACGAAACAGTGAGGTTGTCAATCTCACCGGCTTGCTGTAACAAAGGATTAGATGTATAGTGTGGATGATGATTGTTTGCAGAAAACAGTAGAACAAGTATTGCAGTAGATTGAATTCGATTAAAAGAATGGACCGGGGTCCACAGTTCACTAGAGGTGTCTCTCCCATAAGATAAATAGCATGTTGGGTGAACAAATTACAGTTGGGCAATTGACAAATAGAGAGGGCATGACCATGCACATACATGATATGATGAGTATAGTGAGATTTAATTGGGCATTACGACAAAGTACATAGACCGCTATCCAGCATGCATCTATGCCTAAAAAGTCCACCTTCAGGTTATCATCCGAACCCCTTCCAGTATTAAGTTGCAAACAACAGACAATTGCATTAAGTATGGTGCGTAATGTAATCAATAACTACATCCTCGGACATAGCATCAATGTTTTATCCCTAGTGGCAACAGCACATCCACAACCTTAGAACTTTCTGTCACTGTCCAAGATTTAATGGAGGCATGAACCCACTATCGAGCATAAATACTCCCTCTTGGAGTTAAGAGTAAAAACTTGGCCAGAGCCTCTACTAATAACGGAGAGCATGCAAGATCATAAACAACACATAGGTAATAGATTGATAATCAACATAACATAGTATTCTCTATCCATCGGATCCCAACAAACACAACATATAGCATTACAGATAGATGATCTTGATCATGTTAGGCAGCCCACAAGACCCGACAATGAAGCACATAAGGAGAAGACGACCATCTAGCTACTGCTATGGACCCATAGTCCAGGGGTGAACTACTCACTCATCACTCCGGAGGCGACCATGGCGGTGAAGAGTCCTCCGGGAGATGATTCCCCTCTCCGGCAGGGTGCCGGAGGCGATCTCCTGAATCCCTCGAGATGGGATTGGCGGCGGCGGCGTCTCTGGAAGGTTTTCCGTATCGTGGCTCTCGGTACTGGGGGTTTCGCGACGAAGACTATATGTAGGCGGAAGGGCAGGTCAGGGGGCCACACGAGGGCCCCACACGCTAGGTCGGCGCGACCAAGGGCTAGGCCGCGCCGCCCTGCTGTGTCGCCAGCTCGTGGCCCCACTTTGTCTCCTCTTCGGTCTTCTGGAAGCTTCGTGGCAAAATAGGCCCCTGGGCGTTGATTTCGTCCAATTCCGGGAATATTTCCTTACTAGGATTTCTGAAACCAAAAACAGCAGAAAACAACAACTGGCTCTTCGGCATCTCGTTAATAGGTTAGTGCCGGAAAATGCATAAATATGACATAAAGTATGCATAAAACATGTAGATATCATCAATAATGTGGCATGGAACATAAGAAATTATCGATACGTCGGAGACGTATCAGCATCACCAAGCTTAGTTTCTGCTCGTCCCGAGCAGGTAAACGATAACAAAGATAATTTCTAGAGTGACATGCCATCATAACCTTGATCATACTATTGTAAGCATATGTAATGACTGCAGCGATCAAAACAATGGTAATGACATGAGTAAACAAATGAATCATATAGCAAAGACTTTTCATGAACAGTACTTTCAAGACAAGCATCAATAAGTCTTGCATAAGAGTTAACTCATAAAGCAATAAATCAAAGTAGAGGTATTGAAACAACACAAAGGAAGATGAAGTTTCAGCGGTTGCTTTCAACTTGTAACATGTATATCTCATGGATATTGTCAATGTAAAGTAATATAACAAGTGCAATATGCAAGTATGTAGGAATCAATGCACAGTTCACACAAGTGTTTGCTTCTTGAGGTAGAGAGAAATAGGTGAACTGACTCAACATAAAGGTAAAAGAAAGGCCCTTCGCAGAGGGAAGCATTGATTGCTATATTTGTGCTAGAGCTTTGGTTTTGAAAACAAGAAACAATTTTGTCAACGGTAGTAATAAAGCATATGCATCATGTAAATTATATCTTACAAGTTGCAAGTATCATGCATAGTATACTAATAGTGCCCGCACCTTGTCCTAATTAGCTCGGATTACCTGGATTATCATTGCAATACATATGTTTTAACCAAGTGTCACAAAGGGGTACCTCTATGCCGCCTGTACAAAGGTCTAAGGAGAAAACTCGCATCGAATTTCTCGCTATTGATTATTTCAACTTAGACATCCATACCGGGACAACATAGACAACAGATAATGAACTCCTCTTTAATGCATAAGCATTCAACAATTATTAATTTTCTCATATGAGATTGAGGATATTTGTCCAAAACTGAAACTTCCACCATGGATCATGGCTTTAGTTAGCGGCCCAATGTTCTTCTCTAACATTATGCATGCTCTAACCATTCTAGCGGTAAATCTCCCTTACTTCAGACAAGACGGACATGCATAGCAACTCACATGATATTCAACAAAGAGTAGTTGATGGCATCCCCAGGAACATGGTTATCGCACAACAAGCAACTTAATATGAGATAAAGTGCATAAGTACATATTCAATACCACAATAGTTTTTAGGCTATTTGTCCCATGAGCTATATATTGCAAAGGTAAAGGATAGAAATTTTAAAGGTAGCACTCAAGCAATTTACTTTGGAATGGCGGTGAAATACCATGTAGTAGGTAGGTATGGTGGACACAAATGGCATAGTGGTTGGCTCAAGGATTTTGGATGCATGAGAAGTATTCCCTCTCGATACAAGGTTTAGGCTAGCAAGGTTATTTGAAACAAACACAAGGATGAACCGGTGCAGCAAAACTCACATAAAAGACATATTGTAAACATTATAAGACTCTACACCGTCTTCCTTGTTGTTCAAACTCAATACTAGAAATTATCTAAACCTTAGAGAGACCAATTATGCAAACCAAATTTTAGCAAGCTCTATGTATTTCTTCATTAATGGGTGCAAAGTATATGATGCAAGAGCTTAAACATGAGCACAACAATTGCCAAGTATCAAATTATCCAAGACATTTTAGAATTACTACATGTAGCATTTCCCGATTCCAACCATATAACAATTTAACGAAGAAGATTCAACCTTCGCCATGAATACTATGAGTAAAGCCTAAGGACATATTTTTCCATATGCAACAGCGGAGCGTGTCTCTCTCCCACACAAAGAATGCTAGGATCCACTTTATTCAAACAAAACAAAAACAAAAACAAACCGACGCTCCAAGCAAAGTGCATAAGATGTGATGGAATAAAAATATAGTTTCACTAAAGGAACCTGATAATGTTGTCGATGAAGAAGGGGATGCCTTGGGCATCCCCAAGCTTAGACGCTTGAGTCTTCTTGAAATATGCAGGGGTGAACCACCAGGGCATTCCCAAGCTTAGGGCTTTCACTCTCCTTGATCATTTTGTATCATCCTCCTCTCTTGATCCTTGAAAACTTCCTCCACACCAAACTCAAAACAACTCATTAGAGGGTTAGTGCACCATCAAAATTTACATGTTCAGAGGTTACATAATCATTATTAACACTTCTGGACATTGCACAAAGCTACTGAAAGTCAATGGAATAGAAAAATCCATCAAGCATATCAAAACAGGCAATGCGAAATAAAAGGCAGAATCTGTCAGAACAGTTCGTAAAGACGAATTTTATTGAGGCACCAGACTTGCTCAAATGAAAATGCTCAAATTGAATGAAAGTTGCGTACATATCTGAGGATCACTCACGTAAATTGGCATAATTTTCTGAGTTACCTACAGAGAATTCTGCCCAGATTCGTGACAGCAAAGAAATCTGTTTCTGCGCAGTAATCCAAATCCTGTATGAACCTTACTATCAACGACTTTACTTGGCACAACAATGCACAAAACTAAGATAAGGAGAGGTTGCTACAGTAGTAAAAACTTCCAAGACTCAAATATAAAATAAAATTACTGTAGTAAAAACATGGGTTGTCTCCCATAAGCGCTTTTCTTTAACGCCTTTCAGCTAGGCGCAGAAAGTGTATATCAAGTATTATCAAGAGATGAAGCACCTACAGCGGGGTTCGGAGTTTTCTCAACTATGCATTGTATCTTATCTATGTAAGTTTCAGAAGCTCCCTTTTCATTAGTCTTAGGCTTGCTATTTTCATCAAACAAATTTTCGGGAACAAGCCAAGCATAATTATTTTCTAGTGCCTCGCACATTCCTAAGAGTTTGCACGGTATTGATGTTTTAATATCCCCCTCATAATTAACTTGATTAGTATTCTTTTGTCTATCTTTTTCCATTTTTTCAAGGGTACTGGCAAAATTGGTATAAGAACCTAGCATATTATATTTAGTGAAGACTTTTCTAGCTTCTCTTGCTATTCCCCCAAATTCTTTAAGAAGGATTTCTAATACAAAATCTTTCTTTTCTCCTTCTTCCATATCACTAAGTGTAAGCAACATATGTTGAATTACGGGATTGAGATTAACAAATCTAGCTTCTAACGCGTGTACTAAAGAAGCAACAGCAATTTCATAAGTAGGAGCAAGTTCTACCAAGTGTCTATCTTCAAAATCTTCAGCCGTACTAATATGAGTGAAAAAATCTTCTATATTATCTTTCCCAAGGATAGACCCTCGGCCTACCGGTGCATCTTTAAGAATAAACTTAGGAGGAAACATGTTGAAATAAGTAAAGCAAATGCAAGTAACTAATTTTTTTGTGTTTTTGATATAGAGTGCAAACAAGACAGTAAATAAAGTAAAACTAGCAACTAATTTTTTTTGTATTTTGTTTTAGTGCAGCAAACAAAGTAGTAAATAAAATAAAGCAAGACAAAAACAAAGTAAAGAGATTGGATTGTGGAGACTCCCCTTGCAGCGTGTCTTGATCTCCCCGGCAACGGCGCCAGAAAACAGTCTTGATACGCATACAGCACGCGACCGTTGGGAACCCCAAGAGGAAGGTGTTATGCGTACAGCGGCAAGTTTTCCCTCAGTAAGAAACCAAGGTTTATCGAACCAGTAGGAGCCAAGAAGCACGTTGAAGGTTGATGGCGGCGAGATGTAGTGCGGCGCAACACCAGGGATTCCGGCGCCAACGTGGAACCTGCACAACACAACCAAAGTACTTTGTCCCAACGAAACAGTGAGGTTGTCAATCTCACCGGCTTGCTGTAACAAAGAATTAGATGTATAGTGTGGATGATGATTGTTTGCAGAAAACAGTAGAACAAGTATTGCAGTAGATTGAATTCGATTAAAAGAATGGACCGGGGTCCACAGTTCACTAGAGGTGTCTCTCCCATAAGATAAATAGCATGTTGGGTGAACAAATTACAGTTGGGCAATTGACAAATAGAGAGGGCATGACCATGCACATACATGATATGATGAGTATAGTGAGATTTAATTGGGCATTACGACAAAGTACATAGACCGCTATCCAGCATGCATCTATGCCTAAAAAGTCCACCTTCAGGTTATCATCCGAACCCCTTCCAAACATTAAGTTGCAAACAACAGACAATTGCATTAAGTATGGTGCGTAATGTAATCAATAACTACATCCTCGGACATAGCATCAATGTTTTATCCCTAGTGGCAACAACACATCCACAACCTTAGAACTTTCTGTCACTGTCCCAGATTTAATGGAGGCATGAACCCACTATCGAGCATAAATACTCCCTCTTGGAGTTAAGAGTAAAAACTTGGCCAGAGCCTCTACTAATAACGGAGAGCATGCAAGATCATAAACAACACATAGGTAATAGATTGATAATCAACATAACATAGTATTCTCTATCCATCGGATCCCAACAAACACAACATATAGCATTACAGATAGATGATCTTGATCATGTTAGGCAGCTCACAAGACCCGACGATGAAGCACATAAGGAGAAGACGACCATCTAGCTACTGCTATGGACCCATAGTCCAGGGGTGAACTACTCACTCATCACTCCGGAGGCGACCATGGCGGTGAAGAGTCCTCCGGGAGATGATTCCCCTCTCCGGCAGGGTGCCGGAGGCGATCTCCTGAATCCCCCGAGATGGGATTGGCGGCGGCGGCGTCTCTGGAAGGTTTTCCGTATCGTGGCTCTCGGTACTGGGGGTTTCGCGACGAAGACTATATGTAGGCGGAAGGGCAGGTCAGGGGGCCACACGAGGGCCCCGCACGCTAGGTCGACGCGGCCAAGGGCTGGGCCGCGCCGCCCTGCTGTGTCGCCAGCTCGTGGCCCCACTTTGTCTCCTCTTCGGTCTTCTGGAAGCTTCGTGGCAAAATAGGCCCCTGGGCGTTGATTTCGTCCAATTCCGAGAATATTTTCTTACTAGGATTTCTGAAACCAAAAACAGCAGAAAACAGCAACTGGCTCTTCGGCATCTCGTTAATAGGTTAGTGCCGGAAAATGCATAAATATGACATAAAGTATGCATAAAACATGTAGATATCATCAATAATGTGGCATGGAACATAAGAAATTATCGATACGTCGGAGACGTATCAGCTCACAAGATCTAAACATGAGGCACAAATTGGAGAAGACAGCCATCCAACTACTACTATGGACCCGTAGTCCAGGGATGAACTACTCACGCATCACTTCGGAGGCGGGCATGGCGATGTAGAGGCCTCTGGTGATGATCCCCCTCTTCGGCAGGGTGCCGGGAAGAGCTTCAGAACCCTCCCGAGCTAGGGTCGGCGATGACGGCCGCGACAAAACTTTTCATGTATGAAGGCTCGGGTGTTTAGGTTTTTCCCCAGATCGTGGATAAATAGGCAGAAGGGTGAGGTCGGTGGCCGCCTAGGGGGCCCACACCAGCCCTTGGCGCGGGCCCACCCTTGGCCACGCCATGGGGTGGTCTGGCCACCCTGTGGCGCCTCTTCGACTCCCCTCTGGACTATGTCTTCGTTACGGTAAAATATTGACTTTTGTTTTTGTTTCGTTCAATTTCGAGAATATTTCCTGTACAACTTTTCAGAATATAAAACAACAGAAAATAGGGAACTGACACTGTGACATCTTGTTAATAGGTTAGTGCCGGAAAATGTGTAAAAGTGCAACAAAGTGTGAGCAAAACATATAGGAATTGGTGTTAAACAAGCATCGAACATAAAAAATTATAGATAAATAGACATACTTAAATTAAACATTGGTTTCTTACTGACGGAAAACTTGTTATTGTGCTTATCATACCTTCCTCTTGGGGTTCCCAACGGTGTGCAAACTGCGCTCATCAAGCTGATTTTCTGGTGTCGTTGCCGGGGAGAAAGAGGCGGCACAACAACTTGATCCTCGCAATGAGAAGCTGGTCGAGGTGCTCGCTGTTGGTGGCCCCGACACCATCGTAGCGGACCCTCACCCATAGAGGCGGATGCACGGGATGGGCGGCGCAGTCCGGCAGGTCCAGATCGGCGAGCAGCAGGAGCATTGTGAACTTCCCCAGACGAGTGTGCTGGACTCCCGACTGCGATTTTTTTGTTGATTGATCCTGGTTTGCATTGTATTTGGAAGTCCATCCTTGTTTCCTTCTGAACGTGATTGAGCTGGATGTCTTTCCTTATTAACGTTATATGCATTTCATTGATTGAATCGTGATTTTTACTGGGAAGATCGATGATGCGCTGATTTTATTTCCTTATGAATTATGATTTGCAATAAATGTGTGATTGACGCTTGACGTGACTTGATGGGCGATTTTGGAATGATGGACGGATCGGATATTCCGTTTGATATCAAAGTGACATCATCTCCAACTATAATATAATAGTAAAGATTTTTTTATGGTTGATAAAAAATTTATATACATGGCTAGCAGCTCTAAACTGCGTTGAAGCATAGATTAAGATGTCCACAAAATTGCACCCAACTATGACCAGCGTCGTAATGTCATGAAGGACATATTGGAAAAGGACAATACGGAGTATATGTTTTACGTGACAGTGAATGGCGGGATGAACTTTTTTTTTAACAGGAAAGGTTCCGAAGGACCTAGGGCTTCATTTCATATGCGGTGGAGTACATTTTACAGACAGGTCTGAAGAAAAACAAGAAAATTACAACCTGGCCCTTATAAATTACACCGAGGACCCTCAAATAAAACGCAGAAACGCGATCAGGTCCAACTCCTTCTTCACTGCGACGAAGCTCGCCGGAGTCAACCTCTACACCGCCGGGGACGAGACCACTTGGGGCGCAGAGGTGGGAGTTAGCTCCGACGAAGCTGGAGAGCCTCCGAATCGGCATGAACGCTTGACGGAGGTTGTTGATGCCTTGAGGACGGGCAGTCGCCTTCACACGAGGATGGAGGGGCCGCCTTTCGTCCATGAAGAACGGCGACAGTGGCGCCGTGGTAAACCTCCGATGGAGGGGCTGCCTTCCAGCCATAAGATACGGCGACAGCGGCGCCGTGCGAAGCCTCCGAGAAGAAGCCGACGAGCTTCCTTGCTGCAGATGCGGTAGCCAGCGACGAGCAGGTGACCAAACCTCTTTTCCCTCACCGCCATGATGAGCAGAGAGGAGGAGGCCACCGCTGCATCGCCAATTACCAGATCCGCGGGAGACGGCTTTATTTATGGAGATCCTCATCTCCCTCCGCCGCCACACCTCTGTCTCCGACCGCCGGAGCTCCATGAGGTCGAGGAGAAAGAAGACGCGGCGCCAGATCCAGCCGATGGGATCCGCCACCTCACTCCCGGCATGCACGCCATACGCCACTAGGGACCAAGATCTAAACCTACTACTACTGCTATTTACTCCGGCGTCATCTCCTCTCCAACTCCAGTCGGCTAGCCCGGCGGAGAGGGAGGAGGAGCGGCTCGGCGAGAAAAAGGAAGGGCTCAGGTACTGTAGCAAGCTGAGAAAGGGAGAGGGGGAAATGAGCCGGGTGGCGGGATGAACTTGGTCTCATGGATCTTGGCTAAGTAAGCAAGAAACATCAGCCACACCCTTTGTGAAATTGTGAGTGTCCAAGATACACGTAACTTCTGTCTAGAGCTACTAGTACAATCCGGAACTGTGACATGTGAAAATGATGTGAAACTTGTACCGACTCCCATTGCACAACGTCAGGCAACGGAAATAACGAAAACTCACTTCCGTTCGCTTTTTCAGCTCGCGCAGATCAGATTCCGTGAATATGAACCGATAAACTTGAAATTAAATTTCACCGAAGAATTAAACTACAAGTTCATCATCTGTTCGAGTTTATCCGTGCAATTCAAGTATATACATCATGGATTTTACAAAAGCAACACAATAAAATCTAATTGTACGCGGTCGCTAACCTAGTTTTACCAAAAAATCTGCCTCAGGATACCTCACCGGGGCCTATAGGCGCGGTGTCGGCGGCGGACAACGAGCTCTAGTCATCGTCGAGGATGACGCGCTCGATCTTGACGCAACAGACAACAGCCTCCTTCTGGGCGGGCTCGAAGGCACGTACCTGGCGGACGGCGGCGACCTCCTCGCGCCTCCACGATGCCTCCGCCTCCTCCTCGCTGATGATGCGGGGCACCTCGATAGAGGTCGCCTCCTCATTGTCGTTGTTGACATAGTCGCCGTCCTCGAACCGCTTCGCGTGCGCCATCTCCTCGCCTGAAGTCGCCTGGTCCTTGGATGTTGAGGGAGAGCGGCGACCGGCGAAGGACGACCCCTCGCTAGAAATGGCGTAAGGGGCAAGCTTCCCCGGCGACACGAGAGCCCAGTTGGTCTAGCGTTGTGCGATGCTCTTCCGTGCGGCCACGGAACACACCCATTGCGCACGCTGCTGAAGACCAGCGGCTCGCGACGGGGCGCTTCCTCCCCCAATCCGGCCACCCCCTGCTGAAGCTCCCACTGCGAGGCATATAGGGACCGGGGTAGGTGGTACGGCGGATGCAACGAAAATTGTCGCTGGAGTGTGGGCTGCGGCTACGGTGGAGTGACGGAGGGTAAGTTGGGTTTCAACCCATACCCGCCGCTTTGGCCTCTATATATACCCCCCCCCCCCTCCCCCCTCCCCCCTCAAAATGTTTACGAGTCGGGCCGCGAATACAGGGTCTGATCAGCGAGGGAAACCGAGGAAAAATGTAAAGCTGCCAAAAATTATGGGTTTGGACCGTTTTTGGGGATATGCTAGAGTTGCTTTTATACTCATTCATAAGTCATCAATCTTTATTCAAGATATAAATGCAATGTTTCCCTAATCGGCCTGTAGGATGGACATAAAATATGCTTAAAATTTAAAATGATAATAAATTCTAAATGCATTGATGTATTTTTTAATTATGTATATAGATAATATTAAAAAATGAAAATCTCGTAGTATTATGATATTATGATAGATGTTTACAGTTCGATGTTACCGCCCGACAATCATGCTTGCGCCCGGCCGTTTTCAGGCTCGTGCGGTGGCCTCTTCACCTGTCACGATGGACTAGGGAAACCGTCTAGACTTGGTGACGATCTCGTGACAGCATGCCAGGTCTGTGGTTCAAGTTTTATTTATATATGTATATATATAGGTGTTTACTTCTTGGAAAAGATTGTAGATCCATACGAAAGAATTACATTTTGTTGACAAGGACATTTTGAGACCACGTACGCAAATGCACTATAGTACTGCCAGTGCCCAGTAGGTAGGATCGGCATAGCACCATGTTTTTATTTATACTACTAGACTAGAAGGAATCCTGTCTAGCCGTACGTCCGTCCTTTTGTTGATCTGAGCTAAACAACTTGGTTGGGAAGATTTGTGGGAATAAAACAAGAGAATAAAATTAGGAGATTGGGTCTGTCTCCGGATAAATTTTATTTGTTCCATGTCTGGGCATCTATGGTATGGGTGGAAGGAGTTGGTGGAAGAGACTGGAAGTGTCTGTGACACACAACTCAACAAGGCGATCATTTCACAGGTGGACGACGGATGAGACAATTGTCGAAACAACTCTGAAAATATGTGCAGATAACTTGAGCAAGACCCCATTGTTTAACTTCACCAGATGAGATCGCCTGAATCAGTCAGTATATTCCCATTCCGACGATAGCATGGCATGCATATGTAGCTCCGGTTGCTAAGCTGATGTGCATTCTTTCAAGTTGCAAATTTGAAATCAGAATAATATTGGAAACTGCTGGGCGTCCCTCGGGATCTGATTCCCCAGCCCCCGGGTCCCCAGCCGTCGGATCAACCATTTTGACGGTTAGATTTGCATGTAGCAAAAAAATACCTCCAGCAGCAAAAAAAAATCACCCCCGGCAGCAAATGACTGAAGCAAAAAACGGTTCGTTCAGAAAAGAAAATAAAAAGGCTGGGCTCACCGGAGACCTCGTCGGAGACTACGTAGCAAAAAAATGTGCTAATGTAGCAAAAAATGAAAATCACCGAAGACAACGACGGAGAACTCGCCGGAGATATCGCCGGAGACAACATAGCAAACATATTATACAATTGCAGCAAAATCGTAGAAAAGTTGTATCAAAAAATATACTAATGTAACAAAACAGCGGAACTGTATTGCACAAAAAAGTGATATTGTATCAAAAACACATAGCACTTGTAGCAAAAAAAGTGCTAATGTAGTAAAAACAGACATCGTCAGAAACATCAACAGGGACCTCACCGGAGACCTCCCCGGAGACCCGGTAGCAAACATATTGTACAGTTGTATCAAAACCGCAAAAATTTTGTATCGAAAAATTTATGCTACCGCTAGAGACCTAAGTCAGCAAACTCCCGGTAGCAACGGCCGTCGCCCATGATAGCAACTTCGATGGCCGCCGGCAGCAACTCCGCCAGTCTCATGTAGCAACGCCCGTCGCCCCATAAGGTAGCAGCTCGGAGTCGTCCGGCGACAACGATGGGGTGGCTGCAGGAGGAGGTAGGCGGCGCGACGGCATGGGCGAACACCGGTGAGAGGGAGGCGCGGGAGAACGGCAGCTCGGCGGAGGAGTGCGCGAGCGGAGGACGTGGAGGGGATCAGGGCAGGGTAGCCAGCGACCGCGGGGGACAATATCCGCTAGTAGCAACGCCTAATGCTTAAGGTAGCAAAGTAGTCCTCCCGCCAGTAGCAACGCCGGAGGTCTAAGTTAGCAAACCCGACCTCCACCGGAGGCATAAGGCAACAAACTCCTGGAGACGCGGTGCCGGCCCATGGAGGTGCTTGTAGCACCAGCAGCACCTCCGCCTGGGAGTGTTGAAGAGGTGGTTCCAAGGGGCAGTGATACGCGTACAGCATGCGTCCGTTGGGAACCCCAAGAGGAAGGTGTGATGCGTACAGCGGCAAGTTTTCCCTCAGTAAGAAACCAAGGTTTATCGAAATAGTAGGAGCCAAGAAGCACGTTGAAGGTTGATGGCGACGAGATGTAGTGCGGCGCAACACCAGGGATTCCGGCGCCAACGTGGAACCTGCACAACACAACCAAAGTACTTTGCCCCAACGAAACAGTGAGGTTGTCAATCTCACCGGCTTGTTGTAACAAAGGATTAGATGTATAGTGTGGATGATGATTGTTTGCAGAAAACAGTAGAACAAGTATTGCAGTGGATTGTATTCGATTAAAAGAATGGACCGGGGTCCACAGTTCACTAGTGGTGTCTCTCCCATAAGATAAATAGCATGTTGGATGAACAAATTACAGTTGGGCAATTGACAAATAGAGAGGGCATGACCATGCACATACATGATATGATGAGTATAGTGAGATTTAATTGGGCATTACGACAAAGTACATAGACCGCTATCCAGCATGCATCTATGCCTAAAAAGTCCACCTTCAGGTTATCATCCGAACCCCTTCCAGTATTAAGTTGCAAACAACAGACAATTGCATTAAGTATGGTGCGTAATGTAATCAATAACTACATCCTCGGACATAGCATCAATGTTTTATCCCTAGTGGCAATAGCACATCCATAACCTTAGGGGTTTCTGTCACTCCCCCAGATTCACGGAGACATGAACCCACTATCGAGCATAAATACTCCCTCTTGGAGTTACAAGCATCAACTTGGCCAAAGCATCTACTAGTAACGGAGAGCATGCAAGATCATAAACAACACATAGATTGATAATCAACATAACATAGTATTCTCTATCCATCGGATCCCAACAAACACAACATATAGCATTACAGATAGATGATCTTGATCATGTTAGGCAGCTCACAAGATCCGACAATGAAGCACATAAGGAGAAGACAACCATCTAGCTACTGCTATGGACCCATAGTCCAGGGGTGAACTACTCACTCATCACTCCGGAGGCGACCATGGCGGTGTAGAGTCCTTCGGGAGATGAATCCCCTCTCCGGCAGGGTGCCGGAGGCGATCTCCTGAATCCCCCGAGATGGGATTGGCGGCGGCGGCGTCTCCGGAAGGTTTTCCGTATCGTGGCTCTCGGTACTGGGGGTTTCGCGACGAAGGCTATTTGTAGGCTGAAGGGCAGAGTCGGGAGAGTCACGAGGGGCCCACACGCTAGGGCCGCGCGGCCAGCTCTTGGGCCGCGCCGCCCTACTGTGGCGCCGCCTCGTGGCCCCACTTCGTCTTCTCTTCGGTCTTCTGGAAGTTTCGTGTGAAAATAGGCCCCTGGGCGTTGATTTCGTCCAATTCCGAGAATATTTCCTTACTAGGATTTCTGAAACCAATAACAGCAGAAAACAACAACTAGCTCTTCGGCATCTCGTTAATAGGTTAGTTCCAGAAAATGCATAAATATGACATAAAGTATGCATAAAACATGTAGATATCATCAATAATGTGGCATGGAACATAAGAAATTATCGATACGTCGGAGACGTATCAGCATCCCCAAGCTTAGTTTCTGCTCGTCCCGAGCAGGTAAACGATAAGAAAGATAATTTCTGGAGTGACATGCCATCATAACCTTGATCATACTATTGTAAGCATATGTAGTGAATGCAGCGATCAAAACAATGTAAATGACATGAGTAAACAAATGAATCATATAGCAAAGACTTTTCATGAATAATACTTTCAAGACAAGCATCAATAAGTCTTACATAAGAGTTAACTCATAAAGCAATAATTCAAAGTAGAGGCATTGAAGCAACACAAAGGAAGATGAAGTTTCAGCGGTTGCTTTCAACTTGTAACATGTGTATCTCATGGATATTTGTCAACATAGAGTAATATAACAAGTGCAATATGCAAGTATGTAGAAATCAATGCACAGTTCACACAAGTGTTTGCTTCTTGAGGTGGAGAGAGATAGGTGAACTGACTCAACAATAAAAGTAAAAGAATGGTCCTTCAAAGAGGAAAGCATCGATTGCTATATTTGTGCTAGAGCTTTGGTTTTGAAAACAAGAAACAATTTTGTCAACGGTAGTAATAAAGTATATGTGTCATGTAAATTATATCTTACAAGTTGCAAGCCTCATGCATAGTATACTAATAGTGCCCGCACCTTGTCCTAATTAGCTCGGATTACCTAGATTATCATCGCAATGCACATGTTTTAACCAAGTGTCACAAAGGGGTACCTCTATGCCGCCTGTACAAAGGTCTAAGGAGAAAGCTCGCATCGGATTTCTCGCTATTGATTATTCTAAACTTAGACATCCATACCGGGACAACATAGACAACAGATAATGGACTCCTCTTTTATGCATAAGCATGTAGCGACAATTAATTTTCTCATATGAGATTGGGGATATTTGTCCAAAACTGAAACTTCCACCATGGATCATGGCTTTAGTTAGCGGCCCAATGTTCTTCTCTAACATTATGCAATGCTCTAACCATTTTAGTGGTAAATCTCCCTTACTTCAGACAAGACGAACATGCATAGCAACTCACATGATATTCAACAAAGAGTAGTTGATGGCGTCCCCAGGAACATGGTTATCGCACAACAAGCAACTTAATAAGAGATAAAGTGCATAAGTACATATTCAATACCACAATAGTTTTTAGGCTATTTGTCCCATGAGCTATATATTGCAAAGGTGAAGAATGGAAATTTAAAGGTAGCACTCAAGCAATTTACTTTGGAATGGCGGAGAAATACCATGTAATAGGTAGGTATGGTGGACACAAATGGCATAGTGGTTGGCTCAAGGATTTTGGATGCATGAGAAGTATTTCCTCTCGATACAAGGCTTAGGCTAGCAAGGTTTATTTGAAACAAACACAAGGATGAAGCGGTGCAGCAAAACTCACATAAAAGACATATTGTAAACATTATAAGACTCTACACCGTCTTCCTTATTGTTCAAACTCAATACTAGAAATTATCTAGACCTTAGAGAGACCAATTATGCAAACCAAATTTTAGCATGCTCTATGTATTTCTTCATTAATAGGTGCAAAGTATATGATGCAAGAGCTTAAACATGAGCACAACAATTGCCAAGTATCACATTATCCAAGACATTATAGCAATTACTACATGTATCATTTTCCAATTCCAACCATATAACAATTTAACGAAGAAGAAACTTTCGCCATGAATATTATGAGTAAAGCCTAAGGACATACTTATCCATATGCAACAGCGGAGCGTGTCTCTCTCCCACACAAAGAATGCTAGGATCCACTTTATTCAAACAAAACAAAAATGAAAACAAACAGACGCTCCAAGCAAAGTGCATAAGATGTGATGGAATAAAAATATAGTTTCAGGGGAGGAACCTGATAATGTTGTCGATGAAGAAGGGGATGCCTTAGGCATCCCCAAGCTTAGACGCTTGAGTCTTCTTGATATATGCAGGGGTGAACCACCGGGGCATCCCCAAGCTTAGAGCTTTCACTCTCCTTGATCATGTTGTATCATCTCCCTCTCTTGATCCTTGAAAACTTCCTCCACACCAAACTCAAAACAACTCATTAGAGGGTTAGTGCACAATCAAAATTTACATGTTCAGAGGTGACATAATCATTCTTAACACTTCTGGACATTGCACAAAGCTACTGAAAGTCAATGGAATTGAAAAATCCATCAAGCATAGCAAAACAGGCAATGCGAAATAAAAGGCAGAATCTGTCAAAACAGAACAGTTCGTAAAGACAAATTTTATTGAGGCACCAGACTTGCTCAAATGAAAATGATCAAATTTAATGAAAGTTGCGTACATATCTGAGGATCACTCACGTAAATTGGCATAATTTTCTAAGTTACCTACAGAGAATTAGGCCCAGATTCGTGACAGCAAAGAAATCTGTTTCTGCGCAGTAATCCAAATCTAGTATGAACCTTACTATCAACGACTTTACTTGGCACAACAATGCACAAAACTAAGATAAGGAGAGGTTGCTACAGTAGTAACAACTTCCAAGACTCAAATATAAAATAAAAGTACTGTAGTAAAAACATGAGTTGTCTCCCATAAGCGCTTTTCTTTAACGCCTTTCAGCTAGGCGCAGAAAGTGTATATCAAGTATTGTCAAGAGACGGTGCATCTATAGCGGGGTGTGGAGTTTTCTCAACCATGCATAGTATATTGGATACATAAGTTTCAGCGGCTCCCTTTTCATTAGTCTTGGGCTTGCTACTCTCATCAAACAAATTTTCAGGAACAAGCCAAGCATAGTTATTTTCTAGTGCCTCATGCATTGCTAGGAGCTTACATGGTATTGGTGCTTTAATCTCCCCACCATTATTAACATTATTAGTATACTTAATTCTATCCATATCCATCTTTTCAAGTGTTCTTTTAAAATCGGTGATCATGCCAAGCCTATCATGCTTACTAAAAACTTTTCTAGCTTCTTTAGCTATATCCGCAAATTCTCGCACTAAGACTTTTAGAACAAAATCTCTCTTCTCTTCCCTCTCCATATCAGAAAGTGTAAGAAATATGTGTTGTATCATGGGGTTGAGACTAATAAATCTAGCTTCCATCATGCGTACCAAACAAACAGAGGCATCGTCATAAGTAGGGACAGCTTTTGCAAGGGGTATATCTTTAAGATCTTCATGCATACTAACATGGGTGAAAAATTCTTCTATATTATCTCTTCCAATTATAGACCCTTGCCCCACCGGCATATCTTTTACGGTGAAATTAAAAGGAAACATGTTGAAATAAGTAAAGCAAATGCAAGTAACTAATTTTTTTGTGTTTTTAATATAGAGTGCAAACAAGATAGCAAGTAAAGTAAAACTAGCAACTAATTTTTTTGTATTTTGATATAATGCAGCAAACAAAGTAGTAAATAAAATAAAGCAAGACAAAAACAAAGTAAAGAGATTGGATGTGGAGACTCCCCTTGCAGCGTGTCTTGATCTCCCCGACAACGGCGCCAGAAAATCTGCTTGATACGCGTACAGCACGCGTCCGTTGGGAACCCCAAGAGTAAGGTGTGATGCGTACAGCGGCAAGTTTTCCCTCAGTAAGAAACCAAGGTTTATCGAACCAGTAGGAGCCAAGAAGCACGTTGAAGGTTGATGGCGGCGAGATGTAGTGCGGCGCAACACCAGGGATTCCGGCGCCAACGTGGAACCTGCACAACACAACCAAAGTACTTCGCCCCAACGAAACAGTGAGGTTGTCAATCTCACCGGCTTGCTGTAACAAAGGATTAGATGTATAGTGTGGATGATGATTATTTGCAGAAAACAGTAGAACAAGTATTGCAGTGGATTGTATTCGATTAAAAGAATGGACCGGGGTCCACAGTTCACTAGTGGTGTCTCTCCCATAAGATAAATAGCATGTTGGATGAACAAATTACAGTTGGGCAATTGACAAATAGAGAGGGCATGATCATGCACATACATGATATGATGAGTATAGTGAGATTTAATTGGGCATTACGACAAAGTACATAGACCGCTATCCAGCATGCATCTATGCCTAAAAAGTCCACCTTCAGGTTATCATCCGAACCCCTTCCAGTATTAAGTTGCAAACAACAGACAATTGCATTAAGTATGGTGCGTAATGTAATCAATAACTACATCCTCGGACATAGCATCAATGTTTTATCCCTAGTGGCAACAACACATCCATAACCTTAGGGGTTTCTGTCACTCCCCCAGATTCACGGAGACATGAACCCACTATCGAGCATAAATACTCCCTCTTGGAGTTACAAGCATCAACTTGGCCAAAGCATCTACTAGTAACGGAGAGCATGCAAGATCATAAACAACACATAGATTGATAATCAACATAACATAGTATTCTCTATCCATCGGATCCCAACAAACACAACATATAGCATTACAGATAGATGATCTTGATCATGTTAGGTAGCTCACAAGATCCGACAATGAAGCACATAAGGAGAAGACAACCATCTAGCTACTGCTATGGACCCATAGTCCAGGGGTGAACTACACACTCATCACTACGAAGGCGACCATGGCGGTGTAGAGTCCTCCGGGAGATGAATCCCCTCTCCGGCAGGGTGCCGGAGGCGATCTCCTGAATCCCCCGAGATGGGATTGGCGGCGGCGGCGTCTCTGGAAGGTTTTCCGTATCATGGCTCTCGGTACTGGGGGTTTCGCGACGAAGGCTATTTGTAGGCGGAAGGGCAGAGTCGGGAGAGTCACGAGGGGCCCACACGCTAGGGCCGCGCGGCTAGCTCTTGGGCCGTGCCGCCCTACTGTGGCGCCGCCTCGTGGCCCCACTTCGTCTTCTCTTCGGTCTTCTGGAAGCTTCGTGTGAAAATAGGCCCCTGGGCGTTGATTTCGTCCAATTCCGAGAATATTTTCTTACTAGGATTTCTGAAACCAAACGCAGCAGAAAACAACAACTGGCTCTTCGGCATCTCGTTAATAGGTTAGTTCTAGAAAATGCATAAATATGACATAAAGTATGCATAAAACATGTAGATATCATCAATAATGTGGCATGGAACATAAGAAATTATCGATACGTCGGAGACATATCAGGCAGCGCCGGCCATGGAGCTCACGGTCGTCCCTGACCACTGATACGTCCAATTTGCATCACTATTTTATATCATAATTTGCTGTTAATTCATTGATATATTTCATATTTGGACACAATACTTAGGTTATTTCGTCTATTTTGCATGTTTCATCATTATTGGAGGATCAAGCACCGGAGTCAGGATTCTGCTAGAAAAAGCACCGTCAGAACGCAATATTTCGGAAGATCAACTGTGGAAGGAAATTATACCAAAAATCCTATTTTTCAAGATGACGAAGGAAGCCAGAAGGAGGAGCTGAGAAGGCCCAAGGTGGGGCCAGACCACAGGCCGGCGCGGCCCATGGCCTGGCCGCGCCACCATGTGGTGTGGGGGCCCCACAGCCCCTTTCGCCTCCTTTTCTTCGCGAAACCCTTCGTCCCGAAGACCTAAGCCACAGAGGGTACCTCACGAAGAGTTACAGCCGCCTCTGCGGGGCGGAGAACACCAGAGAGAAAAGAGCTCTCCGGCGGGCTGAGATCCGCCGGGGAAATTCCCTCCCGGAGGGGGAAATCGACGCCATCGTCACCGTCATCGAGCTGGACATCATCTCCATCACCATCATCATCATCTCCACCATCATCACCGCCGTCTCCACCGCTGGACATCGTCACCGCCGTAGCAATTTGGGTTTGATCTTGATTGTTTGATAGGGGAAACTCTCCCGGTATCGATTTCTACTTGTTGTTGATGCTATTGAGTGAAACCATTGGACCAAAGTTTATGTTCAGATTGTTATTTGTCATCATATCATCTCTGATCATGTTCCATATGATGTCTCGTGAGTAGTTCGTTTAGTTCTTGAGGACATGGGTGAAGTCTAAATGTTAGTAGTGAACTATGGTTGAGTAATATTCAATGCTATGATATTTAAGTTGTGGAGTTATTCTTCTAGTGGTGTCATGTGAACGTCGACTACATGACACTTCACCTTTATGGGCCTAGGGGAATGCATCTTGTACTCGTTTGCCAATTGCGGGGTTGCCGGAGTGACAGAAACCTAAACCCCCGTTGGTATATCGATGCAGGAGGGATAGTAGGATCTCAGAGTTTAAGGTTGTGGTTAGATTTATTCTTAATTACTTTCTTGTAGTTGCGGATGCTTGCAAGGGGTATAATCACAAGTATGTATTAGTCCTAGGAAGGGCGGTACATTAGCATAGGTTCACCCACACAACACCTATCATAACAATGAAGATTATTTAGCCGTATGTAGCGAAAGCACTAGACTAAAATCCCGTGTGTCCTCGAGAACGTTTGATCATTATAAGTAAACAACCCGGCTTGTCCTTTGCGCTAAAAAGGATTGGGCCACTCGCTGCAATTGTTACTCTCGCACTTTACTTACTCGTACTTTATTCAACTGTTACATCAAAACCCCCTGAATACTTGTCTGTGAGCATTTACAGGGAATCCTTCATCGAAACTGCTTGTCAACACCTTCTGCTCCTCGTTGGGATCGACATTCTTACTTATCGAAAATACTACGATACACCCCCTATACTTGTGGGTCATCAAGACTATTTTCTGGCGCCGTTGCCGGGGAGTGAAGCGCTATTGGTAAGTGGAATTGGTAAGGAAAACCTTTACTGTTTGTGCTGATTTTATTTCTGCCTGCTGCTATAAGTCATTATGGAGAGATCTTCTCTTCAATTTCTATTTGGGAAATCTACTACTACTGCAATGGTAGTGGATGAGGCGCCAGGTGAGGAAGTGATACCATATAAAATACCTATGAAAATTATTGAACGTGTTATGGATAACCGCTATGAAGGGGATGGAACTGTCCACCCTGGAGATCATTTATTGTTCTTACATGAATTATGCGGTTTATTCAAGTGTGCAGGTATTGCAATGGATGAAGTGAGGAAGAAACTATTCTCTATATCGCTGTCTGGTAAGGCGGCGCATTGGTATAAATTACTGGATAATGGGGATTCTCTTGAATGGAATGATATTGTGCCCCGGTTTTATTCTAAGTTCTATCCTCCAAGTGAAATTCACAAGGATCGGAATCGCATATATAATTTTTGGCCTCATGATGGAGAGAGTATTGCCCAAGCTTGGGGGAGATTGAAGTCTTTAATGCTCAAATGCCCCATTCATGAGCTTCCTGGTAATGTTATTATTGATAATTTCTATGCAAGACTTTCTTTTCAAGACAAGACCTTGCTGGATACTACTTGTTAGGGATCATTTACACGCAACAAAGAAGAGTTTAAAAGGGACCTTCTTGATCGGATCCAAGAAAATACTGAAGGTTGGGAGAACGACAAGGATAGAGAATCAGGTATAATTTATGATTATAAATGCATTGAAGCTTTTATGGATACTGATAAATTTCGTAATATGAGTGCTACATATGGTCTTGATTCTCAAGTTGCTGCAAATCTTTATAAAGCTTTTGCCTCTCATTATGAATTGCCTAAGAAGAATTTTGATAAGTATCATGAACCGTATAAAGATAAAATTGATTCATCTATTAATAAATGCGTTGTAGTTGAAACTGCTGATCATGTTATTCCTGAAGCTTATATTGAAAAAACTCCTTTCTCTGCTAAAATGAAGGAGTACTCTGTTATAAATAGTGCGGTTCATAAAAGTGAAAAGAAACCGTAGAACACGAAGAACAAATAAAAGTTGAACCTTTGTTGCAATAGTTAAAGATCTTGTGACTGAAAATGTGGAGGATGGTCATATTATTTTCTGTGAAGATGCTTCTAATATTGTTTCACATCCTAATAAACCCAAACAAGTTAGTGTTCCTATGCTATCTGTTAGAATTGGTGATCATTGCTATTATGGTTTATGTGATATTGGTGCAAGTGTTAGTGCTATTCCTTATGAGCTTTATACGGAGATTTTGCACGAAATTGGTTCTTGTGAACTTGAAGATATTGATGTGGTTATTCAGCTGGCTAATTGAGAAACTATTTCTCCAATTGGTATTGTTCGAGATGTGGAAGTTCTATGTGGTAAGATTAAATATCCTGCTGACTTTTTGGTACTTGGTTCTGCTGCTAGTGATTATTGTCCTATTATTTTTGGTAGACCTTTTCTAAATACTTGTGGAGCTATTATAGACTGCAAGAAAGAGAAAATTTTGACTAAATTTTGCTGGTGAATCTTATGAGTTTAACTTCTCGAAATTTACCAAAACTCCTTATAAAGCTGATTTGCCTAGTGATGATTTTAAAATGAAGCAGTGTGCATCTATTGTTCTTGTTCCTAATAATCCTTTGCAGCAACATTTGGAGGATAGCGAGAGTGAAGTTTTTAGGAAAGAAAGAGATGAGCTTGAGGAAATTTTTCTTCGCCAACCTATTCTTAAGCATGATTTACCGGTGGAAGATCTGGGTACAACACCGCCACCAAAGGAAGATCCTGTCTTTGATTTAAAACCATTGCCTGATAATCTTAAATATGCTCATATTGATGATAAGAAAATATATCCTGTTATTATTAGTTCTAAGCTTACAGAGTTTGAAGAAGAAAGGCTATTGGAAGTATTGAAGAAACACCGAGGCGCTATTGGCTACACTCTTGATGATTTGAAGGGGATTTCTCCTTCTATTTGCCAACGTGCTATTAATATGGAAGATGATGCAAAGCCTGTTGTTGAACATCAGCGTCGTCTAATTCCGAAGATGAAGGAGGTGGTAAGGAATGAGGTATTAAAACTTCTTGAAGCTGGTATTATATATCCTATTGCTGATAGTAGATGGGTTAGTCCTGTGCATTGTGTTCCCAAGAAAGGAGGAATGACTGTTGTGCCTAATGATAATGATGAGCTCATCCCCCAAAGAGTAGTTGTAGGGTATAGAATGTGCATTGATTTTCGAAAAGTTAATAAAGTTACTAAGAAAGATCATTACCCTTTACCATTTATTGATCAAATGCTAGAAAGATTGTCTAAAAATACTCATTTTTGCTTTCTTGATGGTTATTCTGGGTTTTCACAAATTGCTGTTAAAACTAAAGATCAAGAGAAAACCACTTTTACTTGTCCCTATGGAACTTATGCTTATAGGCGTATGCCTTTTGGTTTATGTAATGCTCCTGCTACTTTTCAAAGATGCATGTCTGCTATTTTTCATGGCTTTTGCGAGAGTATTGTGGAAGTATTCATGGATGATTTTTCCGTCTATGAGAATTCTTTTGATAGTTGCTTGCGAAACCTTGATAAAGTTTTGCAGAGATGTGAAGAAACTAACCTTGTTCTTAATTGGGAGAAATGCCACTTTATGGTTAATGAAGGAATTGTATTGGGACATAAAATTTCCGAGAGATGTATTGAAGTTGATAGAGCTAAAGTTGAAGCAATTGAGAAGATGCCCTATCCGAGGGATGTTAAAGGTATTCGTAGTGTTCTTGGTCATGCTGGGTTTTATAGGAGATTTATTAAAGATTTCTCCAAGATTTCAAAGCCTCTTACTAATCTTCTTCAAAAAGACGTACCTTTTGTTTTTGATGATGATTGCAAGGAAGCTTTTGAAACTCTAAAGAAAGCCTTAACAACTGCTCCTGTAGTTGAACCTCCTGATTGGAACTTACCATTTGAAATTATGTGTGATGCTAGTGATTTTGCTGTAGGCGCTGTTCTTGGACAGCGGGTAAATAAAAAACTGAATGTTATTCATTATGCTAGTAAAACTCTTGATGCTGCTCAAAGAAATTATGCTACAACTGAAAAAGAATTATTAGCTGTAGTCTTTGCTTGTGATAAATTTAGATCTTATATTGTTGATTCAAAAGTTACGATTCATACTGATCATGCTGCAATTAGATACCTTATGACAAAGAAAGATGCTAAGCCGAGGCTTATTAGATGGGTGCTTCTTTTGCAAGAATTTGATTTACATATTGTAGATAGGAAAGGTGCTGATAATCCTGTCGCTGATAATTTGTCTAGATTGGAAAATATTGCTTATGATCCTGTTCCTGTTAATGATAGTTTTCCAAATGAACAATTGGCTGTAATAAAGGTGAGCTCGCGAGACAGTCCTTGGTATGCTGATTATGCTAACTTTATTGTTTCCAAGTACTTGCCTCCAACCTTTTCAGCTCAGCAAAGGAGGAAATTCTTTTATGACTTGAGGCATTATTTTTGGGATGACCCACACTTATATAAAGAAGGAGTGGATGGTATTATGCGAAGATGTGTTCCCGAATATGAACAACAAGAGATATTGAGTAAATGCCTGATACGTCCAATTTGCATCACTATTTTATATCATAATTTGCTGTTATTCATTGATATATTTCATATTGGGACACAAAACTTATGTTATTTCATCTATTTTGCATGTTTCATCATTATTGGAGGATCGAACACCGGAGCCAGGATTCTGCTGGAAAAAGCACCGTCAGAACGCAATATTTCGGAAGATCAACTCTGGAAGGAAATTATACCAAAAATCCTATTTTTCAAGATGACGAAGGAAGCCAGAAGGGGGAGCCAGGAGCAGCCAGGGTGGGCCCACACCCTAGGGCGGCGCGGCCCAAGCCCCGGCCGCGCGGCCTGTGGTGCAGGGGGCCCACGACCCTTTTCGCCTCCTTTTCTTCGCCAAACCCTTCGTCCCGAAGACCTAAGCCACGAGAGGGTACCTCGCGAAGAGTTACTGACCGCCTGCGGGGCGGAGAACACCAGAGAGAAAAGAGCTCTCCGGCGGGCAGGAACTGGGAAATTCCCTCCGGGAGGGGCAAATCGACGCCATCGTCACCGTCATCGAGCTGGACATCATCGCCATCACCATCATCATCATCTCCACCATCATCACCGCCGTCATCACCGCTGGACACCGTCACCGCCGTAGCACTTTGGGTTTGATCTTGATTGTTTGATAGGGGAAACTCTCCCGGTATCGATTCCTACTTGTTGTTGATGCTATTGAGTGAAACCATTGAACCAAGTTTATGTTCAGATTGTTATTCATCATCATATCACCTCTGATCATGTTCCATATGATGTCTCGTGAGTAGTTCGTTTAGTTCTTGAGGACATGGGTGAAGTCTAAATGTTAGTAGTGAACTATGGTTGAGTAATATTCAATGGTGTGATATTTAAGTTGTGGTGTTATTCTTCTAGTGGTGTCATGTGAACGTCGACTACATGACACTTCACCATTTATGGGCCTAGGGGAATGCATCTTGTATTCGTTTGCTAATTGCGGGTTGCCGGAGTGACAGAAACCTAAACCCCGTTGGTATATCGATGCGGGGAGGGATCGCAGGATCTCGAGTTTAAGGCTGTGGTTAGATTTATTCTTAATTACTTTCTTGTAGTTGCGGATGCTTGCAAGGGGTATAATCACAAGTATGTATTAGTCCTAGGAAGGGCGGTACATTAGCATAGGTTCACCCACACAACACTTATCACAACAATGAAGATTATTTAGCCGTATGTAGCGAAAGCACTAGACTAAAATCCCGTGTGTCCTCGAGAACGCTTGGTCATTATAAGTAAACAAACCGGCTTGTCCTTTGTGCTAAAAAGGATTGGGCCACTCGCTGCAATTATTACTCTCGCACTTTACATACTCGTACTTTATTCAACTGTTACATCAAAACCCCCTGAATACTTGTCTGTGAGCATTTACAGTGAATCCTTCATCGAAACTGCTTGTCAACACCTTCGCTCCTCGTTGGGATCGACATTCTTACTTATCGAAGATACTACGATACACCCCTATACTTGTGGGTCATCAAGACTATTTTCTCGGCGCCGTTGTCGGGAGTGAAGCGCTATTGGTAAGTGGAATTGGTAAGGAAAACCTTTACTGTTGTGCTGATTTTATTTCTGCCTCGCTGCTATAAGTCATTATGGAGAGATCTTCTCTTCATTTTCTATTTGGGAAATCTACTACTACTGCAACGGTAGTGGATGAAGCGCCAGTGAGGAAGTGATACCATATAAAATACCTATGAAAATTATTGAACGTGTTATGGATAACCGCTATGAAGGGGATGGAACTGTCCATCCTGGTGATCATTTACTGTTTTTGCATGAATTATGCGGGTTATTCAAATGTGCAGGTATTGCTATGGATGAAGTGAGGAAGAAACTATTCTCTTTATCGCTGTCCGGTAAGGCGGCGCATTGGTATAAATTACTGGATAATGGGGATTCTCTTGAATGGAATGATATTGTGCCCGGTTTTATTCTAAGTTCTATCCTCCAAGTGAAATTCATAAGGATCGGAATCGCATATATAATTTTTGGCCTCATGATGGAGAGAGTATTGCCCACGCTTGGGGTGATTGAAGTCTTTAATGCTCAAATGCCCCATTCATGAGCTTCCTGGTAATGTTATTATTGATAATTTCTACGCAAGACTTTCTTTTCAAGACAAGACCTTGCTGGATACTTCTTGTTTTGGATCATTTACACGCAACAAGGAAGAGTTTAAAAGGGACCTTCTTGATCGAATCCAAGAAAATACTGAAGGTTGGGAGAACGACAAGGATAGAGAATCAGGTATAATTTATGATTATAAATGCATTGAAGCTTTTATGGATACCGATAAATTTCGTAATATGAGTGCTACATATGGTCTTGATTCTCAAGTTGCTGTAAATCTTTATAAAGCTTTTGCCTCTCATTATGAATTGCCAAAGAAGAATTTTGATAAGTATCATGAACCGTATAAAGATAAAATTGATTCATCTATTAATAAATGTGTAGTGGTTGAAACTGCTGATAATGTTATTCCTGAAGCTTATATTGAAAAACTCCTTTCCTGCTAAAATGAAAGAGTATTCTGTTATAAATAGTGCGGTTCATAAAAGTGAAAAGAAACCTGTAGAACCTGAAGAACAAATAAAAATTGAACTCTTTGTTGCAATAGTTAAAGATCTTGTGACTGAAAATGTGGAGGATGGTCATATTATTTTCTGTGAAGATGCTTCTAATATTGTTTCACATCCTAATAAACCCAAACAAGCTAGTGTTCCTATGATGTCTGTTAGAATTGGTGATCATTGCTATTATGGATTATGTGATATTGGTGCAAGTGTTAGTGCTATTCCGTATGAGCTTTACACGGAGATTATGCACGAAATTGATTCTTGTGAACTTGAAGATATTGATGTGGTTATTCAGCTGGCTAATAGAGAAACTATTTCTCCAATTGGTATTGTTCGAGATGTGGAAGTTTTATGCGGTAAGATGAAATATCCTGCTGACTTTTTGGTACTTGGTTCTGCTGCTAGTGATTATTGTCCTATTATTTTTGGTAGACCTTTTCTAAATACTTGTGGAGCTATTATAGATTGCAAGAAAGAGAAAATTTTGACTAAATTTGCTGGTGAATCTTATGAGTTTAACTTCTCTAAATTTACTAAAACTCCTTATAAAGCTGATTTGCCTAGTAATGATATTAAAATGGAGCAATGTGCATCTATTGTTCTTGTTCCTAATAATCCTTTGCAGCAACATTTAGAGGATAGCGAGAGCAAAATTTTTAGGAAAGAAAGAGATGAGCTTGAGGAAATTTTTCTTCGCCAACCTATTCTCAAGCATGATTTACCGGTGGAAGATTTGGGTACAACACCGCCACCAAAGGAAGATCCTGTTTTTGATTTAAAGCCTTTACCTGATAATCTTAAATATGCTCATATTGATGATAAGAAAATATATCCTGTTATTATTAGTTCTAAGCTTTCAGAGATTGAGGAAGAAAGGTTATTGGAAATATTGAAGAAGCATCGAGGCGCTATTGGTTACACTCTTGATGATTTGAAGGGGATTTCTCCTTCTATTTGCCAACATGCTATTAATATGGAAGATGATGCAAAGCCTGTTGTTGAACCTCAGCGTCGTCTAATTCCAAAGATGAAGGAAGTGGTAAGGAATGAGGTATTACGGCTCCTTGAAGCTGGTATTATATATCCTATTGCTGATAGTAGATGGGTTAGTCCTGTGCACTGCGTTCCCAAGAAAGGAGGTATGACTGTTGTGCCTAATGATAATGATGAGCTCATTCCTCAAAGAGTAGTTGTAGGGTATAGAATGTGCATTGATTTTCGAAAAGTTAATAAGGTTACTAAGAAAGATCATTACCCTTTACCATTTATTGATCAAATGCTAGAAAGATTGTCTAAAAATACTCATTTTTGCTTTCTTGATGGTTATTCTGGGTTTTCACAAATTGCTGTTAAAGCTAAAGATCAAGAGAAAACCACTTTTACTTGTCCCTATGGAACTTATGCTTATAGACGCATGCCTTTTGGTTTATGTAATGCTCCTGCTACTTTTCAAAGATGCATGTCTGCTATTTTTCATGGTTTTTGTGAAAGTATTGTAGAGGTATTCATGGATGATTTTTCCGTCTATGGGAATTCTTTTGATAGTTGCTTGCGAAACCTTGATAAAGTTTTGCAGAGATGTGAAGAAACTAACCTTGTTCTTAATTGGGAGAAATGCCACTTTATGGTTAATGAAGGAATTGTATTGGGACATAAAATTTCTGAGAGAGGTATTGAAGTTGATAGAGCTAAAGTTGAAGCAATTGAGAAGATACCCTATCCGAGGGACGTTAAAGGTATTCGTAGTGTTCTTGGTCATGCTGGGTTTTATAGGAGATTTATTAAAGATTTCTCCAAGATTTCAAAACCTCTTACTAATCTTCTTCAAAAAGATGTACCATTTGTTTTTGATGATGATTGTAAGGAAGCTTTTGAAACTCTTAAGAAAGCCTTAACAAGCTGCTCCTATAGTTGAACCTCCCGATTGGAACTTACCCTTTGAAATTATGTGTGATGCTAGTGATTTTGTTGTAGGCGCTGTTCTTGGACAGCGGGTAGATAAAAAACTGAATGTTATTCATTATGCTAGTAAAACTCTTGATGCTGCTCAGAGAAATTATGCTACAACTGAAAAAGAATTATTAGCTGTAGTCTTTGCTTGTGATAAATTCAGATCTTATATTGTTGATTCAAAAGTTACCATTCATACTGATCATGCTGCAATTAGATACCTAATGACAAAGAAAGATGCTAAGCCTAGGCTTATTAGATGGGTGCTTCTTTTGCAAGAATTTGATCTACATATTGTAGACAGGAAAGGTGCTGATAATCCTGTTGCTGACAATTTGTCTAGATTGGAAAATATTGCTTATGATCCTGTTCCTGTTAATGATAGTTTTCCAAATGAACAATTGGCTGTAATAAAGGTGAGCTCGCGAGACAGTCCTTGGTATGCTGATTATGCTAACTTTATTGTTTCCAAGTACTTGCCTCCAACCTTTTCAGCTCAGCAAAGGAGGAAATTCTTTTACGATTTGAGGCATTATTTCTGGGATGACCCACACTTATATAAAGAAGGAGTGGATGGTATTATGCGAAGATGTGTTCCCGAATATGAACAACAGGAGATATTGAGTAAATGTCATGGTAGTGCTTATGGAGGACATCACGCCGGAGAAAGAACCGCGCAAAAGGTTCTACAATCAGGTTTTTATTGGCCAACTCTCTTCAAAGATGCGAGAAGTTTATTTTATCTTGTGATGAATGCCAAAGGGTTGGTAATATCTCCAGACGCAATGAAATGCCCATGAATTATACTCTTGTTATTGAACCGTTTGATTGTTGGGGATTTGACTTCATGGGACCTTTTCCGTCTTCAGAAGGTAACACTCATATACTTGTTGCTGTTGATTATGTTACTAAATGGGTGGAAGCTATACCTACAAAAAGTGCTGATGGTGAGACCTCTTTAAGAATGCTCTTAGATATTATTTTTCCTAGATTTGGAGTACCTAGATATATTATGACTGATGGAGGTTCTCACTTTATTCATGGAGGTTTTAGAAAAACTCTTGCTAGGTATGGTATTAATCATAGAATTGCTTCTGCTTATCATCCTCAAACTAGTGGTCAAGTAGAATTATCAAATAGAGAGATTAAATCTATCTTGCAAAAGACTGTTAATAAAACCAGAAAGAATTGGGCTAGTAAATTGAAGGATGCACTTTGGGCTTATAGAACTGCTTATAAAAATCCCATGGGAATGTCACCTTATAAAATGGTTTATGGGAAAGCCTGTCATTTACCTTTAGAACTAGAGCACAAAGCTTATTGGGCTGTTAGAGAATTAAATAAAGATCCTAAACTTGCCGGTGATAAGAGATTGTTGCAATTGAGTTCTCTAGATGAATGGAGAAGTGAAGCTTATGAAAATGCTAAACTCTTTAAAGAGAAAGTTAAAAAATGGCATGATAGGAGGATTATCAAAAGAGAATTTAATATTGGGGATAAAGTCCTATTGTATCGGTCTCGTCTCGAGATTCTTTGTGGAAATTACTCTCGAAATGGGAAGGACCATATGTTGTCGAGGAGGTGTATCGTTCAGGAGCAATCAAAATTAGCTCTCTCCAAGGCAATGCTACGCAAGTGGTGAATGGACAAAGACTCAAGCATTATATCTCGGGTGATTCTTATAATGTTGATGTTGATATTATTCAAGTGGAAACACCGGAGGATTTCATCAAAGGGCAAATTGACAATCCGCCAGAACTCGACTTTGAATAGGTAACAGTACTGGTAATGAAAAGTACGCAATTTACTTTCCGAACTATATTTTTGCTGTTTTTGGAAAATATGAGAAATTACGAGTTCGAAACGGAGTGGAAAGGACGCACGAGGGCGCGGCACCATAGGCCGGCGCGGCCAAGCCTGGGCCCGCGCCGCCCTATGGTTTGGCCGTCCCGTCGCCTCTTTCCGACTCTGGTTCGATCTGGTACTTTCCTTATGTCGTGAAAAATTTTGCTATATAATCCCCCGGACCCCTGGAGGTCCGTATATCGTGTTTTCGACGTGTTTTGTTTCGAGCTGTTTCTGCCAGGATCTGTTTTCAGTCTAGAAGCACCATGGCCTCCAACGACAAGGGCAAGGGGCTTTCGGAGGAAGAAGTGAAGGAGGTGCCATCAAGACAAGATCAGCAAGCCGGAGGGAGCAAGCAAATCTTGGTGGGATCTGTTGACACTCGACGTTCTTTTTCTCATACGTTGCGGGGACCTCGACCACCCGCTCTCAGCCTCGACTCCTTCCCCATGATGGAAGAAGTTCTACGGGTTACCGATGAGTTTTGTGATCAATATCGGGCTCGAGAAGAGAAGTGGAGATCTCCAGGAGGAGAACTGCCGTCTCCGAAGATTGATTGAATACCACTCGATTCGCGTCACAAGGTCGTCATCGCCAACTTCGGATAACAATGAATCTCTTCGAATCTTAGTGCAGAATTATCAAGCTGAGAAGCTGAAGACGAAGGAGCTTATTAAGAAGCTCGGGAAGAATTCATCACCACCATCGCCAAAGGAGTAATTCATCATCGGTATTGGCATCCCCTTGGTTTGTTCCAAACTTGGGGGAGTGCCGCGGTATCACATTATCACTACCTTTTACTTTTATTGTCAAGTAGTGTCATATCATGAGTAGGGAAGTTATCGTATAAGATGGGCTGCGTTTGGAAGTATCTCTCCTTTAGTTGGTTATCTATGTATCCCTTGGTGTGAGTTATCGTTATGGAATATTAATGAGAAGTCTTATCATTTACATATTGCACATCTTATTTTAGTTTGCAATCTCTATGATTCATCTTGTTGTTAGTATTGGTATCACTTTGGGAGCATTGAATAAATCTATTTGGTTTTGGCAAACTTAGCATTGGTCAATAGCAACAACACTTTGAGGTTTAAATAGAAAAGAGAAATACATGTAGTTGTTTCATTGTCTTTCTTGTTAGCTCATAGCTTATTATTCTGAAGTTAAAATTGTTTGTGCTTATAAGGAAGATGCATGATTGTTTCTACCATATGTATATTTGTTTGTTTCCCTCGGCTCTTATGCTTGCTAATTAACCTTGCTAGCCAAAGACCTGTACTGAGAGGGAATACTTCTCGTGCATCCAAACCTTAACCCAAACCTATGCCATTTGTGTCCACCATACCTACCTACTACATGGTATTTTCTGCCATTCCAAGTAAATACTTCATGTGCTACCTTTAAACAATTCAAAACTTAGTATCTCTTATTTGTGTTAATGTTTCATAGCTCATGAGGAAGTATGTGGTGTTTTATCTTTCAATCTTGTTGGGCAACTTCCACCAATGGACTAGTGGCTTCATCCGCTTATCCAATAATTTTGCAAAAAGAGCTGGCAATGGGATTCCCAGTCCCAAATTAATCAAACTAAATAGACACTCCTCCATGGTATGTGATTGATGGACGGCACCCGAAGGATTCGGTTAGCCATGGCTTGTGTAAGCAAAGGTTGGGGGAGTGTCATCATCATAATAAAACAAAGTAAAAAGGCACTCCTTCATGGTATGAGATTGTTGGCAGGCACCCGAGGATTCGGTTAGCCATGGTTTGTGAAAGAAAGGTTGGAAGGAGTGCCACACAAAATGAAAATAATATGGGAGCCGCTCTTAGGAGGTTGTCTGGCAAGGGGGTTAGAGTACCCGCTACCAGTCGTTGACAACAACAAACACCTCTCAAAATGTTACTTTTATTATCTCTATATGATTTCAAAACTGAAAAAGCTCTAGCACATGATTTAATCCCTGCTTCCTCTGCGAAGGGCCTGTCTTTTACTTTATGTTGAGTCAGTAAACCTATTTCTCTCCATCTCAAGCAAGCATTTGAGTAGTTGTGATCAAACCATTATATTGTGATTTGCTACATCATGTCTTTTATTCTTCCTTGTTTAGTACGAGTTTTATCTGAATGAATATAGCTTTGCAAGTTATCAATGATCATGAGAAGACCATTATGATTGAGTATGCAAGTTGTGCCTTATAAACTTTAACATGAGAGCGCTGCTCAATGAGATAAATATAATGTTAATTGTTCTGACCAAGAACGAAGTTTGCCATCACCAATCATGATTTCTCATGCACCTTTACTTGTGATTACCTTATACTTGTTTCAATATGAGTTATAAGAGGTTGTCTACTATAATGTCCTGTGTGAATGAATATGATGCTTCTTGTCCGTATTTTATTTATCGACTCTTCACTCCATAAACATGTGGTCATGTCTATCGAGCTCAGTTTCGCTTGGGGACAAGCGAAGTCTAAGCTTGGGGGGAGTTGATACGTCCAATTTGCATCACTATTTTATATCATAATTTGCTGTTATTCATTGATATATTTCATATTGGGACACAAAACTTATGTTATTTCATCTATTTTGCATGTTTCATCATTATTGGAGGATCGAACACCGGAGCCGGGATTCTCGCTGGAAAAAGCACCGTCGAACGCAATATTTCGGAAGATCAACTCGGAAGGAAATTATACCAAAAAACCTATTTTTCAAGATGACGAAGGAAGAAAGAAGGAGCAGCCAGGAGCAGACAGGGTGCGCACACACCCTAGGGCGGCGCGGCCCAAGCCCCGGCCGCGCCGGCCGTGGTCCGGGGGCCCACGACCCTTTTCGCCTCCTTTTCTTCGCCAAACCCTTCGTCCCGAAGACCTAAGCCAGAGAGGGTACCTCGCGAAGAGTTCTGACCGCCTCTGCGGGGCGGAGAACACCAGAGAGAAAAGAGCTCTCCGGGCGGGAATCTTGGGGAAATTCCTCCGGGAGGGGGAAATCGACGCCATCGTCACCGTCATCGAGCTGGACATCATCGCCATCACCATCATCATCATCTCCACCATCATCACCGCCGTCATCACCGCTGGACACCGTCACCGCCGTAGCAATTTGGGTTTGATCTTGATTGTTTGATAGGGAAACTCTCCCGTATCGATTCCTACTTGTTGTTGATGCTATTGAGTGAAACCATTGAACCAAGTTTATGTTCAGATTGTTATTCATCATCATATCACCTCTGATCATGTTCCATATGATGTCTCGTGAGTAGTTCGTTTAGTTCTTGAGGACATGGGTGAAGTCTAAATGTTAGTAGTGAACTATGGTTGAGTAATATTCAATGGTGTGATATTTAAGTTGTGGTGTTATTCTTCTAGTGGTGTCATGTGAACGTCGACTACATGACACTTCACCATTTATGGGCCTAGGGGAATGCATCTTGTATTCGTTTGCTAATTGCGGGGTTGCCGGAGTGACAGAAACCTAAACCCCCGTTGGTATATCGATGCAGGAGGGATCGCAGGATCTCAGAGTTTAAGGCTGTGGTTAGATTTATTCTTAATTACTTTCTTGTAGTTGCGGATGCTTGCAAGGGGTATAATCACAAGTATGTATTAGTCCTAGGAAGGGCGGTACATTAGCATAGGTTCACCCACACAACACTTATCACAACAATGAAGATTATTTAGCCGTATGTAGCGAAAGCACTAGACTAAAATCCCGTGTGTCCTCGAGAACGCTTGGTCATTATAAGTAAACAAACCGGCTTGTCCTTTGTGCTAAAAAGGATTGGGCCACTCGCTGCAATTATTACTCTCGCACTTTACATACTCGTACTTTATTCAACTGTTACATCAAAACCCCCTGAATACTTGTCTGTGAGCATTTACAGTGAATCCTTCATCGAAACTGCTTGTCAACACCTTCTGCTCCTCGTTGGGATCGACATTCTTACTTATCGAAGATACTACGATACACCCCCTATACTTGTGGGTCATCAATGCCATGGTAGTGCTTATGGAGGACATCACGCCGGAGAAAGAACCGCGCAAAAGGTTCTACAATCAGGTTTTTATTGGCCAACTCTCTTCAAGGATGCGAGAAAGTTTATTTTATCTTGTGATGAATGCCAAAGGGTTGGTAATATCTCCAGACGTAATGAAATGCCTATGAATTATACTCTTGTTATTGAACCATTTGATTGTTGGGGATTTGACTTCATGGGACCTTTTCCGTCTTCAGAAGGTAACACTCATATACTTGTTGCTGTTGATTATGTTACTAAATGGGTGGAAGCCGTACCTACAAAAAGTGCTGATGGTGAGACCTCTTTAAGAATGCTTTTAGATATTATTTTTCCTAGATTTGGAGTGCCTAGATATATTATGACTGATGGAGGTTCTCATTTTATTCATGGAGGTTTTAGAAAAACTCTTGCTAGATATGGTATTAATCATAGAATTGCTTCCGCTTATCATCCTCAAACTAGTGGGCAAGTAGAATTATCAAATAGAGAGATTAAATCTATCTTGCAAAAGACTGTTAATAAAACTAGAAAGAATTGGGCTAGTAAATTGAAGGATGCACTATGGGCTTATAGAACTGCTTATAAAAATCCCATGGGAATGTCACCTTATAAAATGGTTTATGGGAAAGCTTGTCATTTACCTTTAGAACTAGAGCACAAAGCTTATTGGGCTGTTAGAGAATTAAATAAAGATCCTAAACTTGCCGGTGATGAGAGGTTGTTGCAATTGAGTTCTCTAGATGAATGGAGAAGTGAAGCTTATGAAAATGCTAAACTCTTTAAAGAAAAAGTTAAAAAATGGCATGATAGAAGGATTGTCAAAAGAGAATTTAATATTGGAGATAAAGTCCTATTGTATCGGTCTCGTCTCAGATTCTTTGCAGGGAAATTACTCTCGAAATGGGAAGGACCATATGTTGTTGAGGAGGTGTATCGTTCAGGAGCAATTAAAATTAGCTCTCTCCAAGGCAATGCCACGCAAGTGGTGAATGGACAAAGACTCAAGCATTATATCTCAGGTGATTCCTATAATGTTGATGTTGATATTATTCGAGTGGAAACACCGGAGGCTTTCATCAAAGGGCAAATTGACAGTCCGCCAGAACTCGACTTTGAATAGGTAACAGTACTGGTAATGAAGAGTACGCAATTTACTTTCCGAACAATATTTTTGCTGTTTTTGGAAAATATGAAAAATTACGAGATCGAAACGGAGTGGAAAAGACGCACGAGGGCGTGCCACCATAGGCCGGCGCGGCCTGGCCTGGGCCCGCGCTGCCCTATGGTCTGGCCGCCTCGTCGCCCCTTTCCGACTCTGGTTCGATCTGGTACTTTCCTTTTGTCGTGAAAATTTTTGCTATATAATCCCCCGGACCCCTGGAGGTCCGTATATCGTTTTCTCGACGTGTTTTGTTTCGAGCTATTTCTGCCAGGATCTGTTTTCGGTCTAGAGGCACCATGGCCTCCAACAACAAGGGCAAGGGGCTTTCGGAGGAAGAAGTGAAGAGGGTGCCATCAAGACAAGAGCAGCAAGCCGTTGGGAGCAGGCAAATCTTGGTGGGATCTGTTGACACTCGACGTTCTTTTTCTCATAACTTGCAGGGACCTTTACCACCCGCTCTTAGCCTCGACTCCTTCCCTGTGTTGGAAGAAGCTCTACGGACTACCGATGAGTTTTGTGATCAATATCGGGCTCTGAGAAGAGAAGTGGAGATACTCCAGGAGGAGAATTGCCGTCTCCGAAGAATGCTGGAATACCACTCGATTCACATCACAAGGTCATCATCGCCAACTTCAGATAACAATGAATCTCTTCGAGTCTTAGTGCAGAATTGCCAAGCTGAGAAACTGAAGCTGAAGGAGATCTGTAAGAAGCGCGGGAGGAGTTCATCACCACCATCACCGCAGGAGTAATTCATCATCGGTATTGGCATCCCCTTGGTTTGTTCCAAGCTTGGGGGAGTGCCGCAGTATCACATCATCACTATCTTTTACTTTTTACTGTCAAGTAGTGTCATATCATGAGTAGGGAAGTTATCATATAAGATGGGTTGCAGTTTGGAAGTATCTCTCCTTTAGTTGGTTGTCTATGTATCCCTTGGTGTGAGTTATCGTTATGGAATATTAATGAGAAGACTTATCATTTACATATTGCACATCTTATTTTAGTTTGCAATCTCTATTATATGATTTACCTTGTTGTTAGTATTGGTATCACTTTGGGAGCATTGAATAAATCTATTTGGTTTTGGCAAACTTAGCATTGGTCAATAGCAACAACACTTTGAGGTTTAAGTAGAAAAGAGAAATACATGTAGTTGTTTCATTGTCTTTCTTTCTTGTTAGCTCATAGCTTATTATTCTGAAGTTAAAATTGTTTGTGCTCACAAGGAAGATGCATGATTGTTTCTATCACATGTATATTTGTTTGTTTCCCTCAACTCTTATGCTTGCTAATTAACCTTGCTAGCCAAAAACCTGTACTGAGAGGGAATACTTCTCGTGCATCCAAACCTTAGCCCAAACCTATGTCATTTGTGTCCACCATACCTACCTACTACATGGTATTTTCTGCCATTCCAAGTAAATACTTCATGTGCTACCTTTAAACAATTCAAAACTTAGTATCTATTATTTGTGTCAATGTTTTATAGCTCATGAGGAAGTATGTGGTGTTTTATCTTTCAATCTTGTTGGGCAACTTTCACCAATGGACTAGCGGCTTCATCCGCTTATCCAATAATTTTGCAAAAAGAGCTGGCAATGGGATTCCCAGTCCCAAATTAATTAAACTAAATAGACACTCCTCCATGGTATGTGATTGATGGACGGCACCCGAAGGATTCGGTTAGCCATGGCTTGTGTGAGCAAAGGTTGGGGGGAGTGTCATCATCATAATAAAACCAAAATAAAAAGGCACTCCTTCATGGTATGAGATTGTTGGCAGGCACCCGAGGATTCGGTTAGCCATGGTTTGTGAAAGAAAGGTTGGAAGGAGTGCCACATAAAATGAAAATAATATGGGAGCCGCTCTTTGAAGGTTGTCTGGCAAGGGGGTTAGGGTACCCGCTACCAGTCGTTGACAACAACAAACACCTCTCAAAATGTTACTTTTATTCTCTTTATATGATTTCAAAACTGAAAAATCTCTAGCACATGATTTAATCCCTGCTTCCCTCTGCGAAGGGCCTGTCTTTTACTTTATGTTGAGTCAGTAAACCTATTTCCCTCCATCTCAAGCAAGCATTTGAGTAGTAGTGATCAAACCATTATATTGTGATTTGCTTCATCATGTCTTTTACTTTTCCTTGTTTAGTTCAAGTTTTATCTGAATGAATATAGCTTTGCAAGTTATCAATGATTATGAGGAGACTATTATGATTGAGTATGCAAGTTGTGCCATATAAACTTTAACATGAGAGCGCTGCTCAATGAGATAAATATAATCTGTTAATTGTTCTCTGACCAAGAACGAAGTTTGCCATCACCAACTATGATTTCTTATGCACCTTTATTTGTGATTACTTTATACTTGTTTCAAGTTGAGTTATATGAGGAAGTTGTTTACTAGAATGTCTTGTGTGAATGAATATGATGCTTCTTGTCCGTATTTTATTTATCGACTCTTCACTCCATAAACATGTGGTCCTGTTTATCGAGTTCGATTTCGCTTGGGGACAAGCGAAGTCTAAGCTTGGGGGGAGTTGATACGTCCAATTTGCATCACTATTTTATATCATAATTTGCTGTTAATTCATTGATATATTTCATATTTGGACACAATACTTAGGTTATTTCGTCTATTTTGCATGTTTCATCATTATTGGAGGATCAAGCACCGGAGCCAGGATTCTGCTGGAAAAAGCACCATCAGAACGCAATATTTCGGAAGATCAACTGTGGAAGGAAATTATACCAAAAATCCTATTTTTCAAGATGACGAAGGAAGCCAGAAGGAGGAGCTGAGAAAGCCCAAGGTGGGGCCAGACCACAGGCCGGCGCGGCCCATGGCCTGGCCGCGCCACCATGTGGTGTGGGGGCCCCACAGCCCCTTTTGCCTCCTTTTCTTCGCGAAACCCTTCGTCCCGAAGACCTAAGCCACAGAGGGTACCTCACGAAGAGTTACAGCCGCCTCTGCGGGGCGGAGAACACCAGAGAGAAAAGAGCTCTCCGGCGGGCTGAGATCCGCCGGGGAAATTCCCTCCCGAGGGGGAAATCGACGCCATCGTCACCGTCATCGAGCTGGACATCATCTCCATCACCATCATCATCATCTCCACCATCATCACCGCCGTCTCCACCGCTGGACATCGTCACCGCCGTAGCAATTTGGGTTTGATCTTGATTGTTTGATAGGGAAACTCTCCCGGTATCGATTTCTACTTGTTGTTGATGCTATTGAGTGAAACCATTGGACCAAAGTTTATGTTCAGATTGTAATTTGTCATCATATCATCTCTGATCATGTTCCATATGATGTCTCGTGAGTAGTTCGTTTAGTTCTTGAGGACATGGGTGAAGTCTAAATGTTAGTAGTGAACTATGGTTGAGTAATATTCAATGCTATGATATTTAAGTTGTGGTGTTATTCTTCTATTGGTGTCATGTGAACGTCGACTACATGACACTTCACCTTTATGGGCCTAGGGGAATGCATCTTGTACTCGTTTGCCAATTGCGGGGTTGCCGGAGTGACAGAAACCTAAACCCCCGTTGGTATATCGATGCAGGAGGGATAGTAGGATCTCAGAGTTTAAGGCTGTGGTTAGATTTATTCTTAATTACTTTCTTGTAGTTGCGGATGCTTGCAAGGGGTATAATCACAAGTATGTATTAGTCCTAGGAAGGGCGGTACATTAGCATAGGTTCACCCACACAACACCTATCATAACAATGAAGATTATTTAGCCGTATGTAGCGAAAGCACTAGACTAAAATCCTGTGTGTCCTCGAGAACGTTTGGTCATTATAAGTAAACAACCCGGCTTGTCCTTTGCGCTAAAAAGGATTGGGCCACTCGCTGCAATTGTTACTCTCGCACTTTACTTACTCGTACTTTATTCAACTGTTACATCAAAACCCCCTGAATACTTGTCTGTGAGCATTTACAGGGAATCCTTCATCGAAACTGCTTGTCAACACCTTCTGCTCCTCGTTGGGATCGACATTCTTACTTATCGAAAATACTACGATACACCCCCTATACTTGTGGGTCATCAACCACCAAAGCGGCTGCGACGCTATGGCGAGAGGACAGCCGACGGAGGTGCTCCACCGGGAAGGCGTAGGGCTGGGCTGGGGCTAGAGAACAGCGGCGGCGCTCCGTGGGAGGGCGACGGTGGCGACGCTCCTTGGGGAACGACGGCGGCGGCGCTCCGTGGGGGATGGAGGCGGCGCTCCATGGAGAAGGGTGATGAGGGAGAGGTGAGAACGGAGGGGATGGAGGACCAGGAGGCTGTAGGAGAGTGCGATTGTGGGAGCTGCGGGTGGCGCGGCGGCGTGAGCGCCCGTCGTGGCCTCCATCTCCAACAACGTCGGCGGCGGTGATGTGCGACTTGGCGGCGGCAGTGGCGGGCACGTCGGCTGTGGAGGGCGCAGCACACGACTAGGCGGACTCAGCGGCGGGCACGTCGGCGGCGGAGCGCGGCGTACGACTGGGCGACGGCGGCAGGGTCGCGCGGTCGGGAGAAGTTCTGCAGCGGCCCGTGCGAGGAATTGGGGAAGGGATAAGGCAGCAACATCATGCCTAGGGTTGAAAATGGAACAGAAACGGACGGAAATATGTCTTATCGTTTTTGTTTCCTTCTATCTTGACGGAATCGAAAACGAAATCGAAAACCCCGAAAACTAATATGGAAACGAAAATCACCGGAGATGAATATGGAGCGGATACGGGACGGATACTTTACGAAAATGAATATTTGTCACAATAAAATGGCGGCATATTACCTTGGTTTGTATACCGAAAAGGCACGTATAACGAAGTAGACAATAAGACAAGGAATATCACTCAACTTCAACAAGAGGCAATTCAACATAAAGTACTACCTCCGTCACTAAAAGGGTGTCTCAACTTTGTCTAAATTTGGATGTATCTAGACCCAATTTAGTATCTAGATACATCCAAAATTTGATAAAGTTAAGACATCGTTTTAGTGACGGAGGGAGTAACAGACATAGTTTAACACTTAGACAAGAGCAAGTTCACATAAATATTTTGCGTCGACACTAAGACTGTTCGTGGGCAGTCGCTTGGCCGCCTGATCGCTCATCTTGTAGGAAGAAGCCGCGATCCCTGCAATCGCTTGGGAGTTGGGACTAGGTCTTATGGAATCGTCCCAAACAGAGATGAGTCGTCAGGACTGTAGGCGGCTATTTATAATTAGAACGAGTCTAGGTCTCAGGTGACTGAGACATAAATCTCAGTTTCAATATAGTTGTAACTTATAAAAATAGTACTAATTGTCAGTTTCAACCTAGTTGAAACTCATTAAATTCTTAGTTTCAACCTAGTGGAAACTCACTACGTTCTTACACTACACAAATCGCGAGGCAAAATCCAAAGGCTAAAAGCGTCTACTGATACATACTAAAAATCAGGCGCCTGATTTCTAGCGATTCTGTTATAATTATTAGGTGCCTGCAGCCCCTAGTTTCATGTGTAAATGTAGGCCTGCCAAGAACATGAGCCTCTCTAGGTTACATTTGCGGAAACTTTTCATATTTGTTTATCCGGAATTTCCTTTGCCGTTTTCGTTTCCGTCGGAAACCGCTCCCTCGTTTTCATTTCCGTTTTCTTTTATGATTCTTCCGTTTTCTTTCGTTTTCCGCAAAATTCCATTTCCTTTTCCCTTTTTTGCTCTTCATTTCCTTTGGATCCCCCGGAGGTTTCTAATCATTTTCCATAATATTTCTCTTCATTCGTGGGACACGGCATACCTTCCAAATAAAATATGGGGGTTGAACAGTTTCGGCTCGCAGTGATGATGAAAACACAATCAGAAGCTATTGACAAGTGTGCCGACCGACGCCTAGTTGTCGCCGCTGTCTATATATGTGGGTTTTGATGGAATAATGTGGGGTTTGAATAGTTGCAGCTCACGATAATAATGATGAAAACACAATGAGAAAGTATTGACAAGTGTGCGCCGATGGACACCTAGTTCTCCCCGCCGTCTATATCCACCTGCGCACCACCTCGTCCAGCGCGACCGTGGCGGCTCCTCCCTCGGCGAGACCTTCCTCCGCCGCCTTCTGCAGCTCCAACACCTTGGCTCGTACCTCTGCGCCTTTGCCTTTGCCCACCATGATTTCCCTGACCGTGTTGGCGATCTCGTCCTTCTTCTTGGTCTCCGGCATTCGTATGGCGGCCCCGATCCCGTCGGCCAGCATGACGGCGTTCTGCCGCTGCTCGGCGAAGAGCGGCCATGCGACCATGGGTACGCCGTGCACCAGGCCCTCCAGCACCGAGTTCCAGCCGCAGTGCACCAGGAAGCCTCCCGTGGCTTGGTGGGCCAGGACCTTTATCTGCGGGGCCCAGGACGGCACGAGCAGGCCCACGTCCTTTGTCCTCTCCACGAAGCCGTCGGGGAGGTAGGCCAGCGGGTCCTTCTTGCTCTCGGCGTCGTAGTAGTTGGCGTTGAGCGCCCCCTCGTCGCTGGGGCTCCGCACCACCCACAGGAACCGCTGCCCGCTGAGCTCCAGCCCCAGCGCCAGCTCGTGCATCTGCTCCCTCGGCAGCGAGCCCCCGGAGCCGAAGGAGACGAAGATGACCGACTTGGGAGGCTGCCGGTCCAGCCAGTCCAGGCACGCCGCGCGCGGCGCCGGGCTGGCGGCGTTGGTCTGGATGAGGGGACCGATGTTGTACACCGGAGGGCGGCCGGGCTCCGGGACGCGTAGCGCCGCGATGGCGTCCGGCTCGACGGCGTCGAAGGAGTTGACGAGGATGGCGTCGGCGTCGAGGTAGCGCTTGCCGTGGTGCACCATCCACCGGTAGCTCGGGTTTGACTTGTCCTGGAGCGGCGCGAGGATGTCCTTCCCCGGGATGGGCACGCAGCCGGGGAGCCTGATGGGCTCGGCGAGGTCCCGGAACTCGCCGGGCACGGTGGCGTCGAGCTCCGGGAGGTGCATGATAAGCGTGAGGCCGAGGAGGTTGGTCGGGAAGAAGAGGTACCTCCTGGGCACCCCGGCGGCCACGGCGGCGTCGAAGGAGTCCGCGCCGAAGAGGTCGGCGACGAAGGCGACCAGGCGCGTGGTCTCCCTGAGCTCCGACAGGACCGCCGTCAGCGCCGGCACCAGGCGGACGCACTCCTCGGACATGAGCGTCTCGATGGCGTCGTCGGGGGCGAGGTCGGAGAGGTCGACGGGCGGGAGGGACAGCGCGGAGATGGTGGGCGGGAGGGAGGCGAGGAAGGCGCGCTGCGTGGCGGACGCCGTGGAGGCGAAGGTGATGAGCGTGGCCGTGACGCCGTGCCGCGCGGCCAGGCGCTTCGCCAGCTCGGCCAGCGGGATCAGGTGGCCCATCCCGGGCGTCACAAGCATGGCGACGTGCGGTGGGCGGCGAGACTCCGCCGTGCCGACGCAGACGCCGTTGGCCTCCACCATGGTTTCTACCCTGAGACTGAGTGAGTCGGGGCCGATTTCCGTGGTGCGGGTGCGTGTGCCGTGTGGTGATTTGGTTGGAATTGTGTGGAGGTTTGGTTGGTTGCTTCTGTTGTGTAGTGAGGGTGTGGGCAGGCGTGGTGGGGTTTATAAGGAGGGAAGTGGTCAGTGTCGTCTGCACCGTCTCCGTGGTGGGGTGAGTAGGGAAGATGGGAAGACGAGGCAGGAGGCAATAATGGATTCATCATGGTGAGGTCATGATTGTGTCATGATTACGTGCATGGAAAATCACTAACCCCAGGTAGAATGGATATCATAGGGAAAAGAAGAAGAGGAATATGCGAAATTCATACGATATTTTTTCAATCTATTTTTCAAAACCTTTTGGAGTAATCTATGTAAATTTTGGATGCAGCTTCAGTGACTTGGTGTTATCAAGTCTCACGGTGACTTGCCTCCAACATCTACCATTAGTTTCTCATCCAACGTACATGAACGTGTGGAGGCAAAATTTCCTTGACATGGCCCCTTTAACACAGTCAAAACCGGCCTCCTGTATGTACGACTAATGTGAGGTTGCTCTGTTGTAAATATAAGTATTGCTAGCTTGCATGTCCAATCAAATTAGCAATATGTATGGAGCCTAATCAATCGTGGACTTGTCCATTTATTCAAAAAAAATACAATATTAGTGAATCTTAGAGCATCTCCATCGACGTCTCATAAATAGGCGTCAGCACCTACCCCTTAATTTAGGGAGAGGTTTCACACACCGGCGACCTTTAATAACTTAGAAGTTGTGTAAAAATTGAAACTGCAAAAGAAATGTCGGATTTCATTCAAATTTGTACAAAGTTTGCAAAATATATATTACTAGATGAAAACAAAAATCTTATGGGGACGGTCAAAGGAACTGAAGTCGAGGACGCTATCGGCGCCATTGCCGCCGATGTCATCGTCGTTCGATCCAAACTTGAAGTCGTTGGAGTCGTCGTCCTTTGGCTTTATCGCTGGTACCAGCGTCAGAGCAGGAGTAGGCCCGCCTAGGTCGACGACGTTATTGTTGTCGATCGCCGACCACCACTCCGCATATCGTACGGTCGCCTCTAACACGTCCTCGTTGAATGACCGGTGCAACAACAAATGTTGCCTGACGCTTCCTCGTTGAATGGCTCAAAATTCCAACTTCCTAGATTTTTTTGAAAAAACTCCAGTCAATAATATATATTATACTACCTCTGTCTATTTTTAGATGTCCAAAGTTTGTCTAAATTCAAATCTATCTAGACACTCTTTAGTGCATAGATACATCAGAATTTAGACGAACCTTCTAACATCTATTTATGGACAGAGGGAGTATTATTCATTTTTGGAAATATTTTCAGTCAATTTGAACATATGGGTAGTGAATAAGCCACATTTTAAGTTTTTGTCCGAAATTTTAAACTGAAAATTCAAACTTTCCAGCAAAATTTGAAAATGTTCCAGTAAATCGTATACGTTCCATTCTCCATTCTAGAAAAATTTGAGCCTATTCAAACGCACGGTTTGTGAATAAGATGCATTTAAAGTTTGGACACACAAGTGTTGTGAAACTGGTAGTCACGGTGAGGATTCTGACTCCGGTGGTTGTGGTCTGTCCGATCCGAAATTAATGGTAGATGTTGAAGGCAAGTCACCGGGAGACTTGATAACTTCAAGTCACTGAAGCTGCATCCATAAATTTTGGTTGCATCTTTCGTTCCAAAACTATGGATACGAGAAACTCGTATGAAACTATTTCAATCCAAAAAGAAACTTTAACTCCATGAAACTAGAGTGTAAGGTGTAATCCATATAACCACGTGACTAGTCGCCAAGGTTTTGCGGGAGAGATGAGCCGCTACCGCCACCACAATCCGGTCGGTACCCCACGACTCTGGTCACCGCCTTGGCATCTCAATGTGAGGGGGACCTCATGTTCTTCAACTTGTTGCTAAAATATTACAATGCAGTGATTTCTCTGGCATTGGGCCTTTCACAATGGGATATATCTTAGCGTGTTATCCTAGGTAGTGGTGTGTGTTAAGAGACAATAGCCCCAATGCATTGTATCTTAAGGATTGTCTCTACATTTAATGATTTTGTTGATATGTATGGATGTGATTGGGTAGCAAAAAAAGAGTAATCCATGTAAATTTTAGCAATGTGGTTCCCTTGATACTGTGGAATTCTAAAACTCATAAGATTTTTTCAATCAAAAACTAAGGATACCAGTTTTTTTAGCTAACTAGCTTCTCCGCTGGCACGACGGACCACTAGGTAAGGCTAGAGAAGTGGCAAACAATGACAATGATAATAAAATGGGAGGATCCGAAGGTTTGTTGTGGCAATAGTGGCACGAAAAGGGATGGGAAAAAAAAAAGCATTGTTGGTTGTAGGTGGTGAAGTGAAAGAGATATATTGGAATATAAAACTTAACTTAATCTAATCTAATGCAACCTGGGTCCTTCTAGACCTTCTGCATTGCTCGGGGAGAAAAGCAAAAAAGAGAAAGACGACATCGATATGGCCACTCCGATATCGGTGAGAAGAAAAGTTCATTAAATGGAGTAAAGTGCAGAATTACGGATAGAACAAGAAGATCCAAAAGAAATGAAAATAGAAGGGATAGGGTGTGCGTGACTGCGTTCATAGAGGTGAGTGTGTGTACGTCCATATGAGCATCTACGTTTATACTGAGTTTCGCAATAAAAATGAAAATGTCCTAAACTTGGGTTTTTTTTTAGTTTTGCAAAATATGCAGGTGTTGTACAAGGTTTGTTTAACCCTGAATTACACATAGTAGGATAGGATCTCTATCAAAAAAAAGAACCGCACATGCGCTGGCCGCCCATATCAAACCGGATGCATGCCTCGCAGCTATCGAATATATATACATTATATATCAGGATGTTTCCATTTTTCTTGTTCCTCCTTTTAGACTACGACACGAAACAAACCTGTGTCACATCGTTAGTTTAATGTTGGATTCCCGATCCATCAGGAAAAGGGAGATACCGACGGCTGTTTTCCTAACTATTCCACCAAACTAAAGCTGTTTTTCCTTCAATCACAGAGTTTCGCTGCCGCAGAAAGATTTTTGCTTGTGATACGTCGACAGGTACAGGACATACATACGTACTTCACCACGTCAACAGCAGCAACGGGAATGATTGGGTAAGCAGGAGTCAATCGTCAGGCATGTCGTCATATACTAGCTAGTAGTAGCTACACGTACTATTCGATTTGGTCTCTACGGTTTGACCCAGCTAAGAAAATGTAGCTAGGGAAACTAGGCAAAAGTAGTATGCACGATTATAAACAGTGGGAGTTCCGTTCAAAAAAATAATATTGGGAGTACTTTTCCTGAAACCACACCAACGAACACGAAAACCGACCAGATTCTATGAGATCCGCCGGACACACGCAAGATGCACCACCGGAGCGAGGATAGGGCGGGAAGGACCTTATTCTTACTTCAAGATGTAGCCGCCTACTCGGGTGAGTTTGGGTCTCTTCTTCTTGTAGGTTGTCCGGAGGGTTTTCCGTTTTCGTTAGGTCATGGTGATGTGGCAGGCTGCAAGGGAGATGAAATGGAGCCAACACTTTTCAGTGAAAAAGCAAAAATGGAATAATATCTTAGGGAACACACAAGGCGTCTTATGGCGGAACTATAGGATGATGTTAGACTAGTCATACTATATAGCAGTATTATGCATATGATAATATTGTGTATTACCTCCATCCTAAAATTTAAGTCTTATATTTTTTGAAAATTAAACCAAATAAAGTTTGACTAAATCTTTAGAACAAAATCTATCAATATACCATATGAAAATATATTTTATTATCTATCTAGTGATATTAAATTTGTATTTTACATATTAATATTTTTTTAGTAAATACTTAGTTAAACCTGGCATAGTTTGACTTTCTGAAAATAATATAAACCTTAAACTTTAGAATGGAGGTAGTGTTTTTACCATATATCATGATTCTATTATATGATACTATCTCTATAATACATTGGTATCATGTAGTATCATTTTCTCACTGAACTGTAAAATCTTAAAGTAAAGTGTGTACTACAAGATTTGTTTGATATTTTTTTAGTTATACGTGTATGATATGGTATCTACTAACTATGATACCACTATACTCTCTCTAGCTCATCATTAATTATAGTAACATGTCATCTTTTTTGTATGCATGACACTCATCTTTTTTGTACGCATGATACTAGTACCTACGATAAGAGCAATTCCAATAGTATAGCCAACTGCTGGCTATAACAAGATGTCATATCATTTGTAGTCATCTTATAGCTAACATGTATAATAGTTGGCTACAAGAATGAAGCACTTTACTAACATATGGCCCACCTTTCACTCTCACAAAGTGTCTAGGAGCACGTGCAAGAGCTGGCTATTGCATAGTAGCCCACTTCCCTTCTCTCTCCTCTTCTCTCTCCTCCAACTCATCTAAAATATATTATTCAATGTCTTATAGTCAGCCGACTGGACTTTATTGTACTTGCTCTAACCTCATTGTGGGAGTATTGTATCAGAGCCAAGAGATCAAGTTTAAACCTCGACTAACGCACTATTTAATCTCTTTAAAATAGTTGTGGCCTCCCATTAATCCCACGAACAACATGAGCTCTTGTCTGCTTCTCTGGTTACTTAGATGACGCTGCAACCACCATTAGCCTCCCCAACAAATGTTAACTCAATTCTGTGTCTTATACACGTATAATGAAGGCTGCTTTGCCTCATGAAGCATCTGGCTATCATGTTCTTTTCGTAAGTAACAACCATGGTTGCGCTATCCTTTTGAGTCATATAGATTATAAAAATATATGTGACTTTCCGTGCGAGCTAGCATGTAATTGGTGTTAATTGAAAAGACTAAGCAACATACTGTACTTGCTTTATTTTTGTATTAAAAACTTTGCTTCTTTGCGAGAGCTTGCTTGGAACAGGTATTCAATAGTAAATTTAAAAAGGAACCGCGCTAGGGCTCTCAAAGCTGGAGCGCTAAAATATTTGGAGACATTATACAACAGGTTGTTTGGGCCAGCATCATTATTGGGTGGTTGATCAAGCGGAGGAGAGTAGAGGGCTGTCTTTTCAGGAGAGATGGCTGCGAAGAGAGATCAAAAAGAAATTGTTGGTTTATGCTACGTGGAAAGAAACGTTGTGATACAAAGATCTAGACTCACATGGCTAAACTTGGGTGATGCTAATACCCATTATTTTCACATTCATGCAAGCCATAGAAGGATAAAAAAAATGGGAAAAGTGTGGTGGAGCAGGTACGACTCCACGCACCCACCCCTTTTTTGACGTTTTCTTTTTCATATCCTTCAAATTATATAATATTTTGATTAGATTTTTTCGCAGGCCACTTACAAATAACAAATAGAATGGGGGGGAAATAGTCCGGAATTTTTTTGTGTAAATTTAAGTTATTATTCAAAATAAATTCCTGATATATTTATATACATAAATATATAAAAAAAATCCAAAATATTTTTCCCATAGTCTAGTTGTTATGTTTGAGTGATCTGTAAAATTTCAAGTTCAAAAATTGTGTGGTGTGAGAGATATAAAAATGAGAATTTGTTTGAGAGAGGGAAAAAAGAGCTAGCACAAATTTTGATGCAGTGTAGACGGTGTAGATACGGGTGCGCACCAAGCACCTACTCTAAAAATCCACTCTCTAAAAAAATATTAGAAATCTGAATGATAGAGAAAGTATCGTCTCTACTCAAGAAGAAACTCAGGGCACTCATTTTGAACACTTTGGACCGAGGCTTGGAACTCCGGCATTAAGGCATAGTATCTGTGGTGACCCGGCATACCACTGCATGGTGTAGTATGCAAGTCTGATGTAACACCAATGAAACATCGTTTCACTAGTATTATATCGCTCAGAGTGGTACAACAGAAACATATGCGGGTCCAAGGTATGCCTATAGAATTACAACATTGACTCTGTTACATAAGATCCGCACAACCTCATACTTTACAATGAGGTAAATCTGCAAATAAACTCCAGAAGAACGACTCGTAGTCTAATCCTATCACGAACTCTATTTGTAGAGTATTTGACTAGCTATAGGGGCTATGAATAGATTCTAGCTAAATAGGAGCTAGGTTTAGGAAGCTAGTTCCCTTCTATGGCTAAACTAGGTTTTCTCCTTGTTGGATGTGGCATCTGATTCCTCTGACATGGTTCTGTTTCTTGAAGTAGTTGTTGACTCCTCGGCCCTCGAGTTGCACTGTAGATCCTCCTTCGATGCCTCCATATCTAAGCAGGGGATTTAAGAGTGGGATGAGTACGAGCGTACTCAACAAGTTCATTATAGGAAAGAGGTGTTTAATGCACTAGCTACGGCATTAGACCAGAAAGTCTAATACCAATGCAAGTTTTCATAACCATTTCTTCAAAAGGTTGCTTTTATTCAGAAGAACTATGTCCGTCAGCCTTCACCGGTTTACTAGAACTTCATGGAGCTCCTTTCCGGCAGCGTTCGCAGTTCCATATCCCGGAACAGGGAGTGACAGGTCACGATTCGTTACACTCTGCAGAGGTGTGTTGCTTTACCCATAAGAGATCTTAACCTTGGTGCCAACCGGGCGCGCAACCCGTCCACACTTCCTATGGTGTGAGGCCCGATATAAGGTCATAGCCAATCATATTCCTCCGCTACCTCGCACACCCACCCTTTGTTGCATGCCCCGACCATGGGTCCTCGCCGGTCCCATTATTCCCATATTAGGGTGGACCCTGACCACGACAACAGTTCTGGGCTCATACCATAAACTCCTTCGCCGGTAGATGCAACCCCTCATAGACCGCAATACCGTGGGGACTTTGTTGGGACCCCCACCCTACAACCTGATCCTCGGGCGACAAGTGTAACTACGGTCTCTACCGTGGGGACTTAAGGCTTCCCTAGCCTACCGCTTTCCCCCTTGGAATACAAGTTTTCTACGGTAAAGTGCGTCCGTTGATGTACAAGAGGTGGAAATACGATTGACTATTCCGTCCCACTCCAGATCTTATGGTTAACACGGGTATTACGGCACAAGAATCACTGGACGACATTTGTTGTTTAATCCTAGATGGATATAAACCCGTGCAATGGAACCTCCACCATATCAACACAATCCATGGTTCCATTGCCCACCACATAGTCATATTCATAGTTGTTAAAATAGTGGTTTTGCATTTTTATGCAATCGTGATAAACATAGTACTTTGCAATTAATTTGGTAAAAATACTCAAATGACATGAGCAAGTGATGAACTTGCCTTTTTTGACTGCAAGATTATGCAGGCAAGGTCTTCGATACGCAGTAACTCCAAATTCTGAAATAGCATCATCGTCCGGTAAGGACGATGTTTAAAAGATTGGCAAGGATGCAATAATGCATAAGTATGAGATGCAATCGCTCTAAGCGTGATCTAACCCTGATGATTTAGGATTAGTGAGTTGTAATGATTAGTTTAGGGTATGTTGCACTTTTAGAGTGATTCACAAACAAGGTTCTTATTAGGGTTGATTACTTGGTATTGTAAATAAGCAATGCAATATATCACAACAATAATATTACAAGCACACATCAAGGAGAATTGGTATAATCCTAACATGTATTGAATAGTGGTTGATTTAAGCACTATATGGCATGGTTAACGATTAATTATCATATACGTCAAAGGAATAACTTTTGAAGAACATGTTCTTTAATAAAGAACAAGTATGATAATTAGGGTTGTAGAGTTCTATGGTTTATTATGGTTTCATCTAGTTTCTGGAGTAAGTATTAGATGGATCACAACATATTTGGATTCATCAGCAACTAGGCTTGATTGGTTTTACTTAAGCTTAAGCAACTTAAGCAATTAACTATACATGGTTGCTATCATGGTGGTTTCATCTTGCTGGTGATAGCTAGCTGGAGTTTATAGGTCCTGTTAGGTAGGGTTGATGATGATTCCTTATTTTCTTCAAAAGAATAACTTTTGAAGAACATACTTCTTAAGTAATAAGAAGTATTACAATTAAGGTTGAGGTTGCCTAGGGTTTACCTTTGAATTCACTAAGTAAGGAATGGTTGGTTCTTGAATAGGATGATTCATAATTATCTAATACTAGTAGGTTATAGTGGAACAGGGTTATGTAGTGCAAAATAATAGGTATGGTTGCTATTAGGGTTCATCACCATGTTGTGATGCTAAGTAAGGATGATTAAAGGATAAGATCCTTGGTGATATGGACTAGGTTTGATTCTACTTGATCATCTTGGTTTAAGGGTATGCATACATGAATACTAAATTGCTAGTGATAGGGTTCTACATTTTATGTGGACATAGGTATGTCTTTTAGTTGCTAATGATGACTCTATGATTTGAAAGAAAGTATTGTGATCATAAATTCTAACCTAGGGTTTAGGTTAGAGGCAAGTTAAGGTTCTCATGTAATAATAAAGCTAGGTTTCTAAATGAATCTAGGGTTTAGGATTACACATGAAATGATGAATTCCTGTTTTTCTACCATATGGAACTAGGGTTTTCTAGTTACCCTATAATTCTTGGATTAATAACTTCATTAAGAAAATTGAAGTTATTAATAACTTTGAAATAAAAAAATAATGTTAGATTTGGCATTTTATTATTATTAATGAATTAATAATTAAGGTAATTGTTATTTATGGTTGAAATTCCAATAATAAAGATTTAATAAGTTCCAGATAAAGAAAATTAGTTTTAATGTTTTCTTTATTTACTTTACTGGTTTTATTTATTTTATACTCTTTTCCTAATTATTGAATTTTTAATTCAATTATAAATAAGAGAAAATGCTTAAATAATAAGTATTAAATACTTAAATTTTTATTACAAATAAAAATTTCATATTATATTTTTATTAGATAGATTTTATTTTTAGAATCATTTTGATATCACATTTGGTATTTTTCATAATTGAAATGAATTTGATTTATTTCTGTAATGTTGCAGCAATTTGTGAAATTTGAATTAAAACCGGAAATAACTAAAGCTACCCGGGCTTTCTACCCACGAAGACACTGACCAGTGGGCAAGAGTCCACGTCAGTGCCACCGTGGCGTCGATGTGGCAATCCTCACGGTGGCCGGCGGTCAGGGATCGATGGTCGCCGGCGTTGGGCTACTCCCGCGGACGCGTGGATGGTCTGGTTGGATGCGCGGCTTCCTACTGGACCTAAAGGTGGCGGCGCCGCGCCCTAATGGTCGCCGGAGTGGCTCCGGCGAGCACCAACAGCGGCGGCGGATGACGGCTCACGGCGACGGAGTGCTACCGAACGAATTAGGACGCGAAACTAGTACCTATCGACGGGGAATCTTACCGTGATGCTCTCCAGAGGGTCGGTGACGTTGATTAGGGGCGGAAATGAGCTCAACTTCGCCATTTCCGGCGATATCCGGTGACAGAGATGAGGCCGATTCGTTGTACACGATGCTTCCCAGCTCGATTCCTTGCTCGGCTTGGGCAAGTCGAGCATGGCGATGCCGATGGTGGTTATGGCTTGGCCTGGGGAGGTTTCTACCGGCGGCAATGAAGATGGCCGGAGCGAGCTAGGGTTTCAGAAATTGGGGAATTTGAGCAGAGGGAGAAGAAAGCGAGCTAGGGTTCGTTCTAGGGCTTTTATATGGCTCCAGGGCGCGCCTCGTCACGTCGTCGATCGCAGGGATGTCGCCAGCGCCGAGGTAAAACCAAGGACGGCTTCATGCTGGCGCCCATGCGAAGGAAGGAGATGAGGACGAGCTCGTCCTCGAGATTTTTTTACGAAGGGGTATTGGGCTGGCCTTGGGCCGTGGTGTTGGGCTGTGATGGGCTGAGGCTTGCTGGGCTGCTGGTGGGCTGATGCGGCCAGGTGAGTATTTCCCTCATTTTTTTCTCTGTTTTTATTTCTCCTATTGTATATTTTCTATTTTAATTCATATTTGAATTCAATTCTATTTGCAGATATTTGTAATTATGCTAATTCATTCAAGATTTAGTATACTGACTATTGTTTCACTATTCTATTTGAATTCATATTTTATATTAGGTTATTTGCATATTTGTGAACTTATTCAAAATAGCAAATAGACATGAGTTGATATTTTCACTTCAATTTCCTTTTTGTTATGAATTCCTATTCAATTTAGAATTATAAGAGTTGATACCTTCTTCTCAAAGTATTTCTGAAGTTGTTATTATGTCTTAGTTCCTATTTGAGAAATTAATCACTTGCATGTTAGTTCATGTGAGCAACATTTTATTAAGGTTTTGTAGGTTTGATGATAACCCATATTCATTAGCATCTGTGTTATGGTCTATTAACACTTTGAATTATCTAGAGTAGGTATTTCTCTCATCATGGTTTGGTCTTGGTTATAATTATAAGTGGTTGATCACCACTTGTGGGTTTTAACTATAGGACTTAGCATTAGATGTCTCTTATGTTCAATAATTAAGCATGAGAGTGCAATGCTAGGGTTCTAATTCAATGTGCTTACTAACACATGGTTTGAAACTCAAATATGGCTTCATTGGGTTTTATTGTGCTCACCCAAGTGGTATACAAACTAGGTTGAGATACAATTCTAGGTTGTAGATATGGGATGACACCATTTTGCATTGGCTAGGGTTTAATCTCCCCTAACCATGATAAGGTGATTACTTGTTTAATATTTCATGTGTTCCTCTAGTTACTAAGGATTTGAGAATTGGTTCTATCTTCTACCAATTAACTTCTATTATTATCTTCAATTTATCATTAAAGTAACTACATTGGTTATAGTTCTTTTTATAGTTAACTTTGGTCATATGGATGGATGATTTCTCATCATATAGAGTATAGAGTTTAACTCTATGGTTTGCTTAGGTTCTTTACTTTATGAAATATAGATGTGGTAGGATTCTTCTTATGATCACCATATGGTTCACAGGTTAAGGTTAGGATATAAGCCTAGGGTTGCTTGATAGTTGATGCGTGTGGTTGGCACGTCCGTTGGGAACCCCAAGAGGAAGGTGTGATGCGCACAGCGGCAAGTTTCCCTCAGTAAGAAACCAAGGTTTAATCGGACCAGTAGGAGTCAAGAAGCACGTTGAAGGTTGATGGCGGCGAGATGTAGTGCGGCGCAACACCAGTGATTCCGGCGCCAACGTGGAACCTGCACAACACAACCAAAGTACTTTGCCCCAACGAAACAGTGAGGTTGTCAATCTCACCGGCTTGCTGTAACAAAGAGTTAACCGTATTGTGTGGAAGATGATTGTTTGCAGAAAACAGTAGAACAAGTATTGCAGTAGATTGTATTTCAGTAAAGAGAATTGGACCGGGGTCCACAGTTCACTAGAGGTGTCTCTCCCATAAGACGAACAGCATGTTGGGTGAACAAATTACAGTTGGGCAATTGACAAATAAAGAGAGCATGACCATGCACATACATATCATGATGAGTATAGTGAGATTTAATTGGGCATTACGACAAAGTACATAGACCGTCATCCAACTGCATCTATGCCTAAAAAGTCCACCTTCAGGTTATCATCCGAACCCCCTCCAGTATTAAGTTGCTAACAACAGACAATTGCATTAAGTATGGTGCGTAATGTAACTAGTGACTACATCCTTGAACATAGCACTAATGTTTTATCCCTAGTGGCAACAGCACAACACAACCTTAGAACTTTCTCACATCGTCCCGGTGTCAATGCGAGCATGAACCCACTATCGAGCATAAGTACTCCCTCTTGGAGTTAATAGCAAAAACTTGGCCAGAGTATCTACTAGTAACGGAGAGCATGCAAGATCATAAACAACACATAGATATAACTTTGATAATCAACATAACAAGTATTCTCTATTCATCGGATCCCAACAAACGCAACATATAGAATTACAGATAGATGATCTTGATCATGTTAGGCAGCTCACAAGATCCGACAATGATAGCACAATGGGGAGAAGACAACCATCTAGCTACTGCTATGGACCCATAGTCCAGGGGTAGACTACTCACACATCACACCGGAGGCGACCATGGCGGCGTAGAGTCCTCCGGGAAATGATTCCCCTCTCCGGCAGGGTGCCGGAGGCGATCTCCTGGATCCCCCGAGATGGGATCGGCGTTGGCGGCGTCTCTGGAAGGTTTTCCGTATCGTGGCTCTCGGTACTGGGGGTTTCGTCACGGAGGCTATTTGTAGGCGGAAGGGCAGGTCAAGAGGCGGCACGGGGGCCCCACACCACAGGGCCGCGTGGCCAAGGGGGGGGGGCGCGCCGCCCTAGGGTGTGGCCCCTCCGTGGCCCCTCTTCGTCTCTCCTTCGGACTTCTGGAAGCTTCGTGAGAAAATAGGCCCCTGGGCTTTGATTTCGTCCAATTCCGAGAATATTTCCTTACTAGGATTTCTGAAACCAAAAATAGCAGAAAACAGCAACTGGCACTTCGGCATCTTGTTAATAGGTTAGTTCCAGAAAATGCACGAATATGACATAAAGTGTGCATAAAACATGTAGATAACATCAATAATGTGGCATGGAACATAAGAAATTATCGATACGTCGGAGACGTATCAGCATCCCCAAGCTTAGTTCTGCTCGTCCCGAGCAGGTAAAACGATAACACAGATAATTTCTGGAGTGACATGCCATCATAATCTTGATCATACTATTTGTAAAGCATATGTAGTGAATGCAGCGATCAAAACAATGTATATGACATGAGTAAACAAGTGAATCATATAGCAAAGACTTTTCATGAATAGCACTTCAAGACAAGCATCAATAAGTCTTGCATAAGAGTTAACTCATAAAGCAATAATTCAAAGTAAAGGCATTGAAGCAACACAAAAGAAGATTAAATTTCAGCGGTTGCTTTCAACTTGTAACATGTATATCTCATGGATATTGTCAACATAGAGTAATATAATAGATGCAATAAGCAAGTATGTAGGAATCAATGCACAGTTCACACAAGTGTTTGCTTCTTGAGGTGGAGAGAAATAGGTGAACTGACTCAACATTGAAAGTAAAAGAATAGTCCTCCATAGAGGAAAAGCATCGATTGCTATATTTGTGCTAGAGCTTTGATTTTGAAAACATGAAACAATTTTGTCAACGGTAGTAATAAAGCATATGCATCATGTAAATTATATCTTATAAGTTGCAAGCCTCATGCATAGTGTACTAATAGTGCCCGCACCTTGTCCTAATTAGCTTGGACTACCGGATCATCACAATGCATTGTTTTTACCAAGTGTCACAAAGGGGTACCTCTATGCCGCCTGTACAAAGGTCTTAGGAGAAAGCTCGCATTGGATTTCTCGCTATTGATTATTCTTCAACTTAGACATCCATACCGGGACAACATAGACAACAGATAATGGACTCCTCTTTTATGCATAAGCATATACCAACAATTAATAATTTTCTCATTTGAGATTTGAGGATTGTTGTCCAAAACTGAAACTTCCACCATGGAGCATGGCTTTAGTTAGCGGCCCAATGTTCTTCTCTAACATATGCATGCTTAACCATATGGTGGTAGATCTCTCTTACTTCAGACAAGACGGACATGCATAGCAACTCACATGAAATTCAACAATGAAAAGTTGATGGCGTCCCCAGTGAACATGGTTATCGCACAACAAGCAACTTAATAAGAGATAAAGTGCATAATTACATATTCAATACCACAATAGTTTTTAAGCTATTTGTCCCATGAGCTATATATTGCAAAGGTGAATGATGGAATTTTAAAGGTAGCACTCAAGCAATTTACTTTGGAATGGCGGAAAATACCGTGTAGTAGGTAGGTATGGTGGACACAAATGGCATAGTGGTTGGCTCAAGTATTTTGGATGCATGAGAAGTATTCCCTCTCGATACAAGGTTTAGGCTAGCAAGGTTATTTGAAACAAACACAAGGATGAACCGGTGCAGCAAAACTCACATAAAAGACATATTGAAAACATTATAAGACTCTACACCGTCTTCCTTGTTGTTCAAACTCAAAACTAGAAATTATCTAGACCTTAGAGAAACCAAATATGCAAACCAAATTTTAGCATGCTCTATGTATTTCTTCATTAATGGGTGCAAAGCATATGATGCAAGAGCTTAATCATGAGCACAACAATTGTCAAGTATCACATTACCCAAGACATTTATAGCGATTACTACATGTATCATTTTCCAATTCCAACCATATAACAATTTAACGAAGGAGAAACTTCGCCATGAATACTATGAGTAGAAACCAAGGACATACTTGTCCATATGCTACAGCGGAGCGTGTCTCTCTCCCATAAAGTGAATGCTAGGATCCATTTTATTCAAACAAAACAAAAACAAAAACAAACCGACGCTCCAAGCAAAGCACATAAGATGTGATGGAATAAAAATATAGTTTCAGGGGAGGAACCTGATAATGTTGTCGATGAAGAAGGGGATGCCTTGGGCATCCCCAAGCTTAGACGCTTGAGTCTTCTTGATATATGCAGGGGTGAACCGCCGGGTGCATCCCCAAGCTTAGAGCTTTCACTCTCCTTGATCATGTTGCATCATACTCCTCTCTTGATCCTTGAAAACTTCCTCCACACCAAACTCGAAACAACTCATTAGAGGGTTAGTGCACAATATAAATTGACATATTCAGAGGTGACACAATCATTCTTAACACTTCTGGACATTGCATAATGCTACTGGACATTAGTGGATCAAAGAAATTCATCCAACATAGCGAAAGAGGCAATGCGAAATAAAAGGCAGAATCTGTCAAAACAGAACAGTTCGTATTGACGAATTTTAAAATGGCACCAGACTTGCTCAAATGAAAATGCTCAAATTGAATGAAAGTTGCGTACATATCTGAGGATCATGCACGTAAATTGGCTTAATTTTCTGAGCTACCTACAGGGAGGTGGACTCATATTCGTGACAGCAAAGAAATCTGGAACTGTGCAGTAATCCAAATCTAGTACTTACTTTTCTATCAAAGACTTTACTTGGCACAATAAAACACTAAACTAAGATAAGGAGAGGTTGCTACAGTAGTAAACAACTTCCAAGACACAAAATAAAAACAAAGTACTGTAGGTAAAAACATGGGTTGTCTCCCATAAGCGCTTTTCTTTAACGCCTTTCAGCTAGGCGCAGAAAGTGTGTATCAAGTATTATCAAGAGACGAAGTGTCAACATCATAATTTGTTCTCATAATAGAATCAAAAGGTACCTTCATTCTCTTTCTAGGGAAGTGTTCCATACCTTTCTTAAGAGGAAATTGATATTTTATATTACCTTCCTTCATATCAATAACAGCACCAACAGTTCGAAGAAAAGGTCTTCCCAATATAATGGGACAAGATGCATTGCATTCAATATCCAAGACAACAAAATCAACGGGAACAAGGTTATTGTTAACGGTAATGCGAACATTATCAACTTTACCCAAAGGTTTCTTTGTAGAATGATCAGCAAGATTAACATCCAAATAACAATTTTTCAGCGGTGGCAAGTCAAGCATATTATAAATTTTCTTAGGCATAACAGAAATACTTGCACCAAGATCACATAAAGCATTACAATCAAAATATTTAATCTTCATCTTAATGATGGGCTCCCAACCATCCTCTAGCTTTTTAGGAATAGAGGCTTCACGCTCTAGTTTCTCTTCTCTAGCTTTTATAAGAGCATTTGTAATATGATGTGTAAAAGCCAAATTTATAGCACTAGCATTAGGACTTTTAGCAAGTTTTTGCAAGAACTTTATAACTTCAGAGATGTGGCAATCATCAAAATTCAAACCATTATAATCTAAAGCAATGGGATCATCATCCCCAATGTTGGAAAAAATTTCAGCAGCTTTATCAAAGGCAGGTTTCAGCGATTTTTAGCAGTTTCAGGCAGTTTTTCGCGCTTTGCATTAGAAGTGGAAACATTGCTAACACCAATTCTTTTATTAGTATTAGTAGGAGGTGCAGCAACATGTGTAGCATTAGCATTACTAGTGGTGGTAATAGTCCAAACTTTAGCTATATTCTTCTCTTTAGCTAGTTTTTCATTTTCTTCTCTATCCCACCTAGCACGCAGTTCAGCCATTAATCTTATATTCTCATTAATTCTAACTTGAATGGCATTTGCTGTAGTAACAATTTTATTATGATGATTCTCATTAGGCAAAACTTTTGATTTTAAAAGATCAACATCAGCAGCAAGACTATCGACTTTAGAAGCAAGTATATCAATTTTCCCAAGCTTTTCTTCAACAGATTTGTTAAAAGCAGTTTGTGTACTAATAAATTCTTTAAGCATGGCTTAAAGTCCAGGGGGTGAACTCCTATTATTGTTGTAAGAATTCCCATAAGAATTACCATAGCCGTTGCCATTATTATAAGGATATGGTCTATAGTTGTTACTAGAATTGTTCCGGTAAGCATTGTTGTTGAAATTATTATTTTTAATGAAGTTTACATCAACATGTTCTTCTTGTGCAACCAATGAAGCTAACGGAACATTATTAGGATCAATATTAGTCCTATCATTCACAAGCATAGACATAATAGCATCAATCTTATCACTCAAGGAAGAGGTTTCTTCGACAGAATTTACCTTCTTACCTTGTGGAGCTCTTTCCGTGTGCCATTCAGAGTAGTTGATCATCATATTATCAAGAAGCTTTGTTGCTTCACCAAGAGTGATGGACATAAAGGTACCTCCAGCAGCTGAATCCAATAAATTCCGTGAAGAAAAATTTAGTCCTGCATAGAAGGTTTGGATGATCATCCAAGTAGTCAGTCCATGGGTTGGGCAATTTTTAACCAAAGATTTCATTCTTTCCCAAGCTTGAGCAACATGTTCAGTATCTAATTGTTTAAAATTCATTATGCTACTCCTCAAAGATATAATTTTAGCAGGGGGATAATATCTACCAATAAAAGCATCCTTGCATTTAGTCCATGAATCAATACTATTCTTAGGCAGAGATAGCAACCAATCTTTAGCTCTTCCTCTTAATGAGAAAGGGAACAATTTTAATTTAATAATATCACCATCTACATCTTTATATTTTTGCATTTCACATAGTTCAACAAAATTATTAAGATGGGCAGCAGCATCATCGAACTAACACTAAAAATTGCTCTCGCATAACAAGATTCGTAAAGCAGGTTTAATTTCAAAGAATTCTGCTGTAGTAGCAGGTGGAGCAATAGGTGTGCATAAGAAATCATTATTATTTGTGGTTGTGAAGTCACACAACTTAGTGTTTTCAGCGTTGGCCATTTTAGCAACAGTAAATAAAGCAAACTAGATAAAGTAAATGCAAGTAAACTAATTTTTTTGTGTTTTAGATATAGCAAACAAGATAGCAAATAAAGTAAAACTAGCAACTAATTTTTTTGTATTTTGATTTAGTGCAGCAAACAAAGTAGTAAATAAAACTAAGCAAGACAAAAACAAAGTAAAGAGATTGAGAAGTGGTGACTCCCCTTGCAGCGTGTCTTGATCTCCCTGGCAACGGCGCCAGAAATTTGCTTGATGCGTGTGGTTGGCACGTCCGTTGGGAACCCCAAGAGGAAGGTGTGATGCGCACAGCGGCAAGTTTCCCTCAGTAAGAAACCAAGGTTTAATCGGACCAGTAGGAGTCAAGAAGCACGTTGAAGGTTGATGGCGGCGAGATGTAGTGCGGCGCAACACCAATGATTCCGGCGCCAACGTGGAACCTGCACAACACAACCAAAGTACTTTGCCCCAACGAAACAGTGAGGTTGTCAATCTCACCGGCTTGCTGTAACAAAGAGTTAACCGTATTGTGTGGAAGATGATTGTTTGCAGAAAACAGTAGAACAAGTATTGCAAAGAGATTGTATTTCAAGAAAGAGAATTGGACCGGGGTCCACAGTTCACTAGAGGTGTCTCTCCCATAAGACGAACAGCATGTTGGGTGAACAAATTACAGTTGGGCAATTGACAAATAAAGAGAGCATGACCATGCACATACATATCATGATGAGTATAGTGAGATTTAATTGGGCATTACGACAAAGTACATAGACCGTCATCCAACTGCATCTATGCCTAAAAAGTCCACCTTCAAAGTTATCATCCGAACCCCCTCCGGTATTAAGTTGCTAACAACAGACAATTGCATTAAGTATGGTGCGTAATGTAACTAGTGACTACATCCTTGAACATAGCACTAATGTTTTATCCCTAGTGGCAACAGCACAACACAACCTTAGAACTTTCTGTCACTGTCCCAGGTGTCAATGCAGGCATGAACCCACTATCGAGCATAAGTACTCCCTCTTGGAGTTAATAGCAAAAACTTGGGCAGAGTATCTACTAGTAACGGAGAGCATGCAAGATCATAAACAACACATAGATATAACTTTGATAATCAACATAATAAGTATTCTCTATTCATCGGATCCCAACAAACGCAACATATAGAATTACAGATAGATGATCTTGATCATGTTAGGCAGCTCACAAGATCCGACAATGATAGCACAATGGGGAGAAGACAACCATCTAGCTACTGCTATGGACCCATAGTCCAGGGGTAGACTACTCACACATCACACCGGAGGCGACCATGGCGGCGTAGAGTCCTCCGGGAGATGATTCCCCTCTCGGCAGGGGTGCCGGAGGCGATCTCTGGATCCCCGAGATGGGATCGGCGTTGGCGGCGTCTCTGGAAGGTTTTCCGTATCGTGGCTCTCGGTACTGGGGGTTTCGTCACGGAGGCTATTTGTAGGCGGAAGGGCAGGTCAAGAGGCGGCACGGGGGCCCCACACCACAGGGCCGCGCGGCCAAGGGGGGGGCCGCGCCGCCCTAGGGTGTGGCCCCTCCGTGGCCCCTCTTCGTCTCTCCTTCGGACTTCTGGAAGCTTCGTGAGAAAATAGGCCCCTGGGCTTTGATTTCGTCCAATTCCGAGAATATTTCCTTACTAGGATTTCTGAAACCAAAAACAGCTGAAAACAGCAACTGGCACTTCGGCATCTTGTTAATAGGTTAGTTCCAGAAAATGCACGAATATGACATAAAGTGTGCATAAAACATGTAGATAACATCAATAATGTGGCATGGAACATAAGAAATTATCGATACGTCGGAGACGTATCAATAGTTACCTCCCTATAATTTCATGTGGTGAATCATATCTACTTATCCTATTAGGGTTTATCCTCAATACCTCAAGAACATGATCATGGATTAGGCATGATCAACTTGTTCTTAATATATCTACCTCAAGTTTTTAGGGTTTATGATTATTACTCAATTTATAATGATCAAGGTTTGGCTTCCTAAGTTATCTCTCAAGAATTAGGTTTCTCACTCCCATGATCAAGTATTGTATTGATCAATTAAGGTATAGCTCTTCTAATTTACCTTCTTGAATGGTATTACTATGGTTGCCTCTAAAGTTTATATCCCAGGAGAATGCCTGAGATATTATGTTAGGTTTCTACTTAATCAATGATGATTTAATCATCTGGTTATATAGATAGTTCTCTTCACCAAGTCCAAGTGTTGCCTCATTAACTTGAGGGTAACACCATAACTTGAACTCTCTTATATAGGAATGGATTATTCTAGATTTTATGGTATGTTCACAAGATCTCATTAGATAGTTAAGTCTAAAACTTCACTTGGCTATCTTGGTTAAAGTAACCTCCTCCTTACTTTATCAGTTCATGGATATGGTATTATTCCATGTGATGTTAGGTTGTCCCACCACTCCAAGGGAAATGGTTTACAACCTAACACTTTAGTTCAAAGGTTGTCCTTTATTCTAAAATAGACAGAGCAAGGATTAGTATGAATGATCTCTCTCATTTGGGAAGGACTTTGATACTAATCTAAGGTTAGGCTCCATGGAGAATGAGGTGGTAACCAATATCTATGGTTAACATAAATGGATTCTCTCTCTAGGAAATATCTTGAATAAGATCCTAGGGTTCCTCTTAAAGATGATGATTTGAATACCTGGATGTGTATCCAGGGTTTAACTCAAGGTTTGTTAATGCTTCTCTAATAATTATAATAGAACTCTCACCTATCTAGGTTTGATGCTTAACTATTTGGAATAGAGAAGGATATATATTTCTTAGTTGGACCTCCTTGTCTTGTTTCCAAGTTTAAAGTAGAATGAATACCATGAGGTTCATGGTAGGATCATAGATTAGTTTAAGACATGGAAAAGTTAAGTTAGGAATAGTTTCTCCACTTATTGTTACTTGACTTCCAATTAAATGGATGTTCATATGTTATGGCAAGGAATATCATGTTGTGATCTTGAATAAGATCAAGCAGTTGATCCTTGATTAATAAGTTCTTGTGTTGATTTTATTTCCATTTGATCTAACCCCTCAGATCCAATTATCTCTACCCAAAACAAGGTTTTAGCAAAGTCACATTGAGGTTTATAGCGCTTGACTTGATGAGCTACTTCAATTCCACCAAGGTCAAGTGAAACTTCAGTTACTGTGACTGTTTTACTTTAAAGCGCGAAAATTCCCCAGATTTTCTATGCATGAATGCAATGCACACATCTGTTTCCTCTATTTTTGTAACCCCATTACCTGGGATATTACAGTCTCTACCCCTTAAACTAAACTTCGTCCTCGAAGTTTGAACTCTCTCACGTTTCCGGAGTGTAGATCTGACTTGTGCAGACTACGACTTTTCTCGAACTCCGTATCTATCTCACTAGATATAATTGAATATATCCCTTGTCCAGATTCTTCCTGGAATCCATTAGGGTTTGTCTCTGAACCATGGTTCTTACTTTTATTCTTTGATTTCTTTCAACTCTATAAGCTTGTTTCCTTTCTCTTTGAAGATTCAATGATTAGGACTTATTCTGGTGCTGCTAGTCTTATCTGAAGACTAATTTGATAATAAACTCCTAATTGATAAATAGGTCTTTGTTTTCCCTTACTACCAAAAGTGTAATAATGGTACTTAGTAAGGTACTTACCATGGAAATGATCTTGACGGTTTGTTACACTATGAATGGATTAGGCTCACTTAGTCTATCCAATCATGGATTATAGTTGATGGCTATAACTCTTTTGGTTCTTTTAGGTTCCATGAAAGGAATCTTTCAAATGGACTTTAGTTTTGGTATAATCAATCTCCTTCGGTCTTTGGCCTTCTCAAGCAGTATTAGGTCTACGGTATCTTCTCCGTCCAACTTCATTAAACTTATCTAACTTGAGCTATCGTACTTCAGAGTAAATATTACTCACTTTCTCATGTTATAGTCCACTTCTTTCTTCCTCGAGGTATAAACCTCGGCTTCTGGTCTGATATCCTTCTGAAAGTAGTGTTCAACAATCTTATGAAAATAAGATCGAACTTCCTCTCAGTTCAGACCTTCTGCTTCTATCTAGCTTAAAGTATTGAGTTATTGTACATCCATCTCAATCTTTACTCTACCCCTTTGAGTTTTCTTATGGTCTTCAACTCCTTTTCTTCCAACCATTGGATTGATGGTTAGAATATTGGTCTAGGTGTAGCTTATGGTTTATATTCTTCTAAGGTCTTGTGAAGAATCCTTGTGGTGTATCCACTCAATTGTGGACATCCAATGTGAATCCTTCGACTAAATGATTATAGGTCATTGTTATTTAGCTAGCAAAATTTTATTTGTTTACAACTTCTTGGTACAATTAATCCAATGATGGACTACTTTATACCAATTATGGCTATTTGTTATCTAAAAATGGATTCTATTATAGGTTCTGATCAACTGGACGAGACATCTTCTACTTTATCTCGCAGTTTTGATCCTATACCACAACTGTGGTCTTCTGATACTAACTATGGTCTTCTTATCTCTGCTATGGTTTCATGGTTGATGACGGGAAAATGGCGGCGACAAAAATAACTAATGTACGCGTCCACGTCATAGAGACAGATAGAAATTTTAAATGCGCAGTGCATAAGATAAATAAAAGATATCAAACATTGCAGGTACTTTATTTCCAGAACTTTCACATTTACATAAAAGAACTGCTAATTACATCTCCGGAGAGAAAACCCCTGGTTAAGAATTCCAACAATAGCTATTACATGGCACTACAACATATGGGTACTACAAATTGTAGTAACTAAAGTCCTCCTCGCTTCCGCCGCCATCGTCGTTGTCGTCTGCTCGTGGAGCACTTCATATTCTTTAAGTTATCATGTTTTTGGCATCATTTATATTTAGTGTATAAGTCTCATTTTTCACTTGCACTAGTATAAGAGGTACAAGTAGAATATTTTGCACTTGTACTAGTTTGGGAAGTACAAGTAAAGCGCATGCATCAGATATATACTATATTCAGTCGGCTTAGATCATAAAGTATATTTTTAATTGTCCATGAGATTGTTTCATTAGCCAACTAATAAGAGCATCAGAATGGTGCATGCGATTTTGGCCCAGGGTCATGCACAATGCTTTTCTACATGCATGCATCAGCAGCTATTCTATATCTAGATATGCATATTCTTTTTCTAGTAGGAAGGGTGTAGTACTGGTTAGTACTGATGGGTGTAGCACTGAATCATCGCTACAGGGATATACATAATTTAATTTCTCATTTCCTTTCAACATGAGAGTATTTGAGGAATGCAAGCTAACCGATTATATCTTGGACTAACCTGCATCTATCTTTGTTCAATTTTGATCTTGCATACACGTTGAGGTATGTGTAAGAGGATATTATCATGGGGCTGCTAATACATTTCCAGGGATGCTATAGCAACAGAAGTGTAAGGATTTTTAGACCTGACTCCTTTTTAGAGCATGACAGCTCATATGAAGATACTAGATTCATCTATTCCAGAGACTCAGCTAGCTATACTTTCTTGTACATTTTTAACTGTACCATGATTTAGTATTTAGTAGTTTAATATTTAAACCAACTGGTGCATGTTGTATTTTCTAACATGCGACATGTTTAATTTCTTCCCAACTTGCTTTCTATTACTAGCATGATGAGTAATGTAAATGCCAGTTGATTTTGGCTAGGTGTGGTTTTTACCCTACATTTCTTGGATACGTATGCCGTATGAGAATTTGATTAACTTTGGCTTCACTTGTGTTATAACTAGCGCCGTGTAGCAATGTGCCCACGTGTAGCATAACCGAGAGAAGTATGGTTATTTCTTTCTTATTTGTATCATCACTATCATAGCAGCATGTAGTGTGACCAAACAAGAGTATATATTGATTTGTGAGCATGCTGACTTTTCATTGAATATATGCATGCAACTTGATGGTGCAATATGATTTCAACACCTATGTTAATGCACTAGCTTTGCATGAGAGACTAGTGTTTCTATATGAACATATTTCGCTAAGTTTCACTTCACTTGTATTATTACTAGCGTCGTGTGGCAATATGCCCACGTGTAGCATAACCGAGTGAAGCATGGTTATTCTCTTAGATTGTATTATCACTATCATAGCATAGAATGTACGCTTGTAGTGTAACCAAACAAGAGAATATTTATCTATTTATATTTTACATGAGCATGATGACAATTATTAATTCAGTCAAGCTATATGCGGCTAAACTATACATAAAGTAAATGTCATGCATGATTACTTGATTGTCATATTCATTTTAGCACTAACAGTATGGTATACCAGATATCATATATGATATGGAACTCCTCACATGTAATGGTTTAATAGAATGTTGCAAATGCACTATGCTATAGATCTAGTCCATATAGAGGAGGTGCATAGTGTAGTGAGAAAGAATCAGCACGCATGCATGTTAGGGTGCGGCAGATTAGCTTTAATGCCAAACCCAATATGAAGTGTATGCAACGCTCTTTACATGATCTCACTACGTATGCGTATCTTTCCGGTATTACTGCCTAGTCCACAGCTGATTGAGAATGTGTACCAGTGCTTATTCTATTTGTGTATGACTTCATGCACAAAGTTTGATTTTATAGAGCCTAGACTGTATACCGATCAAGGCAATTAGCTAGGCAAGTGACATGCAAAATACTATTTCGTATGATCAACATTTACTATACGGCCAGCACCAAAAAGCAACAACTTCAACGCATATATATATTTAGGACACTAGACTATCATCTTATATGGAGAATAATCTAGGATTTTCATAGCGTGGTAATGTGAATTTTAATTCTATCCTTGATTTGTATCAACATGGGATAAAATCACCATGTGACCGGAGCGACCAAAATTTTATCATGTGCACCTAATTTGTATCATCATATGACCAGTGATCACTATGAGACCAAAGTAGGATTTGGTTGATTATCCCGATTTGTATCTTCATGGAATTTCGCCATGAGACCAAAACAAGGGATATATTAATTTGGGCAAGTTAAAGTAATATGTGCAATCCAAGCAATATCTACTTTAGTTCTATTCTTGAAGTGTATCACATGAGACCAAAGATCATCATGGGACCAAATAAGATATGAACTTGGTTCTATTCTTGAAGTGGATCCCATGAGATCAAAGATCATCATGAGACCAAACAAGATATGAACTTTGGTTCTATTCTTGAAGTGTATCACATGAGATCAAAGATCATCATACGACCAAACAAGATATGAACTTTGGATTATGTAGGGATCTAAACCTAGAAAATATATGTGATGTATGGAGCAACAATCACCATGGGAGCACCATGGAAGCAGGAAAGTATGAACCTTCCTTTTTTATTACCTTTGCGTGGAGACGTGGGAGCACCGACGTGTTCTTTCGGCAGCGTCGGCGACGATTGGCCGGCAACGCGTACAGCGAGCGGCCGGCTGCGTGTATGTACGAGTATGGCCTAGCAGCAGCAGCGATGGACTAATTTGGTGCGGGTATCGGCGATGCGTATGGCGAATGACGATTAGTGAATGGTGATTATATAGCCGATCGGCTGAGAGGTGCCGTAAGAAAGATCGTGGGAACTGCCCACGTTCTCTCTCTCGATCGTGCAGGCGTAGGAAACTTGGCGGAGCCGGCATCATGAGTGTTTTGACCGAGTAGATATTTTCTTCAGTCAGCTCTCTCTTTGTTTTTTTGTAACGGGCTTTGGGAGTTTAATTAATCTGGCCAATTAGGCAGGGTAAGCTACTGTGCAGGCAGCGGTGCCGGTAAATCCATGCATGCACGTAGCTGCAGCTCACGTATAGCTCTTTGCATATAAGTTAGCTAGCAACTTTATGCTTGTATGGCTAGCAAAGACTAATTTATGTATGTATTATAAAATTTCTTTTGATGACGTATCTTGCCATTTATTCTCATATAACTCGACCATATTTTATAGGGATGTTGTGTCGACTCTAGTAAATATAGTATACCTTGTCTGATATTTGTTTCACATTTGAATTTACCCCGTGGTTGATTTATTTCCAAAATCATGGGTCCGTCCACGATGAGAATTTGACTTGATATAGGAATTCTCTATCAATGGTTTGTGCATTGAATAACTTACCTTCTATTTATTATACAGTAAAAAAATCTAATGATTTATAATTTAGGACAAAATCGGTGTCAACAGATGCCCCTCGAGGTCTGGATGCGAATTATATTTGTTCGGATCCGGAACTCGAAAATATATGGGTGCATATTTTTGTGTTTGTTTCGAATCATGGAACATTGACATTATATGGCTAAAATTTTGTAAGGTATCCAAAATATTTAGATATGAAGTAGATATCTTTTTTATGTACAACCAGAGAATTTCCTAGTTGTCAAGCTGATATTGTCGTTGATAGGTTTGGCCCAACATGCACATGTTATCTTTGTCTTTTCCGTATATGTGCAGCACATTTTGACTTGTGAAGCTTAATCTCCGATCTTTCATCCCATTTTGAGAGGGGAAGCCGAAAAGATTTTGGCCTACATCTTGGGCACATGAAGCTTTGGGGAAATTTAATTTTTCATATGAACCTTATAGTTTGGGATAGCATAGCATTGGAGAAGTCTTGATTTCATATGACACTTACAGTTTTGGTTCATATAGAAGTGGGACATATTTTTATTTTTAATGCTAATAGTTTAGGCCCATATAGCATTGAAGCATTTTAAATTTGCACCAGACGCTTTGTTTAAATCTTTGTATAAGATTGCATATTTTTATGCTTATAGTTTAGGCTTGTATAGCACTGGAGCAATTTAAATTTTCATGTGACACTTATAGTTTAGGCTCGTATAGAATTGGAGCATACTTTGGTTTTCTATGCTAATAGCTTAGGATCATATAGCATTGGATCAATTAAAATTTTTGCATATGACGCTTATAGTTTTGGCTCTTATAAAATTGGAGAAATTTAAATTTTCATATGACGCTTATAATTTAGGTAGTATAGCATTGGAGCATTTTGAAACCTTATTGTGGTTAACATTTGAGTGGTGCTCACATAATTATACGGAACCATTCGTTTATTTGCTTCTTTCTTGGTAAGACAAGTTGAGGTCACTGTCCCTAAAGGAAGGTTTCTTATGGAGTAAATGCCAATATAATGACATGCAGATTGCTGGACGGAGACTTTTCATACCATCGCCCAATAGGAGTATTTTATTTCGTTATGAAGAAAGGACTTTTCAATACTTTGAGCACCCAGGTATTGTGGTACTAGGGATTAATATGCAATGTCAGAGTTAAATAATCTTCCATCTTTGTTATGAAAGGGGAAAGAAAGGCTCTTTTTTTCAGTTTTGATCTCTCATCAGTGAGGTAATTTGGATCACCATTTTTTGTTCGTGAAACATTGGAGGATTTTTATATTTTATCCTAATTTTTGTATGAGTCTTATAGTTTAGTTCATTATAGCCTTGGTGTAAATTTAGTTTATTTATTTATTTTAGATCTTCGTGAAACATTGGAGGATTTTTATATTTTATCCTAATTTTTGCATGAGTCTTATAGTTTAGTTCATTATAGCCTTGGTGTAAATTTAGTTTATTTATTTATTTTAGATTTTCATATAACGCTTATAGTTTAGGCTCGTATAGCATTGGAGCATATTTTGTTTTTTTACGCTAACGGTTTAAGCCCATATAGCATTGGAGCAATTTAATTTTCATAAGACTCTTATAATTTAGGCTCATATAGCGTTGGAGCAATTTGAATTTATATGACGCTTATAGTTTAGGCTCGTATAGCATTGGAGCACTTTAAATTTGCTTATGATGCTTATAGTTTAGGCTCATATAGCATTGGAGCATTTTAAATTTGCATATGATGCTTATGGTTTAGGCTCATATAGCATTGGAGCAATTTGACTTTGCATATGACGCTTATAGTTTAGGCTCGTATAGCATTGGAGAAATTTTACTTTGCATATGACGCTTACAGTTTAGGCTCATATAGCATTGGAGCAATTTGAATTTATATGACGCTTATAGTTTAGGCTCGTATAGCATTGGAGCACTTTAAATTTGCTTATGATGCTTATAGTTTAGGCTCATATAGCATTGGAGCAATTTAAATTTGCATATGATGCTTATGGTTTAGGCTCATATAGTATTGGAGCAATTTGACTTTGCATATGACGCTTATAGTTTAGGCTCGTATAGCATTGAAGCAATTTGACTTTGCATATGACGCTTACAGTTTAGGCTCTTATAGCATTGGAGCATTAAATTTTTTATGCTCATAGTTTAGGCTCATAAAGCATTGGAGCATTTTGAACTTTCATACGTATATGTCCAGATGGAGCTATTGGTTTATACTCATGTAGCTTTGGAGTCTTTTCATGAAACTAAATTTTGTACTTATGTTGGTATTGCGCCTTGTCATATTGTATATTCTCCTACATGGAGACAACACATCACCGTGAATAATTTTAGGCTGTAGCCATGGGCACATCAACAAAATTGGCTGCATAGCCGTGTGTGGAAAAATATGCTTATTCCGATCTGGATAGATTCGATTGATACGAAATGTTGTGGGCAAGCATGGCATATATTACTGCACCTTGTAATAATTCCCACAACATTTTCTTGTAGTGTGCCTCGGTGATGCATATAATCTTCTTGGTGATTTAGAACTGTTCGAGAGAGGCACCTCTCTTGCATTTCTTCCCAGATCTTGACCGGGCATGGTGGGGATTTTCTATACAAAAGCTATTTCCAAACCTGATAAAGTTTTAACCAGTTGGGGCAATAGCAAGGTTCCATTTGCGGGCAATATCTTGACATGCTGCGATAGATTTTGGTATATGATCATGATGAGATCCAAAACCAACAAACCTTTTGAATCGGGTTTGCTGGTAGTTGTTGCACAAAGGATTAATGCAACACTTGGTGGGTAAGGTAGAATTTTGTAACTTTGCATAATGTCATGCTATATTTAGATATATTGATCCTTAATACCTTTATATATAAACTTTAACTATCTAGCAGATATTTGTTCATTCTTTTTCCGTGTGCGTGTGTGTTGTTCGCCAAATGGTTTTGAAGGCTTGCAATTTCTTCCGCCTTTTCTGTAGCTCGAGGTGCAGTTAAATCAACTGTGCCTAGGACTTTTATCGATCTGAGTATGATCTTGATAATCTTTCTTTGATGTTTGAGTGTAGTTAATTTTATTCACTCCTAATATTTCCATCATATAGATAAGATATGGAGCTAAAGAAATCCACCACGTTTCCTTCTATGGGAAGAGATGTATATGAAGATATTGTTATGTATGTTTTCAACATCAAGAACATATATCTTCTCCTAGGCTTGTCTCGAACAACTATGAATGTTTAGAAAAAAAACACTTTGAGGCTGCATAAGCTTGAGTTCGCCTCAAGTATATGAACATAATTTACATGGGCTTGTCTAAAGCTACATAGAACGTGTGGAGGATGTGTCAGAAGGGCGAACAAATTTTCCTGTTCACGTGATACATGCTCTAATTAACCATGCATATTATGATATGGCAAGATTAAAATGCCCCAGCATATTGGAAGCACGCTATTTTTTTCTGAATTTGAGCCAGGTTCCATGTGTGACTCTGTGGATGAACTTAATGATCTCTCGAAAATATTATCTTAGGAAATTTCCTTTTATTTACTTTTGATAGACTTGCGGATTTTGTGGTCTAGGATACTTTTTCAGCAAGGTGGAAGATCTTCGATATGTCATCTCCATGTTTCACTTTGGCTTCTTGTACGCCTCAAGAGTTTTAGCATTTACCAACATCCATTTTGGTTGTAGCACACGACACCATTATGGCATGGATATACCTTGTGTAATCAGGACCCACCGAAGGGCCTAATAGCACATCTAACCATAACGATTTAAAATATTGATTGGGTGAATAGTTGCTGATTTTTACCCATTGCTTTTGTAAGGTCACTATATTTGCGTGTGAGACTATTTATTTGTGCGTCTATAGTTTGGCCAGCTCTATCATGCACTGTATTTTTTTTTTGGCGAGCCATTAACCCATTCTCTATCTTTTATGAGGCTAATATGAGCCATTTGGTCCCAATTGAACATGATCTTTAGCCTCGTGGGTATTTTCAGTGCGCCCTGTTTCATGCTTACCAAGGCAAATTTATTTGTGCGTGTCTTATTTATTTTGGAATCTATTTTTTATTTGTGCAATGCCAAGACTCGCAACCTTTTGTAGTTTTTTTTGTCACATTTTAGACTCGTGAATGCTAAGAGTAAATCTTCTGTTTTTATATTTGCCCCAGTTTATACTCATGGTGGAAGGAGTAATTTTATTTTATATTTGCCCCAGTTTATACTCGTGATGGCGTGGAGTAAATTTTCTTTATATTTGCCCCAGTTTATACTCGTGATGGCGTGGAGTAAATTTTCTTTATATTTTCCCCAGTTTATACTCGTGATGGCGTGGAGTAAATTTTCCTTATATTTTTTGGATTTTGCAATCAGTTTAGACTCGTGAATGCTAGGAGTGATTTTGACTTTTTTTTTGGATTTTGCAATCAGTTTAGACTCGTGAATGCTAGGAGTAAATTTATTTATATTTTTCGTTTTGGATTTTGCAATAAGTTTAAACTCGTGAATGCTAGGAGTGAATTTTATTTCTTATTTTTTTTGGATTTTGCAATCAGTTTAGACTCGTGAATGCCAGGAGTGAATTTTGTGACCCGAGTACTATCATCTCACAGTTTATACCTATAAGATTTTGTAGTTGTTTAAATATGATCACAATTTATACTCATAGGATTGTTGAGTAACTTTCATATCATCGCAATTTATACTGATAATATTTTGGAGTAATTTCATATCATATCAATATATACTCATAAGATTTGAACTATTTTTTAATATCATCACAGTTTATACTCATAATATGTTGGAGTAATCTTTAATATCATCACAGTTTATACTCATAAGGGTTGGAGTACTTCATATCACCACATTTTATATAAGTTGTTGGAGTACTTTCAGTATCATCATAGTTTATACTCATGAGATGTTGGAGTGTTTTTAATAACATCACAGTTTGTACTCACAAGTATTTGGAATACTTTTAATATCATCACAGTTTATACTCATGAGATGTTAGAGTATTTGATATCATCTTATACTCGTAAGATTTTGGAGTAATTTTTATTATCATCACACTTTATGCTCGTATGATTTTAGAGTACTTTTAATATCATCGCAGTTTATACTCATGAGATCTTGGACTGTTTTTAATAACACCACAGAGTTTATACTCATGCGATGTTGGAGTAATTTTAATATCATCACAGTTTATACTCATACGATGTTGGAGTATTTTTTTTTAGTATCACACAGTTTATACTCATAAGATTTTGGAGTATTTTGTAATATGGCAAAGTTTATACTCATAAGGATTTGGAGTTTTTTTAATACGGCACAGTTTATACTTATAAGGATTTGGAGTCTTTTTTAATTTGGCATAGTTTCTACTCATAAGAATTTGGAGTATTTTTAAAAATTTGGCATAGTTTATACTCTTAAGGTTTTGAAGTATTTTTTAATTTGGCATAGTTTATACTCATAAGGATTTTGAGTAATTCTGATTGGTAGATTTTTTACATGAGGTGGTTGAAGTTTTATACTCGCTCAACGCTGGAGTGTTTATTTCATACAATATAGTATGCATGATGTCATCACTCCTAAGACATTGGAGTTATTTCATTTCATAGAATTTTCTTTACATGATGTGGTTGAAGGTTTATACTCACCCAACCTTGAAGTATTTATTTCATACAAAATATAGGATGCATGATGTCAGCAGTTTATAGTCATGTGACATTGGACTACATTTCATCAATTCAAGGTGCCTTTTTATAAGATATGAGAAAGTTACATATCTTAGATTTTTTTAATGAACCTTCTCATATGTGCCAAGTGACATTGGAACCTCTTTTTATATTCAAAGTTTCACATGTCACCACTTTAGCAATTGCCCCTACTTTTTTTATCCATATGGATGCCATGTCTTGTGATTATGACACTAAATTCTTTTGTTGTCATAAGAAACCCAAAATGCACATTTTATCGGGATCAATTTTTTAAACTCATTTTGCATGTGGCACTTAGATACCACAATAAGCTAATTTTCTTGATCTCGATCAATCTTTGAGTTGAGGACAATATCATCGAAAAAATCAACATATTTTTTCAGGTGCAAGCTAGTCCACTTCCATCTCATGGTGATGGCCTAGTGGAGATAGTAAAATATATTTATTTCTTTTAACTACCATAATAAGATTTTGCTGCTATTTTCTGTATGTCGATATATCTAGTATACTCATTGTTGAGAACCACGACATGATCCTTGGAGTGGTTTAGAATTTTTTTCAAGTGAACCTAATCAAGGCAACAACCTTTGAAGGGTCTCTAACGTTGTCCGGATCGTTAAGCCACCCTTGCTGATATTGAGATGACAATCCAAGAGGTCATTTTCCATATTCTTGGAGTAGTGGAAACATAAGTTCGTCGACTATAACACGGCGATAGTTGATATTTCGCGATTTGCTTTGGTGATGTTGATGATGGTTTACTATTGTTGTCCGCTGCCTCTATGACACCATAGGCAGTGAATTAAATATTTCAAAAGAGTTTTTTTTTGAAACTCTCTTGTGTGGTGGCGAAAGAGTGAGCGTTGTGGGGTTTTTTTCCCTTTGGTGCATGTTCAGATTTCTTGCTCACGTGCACTCCACTAACTTGACTTGCTGATGAATCATTCTCTCCTTCTATCCTGCTATATCAAGAGTCAGCTCATACTGCCATCTCGTTTCTTTCAAGGGTTGCACGGCCTTGCATTTGCACAACCAGCCTAAATGACATACTCTCTTATATTGGGTTCTTCCTTCATACTCCGGTCATTTTCATCTACTGACATGGACTGACATGGCAATATATATTTCAGTGTTTGACATATACTTTGTGGTATGTACGAAAATCAGTGTGACGCCTTCCACGAACTCTTGGGTTGGCATTCCCATCTCTTTTTTTATATTGAATATGCAACTTGTTTTTCTGACGTCTTGCTAAGTCGGAGTCAGCTGCATTTGGAAGGTTGATCCACGCCTAATAAGACCTCTGTCGCTGGTGGTGGTGATGAGCCAGGTCAAAGGAAGCTTCAAATGATGGACATGGCATTGTCGCCAACGATCACAAAGGATCTGAAATTGTGGCGGTTGGATCCACATGACATGTCACAATATCTTTCGGAGTGGGGTACACGCCGTGCCACAAGAGCAAACATTTGGTGTTCGGCTTAGTGTACGTGAGGATGAACTCGAGAGCATCAACCCGAAGTTGACCGCGTGGTCAAGGAGGTTTATTTTCCTTCACTATCACAACCTTTGCTTTGTCCACTACAGAAGCCTTTTGAAGTGCCCCTGCGTGTTTGGCACAGGCTTGTATGAGCCTATTCCATATGCTTCGTGAGAAACATTGCTCGACGATGCGCCCACCTTCATTTTGGAAGGAGTGAGTGGTACCATGACCTTGATCGATGTAGTAGACAAAGAATCTGGTTCGTGTCTTGTTTGAGTAAGCAGAGCTAAAACATAGTGCATCGACGAAGCGATCTTTAGTGGGGCTGCTCTCTTTTGCGAGAACCAACCACTCTTCGAATGCCGTGCTATGGAACCTCAATGCAGCCTGCTGGTTAGTAGGCTTGACACATGATGCCTTTGCAAAGCCGAAGGAACCAAATCGGCTTAAGCAGCCTTATGTACACTCACAAGCTGATCATTTGAAACAACTCTTAAAGTTCTTGCTGCAGCTCGCATTGTTCTCTTGGATTACTTTGGAAGAAAATGAGTCAACCCCTCTATAATATGGAGATTTTTCTTAGCCATGTTTAGTCGTTGATGGCCTCCTAAGCAGACTTTGTCTTAGTAAGTCATGAGAGGACAAATTGGCACATCAAACTAAATAGATACATAGCAGATAGTCAGAACTTGTTGCTCTTGTCCCTCCATGTCTTGAAAAATGGAGGACCCATATAATAGTCCTCTCAAATATGATATATTTTGAAGATGTATTATGAGTACATATGTTGTATGATATGTTGGAATTTCAAAGATGAGGGGAGAAATATGTCCCACCGGGCGTGCCAGAATCTGATGACGGGAAAATGGCGGCGACAAAAATAACTAATGTACGCGTCCACGTCATAGAGACAGATAGAAATTTTAAATGCGCAGTGCATAAGATAAATAAAAGATATCAAACATTGCAGGTACTTTATTTCCAGAACTTTCACATTTACATAAAAGAACTGTTAATTACATCTCCCTGGTTAAGAATTCCAACAATAGCTATTACATGGCACTACAACATATGGGTACTACAAATTGTAGTAACTAAAGTCCTCCTCGCTTCCGCCGCCGTCGTCGTTGTCGTCTGCTCGTGGAGCACTTCATATTCTTTAAGTTATCATGTTTTTGGCATAATTTATATTTAGTGTATAAGTCTCATTTTTCACTTGCACTAGTATAAGAGGTACAAGTAGAATATTTTGCACTTGTACTAGTTTGGGAAGTACAAGTAAAGCGCATGCATCAGATATATACTATATTCAGTCGGCTTAGATCATAAAGTATATTTTTAATTGTCCATGAGATTGTTTCATTAGCCAACTAATAAGAGCATCAGAATGGTGCATGCGATTTTGGCCCAGGGTCATGCACAATGCTTTTCTACATGCATGCATCAGCAGCTATTCTATATCTAGATCTGCATATTCTTTTTCTAGTAGGAAGGGTGTAGTACTGGTTAGTACTGATGGGTGTAGCACTGAATCATCGCTACAGGGATATACATAATTTAATTTCTCATTTCCTTTCAACATGAGAGTATTTGAGGAATGCAAGCTAACCGATTATATCTTGGACTAACCTGCATCTATCTTTGTTCAATTTTGATCTTGCATACACGTTGAGGTATGTGTAAGAGGATATTATCATGGGGCTGCTAATACATTTCCAGGGATGCTATAGCAACAGAAGTGTAAGGATTTTTAGACCTGACTCCTTTTTAGAGCATGACAGCTCATATGAAGATACTAGATTCATCTATTCCAGAGACTCAGCTATATATAATTTCTTGTAAATTTTTAACTGTACCATGATTTAGTATTTAGTAGTTTAATATTTAAACCAACTGGTGCATGTTGTATTTTCTAACATGCGACATGTTTAATTTCTTCCCAACTTGCTTTCTATTACTAGCATGATGAGTAATGTAAATGCCAGTTGATTTTGGCTAGGTGTGGTTTTTACCCTACATTTCTTGGATACGTATGCCGTATGAGAATTTGATTAACTTTGGCTTCACTTGTGTTATAACTAGCGCCGTGTAGCAATGTGCCCACGTGTAGCATAACCGAGAGAAGTATGGTTATTTCTTTCTTATTTGTATCATCACTATCATAGCAGCATGTAGTGTGACCAAACAAGAGTATATATTGATTTGTGAGCATGCTGACTTTTCATTGAATATATGCATGCAACTTGATGGTGCAATATGATTTCAACACCTATGTTAATGCACTAGCTTTGCATGAGAGACTAGTGTTTCTATATGAACATATTTCGCTAAGTTTCACTTCACTTGTATTATTACTAGCGTCGTGTGGCAATATGCCCACGTGTAGCATAACCGAGTGAAGCATGGTTATTCTCTTAGATTGTATTATCACTATCATAGCATAGAATGTACGCTTGTAGTGTAACCAAACAAGAGAATATTTATCTATTTATATTTTACATGAGCATGATGACAATTATTAATTCAGTCAAGCTATATGCGGCTAAACTATACATAAAGTAAATGTCATGCATGATTACTTGATTGTCATATTCATTTTAGCACTAACAGTATGGTATACCAGATATCATATATGATATGGAACTCCTCACATGTAATGGTTTAATAGAATGTTGCAAATGCACTATGCTATAGATCTAGTCCATATAGAGGAGGTGCATAGTGTAGTGAGAAAGAATCAGCACGCATGCATGTTAGGGTGCGGCAGATTAGCTTTAATGCCAAACCCAATATGAAGTGTATGCAACGCTCTTTACATGATCTCACTACGTATGCGTATCTTTCCGGTATTATCGCCTAGTCCACAGCTGATTGAGAATGTGTACAGTGCTTATTCTATTTGTGTATGACTGCATGCACAAAGTTTGATTTTATAGAGCCTAGACTGTATACCGATCAAGGCAATTAGCTAGGCAAGTGACATGCAAAATACTATTTCGTATGATCAACATTTACTATACGGCCAGCACCAAAAAGCAACAACTTCAACGCATATATATATTTAGGACACTAGACTATCATCTTATATGGAGAATAATCTAGGATTTTCATAGCGTGGTAATGTGAATTTTAATTCTATCCTTGATTTGTATCAACATGGGATAAAATCACCATGTGACCGGAGCGACCAAAATTTTATCATGTGCACCTAATTTGTATCATCATATGACCAGTGATCACTATGAGACCAAAGTAGGATTTGGTTGATTATCCCGATTTGTATCTTCATGGAATTTCGCCATGAGACCAAAACAAGGGATATATTAATTTGGGCAAGTTAAAGTAATATGTGCAATCCAAGCAATATCTACTTTAGTTCTATTCTTGAAGTGTATCACATGAGACCAAAGATCATCATGGGACCAAATAAGATATGAACTTGGTTCTATTCTTGAAGTGGATCCCATGAGATCAAAGATCATCATGAGACCAAACAAGATATGAACTTTGGTTCTATTCTTGAAGTGTATCACATGAGATCAAAGATCATCATACGACCAAACAAGATATGAACTTTGGATTATGTAGGGATCTAAACCTAGAAAATATATGTGATGTATGGAGCAACAATCACCATGGGAGCACCATGGAAGCAGGAAAGTATGAACCTTCCTTTTTTATTACCTTTGCGTGGAGACGTGGGAGCACCGACGTGTTCTTTCGGCAGCGTCGGCGACGATTGGCCGGCAACGCGTACAGCGAGCGGCCGGCTGCGTGTATGTACGAGTATGGCCTAGCAGCAGCAGCGATGGACTAATTTGGTGCGGGTATCGGCGATGCGTATGGCGAATGACGATTAGTGAATGGTGATTATATAGCCGATCGGCTGAGAGGTGCCGTAAGAAAGATCGTGGGAACTGCCCACGTTCTCTCTCTCGATCGTGCAGGCGTAGGAAACTTGGCGGAGCCGGCATCATGAGTGTTTTGACCGAGTAGATATTTTCTTCAGTCAGCTCTCTCTTTGTTTTTTTGTAACGGGCTTTGGGAGTTTAATTAATCTGGCCAATTAGGCAGGGTAAGCTACTGTGCAGGCAGCAGTGCCGGTAAATCCATGCATGCACGTAGCTGCAGCTCACGTATAGCTCTTTGCATATAAGTTAGCTAGCAACTTTATGCTTGTATGGCTAGCAAAGACTAATTTGTGTATGTATTATAAAATTTCTTTTGATGACGTATCTTGCCATTTATTCTCATATAACTCGACCATATTTTATAGGGATGTTGTGTCGACTCTAGTAAATATAGTATACCTTGTCTGATATTTGTTTCACATTTGAATTTACCCCGTGGTTGATTTATTTCCAAAATCATGGGTCCGTCCACGATGAGAATTTGACTTGATATAGGAATTCTCTATCAATGGTTTGTGCATTGAATAACTTACCTTCTATTTATTATACAGTAAAAAAATCTAATGATTTATAATTTAGGACAAAATCGGTGTCAACAATGGTCATCTTCCTTCTGTCAGGGTTTATTTTGCAAGAGAACCACTAACTGACACTATGAATATAGTATCTGAAGGGATTTCCCATGCATTCCCTCTTCCATGATGACTATGGATCTGCTTGAGCTTCACCATAATCACCAGATTCCTCATCTTCATGCTTCTTCTGTACTAAAGTACTCCTCTGTTGAGGCAAAGCATGAGTTTTGGTTGATACTTCCTTCGGAGTTTTGTGGTTTCTTCCCACAACTTTACTCCTTTCTTCTGATGAACCTTCATCTTGTCTTCGGAATATCCAGAATTCGTCACTTCCTCACACGAGTACCATTACCCTCTAGATCTATAGCGTCAAGTAAGAACTTGATATTGCAACATGCATTTGCATATCAAAGTCAAACTTCATGTATGGATCTAGTCAAATAATGAAAATCCAATAAAATCCAAGAAGATTCAGCTTTGTGCATATAATACACACCATCATAAGCCTGAATAAAATAGTTGAGTAAGACATCTCTAAACGTCAGGCTGAGATGTGTAGTATATAACACCACATAAGATAGGTTTATATCATGATACTTAGCACGAGTATATGGAATTCTACTATTTGTCTCAACATTTACCTTAATTGCACAATTGCAATGAGATAAACTTGACACAAAGTGGTCTGGAATAGTGGAAGTTAACCTAGTTTTGTTTGGAAGTACTAACAAAGTATTACACCATATATAAGTGCTATTGAGGACTATTTTGTATGATACCACTAGTTCTAATACGGTTACTCTGAATACATATTTATTAAGATATAGTACCTATACTTCTAAACGTTTCTACCATAAGCATATGGTCATGATGTGCTTGGCACACTTCCCATATTTTTGGAACACAGTTCTTGCACTATTGTCTGGCTTCTTATTGTTCTCCTCCTAAATGTTTATGAGGTTCTATTCCATCACATAACGATTCTCATTTAAATCATATATGATTTCTATCTCTACCATGTAAGTAGACATATATTATTCCCATCACTCTTCCTTATTTCTCATGATTGACTCGTCATGGTCTATACTACCTCATATCACTTGTTTTTATCACTTACTATCAGTTGTTTTACAAGTTTGGATAATTTTACTTACTCATTACTTATCTGGGTCTACATCTTCTATTAGGATATCTTAATTATCTTCATCACTTGATATTACTTCTAGTACAGGTCTGAGTGATTCTATTTAATCATAACATGTGTTGGTACACATCTTCCAATAGGATATCTTCCTTAGGTTGTATCCTCTCTTTGGACTACCATGTATTGTATACCAACTGTGATCTACTCATCTATTGTTTTAAAGACTTAATGATGTACTACATGTTTGGGATTAACTAACTAACTTTACTTAGGAAAGATAGATAAAAAGGTTGACTCAAGTGTGTCAGGATTATTCTCAAGTGAATATCCATCTCAAGTCATAAGAAGTATTTGGTTTAGCTACGATAACTTCCTATAGACACTACCAATCCTATAGGTCTCCTTTAAAGGGTTTTAATCCTAAGGTCAAAGCATTTGCTCTGATACCAACTGTGGTGACCCGGCATACCACTGCATGGGGTAGTATGCAAGTCTGATGTAACACCAATGAAACACTGTTCCACTAGTATTATATCGCTCAGAGTGGTACAACAGAAACATATGCGGGTCCAAGGTATGTCTATAGAATTACAACATTGACTCTGTTACATAAGATCGGCACAACCTCATACCTTACAATGAGGTAAATCTGCAAATAAACTCCAGAAGAACGACTCGTAGTCTAATCCTATCACGAACTCTATTTGTAGAGTATTTGACTAGCTATAGGGGCTATGAATAGATTCTAGCTAAATAGGAGCTAGGTTTAGGAAGCTAGTTCCCTTCTATGGCTAAACTAGGTTTTCTCCTTGTTGGATGTGGCATCTGACTCCTCTGACATGGTTCTGTTTCTAGTTGTTGACTCCTCGGCCTTCGAGTTGCACTGTAGATCCTCCTTCGATGCCTCCATATCTAAGCAGGGGATTTAAGAGTGGGATGAGTACGAGCGTACTCAACAAGTTCATTATAGGAAAGAGGTGTTTACTGCACTAGCTACGGCATTAGACCAGAAAGTCTAATACCAATGCAAGTTTTCATAACCATTTCTTCAAAAGGTTGCTTTTATTCAGAAGAACTATGTCCGTCAGCCTTCACCGGTTTACTAGAACTTCATGGAGCTCCTTGCCGGCAGTGTTCGCAGTTCCATATCCCGGAACAGGGAGTGACAGGTCACGATTCGTTACACTCTGCAGAGGTGTGTTGCTTTACCCATAAGAGATCTTAACCTTGGTGCCAACCGGGCGCGCAACCCGTCCACACTTCCTATGGTGTGAGGCCCGGTATAAGGTCATAGCCAATCATATTCCTCCACTACCTCGCACACCCACCCTTTGTTGCATGCCCCGACCCTGGGTCCTCGCCGGTCCCATTATTCCCATATTAGGGTGGACCCCGACCACGACAACAGTTCTGGGCTCATACCATAAACTCCTTCGCCGGTAGATGCAACCCCTCATAGACCGCAATACTGTGGGGACTTTGTTGGGACCCCCACCCTACAACCTGATCCTCGGGCGACAAGTGTAACTACGGTCTCTACCGTGGGGACTTAAGGCTTCCCTAGCCTACCGCTTGCCCCCTTGGAATACAAGTGTTCTACGGTAAAGCGCGTCCGTTGATCTACAAGAGGTGGAAATACGATTGACTATTCTGTCCCACTCCAGATCTTATGGTTAACACGGGTATTACGGCACAAGAATCACTGGACGACATTTGTTGTTTAATCCTAGATGGATATAAACCCGTGCAATGGAACCTCCACCATATCAACACAATCCATGGTTCCATTGCCCACCACATAGTCATATTCATAGTTGTGAAAATAGTGGTTTCGCTTTTTTATGCAATCGTGATAAACATAGTACTTTGCAATTAATTTGGTAAAAATACTCAAATGACATGAGAAAGTGATGAACTTGCCTTTTTTGACTGCAAGATTATGCAGGCAAGGTCTTCGATACGCAGTAACTCCAAATTCTGAAATAGCATCATCGTCCGGTAAGGACGATGTTTAAAAGATTGGCAAGGATGCAATAATGCATAAGTATGAGATGCAATCGCTCTAAGCGTGATCTAATCCTGATGATTAAGGATTAGTGAGTTGTAATGATTAGTTTAGGGTATGTTGCACTTTTAGAGTGATTCACAAACAAGGTTCTTATTAGGGTTGATTACTTGGTATTATAAATAAGCAATGCAATATATCACAACAATAATATTACAAGCACACATCAAGGAGAATTGGTATAATCCTAACATGTATTGAATAGTGGTTGATTTAAGCACTATATGGCATGGTTAACGATTAATTATCATATACGTCAAAGGAATAACTTTTGAAGAACATTGATACGTCTCCGACGTATCGATAATTTCTTATCTTCCATGCCACATTATTGATGATATCTACATGTTTTATGCACACTTTATGTCATATTCGTGCATTTTCTGGAACTAACCTATTAACAAGATGCCGAAGTGTCAGTTGCTGTTTTCTGCTGTTTTTGGTTTCAGAAATCCTAGTAAGGAAATATTCTCGGAATTGGACGAAATCAACGCCCAGGGTCCTATTTTGCCACGAAGCTTCCAGAAGACCGAAGAGGAGACGAAGTGGGGCCACGAGGCGGCCAGACTACAGGGCGGCGCGGCCTAGGACTTCGCCGCGCGGCCCTGTCCTCTGGGCCCCTCGTGACGCCCCTTGCCCTGCCCTGCCGCCTACACACCGCCTTCGTCGCGAAACCCCCCGGACCGAGAGCCACGATACGGAAAACCTTCCAGAGACGCCGCCGCCGCCAATCCCATCTCGGGGGATTCAGGAGATCGCCTCCGGCACCCTGCCGGAGAGGGGAATCATCTCCCAGAGGACTCTACGCCGCCATGGTCGCCTCCGGAGTGATGTGCGAGTAGTCTACCCCTGGACTATGGGTCCATAGCAGTAGCTAGATGGTTGTCTTCTCCCCATTGTGCTTAATTGTTGGGTCTTGTGAGCTGCCGAACATGATCAAGATCATCTATCTGTAATTCTATATGTTGTGTTTGTTGGGATCCGATGAATAGAGAATACTTGTTATGTTGATTATCAATTTATATCTATGTGTTGTTTATGATCTTGCATGCTCTCCGTTACTACTAGATGCTCTGGCCAAGTAGATGCTTGTAACTCCAAGAGGGAGTATTTATGCTCGATAGTGGGTTCATGTCTCCGTGAATCTGGGGGAGTGACAGAAACCTCTAAGATTATGGATGTGCTGTTGCCACTAGGGATAAAACATTGGTGCTATGTTCGAGGATGTAGTTACTGATTACATTACACGCAATACTTAATGCAATTGTCTGTTGTTAGCAACTTAATACTGGAGGGGGTTCGGATGATAACCTGAAGGTGGACTTTTTAGGCATAGATGCATGCTGGATAGCGGTCTATGTACTTTGTCGTAATGCCCAATTAAATCTCACAATACTCATCATAATATGTATGTGCATGGTCATGCCCTCTTTATTTGTCAATTGCCCAACTGTAATTTGTTCACCCAACATGCTGTTTATCTTATGGGAGAGACACCTCTAGTGAACTGTGGACCCCGGTCCAATTCTCTTTACTGAAATACAATCTACTGCAATACTGTTCTACTGTTTTCTGCAAACAATCATCATCCACACTATACATCTAATCCTTTGTTACAGCAAGCCGGTGAGATTGACAACCTCGCTGTTTCGTTGGGGCAAAGTACTTGGTTTGTGTTGTGCAGGTTCCACGTTGGCGCCGGAATCCCTGGTGTTGCGCCGCACTACATCTCGCCGCCATCAACCTTCAACGTGCTTCTTGACTCCTACTGGTTCGATAAACCTTGGTTTCTAACTGAGGGAAACTTACTGCTGTACGCATCACACCTTCCACTTGGGGTTCCCAACAGTCGCGTGCTGTACGCGTGTCAAGCTAAATTTCTGGCGCCGTTGCCGGGGAGATCAAGACACGCTGCAAGGGGAGTCTCCACATCCCAATCTTTTTACTTTGTTTTTGTCTTGCATAGTTTTATTTACTACTTTGTTTGCTGCACTAAATCAAAATACAAAAAAATTAGTTGCTAGTTTTACTTTATTTGCTATCTTGTTTGCTATATCAAAAACCCAAAAAAATTAGTTACTTGCATTTACTTTATCTAGTTTGCTTTATTTACTGTTGCTAAAATGGGTACTCCTGAAAATACTAAGTTGTGTGACTTCACAACCACAGATAATAATGATTTCTTATGCACACCTATTGCTCCACCTGCTACTACAGCAGAATTCTTTGAAATTAAACCTGCTTTACTGAACCTTGTTATCCGAGAGCAATTTTCTGGTGTTAGTTCTGATGATGCTGCTGCCCATCTCAATAATTTTGTTGAACTATGTGAAATGCAAAAATATAAAGATGTAGATGGTGACATTATAAAATTAAAATTGTTCCCTTTCTCATTAAGAGGAAGAGCTAAAGATTGGTTGCTATCTCTGCCTAAGAATAGTATTGATTCATGGACTAAATGCAAGGATGCTTTTATTGGTAGATATTATCCCCCTGCTAAAATTATATCTTTGAGGAGTAGCATAATGAATTTTAAACAATTGGATACTGAGCATGTTGCACAAGCATGGGAAAGAATGAAATCTTTGGTTAAAAATTGACCAACCCATGGACTGACTACTTGGATGATCATCCAAACCTTTTATGCAGGACTGAATTTTTCTTCGCGGAACCTATTGGATTCAGCTGCTGGAGGTACCTTTATGTCCATCACTCTTGGTGAAGCAACAAAGCTTCTTGATAATATGATGATCAACTACTCTGAATGGCACACGGAAAGAGCTCCACAAGGTAAGAAGGTAAATTCTGTCGAAGAAACCTCTTCCTTGAGTGATAAGATTGATGCTATTATGTCTATGCTTGTGAATGATAGGACAAATGTTGATCCTAATATGTTCCATTAGCTTCATTGGTTGCCCAAGAAGAACATGTTGATGTAAACTTCATTAAAAATAATAATTTCAACAACAATGCTTACCGGAACAATTCTAGTAACAACTATAGGCCATATCCTTATAATAATGGCAACGGCTATGGTAATTCTTATGGGAATTCTTACAACAATAATAGGAACACACCCCCTGGACTTGAAGCCATGCTTAAAGAATTTATTAGTACACAAACTGCTTTTAACAAATCTGTTGAAGAAAAGCTTGGGAAAATTGATATACTTGCTTCTAAAGTCGATAGTCTTGCTGCTGATGTTGATCTTTTGAAATCGAAAGTTATGCCTAATGAAAATCATCATAATAAAATTTTTACTACAGCAAATGCCATCCAAGTTAGAATTAATGAGAATATAAGATTGATGGCCGGATTGCGTGCTAGGTGGGAAAGAGAAGAAAATGAAAAAGAAGAGAATATAGCTAAAGTTTGGACTATTACCACCACTAGTAATGCTAATGCTACACAAGTTGCTGCACCTCCTACTAATACTAATAAAAGAATTGGTGTTAGCAATGTTTCCACTTCTAATGCAAAGCGCGAGAAACTGCCTGAAACTGCTAAAACTGCTGAAATTGCCTGTGATAAAACTGCTGAAATTTTTTCCAACATTGGGGATGATGACCCCATTGCTTTAGATTATAATGGTTTGAATTTTGATGATTGCCACATCTCTGAAGTTATAAAGTTCTCGCAAAAACTTGCTAAAAGTCCTAATGCTAGTGCTATAAATTTGGCTTTCACGCAACATATTACAAATGCTCTCATAAAAGCTAGAGAAGAGAAATTAGAGCGCGAAGCTTCTATTCCTAGAAAGCTAGAGGATGGTTGGGAGCCCATCATTAAGATGAAGGTTAAAGATTTTGATTGTAATGCTTTATGTGATCTTGGTGCAAGTATTTCCGTTATGCCTAAGAAAATCTATAATATGCTTGACTTGCCACCGCTGAAAAATTGTTATTTGGATGTTAATCTTGCTGATCATTCTACAAAGAAACCTTTGGGGAAAGTTGATAATGTTCGCATTACCGTTAACAATAACCTTGTCCCCGTTGATTTTGTTGTCTTGGATATTGACAAGGTATTAACTTGTCAATGCCTATGGATTGTAGGCTAGGGTTTAGTTGGAAGTAGAGGGCAAGTAGATCTCGAAGGTTTCAGCCGAAAAGTACTCGACGATTATGAAACTAGGGTTTAGTAAAACAATAATTCGATGATCTCTGCGTCCCTCGACTCCCCCTTATATAGGAGGTGGAGCCGAGGGATTCGTGCTGTACAAGTTACAAAGTCCGGGAAGGTTTCTAACTCATCCCGTAAAATTACAAATAAGACTTTCTATTACAACTCTAGCTTTCCTTAATAATATCTTGGGCTTCCGAATCTTCTTATTCTTCGGGTAGTGGGCCTTCAGTAAACCCTGGGTACTATCTTCGGCAGGCCCATTTGGGATGCCTATGTCAGTAGCCCCCGAGATTTTGCTTGAATCGTAGGGTCAAGGAAAATCTCCACTGTTTATTTTTATTCGACAGCTTCGACTTTTTCTATATTTCTCCTCATAAACATCTATATTGTACAGGGATGATGGTAGTTGGGGCTAGTTCATCTGACGGATCAGGCACTAGTTAACTGCTCTAGTGGCAATCCGCAAAAACCTACTTCAAGATCACGTCCCTGGACATGACCTCGGGATACTGGTGTAAACTTCGATAGGTGCCGCTTAAGGTCTTACCATTCTGTCGAGTCCCAGTAAAATTTATCGGGTACCTAACACGTCCGTTAGGATTTTTCTTCGTATCTGTTGATACGGATAAAAGTAGTAGAGCGCAGTCTTCGGCGATGGCACGCCCAGCAGAACGGATCTGGGGTCTTACCTTCGCAAATTTGTGGCATTTAGAAATTGATCGCAACTTCGGCGTTCTGAGAATATATTGTCGAGTGCTTTTTCGGCTGTTGGAATGGCACATTTTATCGAGTCAAAGATGACTTATATTGCGCTCCCGATGGGAGTATATGTAGAGTTAGTTATAACTCGAAATATACTTTTTTGCTCCTCTATCTTTCTTTTTCTCTTTCTTTCTTTCTTTTCTTTCTCTCTTCTCTTTTTTTTTATGATTTCATCGGGCACGCGAGCAGCGTTCCCGATGGGAGTAGCCCCCGAGGCTACAGCCAAGGACTTGTACTTGGGTGTAGGCTCCACGCCTTATGGCGCTATATTCTCTTTTATCTCTCGAAGTTTTATAATTTCTCGGGTGCGCGAACAGCGCTCCCGATGGGAGTAGCCCCCGAGGCTATGAACAAATATTTGTATTTGGTCATAGGCTCACGCCATTTCTATCTTGTCCTTCTGGATCTTTTCCTTTTTTCCAAAGTAGCCCCCGAGCATTTGATCAAAAACTTGTAATTGATCAAAGGCTTAGCATTATTTTTCCATGTCGCTTTTTATGAAGCTGTTGAGTCGAATTTTTTCTTCTGCCAAGATGACGTTATTGCTGACGATAGCCACGATTGCTAGTCAAAAATTTGCGACAAGTCTTCTCCCGCTGCCATGCGGGCCCAATTGATCCACTATCTTGACACGTCGTGCAAGTGGGGGACACACGACCTCCGTTTTTTCTGGCGCACGCACCGTAACTTCCCCAACGCTGAATTACTTTTTTACCCTTGTTGCCACGTGTCTATCATCTGCCACACATTTTCCTTATCCAACGGTTCGTCGTTTCACCGCACCCCTATATAAGATCGTCTTCTTCCTCCTTGAGCACTTCCGCTCGCGCCGTCCTCCTGCTCTCATCTGCAAATTTCCTCCTGCGATCCACAGCCACCTAAGCTCCTCGCCTCCAAGCTGCAAACCCTGCGCCATTGTTGATGCCACCTCATCGATTGACAAGGCACAGCACGCCGGAGTCCTCCATGGCCACCGTGGATCTTGGGGCGGCGGAGTGGGAAAGATCGAAGATTTCCACTCAAGACATCAACATGCTGAAGAAGCTGGGGATCAGCAAGAAACCCAAGGCATTGTGCTTCCCCAGCGAAGAGAGCTACCCAACCCCTCCAATGGGGTACCGGGTAAGTTTTGTCGACCACCTCATCCGCGGTCTTTCCGCCCCCATTCATCCTTTTCTCCGCGGACTGCTTTTTATCTACGGTCTGCAACTCCACCACCTCATGCCAAATTCAATCCTCCATATCTCCATTTTCATCACTCTTTGCGAGGCCTTCCTTGGCGTCCAGCCTAACTGGGCGCTATGGAAGCGCATTTTCTTCTGCCGCCGTAATGGCTCGCCCAATGTCGCCTATAATATAGGCGGCGTTGTAATTTCCGTTCGGCCCACTGTCGACTGCTTCGATGTCAAGCTTCCTGACTCAGTTCAAGGGTGGCGCAAGAAGTGGTTGTACATTCAGGAGGAGAACCATGGATGTGCGGAGGACAACATCCCTCCTTTTGATGGCGCCGAGAAAATCTTTCGCCGCCGCTCCTGGGACGCGGAGGCCACCGAAGAGGAAAAGGCGTCGACAGAAACCTTGATGGCTCGCATCCACGAGTTGCAAAATACTCGCGGCAAAGAGTTATCGGGTATCCAAATTATTGCATACTTTCTTAGGACTAGAGTGCAGCCGCTTCAGGCTCGCAAATATCCTCTCTGGAAATATGCTGGCGACAAGGACGCAGATCGGCTGTCGGTGGATTTGGAGGTCAAGGACTTAGAAAAACTTGTCCGGAAAATCTCGTCTCTCAGCAAAAAAGATCCTGTCCCTTCTTCTTTTCGTGTAAAACCATTTAGCGCCGCCAATCCACTTCCCAAGGTAATCTTTGTCAATTGTCTTGTTATTGCTTTACTGTCTTTGTTGTAACTCCATTTCTGATATCTTCCCCTGTTTTATTTTTATTTTGTACAGAATCATCCAGACCTTGTCTCGCTTCCTCCTCTTCCTGAAGGTGGGGAAGTCGAAGAAAGAGCCATTGTCACTGATGACAACCAAGAGGCCCCCTCTTTTTCGAATGAACCCATGGATTCTCTAAAATCTGCGGGGTCTTCCGAAAAAGATGGTGCTTCCGAAGGTACTGCATCAGCACAATCTCCTCCTCCTGCTGTTTCTCCAAAGAACAAAAGGAAGAGGAATGATGTCGAAGATTCCGGCACCTCCAAAGCCGAAGAAGTTGATCCTTCACGTCAGAAGGCAACTTATGATCCATATCTCGCCTCCCTCGTCAGCTCGTAAGTCACCTTGATTTCCTCTTATTTCTGTACTCGAAGATTTTTGTCTCATCTTGCTTTTTATGCTATCGATCTTTAATCACAGTGATGACGAGGAAGAAGTACCAACTCGTGACGTGGCTCCTCGGACGAGCACGTCACATACTTTACTTGTCTCGGAGACGCCAGTTGAGGGAGAAGAATCCTCGCCTCCTCAACAAAACGTCGTCACCACCACTTCTCCTTCAAGCCCCCTTGCTCCTTCACCAAAAAGGACAAGAGTTGAAACAATCGTTGAGCCTGCCCCTCAATTGGGTAGCTCTTCTACTCCGCTCTTGGATGATGTAAGTTTTTAATTTTCTTGCCAATATGTGTGTTTCCTCTGTTTGCTTCTTTATGCCTTCACATTTTTCTTATACCGATGTTTTTCTACCTTCGTTTTTCTTTGACAGCCCATGATCAAAGAGCTTGTTCGCATCGGATCCCAATTTATTGGGTACCGTGAATATGCCAGCAGGACTGAAGGTAACAACTTTTTTGCTGCCACTATTTCTAACTTCTTGCTCCTATTCTTGTCGCAATCTTGACTGTTCTTTTCTATTTTGTCAGAGAAACTTGCAGAGGCCAACAAGCTTGCCGACACTCTTGCTCAGAAACTGGAGCAAAGTGAAACGGCTCGCAAGAAAGCCGAACTTGATGCTAGCCAAGCCAAAGCAGAGGCTGATGAGGCCAAGGCAAAAGCTGCTAGTGTCGAAGAACTGCAGAAGAGACTTGAGGATGTCGAAACTGCTTTAAACGAGCACAAGGCCGCACAGGCTACTCGTGAAAAGGGAATCCTCAAGCGCTTGAGCACGCAAAATCGACGCTTCCTCGGTAACTTTGTTGATCCTTTCTATTTTTCTTAGGACTTGCTTCCTTTTGTTTTTACTTGCTGTCGACTAACATATATTTTCTATGGCAGGTCAAACAAGCCAAGAGTTTGATCTTGAGAATCCCACCAATGATCCTCTGCTTGACGCACTTTCTTATCTGGAGTTTCATGGCTAAGAAATTCGCGAAGGCGTGGTGAATGCTGACGCAGGATTGTCGAAGTTGTTCCCCTACTTCTTCCCGAAGAAAGAGGAGCCTAAGACCTTCCTTACCCTTGCCAAGGACTTCAATCCACCGGAGGATCTTGGACTGAAGATGCGTCAAGAGAACATGAAGGTTGCTGTCGAGAACACTATTGCCTTGGTCGCTGACAGCCAACAAACTGTTGACTGGATGAAGGTTGGCGACACCGAGCAGATAGATCAAACAAAATGGCGGTCGTTGATCAAGGCAGCCAAGCCCAACACGAAGAAAATCTTGGCCTATCTCGGGATCAAGCCATCTGCGACTCCTAGCTCATCAAGGCCGGAGGTCTAGTTGAATGCCTTTTCTTTTTCTTTCCTTTGCTTTCTTTATTTCTTTTGCTGTTGTCGCCATTTTAGCTTTGGCGACGATTATCTTGTTAGTCCCTTTGGAGAACTTCCTTTGTAATGTCTGTGTAAACTTTCTAGAAATCAATGAAATTTCTCTTGGCACTATCATTGATCCTGGGACTTTCTTTTCCAGTTAATATTTGATAACTATTCGACCAACCCTTGCTCTGCCGATGCTTCACCTGCTTCTTCCTTCTCGAAGAAAATACTAGTCGATGATAATCCCCTCGAAGGTTCTTCAAGCAAACATTTGTCGGAAGATTTGCAAGAACTTCGACAACAACTTCAATCCATGAAGAAACAAACTCTGGCGATGATGGAACAATCTCGGAAAGCATCCGAACAAGAGAAACTTGCTCTCCAACAAGCCAAAGAGGCTATGGCTGCCAAGGATACTGCTGTATTGGAAGCAAAGGGAGCCACTACCCGAGAAAATAGCATGCTCGGGCTAATGTTGGAAGCTAGCACAGATATGTTAGGTATGTTTTTTCAACCTCACAATGCCTCCTCTTTATTTTGCTGTGCCCCCCTTCAAATTTCTTGCCTTGTCGCTTAATAGGCTCGGTTCTTGATGCTGCCGCCGAAGATCGAAGAGTAAACGAGAGAACAAATCTTCTTGTCAATCTTTCCCTTAACCATGGCTATTTATTCTGGGCCACCCCTGAACGAACCCAGCAAATTGTCAGGTTCCAAGATCGTGCTTGCCAAGTGCGCGAATTTCTCAATTTTTGCACGACAACATTAACCCTTGTTTACAAGACTTTGTTTCCTCGAAATGAAGTTCCCAAAACTCTTCCTGAATTGCTGGAGATATTCAGATATGCTCCCCGCATTCATAATTTTGTGCGAGCTCAATTGACTGCTGGAGCAAGGTTCGCCATGATTATGATAAATATTTGTCATCCAAAATTAGACCTGACGAAGATTGTTGCTGATTGCCTGGCCAAGAAATCGCGGCGAAAAAATGATATTGACACAATCAATGAGATGGTAACTCCTGTGGCCGAGTCGATGATAGATGAGCTTCTTCGGATGGACTCAGAATTCTTCGTCAAGGGGTCCTATGCTGAACATAAAACAACCAGAGGCTTGTCCATAGTTAGGCTTTGACTGATTTGTACCATATTGCAAAACCTTGTGTCTCTATCTTTTTTGATTTCTTTTTTATTTCCGAAGAAATTTGTTGTATATTGCAAAGTGCTCTATATTGTTGGAGCCCCCGAGCCTTCTGGCTAGAGTTTGTACTGTTTTTTCCATCTCGAAGATTTTTCCTTCTGTTGTAATAAGACATCTTTGTTTTTTCATTGATGGATTGCAAGCCCTCGAATATCTTAGTGTCGAAGTTCTATATTTTGTTGCGAGGTTCTTGGACCAAAGCAATAAGATTTTTGACGTGTACACTATATTTATAATTGTTAGCTTCCGATTTTTATATTTGGCGAGGTATTAGTGTACCAAGGCGAAATATTTCGGTAAGTCTAGTTTATCTATATTGTACGTATTTTGAGACTTGAAGGCGTTGAGCCCCCGAGCGTGTCGAAGAATAAGAAGTATATCTCCACTATCTTTATTGTATTGCAGCACCGCGAGCCCGCCTCATTAAAAACCTTTCCGGCCCCACTCGGTGCCCCGAAAAGGAAAAGAGTGCGTCTGAAAACTCACGGGCGTTTCAGTACATTGTATCTTTATAGAGGAGGACTATATTTCAATTCTAGGCGTAGAACCACCTGAGCTGCGCCACGTTCCAGGGGTTTTTCTCGGGAGCCCCTGTCTTCTTGTCCTTAATCCTGTATGCGCCTCCATCGATGACTTCTGTGACAACGTAAGGCCCCAACCATGGTGATTCGAGCTTCTCAGTACTTTTTTGATTTAACCGCAAGACCAAATCCCCGACCTGAAAAGACCTTGGCCTTAACCGTCGACTGTGGTAGTTTTTGAGTTCTTGCTGGTATTTGGTGACTCGTGAAAGTACTTCATCTCGAGCTTCGTCGAGTGCATCCATATCATCCTCCCGAGCTTTTTGTGATGTTTCTTCGTCATACTCTGTTACTCTTGGAGAATCATGCTCTATTTAAATTGGTAGTACTGCTTCGGCTCCGTGGACGAGAAAAAACGGAGTTTCTTGTGTCGCCGTATTTGGTGTTGTTCGAATGCTCCACAAAACACTTGGCAATTCCTCTGGCCAAGTATGTCGAGCTTTTTCAAGCGGTCCTAGCAAGCGCTTCTTGAGGCCGTTGCAGATGATACCATTGGCTTTCTCGACTTGTCCGTTAGTTTGCGGGTGCCCAACTGACGCAAAGTGCAATTTAATGCCTACTTCTGCGCAGTATTCCTTGAATTCCTTGGATGTGAAGTTTGAACCGTTATCTGTAACAATGCTATGAGGCACTCCAAACCGAAAAACGAGGCCTTTCACAAACTTTATTGCCGACGCTGCATCTGGTGAATTTATTGGCTTCGCTTCTACCCACTTGGTGAATTTGTCGACAGCGACCAGCAAGTACTCATACCCTCCTGGCGAAGCTTTGTGCAACTTGCCCACCATATCAAGTCCCCATTGGGCAAAGGGCCACGACAATGGTATTGGTGTTAATTCTGCCGCTGGAGAGTGAGGTTTTGCGGCAAATCTTTGACACGCGTCGCAAGTTCGTACTATTTCCTTGGCATCCTCGATTGCTGTCAACCAATAGAATCCTGCCCGGAAAACCTTGGCTGCAATAGCTCGACTACTTGCGTGGTGGCCACATATTCCTTCGTGTACATCCTTCAGAATTATTCTTCCTTCCTCGGGTGTGACACACCTTTGCAGGACGCCTGAAATACTTCGCTTGTATAACTCCCCCTTGATCACTGTGAAAGCTTTGGATCGTCGAATAATTCGCCTGGCCTCAACTGGATCGTCGGGTATTTCTTTCCTGAGGATATATGATATATATGCTTGCATCCAAGGAACTTCTACCATCATCACAAGTTCTTGGTCCTCTTCGTCCTCCGTGGTTTCTTTGAGGGGCGCCGAAGTTTTTTCTTCCTTTGCTTTTTTCTGCACCTTTTTCGGCTTCGTGGATCTCTCCGCTATTTCTTCCCAAAATACTCCTGGCGGGATTGGGAGGCACTGCGACCTGATGTTTGCGAGAACGTCGGCTTCATCATTGCTCAATCTACTGATGTGATTTACCTCGCACCCATCAAACAGCTTCTCGAGCTCATTGTACACCTCCTTATATGCCATCATGCTATCATTGACTGCGTCACATTGGTTCATAACTTGCTGAGCCACCAATTGTGAGTCGCCAAAGATTTTTAGTCGAGTTGCACCGCAAGCTTTCACCATCTTCATCCCGTGTATGAGGGCTTCATATTCTGCTTCATTGTTGGATGCGTTAGGGAACGTCATCCGAAGGACGTATTTTAACTTGTCGCCTTCAGGTGATATAAGTACTACTCCTGCGCCAGCTCCTTCTACTCTCTTGGACCCATCGAAGATCATGGTCCAAGTTCTCGACAAATCTGGGGGTCCCGTGTTTTGTAGCTCCATCCACTCTGCAATGAAATCTGGCAGAACTTGTGACTTGATTGCCTTTCTTTTTTCATACGTGATGTCCCGAGGGGAAAGTTCTATTCCCCAAAGGGAGACATGCCCTGTAGCTTCTGGATTGTTCAGTATATTTGAAAGAGGTGCTTCGTTGACTACTATTATCGGGTGTGCCGAAAAATAGTGGCGCAACTTCCTTGTCGTTGCAATTACTCCATATGCTAGTTTCTGGTACTGCGGGTACCGCTGTTTGGAAGGCGATAAAACTTCACTGATGAAATATACTGGCCTTTGCACTCCATGGAGTTTTCCTTCTTCTTCTCTTTCAACAGCTAGCACCGTGCTAACCACTTGGGGCGTGGCTGCAATGTACAACAGGAGAGGTTCCTTTTCCTTCGGCGCCACCAGGATTGGTGGTGTCGAGATTGTGCGCTTCAGATCCTCGAAAGCTTTGTCGGCCTCTTCGTTCCACTGGAATTTCTCCCCTTGCTTTATCAGAGCGTAAAATGGTAACACTTTTTCTCCCAGCCTGGCGACGAATCTGCTCAAAGCTGCGACTCGCCCAGTTAGCTGCTGTATTTCTTTCAACTTTGTTGGCTTCCTCATTGTTACGATAGCTTGTATTTTATCGGGATTTGCTTCAATCCCTCTTGCTGAAACTAGAAACCCTAGAAGTTCTCCTGCTGGGATGCCAAAAGAACACTTCGTCGGGTTCAGCTTGAGGCAGAATTTGTCGAGGTTGTCAAAGGTTTCCTTGAGATCCTCGATCAGCGTTGCCCCCTTTTTTGACATTATGACGACATCGTCGATGTATACTTGCACGTTTTTCCCAATCTGTGTCGCCAAACACTTCTGCATCATCCTCTGATATGTTGCTCCCGCGTTTTTCAGACCAAAGGGCATTGTTCTGTAGCAAAACACGCCATAAGGTGTGATGAACGCTGTCTTTACTTCATCTTCTTCTTTCAATCTGATCTGGTTGTAACCAGAATATGCGTCCAGGAAGGAAAGACGTTCACATCCAGCCGTGGAGTCGATAATTTGATCGATCCTCGGGAGGGGAAAGTGATCCTTTGGACAATGTTTATTGAGACACGTAAAGTCGACGCACATGCGAAGGACCTTAGTGTTTTTCTTCGGCACCAACACAGGATTTGCTACCCATGTGGCTTCTGTGTGCAACTCCTTGATAAAACCAGCTTCTCGTAGTCGATCGATTTCTGACAGCATGGCCTTGCGGTTTGGTTCCGAAAAACGCCGCAAGGGTTGTTTGATTGGTCTCGCTAGTGGATCCAAGTTTAGGTGGTGCTCGGCAAGTTCCCTGGGTACTCCTGGCATGTCAGCTGGACACCATGCAAAGATTTTCCAGTTCTCACGGAGGAACTCGACGAGCGCGCTTTCCTATGCGAGGTCCATGTCGTTTGCGATGGACGTCGTCTTTTTCGGGTCTGTCGGGTGAATCTGCACCTCCTTAGAATTTTTCTCGGTATTGAAAGTTGATTCTTTATTTGGCCTTCCAACGTCTGGCAGCACGTCGTAGTCAGTCATACTCCTTGACGCCAAATACTCAGCTTGCATCCCGAAAGTTTCTGATATCCGATGAAAATCCTTATCGCACTTATCGGCTAAGGCGAAGCTTCCTTTGACTGTGATTGGTCCCTTCGGTCCAGGCATCCTCCACAACAGGTATGTATAGTGTGGTACCGCCATAAATCTAGCATATGCTGGTCGTCCCAACAGAGCGTGGTACTGCGACGGAAAATCCACAACTTCAAATTCCAGCTTCTCGATTCTATAATTCTCTCGGGTTCCAAACTGAACGTCGAGATTGATCTTCCCCAATGGATAACTTGGTTTCTCCGGTGTGATACCATGGAACCTCGTGTCTGTTGGCTTCAAGTTTGCTAGGGATATGTTCATCTTCCTCAATGTATCTGCATACATAAGGTTTAAGCTGCTGCCGCCATCTATGAACACTCGAGAGACATCAAATCCCGCAATAACTGCTGGTAAGATAAGTGCTGACTGCCCTGGTCGAGGAACTTGCTGCGGATGATCTGCTATGGTGAAGCCAATATCTTGCCCTGACCAATTAAGATACTCGACTGTTGGTGGAGGCATTTTTTCTGCCATGAACACCTGTCGTGAGATTACTTTCTGAGCTCTATTGGATGGCCTTCCCTTCTGAATCATCGACACCGCTCCGTTGGAGTTAGGATCAACGTAAGGTGGTGGTGGAGGTGCTGCCGCTATTCTGAGCTGATGTCGATTATCTTCTGTAATCGCGGGAGGAGGTGGCAAGTGAATCTCGCTCCTGGGTTCTCGAGGATTTCTCTGTGCTGCCCGAGCGTTAGCGTGCTCTGCCCACCTTAACATTGCCTGGAAATTGCGACAATCTTTCTGCAGATGTCCTGACTGTCTTTTTCCGTTGCTGTCGAGGAAAAAGTGCATCTGACACGGCCCATTCATCATCTCTTCAGGAGACACGAAAGGCCTCGGGAACCTAGGCCCGCTATTTTGCCTGTTGTTTCGAGAATCGTCTCTATTATCGCCTCGCTGCTCATTGCTTCTCTGATAATCATCTCTGTTGTTTCCTCCTGTGTTTGCCCGAAAACCTGCCGAAATCTGTCCTGGAGCATCATAGTTCGGGTACTGCCGAGGAAATCGTCGCCTCGGTTGATAATTTCGACCACGGTCCTCCTCTGGCGACCTGTGCCGTTTGTTGTGGACAGCATCTTCTCCATCTGCCCATCTGTTTGCTATTTCCATTAACGCGGATACTGTCTTTGGGTTGGTCCTTCCCAAGTCCTCGACAAAATCTCCACGCCTGATTCCTGCGACAAACGCATCTATCGCTCTTTCGTCAGATATATTTTCTGCCGAGTTTTTGATGATGTTTCACCTTTGGATATATTTTCTCATTGGCTCGTCTGGCTTTTGTCGACATGCTCTCAACTCCTCTAACGACGCAGGTTTTTTGCACGTGGACCTGAAGTTCTTGACGAACACGTCCTCGAAGCTTTCCCAACTGTCGATAGATCCTGGGGGTAGTTTCTTTATCCAAGACCGTGCGGCTCCACTCAAATGCACCTGGATGCTTTGCATAGCTGTTGCTCTGGTTCCTCCTGTGAGTTTCACCGTCTCGAGATAATCAACTAGCCAATCTTCTGGATCTTGAAGGCCGTCGAATTTTTTGAAATTATCAGGCAACTTGAATCCCGAAGGTACTCGAGTTTTTCGCACTCTCCTCGTGAAGCACGGCAAACCGCACATATCCTCGTCGTTTAACTCTGGGGACTGCCGATGTTCTCTTCTGCTTTGTCGCGCTCTGTCGACCCTTGCTTGTGCTGCCTTATCTCTTGCTCCACTTGGTCCTTCAGGAGCTGTTGCTGCTGCTGCCGCAGGTCGTGGACTATTTTGCCTTGCTGTTCCTTCGGGAGGTGTTGATACAAACGCCGTCCCCATGGCTCCAACTCCTGCTATCGCCATGTTGTACAATGTTTCCCTTGGATCTCCTGGAGGTGGTTTAGATGCGAGGATAAAAGCATGTGTCGCCATATACCCAGCCTCTGGTGTCTTAGGGATGATGTTTCCTCTTGTGTCTATCGACATAAAGGACATGTCGAGGTTTTGGACCAGGTGCTCTCTTTCTGCTTCGGGTATGTGTTGTAACCTTGATCTTGCTCTGTTTCGAGCCTCCCTGTGGCTATCACCCGAAGTTCTAGATTGTCGACTCAGCTCTGCCCTTCTCCTGCTGGATGCAGAAGCTGCCTCCTTTCTTCTGTTTAACTCAGCCGTCTGTTTTTCCAATTCTCTTGCAGCTCGTGCGAGCCTATATTGATATGCTTGTAATTCCTCTGGCGTGGCTGTGGTGGCCATTGGTTCTGAGCCGTCCATAGCTCTCGCGGCTCTATCCCATGCTGCTTGCGGGAGTCGCACTCTGTGTCGCGGCTGTGGCCCGACGTATTTATTGCCCAGGCCTCGTCGCAGATCGGAGGGATCGACGTATGGATTTCCCAGATCGTCGAAAGCCTCAGATGTTTTCTCTTGGTCATTGCTTGGCTCTCCAATGACATAAATCTGATGATATTTTGTATTCAGATCTATGTTGGGTTTGGTGACACCATCGTTGAGATTGGTGAAGACCTTGCCCACTGTAGTAGATTTGTCGATGAAATCGTAACTGTCGACACTGCTTGAGCCATCGCTTATATATGAGTCCGCAGATGACTCAAACGACATGTCGCTGAAGATCTTGGCGAGTTTCTCTCTTGCCCTGGTGCTGATGTAGCGTGACGACGAAGTTTCTTCTTCTCCTGATTCGGTTGACGATGTATAGCTTGAAAAATCGGAATCGACCGCCGACGATCCCGACGAAATCGGAATTTCGACACGATACGATCCTTCCTTCTCGACGCGAAAGCGAAACCTTCCGAACGTCATCTCCATAGGCTCCGCCAGATACGCATATGCATCCAAACGGGAGGGTGGGTGAGGAACAAAATCGACAGGACCAGCAGCGATCTGTTTACCTCGATCCATTGCGTTGCTTGCGGTTGATGATGTCGAAGATCTTGAACGTGCCATCGAGATCAGATCCTTACGCCTCTAGTTCCCACAGACGGCGCCAATTGACAAGGTATTAACTTGTCAATGCCTATGGATTGTAGGCTAGGGTTTAGTTGGAAGTAGAGGGCAAGTAGATCTCGAAGGTTTCAGCCAAAAAGTACTCGACGATTATGAAACTAGGGTTTAGTAAAACAATGATTCGATGATCTCTGCGTCCCTCGACTCCCCCTTATATAGGAGGCGGAGCCGAGGGATTCGTGCTGTACAATTTACAAAGTCCGGGAAGGTTTCTAACTCATCCCGTAAAATTACAAATAAGAATTTCTATTACAACTCTAGCTTTCCTTAATAATATCTTGGGCTTCCGAATCTTCTTATTCTTCGGGTAGTGGGCCTTCAGTAAACCCCGGGTACTATCTTCGGCAGGCCCATTTGGGATGCCTATGTCAGATATTGAATGCAATGCATCTTGTCCCATCATATTGGGAAGACCTTTTCTTCGAACTGTTGGTGCTATCATTGATATGAAGGAAGGTAATATAAAATATCAATTTCCTCTCAAGAAAGGTATGGAACACTTCCCTAGAAATAGAATGAAGTTACATTTTGATTCTATTATTAGAACAAATTATGATGTTGACACTTCATCTCTCGATAATACTTGATACACACTTTCTGCGTCTAGCTGAAAGGCGTTAAAGAAAAGCGCTTATGGGAGACAACCCATGTTTTTACTACAGTACCTTTGTTTTATATTTGTGTCTTGGAAGTTGTTTACTACTGTAGCAACCCCTCCTTATCTTAGTTTAGTGTTTTGTTGTGCCAAGTAAAGTCGTTGATAGAAAAGTTCATACTAGATTTGGATTACTGCGCAGAAACAGATTTCTTTGCTGTCACAAATCTGGGCAAAATTCTCTGTAGGTAACTCAGACAATTATGCCAATTTACGTGAGTGATCCTCGGATATGTACGCAACTTTCATTCAATTTGAGCATTTTCATTTGAGCAAGTCTGGTGCCTCAATAAAATTCGTCAATACGAACTGTTCTGTTTTGACAGATTCTGCCTTTTATTTCGCATTGCCAGTTTTGTTATGTTCGATGGATTTTTCGATTCCATTGACTTTCAGTAGCTTTGTGCAATGTCCAGAAGTGTTAAGAATGATTATGTCACCTCTGAACATGTATATTTTGATTGTGCACTAACCCTCTAATGAGTTGTTCTAAGTTTGGTGTGGAGGAAGTTTTCAAGGATCAAGAGAGGGAGATGATACAACATGATCAAGAAGACTCAAGCGTCTAAGCTTGGGGATGCCCAAGGCATCCCCTTCTTCATCGACAACATTATCAGGTTCCTCCCCTGAAACTATATTTTTATTCCGTCACATCTTATATACTTTGCTTGGAGCGTCGGTTTGTTTTTGTTTTTGTTTTGTTTGAATAAAATTGATCCTAGCTTTCTTTGTGTGGGAGAGAGACACGCTCCGCTGTAGCATATGGACAAGTATGTCCTTAGGCTCTACTCATAGTATTCATGGCGAAGTTTCTTCTTCGTTAAATTATTATATGGTTGGAATTGGAAAATGATACATGTAGTAATTGCTATAATGTCTTGGATAATGTGATACTTGGCAATTGTTGTGCTCATGTTTAAGCTCTTGCATCATATACTTTGCACCCATTAATGAAGAAATACATAGAGCTTGCTAAAATTTGGTTTGCATATTTGGTCTCTCTAAGGTCTAGATAATTTCTAGTATTGAGTTTGAACAACAAGGAAGACGGTGTAGAGTCTTATAATGTTTACAATATGTCTTTTATGTGAGTTTTGCTGCACCGCTTCATCCTTGTGTTTGTTTCAAATAACCTTGCTAGCCTAAACCTTGTATCGAGAGGGAATACTTCTCATGCATCCAAAATACTTGAGCCAACCACTATGCCATTTGTGTCCACCATACCTACCTACTACATGGTATTTCTCCGCCATTCCAAAGTAAATTGCTTGAGTGCTACCTTTAAATTTCCATTCTTCACCTTTACAATATATAGCTCATGGGAAAAATAGCTTAAAAACTATTGTGGTATTGAATATGTACTTATGCACTTTATCTCTTATTAAGTTGCTTGTTGTGCGATAACCATGTTCACTGGGGACGCCATCAACTACTCTTTGTTGAATATCATGTGAGTCGCTATGCATGTTCGTCTTGTCTGAAGTAAGGGAGATCTACCACCTTATGGTTAGAGCATGCATATTGTTAGAGGAGAACATTGGGCCGCTAACTAAAGCCATGATCCATGGTGGAAGTTTCAGTTTTGGACATATATCCTCAATCTCAAATGAGAAAATTAATTGTTGTTACATGCTTATGCATAAAAGAGGAGTCCATTATCTGTTGTCTATGTTGTCCCGGTATGGATGTCTAAGTTGAGAATAATCATTAGCGAGAAATCCGATGCGAGCTTTCTCCTTAGACCTTTGTACAGGCGGCATAGAGGTACCCCTTTGTGACACTTGGTTAAAACATGTGCATTGCGATGATCCCGGTAGTCCAAGCTAATTAGGACAAGGTGCGGGCACTATTAGTATACTATGCATGAGGCTTGCAACTTGTAAGAAATAATTTACATGATACATATGCTTTATTACTACCGTTGACAAAATTGTTTCTTGTTTTCAAAATCAAAGCTCTAGCACAAATATAGCAATCGATGCTTTTCCTCTTTGAAGGACCATTCTTTTACTTTTATGTTGAGTCAGTTCACCTATTTCTCTCCACCTCAAAAAGCAAACACTTGTGTGAACTGTGCATTGATTCCTACATACTTGCATATTGCACTTATTATATTACTCTATGTTGACAATATCCATGAGATATACATGTTACAAGTTGAAAGCAACCGCTGAAACTTAATCTTCCTTTGTGTTGCTTCAATGCTTTTACTTTGAATTATTGCTTTATGAGTTAACTCTTATGCAAGACTTATTGACGCTTGTCTTGAAGTACTATTCATGAAAAGTCTTTGCTATATGATTCACTTGTTTACTCATGTCATATACATTGTTTTGATCGCTGCATTCACTACATATGCTTACAAATAGTATGATCAATGTTATGATGGCATGTCACTCCAGAAATTATCTTTGTTTATCGTTTACCTGCTCGGGACGAGCAGGAACTAAGCTTGGGGATGCTGATACGTCTCCGATGTATCGATAATTTCTTATGTTCCATGCCACATTATTGATGATATCTACATGTTTTATGCACACTTTATGTCATATTCGTGCATTTTCTGGAACTAACCTATTAACAAGATGCCGAAGTGCCAGTTGCTGTTTTCTGCTGTTTTTGGTTTCAGAAATCCTAGTAAGGAAATATTCTCGGAATTGGACGAAATCAACGCCAGGGTCCTATTTTGCCACGAAGCTTCCGTAAGACCGAAGAGGAGACGAAGTGGGGCCACGAGGCGGCCAGACTACGTGGCGGCGCGGCCTAGGTCTTGGCCGCGCGGCCCTGTCATCCGGGCCCTCGTGACGCCCCTTGACCTGCCCTTCCGCCTACAAATAGCCTTCGTCGCGAAACCCCAGATCGAGAGCCACGATACGGAACACCTTCCGCAGACGCCGCCGCCGCCAATCCCATCTCGGGGATTCAGGAGATCGCCTCCGCACCCTGCCGGAGAGGGGAATCATCTCAGGAGGACTCTACGCCGCCATGGTCGCCTCCGGAGTGATGTGTGAGTAGTCTACCCCCTGGACTATGGGTCCATAGCAGTAGCTAGATGGTTGTCTTCTCCCCATTGTGCTTAATTGTCGGGTCTTGTGAGCTGCCGAACATGATCAAGATCATCTATCTGTAATTCTATATGTTGTGTTTGTTGGGATCCGATGAATAGAGAATACTTGCTATGTTGATTATCAATTTATATCTATGTGTTGTTTATGATCTTGCATGCTCTCCGTTACTAGTAGATGCTCTGGCCAAGTAGATGCTTGTAACTCCAAGAGGGAGTATTTATGCTCGATAGTGGGTTCATGTCTCCGTGAATCTGGGGAGTGAGAAACCTCTAAGATTATGGATGTGCTGTTGCCACTAGGGATAAAACATTGGTGCTATGTTCGAGGATGTAGTTACTGATTACATTACGCGCAATACTTAATGCAATTGTCTGTTGTTAGCAACTTAATACTGGAGGGGGTTCGGATGATAACCTGAAGGTGGACTTTTTAGGCATAGATGCATGCTGGATAGCGGTCTATGTACTTTGTCGTAATGCCCAATTAAATCTCACAATACTCATCATAATATGTATGTGCATGGTCATGCCCTCTTTATTTGTCAATTGCCCAACTGTAATTTGTTCACCCAACATGCTGTTTATCTTATGGGAGAGACACCTCTAGTGAACTGTGGACCCCGGTTCAATTCTCTTTACTGAAATACAATCCCATCGCAATACTGTTCTACTGTTTTCTGCAAACAATCATCATCCACACTATACATCTAATCCTTTGTTACAGCAAGCCGGTGAGATTGACAACCTCGCTGTTTCGTTGGGGCAAAGTACTTGGTTTGTGTTGTGCAGGTTCCACGTTGGCGCCGGAATCCCTGGTGTTGCGCCGCACTACATCTCGCCGCCATCAACCTTCAACGTGCTTCTTGACTCCTACTGGTTCGATAAACCTTGGTTTCTAACTGAGGGAAACTTACTGATGTACGCATCACACCTTCCACCTGGGGTTCCCAACGGTCGCGTGCTGTACGCGTGTCAAACATGTTCTTTAATAAAGAACAAGTATGATAATTAGGGTTGTGGAGTTCTATGGTTTATTATGGTTTCATCTAGTTTCTGGAGTAAGTATTAGATGGATCACAACATATTTGGATTCATCAGCAACTAGGCTTGATTGGTTTTACTTAAGCTTAAGCAAGTTAAGCAATTAATTATACATGGTTGCTATCATGGTGGTTTCATCTTGCTGGTGATAGCTAGCTAGAGTTTATAGGTCCTGTTAGGTAGGGTTGATGATGATTCCTTATTTTCTTCAAAAGAATAACTTTTAAAGAACATCCTTCTTAAGTAATAAGAAGTATTACAATTAAGGTTGAGGTTGCCTAGGGTTTACCTTTGAATTCACTAAGTAAGGAATGGTTGGTTCTTGAATAGGATGATTCATAATTATCTAATACTAGTAGGTTATAGTGGAACAGGGTTATGTAGTGCAAAATAATAGGTATGGTTGCTATTAGGGTTCATCACCATGGTGTGATGCTAAGTAAGGATGATTAAAGGATAAGATCCTTGGTGATATGGACTAGGTTTGATTCTACTTGATCATCTTGGTTTAAGGGTATGCATACATGGAATACTAAATTGCTAGTGATAGGGTTCTACATTTTATGTGGACATAGGTATGTCTTTTAGTTGCTAATGATGACTCTATGATTTGAAAGAAAGTATTGTGATCATAAATTCTAACCTAGGGTTTAGGTTAGAGGCAAGTTAAGGTTCTCATGTAATAATAAAGCTAGGTTTCTAAATGAATCTAGGGTTTAGGATTACACATGAAATGATGAATCCCTGTTTTTCTACCATATGGAACTAGGGTTTTCTAGTTACCCTATAATTCTTGGATTAATAACTTCATTAAGAAAATTGAAGTTATTAATAACTTTGAAATAAAAAAATAATGTTAGATTTGGCATTTTATTATTATTAATGAATTAATAATTAAGGTAATTGTTATTTATGGTTGAAATTCCAATAATAAAGATTTAATAAGTTCCAGATAAAGAAAATTAGTTTTAATGTTTTCTTTATTTACTTTACTGGTTTTTATACTCTTTTCCTAATTATTGAATTTTTAATTCAATTATAAATAAGAGAAAATGCTTAAATAATAAGTATTAAATACTTAAATTTTATTACAAATAAAAATTTCATATTATATTTTTATTGGATAGAGTTTATTTTTAGGATCATTTTGACATCACATTTGGTATTTTTCAGAATTGAAATGAATTTGATTTATTTCTGTAATGTTGCAGCAATTTGTGAAATTTGAATTAAAACCGGAAATAACTAAAGCTACGCGGGCTTTCTACCCACTGATACGTCTCCAACGTATCCATAATTTCTGATGTTCCATGCTTGTTTTATGACAATACCTACATGTTTGGTCACACTTTATAATGTTTTTATGCGTTTTCCGGAACTAACCTATTAACAAGATGCCACAGTGCCAGTTCCTGTTTTCTGTTGTTTTTGGTTCCAGAAAGGCTGTTCGGGCAATATTCTCGGAATTCGACGAAACAAAGACCCAACATCTTATTTTTCCCGGAACCTTCCAGAAAGTCAAAGGGGGACCAGAGGAGGGCCACAGGGGGCCCACACATGTGGCTGGCGCGGCCCAGGAGGGGGGCGGCGCCGCCCTGTTGTGTGGCGCCTCCGTAACCCCTCCGACTCCGTCTCTTCGCCTATATAAGCCCTTTCGACCTAAAAACGCGAGACAGATTGACGAAACTCCAGAAAGACTCCAGGGGCGCCGCCGCCATCGCGAAACTCCAATTCGGGGGACAGAAGTCTCTGTTCCGGCACCCTGCCGGGACGGGGAAGTGCCCCCGGAAGCCATCTCCATCGACGCCACCGCCTCCATCATGCTCCGTGAGTAGTTCCCCCATGGACTACGGGTTCTAGCAGTAGCTAGTTGGTACTCTCTCCCATGTACTTCAATACAATGATCTCATGAGCTGCCTTACATGATTGAGATCCATCTGACGTAACTGGTGTTGTGTTTGTTGGGATCCGATGGATGATACATTATGATTAGTCTATCTATAAAGTTTGTGAAGTTATTGTTGCTGCAATCTTGTTATGCTTAATGCTTGTCACTAGGGCCCGAGTGGCATGATCTTAGATTTAAGCTATATAATTATTGCTTAGATTGTATCTACAAGTTGTATGCGCATGTCTATGTCCGGAACCAAAGGCCCCAAAGTGACAGAAATTGGGACAACTGGAGGGGAAGGCGTAGGTATGAGGATCACATGTTTTCACCAAGTGTTAATGCTTTGCTCCGGTGCTCTATTAAAAGGAGTACCTTAATAGCCAGTAGATTCCCTTGAGGCCCGGCTGCCACCGGCTGGTAGGACAAAAGATGTTGTGCAAGTTTCTCATTGCGAGCACGTACGACTATATATGGAAAACATGCCTACATGATTAATAATCTTGATGTTCTGTCTTAATGCTATTTCAATCCTATCAATCGCCCAACTGTAATTTGTTCACCCAACACTTGTCACTTGTTATTGGAGAGTTACCACTAGTGTAGATTGCTGGGAACCCCGGTCCATCTCTCATCATCATATACTCGTTCTATATGTCATTGGAAGTAGTATCAACTATTTTCTGGTGCCATCGCCTCTGTGTTATTGCTACTGCTGCTGTGTTACTGTTACTATTGCTCTCATATTACTGCTGCTTTCACATCACCCCTGTTACTAGTGCTTTTTCAGGTGCAGCTGAATTGACAACTCAGTTCTTAAGCCTTATAAGTATTCTTTACCTCCCCTTGTGTCGAATCAATAAATTTGGGTTTGACTTCCCTCGAAGACTGTTGCGATCCCCTATACTTGTGGGTCATCAAGACTATTTTCTAGCGCCGTTGTCGGGGAGGCATAGCTCTACTCATAAGTTCACCTGGGGAGTACACTTTACCTCTCTCTCTATTTTTATTTTATTTTATTTTGTTTTGCTTAGTTTAATTTTGTCTAGTTTATTTGTGCTTAGTTTATTTTTGTTTAGTATTATTTTGCTTAGTTTCTTTTTGTTTTGTTTTATTTTTCTCATATACCCAAAAATCCATAAAAATTTGAAAAACCTAAAAATTAAAAACTGTTGTTATGGAAGAACGCATAACCATGTTGGAGCTTATAGAATTATATAATAATTATAGAGAATCAAGAGCGGGTAAAGTCATAGTGCTGTGATAGAAAAATTGAATACAATTGCTAAAATCTTGCTTAAACGCCATGATATAAATTGTTGCTCTAAAGAGGATACTAAACATCTGAAATTCCAATGTAGCTTTAGTGAAGAAGCTTTAATTAAGAACTATAATTGGAATAACTATATTCATCTTGGGTTCGAAGAGGTAGAACAATTTGTCTTATTTATGGGAGCCTCTGAGATCGAATCCTTCATGGTTAAGAATTATGAAACTTGTGTTGTTTGTAAGGACCTTAAAGATTATGTCTCTTATATCCTTAATTTTTGCATAGAAAGTTACAGTGATAATCCTTATATCATTGATTATAAAGAGAGACTCATTAATGCACAAGAATGCACTCACAATTTGCAGGAACCTGTGGAAGAAGAAATTGATGAACCTGAAAACTCATTGGATGAAAAAGAGGAGGAAATTGATGAACCTGAAAGCTCATTGGATGAAAAAGAAGAGGAGAGTGATGAACAAAAGGAGGAAGAATGGATTAGCTACCCATGCCAACCTTCTAATGAGAGTAACTCTTTATCTCTTACACTATTTGATTGTCCTCCATGCTTACCGAAGAAGGATGAATGTTATGTTCCTGTGGATTCTCTTGAAATATTCCCTATAAGTAAAACTTGTGAGAATAATTATGCTACTGTTATCTATGATAATCCATGCTATTTTGATAAATCTTATGATAATGCTTTGTTTGTGCCTGATGTCGAAATGCATGGTACTAAAGAATTTTGCTTGGCAAATGTTTATGATAAAGCTCTAGATGATGGTCCTATGTTTCTTAATAATATTAATTGTACTACTAATGAAAATGGGATTGGAGAGTTCTTGACTTCATGTATGAGTCCCATATCTCTTGAGATTGATCAATCATCCTGTTATATTATTGATAAAAGTGGATTTGAAAGTTTTAATCCTACTATTTTTGAGCTTGATAAAAATTATGTGTTTATGGATCATGAAAAACATGCTTTATGTGATAGTTATATTGTTGAGTTTGTTCATGAAGCTACTGAAAATTATTATGAGAGAGGAAAACATGGTTGTCGAAATTTGCATGGTACTAAAACACCTCTCTATATGCTTAAAATTTTGAAGTTACTCTTGCTTTATCTTCTTATGCTTGTCACTTTGTTCTTCATGAATTTATTTGTGTACAAGATTCCTATGCATAAGAAGTGGGTTAGACTTAAATGTGTTTTGAACTTGCTTCTTGATGCTCTCTTTTGCTTCAACTCGTATTTCTTGCAAGAGCATCATTAAAATTGCTGAGCCCATCTTAATGGCTATAAAGAAAGCACTTCTTGGGAGATAACCCATGTCTTTATTTTGCTAATGTTTTTTTGTGTCTTGGAAGTTGTTACTACTGTAGCAACCTCTCCTTATCTTTATTTTATTGCAATGTTGTGCCAAGTAAAGTCTCTAATAGAAGGTTGATACTAGATTTGGATTTCTGCGCAGAAACAGATTTCTATCTGTCACGAATTTGGGCAGGGTTCTCTGTAGGTAACTCAGCAAAATCTGCCAATTTTTGTGCGTGTTCCTCAGATATGTACGCAGCTTTCGTTAGTTTTGAGTTTTCTGATTTGAGCAACGGAAGTACCTCTTAAAAATTCGTCTTTACTGGCTGTTCTGTTTTGACAGATTCTGTCTCTGTTTTTTTGCATTGTCTCTTGTGGACTTTAAGTGAGGCTTTCTAGACGTGGAGAGCTGTAGCTAATGTTTTATTGAGTTCTTGCAATGTGTCACTACAGGACTAAAGTGGATTCAAGTTTTTTTAGTACTAACCCCTCTAATGAAGTTTATGAGAAGTTTGGTGTGAAGGAAGTTTTCAAGGGTCAAGAGAGGAGGATGATATATGATCAAGAAGAGTGAAAAGTCTAAGCTTGGGGATGCCCCCGTGGTTCATCCCTGCATATTTGAAGAAGACTCAAGCGTCTAAGCTTGGGGATGCCCAAGGCATCCCCTTCTTCATCAACAATTTATCAGGTCACTTCTATTAAAACTATATTTTTATTCGGTCACATCTTATGTGCTTTACTTGGAGCGTCTTGAATAATTTGATACTTGGCAATTGTTTTGAGCTCTCAAGTAGATCATGTTTAAGCTCTTGCATCATGTAGTTTAAACCTATTAGTGGAGAACTACCGTAGAGCTTGTTGAAATTTGGTTTGCATGATTGGTCTCTCTAAGGTCTAGATATTTTCTGGTAAAAGTGTTGGAGCAACAAGGAAGACAGTGTAGAGTCTTATAATGCTTGCAATATGTTCTTATGTGAGTTTTGCTGTACCGGTTCATACTTGTGTGTGCTTCAAACAACCTTGCTAGCCCAAAGCCTTGTACTGAGAGGGAATGCTTCTCGTGCATCCAAAACCTTGAGCCAAAACCTATGCCATGTGTGTCCACCATACCTACCTACTATGTGGTATTTCATGCCATTCCAAGTAAATACTTCATGTGCTACCTTTAAACCTTCAAAATGCTTCTCAATTTGTGTCAATGTTTTATAGCTCATGAGGAAGTATGTGGTGTTTATCTTTCAACCTTGTCATTTACTCTTGACAGACTTTCATAATGGACTAGTGGCACATCCGCTTATCCAATAATTTTGCAAAAAGAGCTAGCAACGGGGTTCCCAGCCCCAATTAATTAACTCTCATTAATAATTCTCTTCACATGTTTTGCTCTGATTCATCAGTAAGCAACTTAATTTTGCAAATAGACACTCCTCCATGGTATGAGATTGTTGGAAGGCACCCGAGGATTCGGTTAGCCATGGCTTGTGTAAGCAAAGGTTGGGGGGAGTGTCACTCATAATAAAACTAAAATACGTGTGTAAACAAAAGAGAAGAGGGATGATCTACCTTGCTGGTAGAAATAACGTCCTTCATGGGAGCTGCTCTTGAAAGTCTGGTTGGCGAGGTAGTTGGAGTACCCATTACCATTCGTTGACAACAACAAACACCTCTCAAAACTTTACTTTTATGCTCTCTATATGATTTCAAAACTTAAAAAGCTCTAGCACATGATTTAATCTCTGCTTCCCTCTGCGAATGGCCTTTCTTTTACTTTATGTTGAGTCAGTTTACCTACTTCCTTCCATCTTAGAAGCAAACACTTGTGTCAACTATGCATTGATTCTTACATACTTGCTTATTGCACTTATTATTCTACTTTGTGTTGACAATTATCCATGAGATATGCATGTTGAAAGCAATTGCTAAAACTTAAATCTTCCTTTGTGTTGCTTCGATGCTTTTACTTTGAATCTATTGCTTTATGAGTTAACTCTTATGCAAGACTTTTGATGCTTGTCTTGAAAGTACTCTTCATGAAAAGTTTTGCTATATGTTATCTATTTGTTAGCAACTATAGATTATTGCCTTGAGTCACTTCATTCATTTCATATGCTTTGTAATAGTATGATCAAGGTTATGTAAGTAGCATGTCACTACAGAAATTATTCTTTTTATCGTTTACCTACTCGAGGACGAGTAGGAACTAAGCTTGGGGATGCTGATACGTCTCCAACGTATCCATAATTTCTGATGTTCCATGCTTGTTTTATGACAATACCTACATGTTTTGCTCACACTTTATAATGTTTTTATGCGTTTTCCGGAACTAACCTATTAACAAGATGCCACAGTGTCGGTTCCTGTTTTCTGTTGTTTTTGGTTCCAGAAAGGTTGTTCGGGCAATATTCTCGGAATTCGACGAAACAAAGACCCAACATCTTATTTTTTCCCGGAACCTTCTAGAAAGTCAAAGGGGGACCAGAGGAGGGCCACAGGGGGCCCACACATGTGGCTGGCGCGGCCCAGGAGGGGGGCGGCGCCGCCCTGTTGTGTGGCGCCTCCGTAACCCCTCCGACTCCGTCTCTTCGCCCATATAAGCCCTTTCGACCTAAAAACGCGAGACGGATTGACGAAACTCCAGAAAGACTCCAGGGGCGCCGCCGCCATCGCGAAACTCCAATTCGGGGGACAGAAGTCTCTGTTCCGGCACCCTGCCGGGACGGGGAAGTGCCCCCGGAAGCCATCTCCATCGACGCCACCGCCTCCATCATGCTCCGTGAGTAGTTCCCCCATGGACTACGGGTTCTAGCAGTAGCTAGTTGGTACTCTCTCTCCCATGTACTTCAATACAATGATCTCATGAGATGCCTTACATGATTGAGATCCATCTGACGTAACTGGTGTTGTGTTTGTTGGGATCCGATGGATGATACATTATGATTAGTCTATCTATAAAGTTTGTGAAGTTATTGTTGCTGCAATCTTGTTATGCTTAATGCTTGTCACTAGGGCCCGAGTGGCATGATCTTAGATTTAAGCTATATAATTATTGCTTAGATTGTATCTACAAGTTGTATGCACATGTCTATGTCCGGAACCAAAGGCCCCAAAGTGACAGAAATTGGGACAACTGGAGGGGAAGGCGTAGGTATGAGGATCACATGTTTTCACCAAGTGTTAATGCTTTGCTCCGGTGCTCTATTAAAAGGAGTACCTTAATAGCCAGTAGATTCCCTTGAGGCCCGGCTGCCACCGGCTGGTAGGACAAAAGATGTTGTGCAAGTTTCTCATTGCGAGCACGTACGACTATATATGGAAAACATGCCTACATGATTAATAATCTTGATGTTCTGTCTTAATGCTATTTCAATCCTATCAATTGCCCAACTGTAATTTGTTCACCCAACACTTGTCACTTGCTATTGGAGAGTTACCACTAGTGTAGATTGCTGGGAACCCCGGTCCATCTCTCATCATCATATACTCGTTCTATATGTCATTGGAAGTAGTATCAACTATTTTCTGGTGCCATCGCCTCTGTGTTATTGCTACTGCTGATGTGTTACTGTTACTATTGCTCTCATATTACTGCTGCTTTCACATCACCCCTGTTAATAGTGCTTTTCCAGGTGCAGCTGAATTGACAACTCAGTTGTTAAGGCTTATAAGTATTCTTTACCTCCCCTTGTGTCGAATCAATAAATTTGGGTTTTACTTCCCTCGAAGACTGTTGCGATCCCCTATACTTGTGGGTCATCACCCACGAAGACACTGACCAGTGGGCCAGAGTCCACGTCAGTGCCACCGTGGCGTCGATGTGGCAATCCTCACGGTGGCCAGCGGTCAGGGATCGATGGTCGCTGGCGTTGGGCTACTCCCGCGGACGCGTGGATGGTCTGGTTGGATGCGCGGCCTCCTACTGGACCTAAAGGTGGCGGCGCCGCGCCCTAATGGTCGCCGGAGTGGCTCCGGCGAGCACCAACAGCGGCGGCGGACGACGGCTCACGGCGATGGAGTGCTACCGAACGAATTAGGACGTGAAACTAGTACCTATCGACGGGGAATCTTACAGTGATGCTCTCCATAGGGTCGGCGACATTGATTAGGGGCGGAAATGAGCTCAACTTCGCCATTTCCGGCGATATCCGGCGACAGAGATGAGGCCGATTCGCGGTACACGATGCTTCCCAGCTCGATTCCTTGCTCGGCTTGGGCAAGTCAAGCATGGCGATGCCGATGGTGGTTACGGCTTGGCCTGGGGAGGTTTTTACCGGCGGCGATGAAGATGGCCGGAGCGAGCTAGGGTTTCAGAAATTGGGGAATTTGAGCAGAGGGAGAAGAAAGCGAGCTAGGGTTCGTTCTAGGGCTTTTATATGGCTCCAGGGTGCACCTCGTCACGTCGTCGATCGTAGGGATGTCGCCAGCACCGAGGGAAAACCAAGCACGGCTTCGTGCTGGCGCCCATGCGAAGGAAGGAGATGAGGACGAGCTCGTCCTCGAGATTTTTTTACGAAGGGGTATTGGGCTGGCCTTGGGCCGTGGTATTGGGCTGTGATGGGCTGAGGCTTGCTGGGCTGCTGGTGGGCTGATGCGGCCAGGTGAGTATTTCCCTCATTTTTTTCTCTGTTTTTATTTCTCCTATTGTATATTTTCTGTTTTAATTCATATTTGAATTCAATTCTATTTGCAGATATTTGTAATTATGCTAATTCATTCAAGATTTAGTATACTGACTATTGTTTCACTATTCTATTTGAATTCATTTTTATATTAGGTTATTTGCATATTTGTGAACTTATTCAAAATAGCAAATAGACATGAGTTGATATTTTCACTTCAATTTCCTTTTTGTTATGAATTCCTATTCAATTTAGAAATATAAGAGTTGATACCTTCTTCTCAAAGTATTTCTGAAGTTGTTATTATGTCTTAGTTCCTATTTGAGAAATTAATCACTTGCATGTTAGTTCATGTGAGCAACATTTTATTAAGGTTTTGTAGGTTTGATGATAACCCATATTCATTAGCATCTGTGTTATGGTCTATTAACACTTTGAATTATCTAGAGTAGGTATTTCTCTCATCATGGTTTGGTCTTGGTTATAATTATAAGTGGTTGATCACCACTTGTGGGTTTTAACTATAGGACTTAGCATTAGATGTCTCTTATGTTCAATAATTAAGCATGAGAGTGCAATGCTAGGGTTCTAATTCAATGTGCTTACTGACACATGGTTTGAAACTCAAATATGGCTTCATTGGGTTTTATTGTGCTCACCCAAGTGGTATACAAACTAGGTTGAGATACAATTCTAGGTTGTAGATATGGGATGACACCATTTTGCATTGGCTAGGGTTTAATCTCCCCTAACCATGATAAGGTGATTACTTGTTTAATATTTCATGTGTTCCTCTAGTTACTAAGGATTTGAGAATTGGTTCTATCTTCTACCAATTAACTTCTATTATTATCTTCAATTTATCATTAAAGTAACTACACTGGTTATAGTTCTTTTTATAGTTAACTTTGGTCATATGGATGGATGATTTCTCATCATATAGAGTATAGAGTTTAACTCTATGGTTTGCTTAGGTTCTTTACTTTATGAAATATAGATGTGGTTGGATTCTTCTTATGATCACCATGTGGTTCACAGGTTAAGGTTAGGATATAAGCCTAGGGTTGCTTAATAGTTACCTCCCTATAATTTCATGTGGTGAATCATATCTACTTATCCTATTAGGGTTTATCCTCAATACCTCAAGAACATGATCATGGATTAGGCATGATCAACTTTTTCTTAATATATCTACCTCAAGTTCTTAGGGTTTATGATTATTACTCAATTTATAATGATCAAGGTTTGGCTTCCTAAGTTATCTCTCAAGAATTAGGTTTCTCACTCCCATGATCAAGTATTGTATTGATCAATTAAGGTATAGCTCTTCTAATTTACCTTCTTGAATGGTATTACTATGGTTGCCTCTAAAGTTTATATCCCAGGAAAATGCCTGAGATATTATGTTAGGTTTCTACTTAATCAATGATGATTTAATCATCTGGTTATATAGATAGTTCTCTTCACCAAGTCCAAGTGTTGCCTCATTAACTTGAGGGTAACACCATAACTTGAACTCTCTTATATATGAATGGATTATTCTAGGTTTTATGGTATGTTCACAAGATCTCATTAGATAGTTAAGTCTAAAACTTCACTTGGCTATCTTGGTTAAAGTAACCTCCTCCTTACTTTATCAGTTCATGGATATGGTATTATTCCATGTGATGTTAGGTTGTCCCACCACTCCAAGGGAAATGGTTTACAACCTAACACTTTAGTTCAAAGGTTGTCCTTTATTCTAAAATAGACAGAGCAAGGATTAGTATGAATGATCTCTCTCATTTGGGAAGGACTTTGATACTAATCTAAGGTTAGGCTCCATGGAGAATGAGGTGGTCACCAATATCTATGGTTAACATAAATGGATTCTCTCTCTAGGAAATATCTTGAATAAGATCCTAGGGTTCCTCTTAAAGATGATGATTTGAATACCTGGATGTGTATCCAGGGTTTAACTCAAGGTTTGTTAATGCTTCTCTAATAATTATAATAGAACTCTCACCTATCTAGGTTTGATGCTTAACTATTTGGAATAGAGAAGGATATATATTTCTTAGTTGGACCTCCTTGTCTTGTTTCCAAGTTTAAAGTAGAATGAATACCATGAGGTTCATGGTAGGATCATAGATTAGTTTAAGACATGGAAAAGTTAAGTTAGGAATAGTTTCTCCACTTATTGTTACTTGACTTCCAATTAAATGGATGTTCATATGTTATGGCAAGGAATATCATGTTGTGATCTTGAATAAGATCAAGCAGTTGATCCTTGATTAATAAGTTCTTGTGTTGATTTTATTTCCATTTGATCTAACCCCTCAGATCCAATTATCTCTACCCAAAACAAGGTTTTAGCAAAGTCACATTGAGGTTTATAGCGCTTGACTTGATGAGCTACTTCAATTCCACCAAGGTCAAGTGAAATTCAGTTACTGTGACTGTTTTACTTTAAAGCGCGAAAATTCCCCAGATTTTCTATGCATGAATGCAATGCACACATCTGTTTCCTCTATTTTTGTAACCCCATTACATGGGATATTACAGTATCCTAGACCGGTACTTCATTAAGATGGGAGCTAATTTGGATAATCATAAAATTATTTCTCAGATGAAGTAATTTGTCAAGCAGAAAAGGAAATGCCTAAGAAAAAGGCTCCCGAGTTGCCTTTTATATATAAAAAATGTTATAAGGATCATCAAGAAGGATCTTATTTAGGCGTTTAAGAGTTTTCACTCGTCTGATGGTCGTGCACTTGAGGAAATAAACAATGCTTATATGCCCCTTCTACCCAAAAACAATGTGTGAACCTGAAGATTTCAGGCCAATAAGCCTTGTCCATAGTGATACAATAATACTCTCGAAGTTTTTATCTAGACGATTGGCACCAGTGCTTCCAAATATTGTGGGAAACTGTTATCGCAAAAATAAAATATTGTGGGAAACAAGGGTGCCTTTCTTAAGACATAGCTCTCCATGAAGAATTCAAGCTTATTAAGGAATAGTTAAGCCGTCGAAAATCAAAAGTTATATAAGTGTTCTCCTGAAACTAGATATTGCAAGTCGCATGGCAGTTTTCACTGTAAGTGCTGAAGAAGAGTGGCATTGGTTGTTATTGGCTGAATTGGATCGCCACGTTGCTGAGAAACAACATTTACTAACATTCTTCTTAATGGTGCTCCAGGGTAAAAAAATATGGCATGCTACAGGTTTAAGGCAAGGAAATGCCTTATCACCAATGCTCTTCATAATTGTGATGGATGCCCTCGATCTGCTATTCTCCAAGGCAAAAGAAGATGGGATTCTCTCTCCTCTCTCGGGTGCACATGTAGTACCACAACGGATGCTAGTGTATGCGGATGATGGTATTCTCTTTCTAAATTCCGAACCATCGAACGCTAAGGCCACCAAATTACTCTTTGAAATCTTTGGATGTGCATCTGTCTTAAGGTGAGACTTGGAAAAAGGGGATCCATATCCCCAATTGTATTCTCCCCCTCAAGTTTCAGTAATGTTGAGTTCGGTTCTGAATTACAAGTAAATGATCTCCCCATAACCTACTTGGGCCTCCCCTCTGCATTTGAAAGAAGAGGTCTTTTGTGGTATCCTCAAATAATCCTTAGTCGTTCATTGTAATAAATCCAATGGACCACAAATGTTTATACTGCTGCGTAAAACCGGACCAGTATGATTTCTACTAGTTGCCTGGCGAAGCAAATTCCACACGTTCCGAAGGAGGCCGAAAAGAGGCCCAGCCCAAATAGAGCCCATCGTACCAATCGAGAAAGAAAATTCTAACTCTGGGTACGATGCGCGACACTGTCCTCACTGATCTCCGGGCACGCGGGCACGAGCTTGTCTCCGGCGGGAGAGCATGATGTTCAGGCGGGCGAGGAAGTGAGGCACTTTTATGGCGGCCTGACGAATGGACCAGGGCGCTTCTGCGAAAGCCTGATGTTTGGGGAGAGGCGCTGCTGCGGCGTCCTCGGAGCATGGTTAATAAGGTAGCCGGCTGTAAGCTCGTGCCAGCTCATCTAACGCCTTCGTATGTACAATAGCTATGGAATATTTAAATGGGACTGCTATTCAATGCTTGCATGCACATGCAAGAAGGAAGAGAAAGCCAGCCAAAACGCTCATGAGCAAGCTACAAGCGGGCTCTAATTTTTCGGTTGATGTGTGTAGCCCGGCTGTAGATGTAGTGTCGGTATATTTCATCAGTGAAGTCTTATCACCTTTAAAATAGCGGTACCCGCAATATCAGAAGTTGGCGTACGGAATGTTCACAACTGCAAGAAAATTACGACACTATTTTTCGGCGCATCCGATAATAGTAGTTAATGAGGAACCTTTATCAAACATATTAAACAATCCAGAGGCTATAAGCCGTGTCTCCCTTTGGGGAATAGAGCTTTCCCCTCGAGACATCACGTATGACAAGATAAAAGCAATAAAGTCGCAGATCTTACCAGACTTTGTCGCAGAGTGGATGGAGCTGCAACATACGGGACCCCCAGATCTGTCGAGAACCTGGACCATGAACTTCTATGGGTCCAAGAGGTTAGAAGGAGCTGGAGCAGGCATGATATTAGTGTCACCTCAAGGAGATAAGATAAAATATGTGATGCGGATGATGTTCCCTAGTGCATCCAACAATGAGGCGGAGTATGAAGCACTCATACATGGGATGAAGATGGCGAAGGCCTGTGGAGCAACCCGATTAAAAAAAATCGGCGATTCACAACTGGTGGCTCAACAGGTGATGAACCAGCGCGATGCAGTCAATGACAGTATGATAGCATACAAGGAGGTATACAATGAACTCGAGAAACTCTTTGACGGGTGTGAAGTAAATCATATTAGCAGACTCAACAACGATGAAGCCGATGTTTTGGCAAACATCGGGTCGCAATGTTTAGCAATACCACCCGGCGTATTTTGGGAGGAAATAACTGAAAGATCAACTAAGGCAAAGAAACAGCCAAAGAAAAAGGAGAAGCTTGAGAAAGACTCGGGGGCTCCAGCAGGATCAGAAGCAAACACATCGGGAGATGAAGAGGAACCACATGAGGTGATGGTGGTGCAAGTCCCTTGGATGCAGGTTTACGTAGCATATACCCTAAGGAAAGAAATACCCGAAGATCCGGTAGAAACCAGGCGAGTTATTCGACGATCCAAAGCTTTTACCGTGGTAAAAGGAGAGTTGTATAAGCGAAATATATTGGGGGTATTGCAGCGATGCGTTACACCCGAAGAAGGAAGAGTTATTCTGAAGGATGTACACTAGGGAGTATACGAACAACACGCAAGCAGTCGAGAAATATCAGCCAAGGTTTTCAGAGCAGGATTTTACTGGTGAAAGAACATGGAGCCCCCATGTGTGGTTTTGGTAATTGATGACAATCCCTATGGACTAATGGTTGCATTGAGATTCTATCTTAGGTCGTGTCCATAGCCATGTGTTGGTCTCAAGGTTGAGAGATGGAGAAGATCGAGTATGATGAAGACGGTGTCGAAGAGAGACGAAGACGGTGTTGAAGATGAAGAGAGATGAAGACGGTGGCGTGCGTTTATGTTGGAGGAAGACGGTTGCATGTACAAGGTTGAAGAAGATGAAGACGGAGCTTGCCGACTCGCGAGGAACGCGCAAGGATAAGGTTTGTGCTCGATAGGATAGTAGGTCACAACATTGGAGAAAGCTCAAACCTTGCATGCATTGCATCGTGTTTCTTGGTTGTTCTTGGTTCTTAGCCATGATATGGGTTAGATCTTGTGTTCATTCTCATGACAAGCTCTAGCTCATCGGAAACGGATTCCGAATGCATCGCATGTTGCATGTGCGAGGGTGATGATTTTCCTGATATACCATATTGAGCGGTTACACATCTATGAACATGAGAAAATCATCAGTCACTCTTTTCCATATTTTCGCCTTGTGTAGTGATAGCTCTTGTCGTCCTCTTTCCGGCAAAATTGGTTTCATGTTATTCCGAGTTTCCTAGCTCAAGATATCGCATTTTCTGTACCGTCATATTGGAAAAAAGAAAAAGGAAATTGCTTTTGGGCCGAGCGGTACTACCGCTAGCGGTACCGGCCCAAGTACCGCATGAGCCTTCCAGGCTTACTGGACTCGAAGCGGTACCAGACCGATACCATCCCGGTAGTACTGTAACCCATTTACGGTACCGAGGCCGGTACTACCGCTTGGCCCAGTCATGCCTTTGTTTCTCTCTTTCTCAGATCCAGATTTGCTTTTTGGGGCACAAGCGGTAGTACCGCTCCGCAGAGCGGTACTACCGGTTTGGGTCATATTTTCGTCTGTTTTGTGCTCAGTTTGCGCGTGAGCGGTACTACCGCTTTGACAAGCGGTAGTACCGCTCGGGCGCGAATCTGACCGTTTTTCTGCCCCAACAGCTATATTTTTGGGCCTCCTATTTATACCTCTCTTCCACCTCCGACCCAACCACTTCTTCCTTTCCATTCTCTCTCCTCCATTGTTGACCTTGAGTTGTTTGATCCTCCTCTTGATCCCTCCACTATTTCTTGCATATTTTCGGGGGAAAGGGGAGAGGAGATCTAGATCGAGAGCTTCAGCAATTGAATCCCTCTCCAAGTGAGGGGATCTTGCTAGATCTAGATCTTGGGGTAATTTGGTGTTCCTCCTCCATTTTTTTTTCTTCCTCCCTTATTGTGGTGACCCTGCATACCACTGCATGTTGTAGTATGCCAGTCGTTGATATAACATTCACGAAGTACCAATCCGCAAATATTACATCCCTCAGAGTAGTACAACAGAACATAGCAGGTCCATAACTCATTCATTTATTATTACAAGCAACTTGTACATATCATCTCTAAGCTCCTCTTGGGTCCTAAGAGGGATACTCCTGGGTTCGAGGCGAACCCGACTTAACTTACAATATAAGAGTCTTACTAAGTTATACATTTTATTCCCTTCGAGCAGCTAAGTACTAAGAGTTCGTACTGCTCGGATACTACTACGACTCGGTAGGTCTAAGCTTGCTCTCCTCCGGAACCCTCCCCGGTTCTGTAGACTATGAGGTAGTCTACACCTTCAACACCTCCAGAGAGGTCTGGTTCTTCATAGCCGATGACTTCGGCTCCTTCAGGGTCGTCGTTGTCCTCCTCCAGTCGATTCAGACAATCTAAGCAGGGGATTTAAGAGTGGTATGAGTACAAGCGTACTCAACAAGTTCATTGTAGAAAAGAGGTGTTTAATGCACTATCTACGATATCAGACCAGAAAGTCTAATACCAATGCAGGTTTTGATAAACATTTCTTCAAGAGGTTGCTTTTATTCAGAAGAACTATGTCCGTCAGCCTTCACCGGTTTACTAGAACTTCATGGAGTTCCTTTCCGGCAGCGTTCGCAGTTCCAAATCCCGGAACAGGGAGTAACAGGTCACGATTCATTACACTCTGCAGAGGTGTGTTGCTTTACCCATAAGAGATCTTAACCTTGGTGCCAACCGAGCACCTTTCCCGTCCACACTTCCTTCGGTGTGAGGCCCGTTATAAGGTCATAGCCAATCATATTCCTCCGCTACCTCGCACACCCACCCTTTGTTGCATACCCCGACCCTGGGTCCTCGCCGGTCCTGTTATACCAATTAAGGATGGACCCTAGCTACGACAACAGTTCTGGGCTAGTACCATAAACTCCTTCGCCGGTAACTGCAACCCATCATAGACCGCAATAACCGTGGGGAACTTTTGGCTTCCCCAGCCTACCGCTTGCTCCTCGGGCGACAAGTGTCTACGGACAATGCCGTGGGGAACTTTTGGCTTCCACAGCCTACCGCTTGCCCCCGACAGATTACAAGTGTCTACGGTAAAGCGTGTCCGTTGATGTACAAGAGGTGGAAATACGATTGACTATTTCGTCCCACTCCAGATCTTATGGTTAACACGGGTATTACGGCACAAGAATCACTGGACGACATTTGTTGTTTAATCCTAGATGGATATAAACCCTTGCAATGGAACCTCCGCCATATCAACACAATCCATGGTTCCATTGCCCACCACATAGTTATATTCATAGTTGTGAAAATAGTGGTTTTGCTTTTTTATGCAATCGTGATAAACATAGTACTTTGCAATTAATTTGGTAAAAATACTCAAATGACATGAGAAAGTGATAAACTTGCCTTTTTTGACTGCAAGATTATGCAGGCAAGGTCTTCGATACGCAGTAACTCCAAATTCTGAAATAGCATCATCGTCCGGTAAGGACGATGTTTAAAAGATTGGCAAGGATGCAATAGTGATAAACATAGTACTTTGCAAGTAATTTGGTAAAAATACTCAAATGACATGAGCAAGTGATGAACTTGCCTGAACACTGCAAAGTATTGCAGTTGGATGGTGTGGACTGACCCTTGTCCTCTGTTGCTGAAAAATAGCATCATTGTCTGATAAGGGCAATGGTTAAAGAAGCAATTATGCATGATTCACCTTTTAGGGTTGTTTCCCCCCTTCCGGTGTTTTTATCATTTCATGTGAGAGGTCAATACTAAGAATGATTTAGGGATACTCTGTTTAGGGTAAAATACTACCTTGAAATGTTGTCAAGGTGTTTTTAAAGTCCCAAAGCATTTATGGACTTATTTTCATTATTGAAAATATAAGGTGTGATTTAAATGATTGTTTTAATCATCAAATTTGGACTTAATCTTGTTTGTCTCCAAAAATTCCTTTTCATATTTTATTATGACAGAGAATTTTATCCTGAGTAGTTTTCATATTTTTAATTATTTTTTAGAGCTATTTATCATTTTCTATGCATTTTCAAAGTTTTTGTTTTAATTGGAATTGTGAAAAGTCTAAAATGCCCCTGGGCCCACTTGTCAGGGTGGCCCAGCGGGTTGAGTCTAACCCGAGCCGCCCCAACTGGCTCGGTCGGACTCAGTCGCTCTCTTCCTCATCCCTCTCGCGAAACCCTAGCCCTTCGAGCTCTGGCGACTCCCGCGTCGCCGCCGCCTTCGCCGATTTTCTCTGGCCAACTCCGGCCATCGCCGGCGGTGAGATGTGGCGCATCTGAACCGCCGTTCGATGGTGCTTCAGATCCACCGCGTCAATCTATGCTTCGTTGCCTCCTCGTTTCTTCCCCAACTCCTCTGCTCGCCTGGCCGTGGTGATTCGCGGCGATTTGTCGCCGTCGACGATTCTGGTGCCGTGGCGCGGCCGTGTGCCTCGCCGTGGTGATGCTGGGGCTCTTGCGCCCGGCGACGCCTGGCCTAGCTGCGGCCTGGCGCTACCGTGGTCGGCCCGTGCCGTCGTGCCGCCATGGGCACGCCGCGGTGCTCTGCTCCAGGTACGTCCGCCTCCGTCTTCTTCCTTCTCTCCTTCTCCTCTTTGTCTAGCTCTGGCTACTGGCCTTGCTTCCCCTTGTGGAGATGCTGGCAATGCCGATGTGCTCTGCTGTGCCGTGCTAGGGCTTGGCATGTTGTTGCGCTATTGCTGTTGTGCTTGCCATGGATGCGCGTATGTTGTTGTGCTGTGATGCTGCTCTGCGTATGTTGTTGTTGTGCTGCTGCCATGGTTGCTAGCTATTGTGCTGTGCTGTCCTTCTCTATCACTTGCTGTTGTAACTCATGAGCTCTTGCTCAAGAGGTTACTGTGATTCTTATGCTTAATTCATTTGCTCCTGCTGTGGTTATATGACTCCTGCCTCTCCTGTGTGTGCAATTCCTTGCCTCTGGCTTGATCATGATGCATGATCCTTGCATTTTTGCAAGTGCCAGTGCTTTTGGTGTGCTATATCTTGTGCTTAAATTCATGGACATGCTCAATTGAGCCTAGCTGTTGAATTGACAACTCCATCCCTTGATGGAGTGCTTCTGGATACAATTGTACTGCCTTTATTTACTTATTTGTGATGCAATTGTTCATGTTGTATGGTTGATTTAATTATCTGGTCCATGTATTGATACTAGAATTGATTCTAGCATGCTGTAGCATGCTCTAGCAAGCTTCCGATGATCATATGATCATCAGTTGCTTGTAAAAGCTGCTGTGTTGTTCCTGTGCCTCACTGCTACTCAATCCTGTGATGTGTGTGTGTGTCACACAGGCTTGTCCTGGTGTGTGCTGGTGCTTACTCAAGCATCAGTTGATGCTTGCAATGATCCATTGGATCATCTGCAAGGCTCTGGTGCTTTGATTACTTGAATGATTCACTTATCTATATTGCCAGGATTTACTGAAATGGATAAGTGATGTGAACTGCTTGCAGTTGGGATCATTCTATTAACTGTGGCAGGGCTAGATGGATGCCAACACTCAGTTGTGTACCCTAGCCCTCCTTTTGAACCCACCTGGGTGATGATAACTGTGCAAGGCTTATTTGTTTGGGCTGTTTCAGTGGTTGAGGTGACCCTGACAGCATTTCTTTGCTGTTTAGGTAGCTCCCACTCTCGTTGGCTTGTTGTGGCTCACTAGATGCTTTCTGGATGATCCTTTTGTTGGATTGCCAGTAGCTTTTGATGTTGACAAACAAAAATAGACACAAGTTGTCTATATGTCTGATGGTGTGCTAAGCCTTAGGTGCTAGGTGACTTTGGTTGATTGGATAGGATCATTTCCTTGATGGATTTCCTTGGTTAAGCCACTGTTTTGGTGAACCATTGTTCCCTTGGTAATTTCCTATTTGTTTCACCCTTATTTGCTTGCACCAACTGACTTGGTAGCCAGATGATGACACAAACAGGGTACTGAACCCTATGGCTTGTGTATGTTTGATGCACATGCTTACTTATGAGCAAAACAGATGTTTGCCCATGATTTCTTGTGTATACCTCACTCCAGCTCCTAGATTAAGTTGTTGGTGTAGAGGATTGCTTCTGTGATGTGCTTGTGCTTGCCCTGCTCCTCCTTGCATCTGGTGTTGCTTGGTTAATTTCTGTGGTTGTTGGGATAGGTTGAACATCAGTGGTTGTTCTTCATGTTCTTGTGTTCTTGCTGTTCTTACCCAGAGGCTCCTTGTCGATGAAATGGTTAGGGTTTTCAGTGAAAAGCTTATGTATGCCATGCCCTCTGCTTCTCTGGTCGACAGCAAGGTCTGGCACTTGTTGGTGACTCTCCCATGCTTGTGTGTGCTGTGAGACATGCACACAAGCTTGTGAGCTGCCTATGTGTATGCTGGTTAGTACTTGGTCCGGTGGATGGATCAGCTCGGCTGATCATGGTCATATCCTCTCAATTTACCATTTTCTTGCTAACCTGCCAAGCGGCTTTGCCACTTGGCATAATCCTTGTTTGGTCTTTGTGTGTGTGCAGGGAACTTTGAGATGATCAAGATGAAGATCAAGATCATCTTGATCAAGGATTTCATGATGATCAACAATGTAGTTTAGGACATTTCATTAACTTGCAATTTTCCTTTTTCTTTTTCTATTTCTACAATTCTTGTAATGTGTTGTAATATTTCATAATTCATTTCTGGATATTGTAAATGACAATATATCATGTGTGATTATCAATAAGGCTCCAATTTTCCTTATTGAGCTTTGTATATTAGTTGTACTATTTATATTCTTGATTATTTATATTTTGTTTAATGAATTTCCTCAATTTTGAATTATGAGATATTCATATGTTGTTTAAATTTGGAATTCAAACACAAGTTTGTTTGAATTCAATCATGCAACTTAAAGTTGTAATGTACTAACTCTCCTCTCTTCTCAAAACCCTAATTGAGCTAAGTGAGATGCAAGTTTATCGCACTCTCGAAACCCTAACCCTGTAAGGTGTCAAGAGAGAAACTTGTCCCCCTTCGATGCAGTTTTCTTTTAAAAGCGCGAAATTTCCCCAGAATGTTCGATGCAGTGCACATCCCTTTCTAAAATCTACCCCTCGATCGTTTCTAAACCTGGGACATTACACTTATTCCCCCAATAGCTTTTATAGCTTTGTTGGAATTTGGGAGAGAAGAACTTGGGCATCTTAGTGGTGTTCTTAGCCATTGCATTAGGTGCATCGGTTTGGGTTCTCTCCGGGGTTTCTATCTCATAGAGTGCGTGTTTGACCTTAGTGGTGTTCTTGCCTTTGTGGCTTTGTTGCCTTTGTGGTGTTGTAGCCTTTGTGGCCTTGTTGCCTTTGTGGTGTTGTATCCTTTGTGGCCTTGTCGTCTTTGTGGTATAGTAGCCTTTGTGGCGTTGTTGCCTTTGTGGAGTGTGTTAGCCTTTGTGGTTTTGGAGCCGGTTCTGGCGCGTTGGTGTCTTTGTGGCTTTGTTGCCGGTGTGGCGTGTTGTAGCCTCTTGTGGCCTTGTTCTTGACAGCTTCCGTGTTGTGGAGTTGCCTCAAGCTTGATACCTGGGAGTTTGCCCAAGCTTGTACGGGTTCAGTGACCACCCTCAAGGGTCCCTTAGTGGATCGAGGCTTTCCTCCTTGGAGGAAAGGCTCGAGGAGAATATGGTGGCCCTAGTGGCTCATTGGAGTGCCTCGTGCCTCCACACCGCTCCAACTGAGACGTAGCACCCTTGGGTGTGAACTTCGGGATACATCATCATCACCTCGTGCACCGGTTACTTCTCAACTCAAGCTCCTTTACCTATGTGCTTTACATTGTGATATATATCATGCTTGATGATATACCTATCTTGTTATCACCTTGTTGCTCATCATGCTAGCATAGGTTGTTGGTGCTCTTAGGAAAACCCCTAGTTGATAGGCTTTGAGCTAAACTAGTAAACATTTAGTAGTTTTATTCTGCCTAGTTTAGCTCTCAAGTAGAAGTTTTTATACACCGCCTATTCATCCCCCCTCTAGGCGATGTCCTAGTACATTCAACTGGCTAACAACAATAGAAGATGCAAAGGACATAGTGCGTACTTGCGATGCGTGTCAAAGATTTGCGGCAAAACCTCATTCTCCGGCAACAAAGTTGATGCCAATACCCTTGTCATGGCCTTTCGCCCAATGGGGTCTCGATATGGTGGGGAAGCTACATAAGGCGTGGCCAGGAGGATACGTATATATGCTTGTGGCTGTCGACAAGTTTACCAAGTGGATTGAGGAAAAACCAATAACTTCGCCAGATGCAGCATCGGTGGTAAGCTTCGTCAAAGGAATCGTTTTTCGATTTGGTGTCCCTCATAGCATTGTCACGTACAACGGCAACAATTTCACCTCCAAGGAATTCAAGGCATATTGCGCAGAGGTAGGCATCAAACTACACTTTGCATCGGTTGCGCACCCGCAAACCAATCGTCAAGTCGAGAAAGCAAACGGTGTCATTTGCAATGGCATCAAGAAATGATTGATAACACCTCTGGAGAAAGCTCGACACACTTGGCCAGAAGAGTTGCCTAGCGTCTTATGGAGTATACAGACAACAACCAATATAGCAACACAGGAAACCCCGTTCTTTTTGGTCCATGGAGTCGAGGCAGTGCTCCCAATAGAAATAGAACACAATTCTCCGAGAGTGGCGGAATATGATGAAGAAACTTCGAGAAAAGGACTAGAGAACGATGTCGACGCACTCGATGAAGCTAGAGATGAGGTGCTGTCAAGAGTCACTAAGTACTAGCAAGATCTGAAAAATTACCATAGTCGACGTTTGCGTCCAAGGTCTTTTCAAGTTGGCGACCTAGTTCTTCGACTTACCCAAGAAAGCCATGAAAAGTTTGAGTCGCCATGGGTAGGACCATACATCGTCACAGAGGTGATCGCAGGAGGAGCGTACAGAATAAAGGACAAGAAGACAGGGGTCGCAGAGCCAAATCCATGGAACGTGGCGCAGCTTCGGCGTTTCTATGCGTAGAAGTCACAATAGAGATATTCATGTAAACATACAATATACTGAAAAGCTCGCGAGTTTTCAGACGCACTCTTTTCCTTTCACGGCACCGAGTGGGGCTGAAAGATTTTTAATAAGGCGGGCTCGCGATGCTACAATATAGTAAAGATATTGGTGATATACATCTTTTTCTTCGATGGGCTTGGGGGCTTACAACTCACAAAATCGTCAAAATAGACTCGATCTTTACAATATATAAAACACACATTATTTGCCTTGGTTACAACACCTAGCAAGTAGTAAAAATACATACACCTATTGAAACACGCGAGGGCTAGAGAAGGAGAAACAAATAAATATACATAGTTCTCGCAATATACATACTTCTCGCAATATATAAGATATTTCTTTATTACAGGAAAACTCGACAGAAGGAAAAAATTCATTCATCTCCTATAAGATCATCTATGTTCACCCTTTCGCCCTCCGCAAGAGCACCCATGGAATCAACGTAATGGTTCTCGGTGAAGTACTCAGCATCCATCCGAAGAAGATCCTCAATCATCTTTTCGGCTACGGGTGTCACCTCGTCGTTGATCTTGTTGACGTTTCTCCTTCGTTTCTTTAATCTGGCATGGCAAAGATCAACAACGTTGGACATGTCCAACTTCGGGTGGCAGATTTGTAGCATGATCATAGCAAATCTAGCACCAGCCAGTAACTGGGCCTTCACGAAACCATGGATTCGATGCACACTTTTGAACTTGTTCATCAATTCAGGAAGAGTTTTTGGCTGAAGATTTCGAGGAAACATGGCGTTGTAAACCAAGGCCATAGTTTTGGTGCAGAATTCAAGATACTCCCGCACCTGAGCAGCTCGATCATGGAATCGTACAATTTGTCGGGTCCGGTCTGGGGAAGCCCAGAAGCTGGAGTTATTTTGTTGGGCAAGTCGAAGAAGAACCTCGGATCTCGCATCAACACGCTAATCTTCGGCAGTAGCATCCAAAAAGGAGCCTAATCATGTCAAGAAGTATAATGAGGATTGAAAAACTTGTACACAAATAAGGAAAAGAAGAACACAGGGAGGAACTCACCCGCCATATCCAGACTTGCGTCAGTCAGCAGGCCAAGCATATAATTTTCACGAGAGGTGGCCTTTAAGGCCTCGGTAACCGCGTATTCTTTCGATTTTAAGGATTCTTGAGCCTGCTAAAGAGCTATTTTCTCCCGCTCAGAAGATTTGCGGGATTGTTCCATGACAATAAGGGACTGTTTCTTCATGGCTTGGAGTTGTTGTCGAAGTTCCGTTAATTCTAAGTGATTTGAGTTAGCACACGAAGAATCGTCGAGGAAAACGTCGTCAGATATCTGTTTCGATCGAGACGTAGCAGGGGAAGCAGATGATGGTCCAGCAGTCTTAGAGTAATTATAAAACACCAACTTGAAGGAAGAAAAGGTCGACATCAATTACCAAGCAAAGATTCTTTCTTTTTCATTCATAAGTAGAAATATTTACATAACAGAGGATCCATTACAAAAAGACGACTCCTTGAGTCGACAAAGGCAGTCGTACATCTTAAAGATATCGACAGCTACCAAAAGAGAAAAAGAAAACAAATGGAGGGGTAAGTTGGTCTACTTGACCTCCGGCTTGGCGGTACTGGAGGAAGCAGCTGGTTTGTATCCGAGGAAGGATAGAATCTTCTTAGAATGCGGCTTAGCAACCTTCACCAACGATTTCAATTTCTCCTTGTTTATTCCCGACGTTTCACCAGCTTTCGCCTAGTCGATGTTTTGCTGGCTTTCGGAAACCAGGGCTATGGTCCCTTCAACTCCAACCTTTAAGTTCTCGTGCCGAAAAGCCAATCCAAGATCCTTCTCAGGAAGGACGCGCATGGTAAGCTCAGAGAAAGTATTTGGCTGCTTCGCCTTGGGGAAGAAGTAGGGGAAGAGGCGCATGAACGCGGCCCGCGCGTTAGCAATGCTGCTTCGCGCCAAATCCCCATGAAGCTCAAGGATAGAGAGGGTGTCGAGAAGATGGTCTTCCTCAGCTTCGTGAAGCCTGAAATCTTCACCCATCTTTCGTGCTGAAACAAGTTTCGAGTTCATCAATATATAAAGAGAGTCAACCTAAGATGAAGCTTAGAAAACAGGACTAAGGAACTTACTAACAAAGCGCCTGTTTTGAGATTCTAAGCGACCTATGATGGCTTCTTCACGCGCAATTTGTTGAGTCGTCTTCTCTCTTAAAGCGTTCTCAGCGTGACGAAGCCTCCGCCTTTTCTCGAGCCTTTTCGCTTTGTTCAAGCTTAATAGCAAGATCGTCAGCGCATTTGTTGGCTTTGACGAGAGCCTCTGAAAGGAGACAATGATGTCAAGATACAATATAGTCTAGCCGAGGAAAAGAAAAAATATATCATCCGCAAAGAGCAAGGTTTACCTTTCAAACCTTCAATAGTATTACGATACCCAATAAATTGGGTACCGAGATTGATGAAATGTTTCATCATAGGCTACAAAAATAAAGTCGAGAGGCGGGTTCAGAAGGGAAAAAGCTCGACAATTGGTAATAAATAAAAAACGAGACTTGACAAAATAAAAATAGTTGCAGAAGTGATCACGTCATCCAGAGGGGGAGTAGTCGAGCTTCCAGAAAAAGAGTCGTAGCTCTCGCCAAGTTAAATCCTTGGTCTTTTAGGCGAAGGGGCTCGGGGGCTGGCGATAGGAGTCGATGCTTCCTCATTGAAATATCGAGATTTCGCCTAGAGGGGGGTGAATAGGCAATTAAAAACTCTTACGGATTTGTCTTGTAAGAATGCGGAATTAAACTAGCGTTTTGATTACAAGCACAAACCCTAAATATGCTAAGCTCAACTAAGTGTAACAATAACAACTAGAGCTAAGCAAGATAGGCACAAGATATATGTAGCACAAGTGATAGCAAGATATATGTACTTCAAGCACGATGGCTATCACAAGGAAAGAGAGCTCGGGTATAGAAATAACCGAGGCACGCGGAGACGAGGATGTATTCTCGTGTTCCCTTCCTTTGCAAGAAGGTACGTCACGTTTGGATGAGTGGAGGTCCCACGAAGGATCCCCAAGGCCACGAAGGCTCACCCTTCCGAGCCACACCCACGAAGGATAATGACCCTTTCCTTATGGTTAGCTTTCCCTCCACTCCGGAGATGGTAATCTCCACAACCACTTCACAAGCTCCACGAAGGAGAAGCCCGGGCCTCTTCACAATCTTCCTTGAAGACATCACTGGAGCACCAACCACCAAGCCAACTAGGAGGTCTCCCTCCAAGAGTAACAAGCTCACGGTCTCTCACTCTAACTAATCGTGGTGGAGAGCTCAACACTATACACTATGCAATGATGCAAAGCAAGAACACTAGAGGTGTTCAAATCCTTCACACTCAAATCCCACCAAAGCAACAAATGCTAGGATGATATTAGAGAGGAAGAACAAAGAGGAAATCAACAAATAACTCCAAGATCTAGATCCAAAGGGTTCCCCTCACTTAGATGAGAGATGGATTGGTGGGGATTGTAGATCTAGATCTCCTCTCTTAGATCCCTCAAGAATGAGCAAGAATCATGGGGGGAATCAAGAAAGAGGGCACGTTCTTCAAAGGCAACAATGGAGGAGAGAGAGTGGAAGAACTTATTCAGCCCAAGGTGGAAGAAGGGCTATTTATAGCCCAAGAGCAAATATAACCGTTGGGGAAAAGTTGGGCTGAGTCAATGGTCGAGGAAGCCGGTCAACCGGGCCTGGGACCGGGCGGTCCGGTTCAGGACCCGGTCAGACCGGGCCACAGACCGGACAAGCCGGTCCAAACCGTACCACAGGCCGAGCCAGCACCGGGCGAAGCTGGAAGACTTACTGGATAGTGCCCGGTTGGCACCGGTCCAGGGGCCGGTTTGAACCGGGCCATCCGGTGGGACGACCGGTCACGCCGGGCGAGAAACTGGGCCAGCCGGTTCCATGGCCGGTCCAACCGGACCACATACCGGCCAGGGGAAAAACAGCTTTTCTTCATTTTAAACAGAAAATGCTCCCGAACTCCGATTGACATGAAACTAATTTTGTTGGAAAGATAACGATAAATATTTTTTGAATGGGAAAGGGTCCAAAGACCCTAGAAGCTGCTAGTATTACCGAGGCGGAGAGTACATTTTGCAGAAAAACCCCCACAGAACAGGGGATTTCTGGATAAGGACATAAATTTACAGAAAGGATCCTAGAAAGATTGTAGGAAAAGCAATTAGGTCCTTCCTTGTCAGCTCCGCGCCTGAAGGTCGTCGATGCATCGCCCAACCACAGAAGAGACACCGGCGCCGGGGACGAACCACTTGGTCCGGCGTCGTGGCTGGAGCAGAAGGCCTTCCCCTCGGACTGCTTGGTCTCTGGGAAGGAGATGGAGAGGAGGGTCGCCTTTCGACCATAAGGTGCAGAGGCAGGGCGGCGATGGCTACCGGCATCGGTCCTCCGCTGATGAACTCCAAGATCAAGGCCAAACAAAGTCGATGACCAGTCCTTGGCCACCATGTGAAAGCTCGAAGTAGTAGCAAATGATTTGCCAGCCGCCACCAACTCCTTACCTCCGTCGGTGCCCTGCCCCTCGCCCCCACGGCCGGATAAAAGGACACCAAAGAGAAGAAGATGTAGTAGCTAGAGGAAGCGTTTATTGACCGAGCTCGTCGCAGTAACTCCGCTGGGCGCCCACCATGGACGCGAGCGGCGAGCCACCCCGATATGTTTCCCGATGTGGCGCCAGCACGCCGAGAAGCACGAGCTCCAACCCACCTTATTCGTCGAGATGCCTGCGTCGAAGTTGCGCCGCAGCCCTCGCCACCAGAGCCACACCGCCGGCACCGCCCAACAACAGGATGCACCAGATCTGGTGAGAGAGAGCTGGTGACCTACTCCAAGACACCACTACAGGACAACTACTACAACCTACATCTACGTCGGCACCTTTCCGTCGCCATCTTCGGCCGGCAGAGCCGCCGGAGAGGGGCCAGGATCGGCCCGGAGGAAGGGAGGGGACTCTCAACTACTGTTCACAGTATAGAGAGAGGAAGGGGGAATGAGCGCTTCCCTACGGAGGATAACGACAAATAGAACCCAAGAAAAACTAGAATATGGAGACTCCTCACAGAATATTTTAGATGATCTTAGAGAAGGAGTCTCCCACTGACGTGGGCATTACCCTTCGGGTAACCGACATTGCCCTATCTTGTACAACCTAGTTGGAGGCCCATGAAGACACTTGAAGGCAAGGCGGGCCACTTGGACGGCGCACCAGAAGGTTCCTTGGCGGGCAAGACAAGGAAGGAGCCGAACAAGGAAAGTTTAGATTTAGAATTACTGTAAATCTATCTCAGCCGAACCCTTCGGCACCCCATTGTAACCCAATATTTTCATAATCAAGATCAGACAGGCAGGACGTAAGGGTTTTACCTCATCGAGGGCCCCGAACCTGGGTAAATTGCTCTCCCCGCTTGTCTGTGAACCGATGTCTCGTGTCAGCCTAAAGGATTCCATCAACCCTAAGCCCCAATCGAAGGGCATTGCCGAGGAGTACCCTCGACAATTGGCGCCGTCTGTGGGAACCCTGTCGGCACAAGATCGGTCATCGGCAGATCCAGTCATGTCATCAGCAGCTTCATCGACACCGTCATCGCCAAGCCTGGGAAGCCCGATTCGCTTCGGCCCCTATGAATTCACCCCGCATAGCGACTCATCTCGCTCAACCTTTTCTGATCTACAAGGAAACATGGAGATGACCTTCGACAGCGTGCACTACAACATCAACTCAGAAGGAGTCCTTCGACTGCTGGAACCACTCACCTCCAGATCGTCAGGTCCAAGCACGTCGTCATCAGTCGACCTTTCGGCTGGTTTGATAGGCTCAACGAACTCGCCCGTGCCATCGACTCCTCGTTCGACGTCTTCCATGTCGGTTGGATATGACAATCCCACACCTTCGGAGATGACTTCGTACTACTGCTTGAACTGTGATACCAGGCACGGGCTAGGGTCAAGCGACACACCGTTCATCTGCAATGCCCCGTACTCATCGGGAGAGGACAGTGTCGACAGCATCGTCCAAAGTACCACCCGAAGAACGGAGCACCACCAGGTTTTTGCTGCCAATAACACGAGGAACAGGGGGACGGAGATCACACCCCCCGCTCCAGCAGACGAGCAAGTTTTGAGAACAGCACCAGTAACAACAACAGCGATTACACCATCGCAGAGGAGGAGTGGGCAGCAGCCAGGGCAGCCGTGCTTAACAACATGCCGCTCCCTGCAGGAACCATGGTTGGGACCCTCAACACCTACCGCTCCATATTGGAGAAAAACCGGGAGCGACTATCCAAAGAGCAAGCCACCCTCGAGAGACGCCTATCCGCGGCAGACCAATCTAGTGAGCGACGGAGAGGCTCGCGAGGAAGCGCCTCTCGAAGCACTCAAGGGGCAGGCAAGCACCGATCAAGATTATCTAGGCTCTCGGAAGATGACGCCAGAGAAATAACGTCAAATCTGACCAAGTCCTTTATGACCACGGACACCGCGGGCATGCCACGACCAAAAACCGTCGCGGGGGCGACTGCCAATCTCGCTGCATACCTCATCAATCAGCGCCCTGAAGGTTCCATGGCTCAAGCCCATCGAGGTGCCCTAGAAAGTCTCGCAATATTGGGAGACAGTCTGGTCCCGCGGAAGGAAAAGACCACGTTGCAGGCTAGTGGCTCAAAGCATCATGCGAGAGATGCTCGAGATGAAATCACCCAGAGCAGAATCGACAAAGCAAGGCGACGACGCGCCGCTAGGGAGGAATATGACAGTGATTCTTCGGATGAGAGTCAGGAGAACAACGGCAAACTAAGGGGAGCTGATTGTTTAAGCTACAAAATCCGCGAGGCGATGCCACCCAGAAAGTTCAAACCCACCTCTACTGACGCTGCCAAATACAATGGGCAGAAGGAGCCAAGGTCCTGGATAGACGACTATTTGCAGACTGTGATTCTGCACAAAGGAAATCAGATAGTAGCAATGCAATGCTTGCAGCTTTACCTGAAGGATTCAGCACGAGCTTGGTTAAGAGGCCTGTCAAAGGGTTCCATCAAATCATGGGACGACCTAGTAGACGCCTTCGTTGCCAATTTCCAAGCAACATACAAAATGCCCGTCGGGATTGAGGAATTACGGCATTGTCAGCAAAAGCAAAAGGAATCGATGCGCGCGTACATCGGGAGATTCACCAAGCTCCTAAACGCTGCCGAAGATGTTTCTGTCGACAGAGCAATCGATGCCTTCAGCGATGGCATCCGACGTGAAAGCTACATAGAGGAACTCGGGCGCAAAAAGCCAAAAACCATAACCAAGTTAATGGAAATCGCCAATAGCTGGGCTGATGGCGAGGACAACGTACGAAAGCCGCGACAGCGCAGTGACGACGAAGACGATGACCAGCCGAAGCACGACTCGGGTGGACGAAGGGATCGCCACAAGAAGAGGAAAAACCGCAGCTATGACGATAGTAACCTGGTAGCCGCAGGATACTCTGATAGGAAGGATGATCGGTATGACGACAGACGAGACGATCGGCAGGACGGCAATCAGAACAACTTTGTAAACCGTGGCAACTACAAATCAAGACCACAGAGGACTCCCGAACTACCCTACGCCGAGCAAATCAACGCTCCCTGTTACTTGCACTCGTACGTTGATTCTAAGGACAACAAAACGAAGTCAAGCCACCTGCTCAGAGATTGTAGGCAGTTCATTGACATGCAGAAACTCATCCAGCAGCAGCAACAACCACCACCGCCACCACCACCACCTCCACCGCAGCATCAGGTCCAGCAGGCACAACCTCACCAACCCAATGAGGCGTTTCCACCACCACGTGGGCAGATGAGCATGATCCACAGGGCAGGCGTTTCAAGGAGATAAATGAAGAAGCTCACCCGAGAAATCAATCTGGCAGAAAGTATCATGGCAAACATCCCTGAGTATGTCGAGTGGTCGTCTCAGAACATAACGTTCAGACGAGCAGATCACCCAATGACCATACCAAAACCAGGACACGCCGCCTTAGTAGTCGAGGCACAAATCGGGGGGTTCAAGATGAGCAAAGTTTTCATGGATGGTGGAAGCGGATTAAATCTGATATTTGTCGACACAGTCAAAAGTATGGGGATCACCATGAGAATGCTAGAAGAAACAGACACCTGTTTTCATGGGATTCTCCCTACTTCACCGGTGGCAAAGTTTACCTGAACGTCGTATTTGAAAAAACCCGACAACTTCAGGAAGGAAAAGATCGAGTTCGAAGTCGTGAATTGGGAATCGCAATATCACGCTATACTCGGGAGACCATCTTATGCCAAGTTCATGGTTGTACCGCACTACGCATACCTCAAGCTGAAAATGCCTGGGAGCAATGGGACAAACATCACAGTCTATGGAAGTTTCTCACGCTCGGACAATTGTGATCGCGACTTTCAGAGGATTGCTGCAAAGTTTGGGCTGATACAGGAAATTACTGATCTCCCTTCCAAGTCATCGCCACGTGATAATAAGGAAGAAGAACGCGTCAGAGGAGCGAAGAAGAAGCCAGCCGACCTTGCTCTGGAAGCTTCGGCAGCACAAACTTCGGCAGCACAAATTTCGGCAGTTGATGGCACAGCAGTCATAGTAGACAGCAAGACATTGGCAATTGCCGCCGAGACCCCTGGTGAAATCAATGACGCTTTGATAGCCACTAACGCGGTGGAGAAGCTGGAAGATAAGCAGAACCCTTTACTTTCTTAAGCAGTTTACTAGTGTTTAGTTTTCCCTTTCTTTTCAAACAGGGCTCTCCCTTTTTCGCCCTTTAGTCCCATGTTTCTGTTATTAATGAGAACTTAAGTTTTGATTCCTTGAAAAGCATTGCAGTAATTCGGAGCACCTAAACCGCATCATCGTAAACCTTGCTTACGCCCCTTGGCGAACGACGGTGCAATGTAGTACGCGGCAAAAGATCGTGCTCTGAAAAAGCCTCTACGAGTGCTACAGGATGCAAAATAAACAAGGACACTAACACTTCCCTCTGCTATAGATGCCTCTACGAGCGCCGTAAATAGCAAGAGGTTGGAAAGACATATAACACAACCCACGTTCGATATTTCACTTATGGAAATACCATAGAACAACGGGCTCATCGGCAGAGTTAATGCACCCGATATATTCGGGAGCTGCTCTCCGAAGATACATCGGTTGAAAGCAAAGTTGCACATACAACGGGTTTAGCAAGACCTGCAACACGAGCTGATCACTCAAATAATTTGCTGACCAACGAATACACATGCGTTTAAACGGGCAATTAAGATTTGCTCCTTCAAAATTTGCCAACGGCATTGACACGGTAAAAGTACATATACATGTATATACCGAACAAAAAGTTTCAACTATGCAATCCAAACGCTTGGACAAAGTAGCCAAAGTAACTATTTACAATAAAAAGTTAACCCTGAATTACTCTTGCGGAGTCTCTCTTTCTTCAGGTACCTTTGAATCATTTTCAAGCTTGTCGACAATTATATTGGCGGGCAACAATACTTTCGGGTACAGTGTCTCCAAATCACCAAATGCGTTGGCAATAGCCAGCAGATTCGCCGAAGGATAACGTGCAAGGACAAGGGCAAGTGTAAATCTGGCCCCTGCAAAAACCTGAGCTTGCACCAAGTCTCGAATCTTCTTGGTATTCCCAAATTTCGACATCAGAGTCAACAGCGTAGGAGGGACCGCGTTCAAAGGGAACATCGTCCTCCAAATTACCCTTAGGGCTTTGTAGCACTTGTCGAAGAAATGGTGGACCTGCTGGACCCGATCTTGGAATTGTGCGACAGCTGAAGCTTTCGAGTGCTCCCTCCAGAAAATTTCTTTGGCTGATGACAGCTGGGTCAATGCGTTCACTCGCTCGTGAATCCTCTTGTTCTCTTCAGCACGGTTCAGAGCTATGACTAGCAAAGGAATCAACAGAAAGATCAGGCAATGCGTTTTTTGACAAAGAATAATGAGCACAAAGACCAGGGAACTTACAGTTCAAACTTTCAGTGGCCTTATGAAGTTCAGTAAGAGCATAGCGCTCTACGTCGGCCGCAATCTCGCCCTCCTTCTTGATAATGGCAGCCAAGGCATAGGTACTGCGCAGATCTTTTTCCATCTACGCGATCCGATCCTTTATACGCTGGATTCGATCATCTTCAGAAAGAGCACCCGAAGAATCGTCAACAAATACAGGCACTGGGAAAACCTGCAAAGAACAGCGTCAAAGGCATGATGGATCGCTTCGCATCAACATCAGAAGGTACTCCCATCGGGAGGGTGCAAGTGAAAATATCATAACAAGGGTGTACTAGCAACATTGCTAGCATGGAGTTTATTACAGACATAAGTTTTGCGACAGAACATTGTTTCACATCAACTCAAAAGAGAAGTTTGTTACAAAAATCAAGGGGCTTGGGTCTGAGTCGATAAACTGGGGCCAGCCGATGTTTTCCTTGATGAAACCAGCTCAAGGAGCTGGCGTGCACACTTAAGGGCTGACGTTTTGAAGATGCTTAAATCAGTGAACCACCCATCTTGCTCTTTCGGCAGCTCCCTAGACATCTCTTCGATATCGGCCTTGAAGCCATGACCCATCATAAGTTGGAAGGCTAGGAGGGCACCATAGGTACGCGAACTGTGTTTGAATACCTCGATAACCTCCTTGGTGTCGACTGCGAAGGCATCGATCAGCTGCCCTAGAGTCTTGTCTTGACTGATCTTGGGGAAGATCATTGAGTGCATCCGCGCCATGGCACCTTTGCCCTTTTCAAGAAGCTCCCGTGTAAGCTGGTGGGAGGCGAGAGTCATCGACACACCGTTCGCCGGAGAGTTGTTTGGAATCTTGTCCAAGGCATTGGCAGAAATGTCGGCGGCCTCTGCAAGAGAATAAAATAGAAAAGATTACTGACAAATAATCGAATTCATAAGCGCAATAATCGACAGAGAAGCATAAAAGAAATTACCAAGCAAAGCCAAGGAAGACTGGCGAAGAAGTTCATCTTTTTCAGTCACCCGAGCCTCCGCGACCAGCCTAGACGCTTCCTCTTCTTTCAGCTTCTCCTTCAGCTTGCCCAGTTCCTCCTTCAGGGAGTCGACCTCTTGTCGAGCTGCGGCGGCTATTTTGACTGCGCCGTCCAGCTTTGAGGAAGAAGATTTGACTTCCTTCTGCAGCCGAACCTTGTCTGCCTCCAGGGAAGTAAATTGGGAGGCGAAGGCCTCCAAAGAAGATATAACGCCCCGCAGGTCCTTAAGGAAAGGGGAAAAACAGATGTTTGACAAAGAATCATTAAACAAGGCACATTCAGGGAAATTCGCGTTGTAATCGAAAAAGACTTACAGGTTTTCCTGAAGGAGGGGTCGTGGCGGCAGCAGTTGAAGGGACATCTTTCCCCCTAGAGAGGGAGGAAGCAGTCGATACCTGGGCCGCGGGGGCTGCCATAGGAGCCAAAGCTTCGGAAGCCGCGACGTCCAGCGGAGCGGTGCCGGATTTGGCCTTCTTAGACGGAGGTTCGATGAAACCCTCGTCACTGCGAAAGGAAATGGTTGACAAGAATTATGAAAGAAATGCGAGTGATAAAGGCAAAGTACGAATTCTAGGAAGAAGGCGCTTACATGTCGAAAAGATCGTCTTCATCGGCAAAGCCGCCGGTTGATCTCTTCGCGGGTGAAGCTATGGTCTCCTCCACAGCTGCATTAACAAAGGCATCACGATCAGCGTCGTCATCACGCACTGATCCCACTGTGTCGCAAGCATCATTGGCTGAGGAAGGAAGATCGGTGTGGATAGCTTCAGAATCTATCGGGTCATCGTGTTCGTTCTTTGGGCCCGTGTACTCGGCAGTATGAAAATCAACAGGGGCTGAGGAACCTCTTCCCTCGGAAGTATCGTTTGGCAAATCATGCAGGTTTCCGGAAACTATGGGGATCTGTCGAAGAAAGGAATGAATAAGAACAGTAGTAGTTGTGTCGACAAACTGGAGCAGGGTAACAAGACTATGAGAAGAAAAATTACCTCTGACGGTGGATGATCGGCATCAAGAGGAGAATAAGAAGATATCAACGGGATCGAGTCTTCCTGACTAAAGAGAGTAAGGCGACGAACTTCATCAAGCAGCTCCTTTTCTGATATTTCAGCAATGTTTATCCTGGTTTCATCCTTTGGACCCGAATACAACCACATCGGACGAACCCTGGCCATGACTGGTTGGACTCGACGTTTCAAGAACACCGTGGCCACCTCTGTGCCGATCATAGTTTGACAATCGGCTTCTTTGATCCGAAGGAATTTGGAAAATAACTCATTGGCTGCTGTCCTTTCGTCGGGAAAGAGGATGTTCTTCCAAGAATGCTTAGGCTTGGCTTCAAGGACGTCGGCAAAGCAAGGAAGTTGGGACTCGGTTGTTGAGGAATCCTTAACATAAAACCATTTCATTCTTCACCCTTGCACGGATTCTCTCATTGGGAAACTGAAATAGTTAACCTCTAAACGGACAACGAACCCCACTCCTCCAATGACGAAAGATCCATTACTACTGTTGTATCTTTTTACAAAGAAAATCTTCTTGCACAACCCAAAGTGAGGCTCGATGCCCAAGAACGCCTCGCAGAGGGTGATGAACACATCAACGTGGAGGATTGAATTAGGGGTGAGTTGCCACAGTTGGATTTCGTAAGTCCGCAGAAGACGATGAAGGAATTCGTGGGCAGGAAGCGAGAGACCCCGATACAAGAACGATAGGAACATCACGGTAAAACCAGCAGGGGGATTGGGCCGAGAAATCGCACCTGGAAGAATCACATTCCCCTCGTCGGAGGAGATTAACCCGAGGCTTCGGGCCCTCTTCTCATCACGCTTCGTGATGGAGGACGCTAGCCAATCTCCGGGTTTGTCTATCGAGCTTGGCGGCGCTGGCGGCGCCGGAGCTGGGGGAGGAGCATCTGGAGCGCTTCTCTTCGGAAGATTCGAGGAGGCCTTGGCGGCGGCGCCACCGCTCGTGGAGCTGGCGGCGGCAGCGAGGCTCTTCTTCTTCACCATTGCAAGATCTGGAGAAGATCTGAAAAGCGGTGGTGGCGGCGCAGCGGTTGTGAAAGAGAGAGGAAGAAGAATGACATGAAGATGCTACGGTGAATATGGGAGAAGACTAAAGATTTTGTCCTATGAAGATTTTAAGAAAGGGAGAATTTGAGGTTTGCGTGGGCACGTGTCGTTGCTGCCAGTTCATTAAGGGGGCCTTTTTTCCATCAGTAATTGCGGAAATCAAGGAGGCGCCTTGGTAACCGTACGAGAAAGGTGGATATTACTTAAAAATAGGGCCAGGCAGAGGAAAAATGGGCCCAGCAGGTCACGTCTTGTCAGTCAAAATCAAAATGCCAGTAACGTCATCGGTGACGTCATGAGGAATGCTCGAAGCATTCGAAGGAAAGGAAAAGGTCTCGGATGGTGAACTTGAGTCTATGCACGGATTGCGAGCATCCGCACTTAGACTCGGGGGCTACTCCGATCGGGAGTGCTGGATGCGCACACGATAAAATGAGGACTCGAAGATATTCCTATGGAGAAACGTCTGAAGAAAAAGATGGTTGCTCAGCTCGAGTCTGCACCCGGTTGCAAGCGCCTGTGCCCAGACTCGGGGGCTACTCCCATCGGGAGCGCTAGACGCGCACCCGACAGAACTTTTTTGCACTCCAGGATCATGCCCGGGGACTTGATTCTGTGTAGGGTAACATTGTTTTGCCATCGGCAGTTAACCAGCAAAAGTTGGGCACGTTACCCATTATCCCTTACGCGCGGAAAATATATCGGACGACCTATGAAGACTTGCAGAAAAACTTCGGCAGAGCAAAACGTTAGAGTGGTACAACTTGAGTCTACGCACGGATTGCAAGCATCCGTACCTAGACTCGGGGGGCTACTCCCATCGGGAGCGCTGACGCGCACCCGACAGAAGAAGATGATGCTGATTCAAGATGAACAAGAACAATCAAGGAGAAGAACGTTAAGAGGAGGCATGCTTTAGTCTCTACCCGAACTATTTTCGTCTAGACACTCGGGGGCTACTGACGTGGGCATTAACCGACATTGCGCTATCTTGTACAACCTAGTTGGAGGCCCATGAAGACACTTGAAGGCAAGGCGGGCCACTTGGAAGGCGCACCAGAAGGTTCCTTGGCGGGCAAGACAAGGAAGGAGCCGAACAAGGAAGGTTTAGATTTAGAATTACTGTAAATCTAGTCGTACACAGTTAGACCTCTTGAGACCTGGCCTCCTATATAAAGGCCAAGAGAAGGGTTGCCGAGGGACATGATCAATCATAGCAATCTTAGCCACCAGAAGTCTAGAGCTAGGTCGCCGCAGCACTTAGCCTCTCGACGAGATCTCAGTCGAACCCTTCGGCACCCCATTGTAACCCAATATTTTCATAATCAAGATCAGACAGGCAGGACGTAAGGGTTTTACCTCATCGAGGGCCCCGAACCTGGGTAAATTGCTCTCCCCGCTTGTCTGTGAACCGATGTCTCGTGTCAGCCTACATGATTCCATCAACCCTAAGCCCCAATCGAAGGGCATTGCCGAGGAGTACCCTCGACACCCACCGTCAAGAAACGGTGAAGACGTCCAAACTCGAAAACGCAATAGAAGATGCATCGGATTCCGTTTTCGATAAACTTGGGCTTGTTGTAAAGTTAGCAACAAGCTCAAGAACCTCTCACCGAGAAACACCAAGAAGCAATAGGGATATGCAAAGTATGCAAAGGATTGAGCTCCCTAAGACGATGTGATCAAGTTACCCAACCGAAAGCCCCTCTTGATAGTGCGGCTATCTATCATAATCCGGTCTCCCATCAACCACCTTGAGACCGGTAAAAGAAAAACCTAGTAAGGCCATACCTTTGCTTTGCGCATCCCGCTTGATCTTGATGATAATTCTTCATGCTCCACTCAGGCCAGAATTCCACACTTGATCATCGTTACTTCGTGAAGACTCACAAATGCTCCTCCATACACTATGATGGGAAAGATCCATTGATGTACATCTTCACATGTCCATTATCATCAAATGGATAGCAAGCTTCAAGCATATGATCCTCTCGAGATGCTCAACTTGAACTTGACCAACTCAACCTTGATGACGACCACTACTTGCCATCATCTTCTCATGGGCATACCACGTGACTTCACGTGGCACATTCTTCATAATTCATGTGTTGACCAAACTTGAATCTATTCTTCACTCTTTGTATTGGTAAACCTTGTATCTTCTCATGCTCTATCATACTATCTCGATCGATGATCTTGATGCCAATATACAAGGTGTATCTTTATCTTCATGGCATCCATACTTGAATCCAACACATGGAATACAAGTAGTATCTACGGAATATTCCTTCATACAAACTCAATGAAAACATTAGTCCATAGGGGTTGTCATTAATTACCAAAACCACACATAGGGGCAATGTACCCTTACACTCATCATGTTGCCGAGGAGAGGAAGGTTCTTCGGTAGCATGGTGCGCTTCAGAAAGAACTAAGGTATTTGACGTACTCGTGGGAGCCGTCACATTAGCAGCAGGTCTTCTTCTTCGCCACTGTCAGGGAAGCAAACTGAGGATATTTACAAAGAACATGCAAAAATAAGGAATAGCGAAACTTACGAGCTAAGAGCATCTCCAACAGACGCTGTAAAATTTGGCGCGCTAAACCTCCCTTCCGCCACGCTGTAAACGGTTGGCGCGCGTCTGGCCAAACTTTGCTCCGCCGAACGCGCCAAAATGCAGCGCGTGCGCGGGCCGTAAAATTGGCCCTCCGGCGGAGGCGGCAAAATGCAGCGCGCGCGGCCACGCGAACGGCTAGTTTGATTGTATATCGTTCAAAATGAATCAAATAAATTACAAAAATTTAACTGAAAATTACGAAATATATTAGAAGTTCGACAAACACCCACATTTTATTTAAATTAAACTAAATAATCTACTTTGAGTCCTCCCAGTCGTAGTCCGACGATCCGCTAGCCGAAGTCGTGTCGGAGACCGGAGTGGTCGTCCACTCGAAGGAGGAGGAGGAGGTGGGCACGTTCGTGGACGGTCCGACGCCTCTCTTCTTCTCCTCCGCCCTCCTCGCCCTCCGTGCCGCCTTCTCCGCCCTCTCGGCCTTCCTCTTCGTCGACTCAGCGCGCCGCTTCTCGCGGTCGGCCTTCTTTTTCGCCGCCGCCTTCGCCTCTTTCTTCTGAGCATAGAAAGCTTCCATGGCGGCGACGTCCTCCGGGAACGCGCGCGCCCACTCGAGGCGGAGGCGCTCGTCCTGCTCCGCGACACGCAGGTGCTGCTCGAGCTCGCGAGCGCGCCGCCGCTGCTCGAGCTCGCGAGCGCGCCGCCGCTGCTCAGTCGTGACGGCCGGCGATGGCGGCGCGAGCATCTCCGCCTGCTCGCGTGTCCAAACATCGTTGAAGTTCATTTGCCGGCGCGGCCGGCCGAGGCGCCAGGCGACGGCGTCGTAGGCCCGCGCCGCCTCGTGCGTGGTGCCGAATGTTCCGAGGCAGATACGCTCCTCGCTGGAGCGGATCTCCGCGTCGAAGCGGCTGCTCGGCCGCGCACGAACGTCGCGGTAGCCGGAGGCGGAGCGCCGGCGCGGAGGCATTTTGCCGGAGTCGGAGGCAGAGCGCCGGCGCAGGAGGCAGAGCGGTGGAGAGAGGGAGAGGGAGAGACGGAGGCGCGGACACGCGGAATGTTCAGGCGGCTGGTGTGCGCGTGCGTGTCGCGTTTATAGCGTGCGCGGCAGCCAACGCGCCAACTTTCCCGCGCGGGCGCGGCAAAGTTTTTCGCGCGCTCGCCTTTTTACCGCGTCTGCTGGGGGTTCGCGCGGCCGCCCGCGCGCGCTAAACCGGCGGTTTTTTTGCCCCACACCCCTTTTACAGCGTCTGTTGGAGATGCTCTAATAATAGCGTCGTCGTAAGGGCATAAGCCACCCTCTTCTTCGGGAGAAGTTTCCGCGGCAGGTGACCCAATGGGTTTGGAGGTGGCGGAATCTTCGACTTCATCCCTCTTCCTTTTATTCTTGGGAGAAACAGCAGAAGGAGGAGAGCGCACTGATTCAGAAGCCTTGGATTCTGTTTCTTATTTGGAAGAAGTCGCGGATTTGTGAGATCCCGCGACTTCACTTTCAGGACGCAAAGCTCCCTGTGAGTCGTCGATAACAACGGCTCGTTCATCGACTCTCCACCTTTAGGTAAGGGAGGTAGAGAAGACAGGACTTGATGGTTCTGTAGAAGGAAAAGTTAACACCAGAGGAAAGTTAAGCAAGATAGCAGTCGACAAAATAGAAACTCGAGAGACAAGTTACTTACTTTGGGGAGGGCGTTGGTGCCGCTGTATGGTTCCACGTGACAAGAGGTTGGAACTGTGTCTTTCTTGCTCTGCGACGAAAAACGTCGGACAAGCTTCTCCAAATCCTTCACAGAAAGATCCTTGATTATGTGGTCGACATCTTTTTCGCCAGCATACATCCAGAGGGGGTTTTTGCGAGCCTGTAGAGGCTGCACCCTGATTCTAAGGAAGTGCGCAGTAATCTGAACACCTGACAGTTCTTTACCGCGGGTGTTCTGAAGCTCATGGATGCGCTTCATCAGCGCATTTGTCGCCATCTTCGCGCCGAAGGATTTTTGCACCACCATCAAAAGGCGCGACGTTGTATTCCTGCGAGTCGATGTACTCCTCGCGGATGTATAGCCATCTCCTGCGCCATCCTTGTACGGAGTCGGGGAATTTGACGTCGAAGTAATCGATGTCGGGACGGATGCAGATAACAACACCACCTACATTGTAGGCGGTGTTGTGGGAGTTGTTGTGGCAAAGATAAAAGATGCGTTTCCACAGGCCCCAATTTGGATGGGTCCCGAGAAAGCATTCACACAAGGTGATCAAGATGGAGATATGGAGGATGGAATTGGGAGTTAGCTGGTGTAGCTGCAGCCCATAGACAAAAAGTAATCCACGGAGGAACTCGTGGATGGGAGTGGACATGCCGCAGATGAGGTGGTCGATGAATGTTACCCGGTATCTGATGCGAGGTGTCGGGAAGCTTTCCTCCCCGGGAAAGATCATCCCCTCTTCCTTCTTCATCAGCCCAAGCTTCTTGAGCATGTTCACATCCTGGTTTGAGATCTTGGATCTCTCCCATCCAGAGATCACAAAATCTTCTGTCGCCATGTTGGTTCCTCGAGCGGTGTGCCTGAGGAGTTTGGTGCGTGGTGGCATTCAAATAAGTGGTGGAGGAAAGTAGAGATGAGAAGTAGTGCAACGAGCTTGGGGGAACACAATGGAGCTTTTTGCAGAGAGGGGGAAAAATTGAGCGGCGCAGCGAAGGGAAAGGTTGAGGAAGAAGGAGATCATTTATACCAAGAACGTGATCCGTCACGCCGTTGGATAAAAAGGAAATGAATCTGATGCCTTACACGTGTAATCAAGGGTATAATTGTATATTTACTGAGAAGTTACTGGGCATGTGCCATAGCACGCGTGCCAAGAAAAATGGAGGACGTGTGTCCCCACTTGCATAACGTGTCAAGCGACGCAGTGTTAGGGGTCTACAGGTTAGTGACAGGACAGAACCCGCACCTTCCCAATACAACGATCGTGGCCATCGTCAACACTGATGTCACCATAAGGGAAATTTCGACTGCAGTTCTTTGAAGATTAGCGACAAAAGAGTATTAATAATGCAGATAAGATAATTTCGGGAGCCTTTGATCAAATACAAGTTTTTGTTCAAATGCTCGGGGGCTACTTTTTGTAGGAAGATTGATATGGAGTTGATTCAAAAGATAGCAAAGGTGAGCCTACAGTCAAGTATAAATACTCAACTGTAGCCTCGGGGGCTACTCCCATCGGGAGCGTTGGTCGCGCACCCGATAAAGATGGGAAATATAAAAATTGTCAATATAGCGACAAGATGGTAAAAAGATGAGCCTACAACCAAGCACAAGCACTTGGTTGTAGCCTCGGGGGCTACTCCCATCGGGAACGCTTGTTGCGTACCCGATGAAACTGAAGGAGTCAAAATAGGTATATTTTGAGTTATAATAATAACTCTTCATATAGTACCATCGGGAGGACAAGATAATAAGTCATCATATGACTCGAATAAATGTGCCATTCCAATAGCCGAAAAGGCACTCAACAATATATTCTCAGAGCGCTTCAGTCGTGATTAAATCTCTGAATGTTGTAATACTTTACGAAGGTAAGACCCCGGGATCCGTCCTGTGTGGCGTGGTATCGCACATGAATACGCTCTGCTACTTTTTTCCGTATCAACAGATGCGAAGAAAAATCCTAACGGACGCGTTAGGTACTCGATAAAATATGACTGGAATTCGGCATATGGTAAGACCTTAAGCGGCACATGTCGAATTATGTCATTATACCGAGGTCAGGTCCAGGGACTTGACCTTGAAGTAGGTTTTTGCGGGATTGACACGAGAGCAGTTAACTGGTACCTGATCCGTCAGATGAACCAGCCCCATCTACCATAATCCCTGTACAATATATGATTATTTTATAAAATTATTCAGTGACTCGAAAAAAATATGTGTTAATTGTATTGATGGAGATTTTACTTTATTCTTCGATTAAAGGAAAATCTCAGGGGCTACTGACATAGGCATCCCCAATGGGCCTACCGAAGATGGTACCCGAGGTTTACTGAAGGCCCATGAGTCGATGAATATGAAGCTCGGAAGCCCAATTAGTTGTTGATATGGAAAGATAGAATTGTATTAGGAATAAAGAGATTTGTAACTTTACGGGTCAAACTCAAAGAGTCTCCCGGAATCTGTAACTTGTGTAATACGAAACCCTCGGCTCCTCCTCCTATATAAGGGGAGTCTAGGGACGAAGAGATGATCGATTTCATTGTCAACGTAACCCTAGTTTTCTAGCAGTCGAGTACTTTTCCGGCTGAAACCCTCGAAATCTACTTGCCCTCTACTTCCACGAAAACTCTAGTCTACAATCCGTAGGCGTCTACAACCCTAGTCTACAACCCGAGTCGTTCTATGCATCATCAACAGACTCCGCCCACACACTAGCAGAGTCACCCTCTCCCTCCAAGCATGTCGCCCAGAACCCTAGGGTTATGGATTTCGGTGAGGTGAACCATGTCATTGCAGCTCCTCTGTTCCATATATCCAGGCCCAGTGAGGAGGAGGGTATGGATGAGGACTCCACATCCCTCTTTTCAGTTTGTGCTAGGTGAAAGTTCTTTATTTTTCTTCTGCATTTTTGTATGAGGCGAGAATGCTCAAAAGATTGACACCTTCCTTTTCACCGTCCACAGGATGATATAGTCATGTACTTACACTGTAGAGGTAAAGGTTTGTGGCACTGCTTGGAATTCAAGATTCAATTGCGAGATTGTTGAGGGTACTAGTACCTATATGAAGGATTTGTTGTCCTGCATTGTTGGAACTTTCTGTTTTCCTTTCTGCTCAGAGGGAAAAAATATTACTTGAGTGCTTTAACTGCATTACTGAAGAATTTATTTTTGTGTCAAGAGATGAAGAATGCATGAAAACGTACCCAAATTTTCATTAGAATAAAAGGGGCGGGTTGATCATCAAACATTGTGACACAAGTTACATTGTTGATGTTCCATGTGCTCCTTCTAATCAAACACCATCTATAGCATTGCCTAGTAAACCAAGTAATATGAACATGTAGCTAATCCACATGAGGAATATTAACATGTTGGTGTAGATGAGGAGGACAACTATTTGAACTTCATTGCATCTACTTAAAGGTCCAAGTGAAACTGCACTTCATCTACTTCCATGTCCAACTGATGCAATTGAAGACAAGGTGGCCAAGCCTACCTTATCGAAAAAAATCTGCAAGGTTCAAAATTTGCACTAAACAGTACTTATATTGTTGTACACATGTCTCTATTCCCTTGTAGCATGTAATCTGAAATTTTGATGTATATCAAAGGTTATATCTATTGCGCCTGATAGCCTTGCAATGAGCACTCGAAGCAAGAAGAGATTGCGCCAAACAACCAAGCAATGGCCCCTTCCAAGCAAAAAGAAGTTGAAACTCTAAAATTCTAGGCTTGTTTTGCTTACATACTGCACTTATTCATGTGTGTCATGATTTATTGGAGAGGCTTATGTTAACAACCAACATCAGGTTGTGTTCTTTTGGTTCTAGATGATTGATGATGTTGGGACACCAAGTGCAGAGTATTGTATCAGCAGAGTATTTTACCAACAAGGGTGACTCCAGGGTTTATATATATCGAACTCTCGAGGAACTGAGCAAAGAATGTTCTCTTCTCTCTTCTTCTAGCAATACTGCACAGTAAAATAAATCCTTGTGTCCCCAACTCCACCGTGTGGTTGTCAAGCACAATATTTTGTGTAAGTAAATAAAACACAAGTAATAATAAAACAAGTAAACTAGATAAAATAAAGTAACTAGGTAAAAACAATAAAAGGGTTGATTGTTTTGGGTGTTTTGGATGCAAATAAGAAAAGTATTTTTTTATTTTCGGATTAAAATAGTGCAGCAAATAGAAAACAAGATAAAAGCAATGTAACGGTGTTTCTTCTGATCAAAGTGGGCCGGGGTTCATGGGTTCACTTGACTATTCTCTCTTTTAAGTTGTAGTGGACAATAGCAATTCATCAATGATATATGAAGATGCAAAATAATAACATGTGAAAGGTACACATTCATATGGGCATCACGTCGTAACATAGAGATGATGTAACACATCTCTCTTATACTCCACAAGAAAGGAAAAACTCCATGCAATCTTGTATTAAGAATGAATTAACAGAGCATAACTATAAGTACGTTGACATGATGTTTGAATATCAAATATGCTACCTTGAATAAACAAGATCATCACTTTTGTCACGTGACGAACATAACACATGCATTCACTTTATCCCTAGTGAGGTAGCAAAAGAAAAGGCAAAACCATAATAGATCATGAATTTGTTGTCACTATCCAATCACTAAGACCATGCTACTCCATCTAATACACACATCACCCCACACACGCTCTTGCATATTAGTTGGATCTGAACAAATACTTAAGAACAGGGTACATAATATGCATCTATCAAGACATCTTGCACATTATACAATCAGATATCATAGCACAATATCATAGAATAAGGATCCACCACATAGGTATTACAAATATGGCCATAATCATGTAGGGTAGCTCATATGACACTAAAAACTATGAAGAACATGAGAGAAATAGATCAAGCTACTGCCACAAACCCGTAGTCCAGAGGTGGACTACTCCCCCTTGATCATGGTGATGATGATGAAGATGTTGGAGAAGGTGGAGATCCCTCTGGCGGTGATTTCGGCAGAGTTTCCCCCTCCAATCTTCACTTCATGCGGTCCTCTGTTTTCTTGTTTCTCTTCTATGACGCTCTCCTCCCGAAAACTCTTGGGGGGCTATATATAGTGATTTTTAGATCAAATCACGTCGGTGGGCGATATAATCGGGTCAATTGGGCGATCGACGGCTGAAAGAGGGTGGGTGGTGCGCCCACCATGTTTAGGGGCGCCACATGACCTCTTTTGGGCCTCAGGCCCATCCATGTCTCCTCCAAAGCTCCAGGGTGCTTCTCCCGATGAAAATGTGATGATCCAAAAATCTCAGGTCAATTTGACTCCGTATAGGTCTCTGAAAGTGAAAAATAAACGAAACGGGGATTTCCTGTTCTGAAGAGTTATAAACCAAATAAAGGGGATCATTGGTAAATCCCCATAAATCAATGTAAAACATAATATTATCATCATATATGTTGCAAATATGTGGAAATTCAATATGATAAAGGACAAAGTTCATGTATGTATTTTACATTCGTCAAAGATGTGAACCTGATTATGCTTTTAGATGATGTGAACCTGACTATGCATGATCCAAACTTGGGTCGACTGCTATTGTGCTACTGAAATATCCATGTTGTTTAAACTGTTCTATTATATCCCTGTTGTTTCATTGAAATGTTGAAAATAGAACCAATATGATGTCAATTTTCTATACCAGATATGATGTACAAGTTGTTGCTTATTTGCCATTGAGGGCGATTCAGTCCATTTGTTGCATAAATTATGTGAGGTAACGGTGGAGTAACAGCCAGTGGAAATAAGCACTGGACTTTGTTTGTGTTTGGTATGTGAGAACTTGTGCTTTATTGCATGGGAAATGAGCCATTGATGATTTTTTCAATGGTACAAAAGTCATTCTCTTGATCTAATGGCATGATTTCATCAGGCTAAATATTTATAAGGGCCTGGAGATTATAAATGATATTCAAAGGACATTGGTGGAAGAAATAAATGTGTGGTATTGGACTCTTAGAGATTTTTATTATTTCTCCCATAAGAACATATATTTTCTTAGAACTAGGGTTTGAATACATTTCAGTTTTTGCTTACTTGTCTCAAAAGCTTGAGTAAAATTCTAATAAGTGTTTGGTTAAATATAATGGGTTGAAAGATAGAATTTAGTACTAGGATTGATCAACTGATTATTGTACTAGTACTTGAGTTTAGGGTATACTTTTAGGGTTTACTTGTGATCACCATGTGATACACAGTTAGGTTGGGATATGGCATATCAACGCCTACGCTGGCTCCTACAAAAGAGATGAACAGAAGATCAGAAGCGGACCTAAACAAAAATACAACACAATTTAAAAAATTGGGGAACAGAGATTGAGGAACACCTACACTAGTACCTCCTAGGGAATCTATCAGGGGAAAACCGAACAAAAAATAGCAGTAAAGAAACCTGGCAGAGGAGGGATGCCTCACCTGTTGACGATCGACGAATGAATCAATCAGAATCATCCCAAGAATCAGGATAAGTGCAACGAAAAGAGCCGGCGAGCCAGCTACATGAGACGAACTAACGCGTCGATTCGCGTCAGGCGTTGCTTCGCGTTCGTGAAACTCAAGTCGCGGCGCCTAATCAGCGCCTACTGCCTAGCCTCAACTGATATAACTCGCTCCGATCGATTCGCGAGGCCGTGACAGGAAGCCTGGGAGGCTGGCCCTTTTGGCCTTTTATTCCTTTTACACGTCCATGACAGAAGCCAGTGAAGCCAGTTTGGTTTTTTATCTGAATCATTCAGCATTCAGTCTATCTTCGGAAAGTTGCAATAATTGATGCATGCACACCATGTGAAATGCTTTCTTGATGAGCGCTATAGGTGGTGCCTAGACGCTAGGAAAAAGTGAGTTCCGAAAGCGCGGTGTAGCTGGCATCAGCATCTCTTGTTAGGTTCGCACGCACAAGGGTGGCGGGTAGGTCTCTTTACGTGTCCCGCGAGGCAAGGAATTCTTCGACCAATGATATCATGGTATCAGAGTCGCCGATCGAGATCTCTCATGGCTACCCATTATTTTAGCTTGAAAGATCTTCACATGTAGGCGGAGACATCCCTTTTTATAAGTTGACCTTGTTAGGAAGGAAAAGCCAGAAAGCTGCTACGCATATCCACTCAACTAGCAAAGAAGTACGTATTGCTGACTGACTGTTTGGACGATCCTAGTTACTAGTAGCTAATCAAGTCAGAGTAGGGTGGCCGAGAAGCTTCTTGCCGGTGCCCCCCAAAGCAAAGCACAGACTCTACTCACCCATGCGTTTTCCACCTACGGAGGGATAAATCATCGAAATATCCTCCTCCCCTGAAAGGGAACCCGAAAATGGAAAGTGGGCTTGTTCTTCACTCTATAAGTAAATCCATGGTTAACAAGTAGATACTTCGCCTTTCCCTAAAGAGCCTAGATGTCCTGCTAAATAAGATGTATTGTGAGCACAAGATGGACCTGAGCTCCTCGACCAGAAGAGGAGTCATCGGGACCACCAAACCAATAGAACAAAGGTTAGCTCTGCAACTAGTCCACAAGCAAGGGTTGTAGGTCCATTACCGTCTGGCTCCCGACCGAAACTAACGGAGTCATCCCAACTCTCGGATCGGAGATGCTAACGGGACAGGAATCGAAGTGCTTTAGTTACCGCTAGACCCTCTCTAGACAAACGATTTGATTCAAGCCACTCTACTACTGGTACAGTAGCACCCTGCCTTAATAATCGCATATGCACCCGGGAACCTTACTCAGTAAAGAAGGAGAATCCCTAAACAAGACTGCTAGCTGGTATGGAGGGACTTGCTTTGCTTGCTTCCTAGTCAAATATGCCCTATCCGTCTTACTTGAATATGAATGTGCTTTCTAACAGTCTTAGTCGATTGAAAGAAAGGATTGCTATCCAAGCACGATAAAAAGAATATAGAGAGAGCCTCTATAACTCGAGCAAATGCCATGAGTGAGACTCTAGGACTTTCAGCGTTCATCCTATTTATGATAAAGCGTGTACTGATGTAGTCGGGGTCTTTCTTTCTTCCCTTATGTTGAATCGACTTCCTTGTCTCTTTCTAGAAAGTCAGCAGCTGGCCCAAGGTGACCTACTGGGAAATGAAAAACAATTGGTTCAATCGAGTACTTATAAGCCGAACGCAGTTCTCTCTCATATTGTTATGTTTACCTGGAATGCCATAAGCCTGCTCTCAAGGAACAACTCGAATAGGCCCATACCAAATCCCCCCCCCCCCCAAAAAAAAAAATTGGGCCCTATGCGGATGCATAGTTTGCACTCCTGCTGGCTCGGGCATGTGGCCTATGTATGTTAATACCATCTTGTATTGACTAGGGTTCAGTCTCCCTTACCAATGATAAGATGGTCACTTCAACATATAGTTAGGGGGCCACAAGTGCTTGACTAAAAAAGGTTTTGATATTCTCCAATTGTTTATCTTCTAAAGAAATGTTGAGAAGGAGCTAGGGTTTATTACTAGTGATATCCTTATGATTCCATGCGATGGATGATATCTGCTTATCATATTTGAACTCTAACTAGTACTTATACTTCCAAAGCATGATCATGTATTCAACATGATCAACTTACTCTTCACCGATATTCCTTTGATATCCCCTTCTCTTATTACTTTTATTCCTAGGTCTTAGGGTTTTATGATCAACACCCACTTTGTGGTGATCATGGGTTGGCTTCTGAGGGTATTACTAGTGAAGTATGGTTCTCCCCTCCAATATCAAGTGCTTGATCAATTTGTTTGAGTTTAACACTTTAGGCTGAGCTCTATTATATGGGTAGGGATTACTCTAGTGCTTATGATGTGCTCACAAGATCCCTTTAGGTATATATAGGTTAAGTCTCCACTTGGCTAGATTTCTTTGGATGGTTCCTACTTTACTTCTTAATGTCAAGAATGTGGTTCTATTCCTTTAAAGTTGTACTACCTCACCACTTCTCAGTGAGATGGATTATATCATAAGGTTCTGACTCAAAGGATGATGATGAGATCATTTGAATGGATGGATATAACTCCCCCTTTTCTAGGGTTTGATATAGATAGATTTGGGATAGATACAAGTAAGATAGGCAAGGCTTTTCTTGATGTCCTTGTCATCGTTCAAGAATGAAGTGGAAGAAATACCACGAAGATCATGGTAGGCACATTGATTTGATTAGGACATGGAAAAATAAGTTAAAAATAGTTTCCCAATTCTAGCTTGTTCACTGATTTATTATTGAATAGGTACCCATATGTTGTAGAAAGGAATACATATTATGATCCTTTAGAAGATATGATATTTGATCCTTACATAATGTGTTTGTTGTAATAGTTCTTGTTCCATTTGACCTACCCCTAGATCAAATCACGCTACCAAAAATATGTTCTTAATAGCATGCAGGTAATATTTTCTTGGTGGAATTGATGTTTGAGAATATGTGCCTACCATATAAACCTATAAAGGGAAGGAGTACATGTTATGTAAATACATATAGGTACATCTACTTGCATATTTATTGTGGCCGGATTATGAAATGTGATAGCATTTTTGTGTTGCGTTGCACTTCGATAAAAATCACACCCTCAACCTCAGTTCCCGAAGCCTGATTCGAGTACCAACACACATCACACGATATAATCTACCGATGAAAGGGGATTAAGAACTGCAATTTTTTCCCCGATGATGACGGGACCATCACTAGCGAACCAACTAAGGCTCGGTAGCCTTTTTTGCGCGTGACAACTATTTATTTCCGATCTACATTGGGCAAATCATGAATGTGAGATCCAAGGATTTAATGAGTACGATATAAAATGCGACCAGTGATATGATACATCGACTAAGAGCATCTCCAACAGAGGCTGTAAACTGGACATGCGCTAAAAAAACTGTCAATATACAGCGCCAGACGCGGTTTTGCGTCCTCCAGCAAAAGTTGTAAAGTAGGTCGCGCGGTAAATATTTTAGTGCGCGCGGCAGTTTGCGCTATCCCAGGCTGTATATTTGGTGCTTCGACTAGCGCGCGCTGTATCTGACTTCTCCACCGCGGGAAGAAAACTGCCGCTCTGAAATATCTTCTTCTCCGCGCTGCGATGAGGAAATCCGCCGGCCGTCCCTCCGCCATGGCCGCACGCGCCCTAGCTCCTTCTCCCGACGCACCGTGACCACCCGCGCCCGAGCTCCGCCTCGCCCGATGCGCCATGGACGCCAGTGTCCGAGTTCCCTTCCACCCGCCGCGCCATGGTCGCCGCGCCCGACCACATGGAATGGACTAGTTATTGCTAGGTTGCTCCCTCTGTTTGTTAGATCGATTGCTAGCTAGATGTGTAGGATAACGTTGCATAGAAAACAAAAAATTTCCTACCGCGAACACGCAATCCAAGCCAAGATGCAATCTAGAAGACGGTAGCAACGAGGGGGTATCGAGTCTCACCCTTGAAGAGATTCCAAAGCCTACAAGATGAGGCTCTTGTTGCTGCGGTAGACGTTCACTTGCCGCTTGCAAAAGCGCGTAGAAGATCTTGATCACGATCGGTTCCGGCGCCATGAACGGGCAGCACCTCCGTACTCGGTCACACGTTCGGTTGTTGATGAAGACGACGTCCACCTCCCCGTTCCAGTGGACAGCGGAAGTAGTAGCTCCTCTTGAATCCGACAGCACGACGGCGTGGTGTCGGTGGCGGTGGAGAACTCCGGCGGAGCTTCGCTAAAGCTACGCGGGAGATATAGAGGAGAGGGGGGCGGCTAGGGTTTGGGAGGGGGTGGCCGGCCTCAAGGGGGTGCGGCCAACTTGTGGCTTTGTGGTGGCCGGCCCCCTCCCCTATGCCCCTCATTATATAGGTGGAACCCCAAGTGTTGGTATCCAAGTCTTCGAATAAGACCTGAACCAAAAACCTTCCATATGGAGGGGAAACCTAGCCAAGCTAGGACTCCCACTAGAGGTGGGAGTTCCACCTCCCATATGGGGGGGTGGCCGGTCCCCTAAGGGGGAGTCCACTTGGGACTCCTCCCCCACTAGGGTTGGCCGGCCATGGAGGTGGAGTCCCATGTGGACTCCACCTTCCTTGGTGGTTTCTTCCGGACTTTTCTAGAACCTTCTAGAACCTTCCATAGAAACTTCCGCGACATTTTAATTCACATAAAATGACATCCTATATATGAATCTTATTCTCCGGACCATTCCGGAACTCCTCGTGATGTCCGGGATCTCATCCGGGACTCCGAACAAATATTCGAACTCCATTCCATATTCAAGTTCTACCATTTCAACATCCAACTTTAAGTGTGTCACCCTACGGTTCGTGAACTATGCGGACATGGTTGAGTACTCACTCCGACCAATAACCAATAGCGGGATATGGAGATCCATAATGGATCCCACATATTCAACGATGACTTTAGTGATCGAATGAACCATTCACATACAATACCAATTCCCTTTGTCACGCGATATTTTACTTGTCCGAGGTTTGATCTTCGGTATCACTCTATACCTTGTTCAACCTCGTCTCCTGACAAGTACTCTTTACTCGTACCGTGGTATGTGGTCTCTTATGAACTCATTCATATGCTTGCAAGACATTAGACGACATTCCACCGAGAGGGCCCAGAGTATATCTATCCGTCATCGGGATGGACAAATCCCACTGTTGATCCATATGCCTCAACTCATACTTTCCGGATACTTAATACCACCTTTATAGCCACCCATTTACGTAGTGGTGTTTGATGTAATCAAAGTACCTTTCCGGTATAAGTGATTTACATGATCTCATGGTCATAAGGACTAGGTAACTATGTATCGAAAGCTTATAGCAAATAACTTAATGACGAGATCTTATGCTACGCTTAATTGGGTGTTTCCATTACATCATTCATATAATGATATAACCTTGTTATTAATAACATCCAATGTTCATGATTATGAAACTAATCATCCATTAATCAACAAGCTAGTTTAAGAGGCATACTAGGGACTTCTTGTTGTCTACATATCACACATGTACTAATGTTTCGGTTAATACAATTATAGCATGATATATAAACATTTATCATAAACATAAAGATATAAATAATAACCACTTTATTATTGCCTCTTGGGCATATCTCCTTCAGTCTCCCACTTGCACTAGAGTCAATAATCTAGTTTACATTTGTAAAGATATAACACCTTGGTCTTCTGGTGTTTTATCATGTTTTGCTCACGAGAGAGGTTTTAGTCAACGGATCTGACATGCTCAGAAACGTATGTATTTTGTAATTCATTTGCGTCTCAACGCATCACTCATTTCCAAATGAGTCGGCATTAAATATGTTTGGTCTTCTGGTGGAACCTTAATTCCGCGGTCTGAAATATGTTACTAATATTGTCACACACAATATAGCTTCAAAGTTCTGACTCTGTCGGAACTACACCAAGTTCTCAAAGAACCTCTTGACTTTAACATCCTTTGTCATTGTCAAAACAATGACATACTCTGCCTTCTTTTGTAGATTCCGTCACAATATTTTGAACTCTTCTAAATCTAGCATAGACAACTTCTAGCTCATTGTGCTACCTTTTAAACAACACTGAGTCTAATTTGAGATTGAAATTATATTTTATATGTGACAAAACCAATATCGGTGTAACACCTTACAGCGATTTGTTTGTCATTTCTTCATACAAAAAAAAAATATATATCCTTAGTTCTTCTAAAGTACTCAAGGATATTCTTACTGTCGTCCAATGATCATCATATGAATCATTCTGGTATATGCTCACAACACTTTATAGCACATGATATCTGATTGTGTACATATTATTCGTGATCTATAATCACTCATGTGTTTTTACTCATTGAGTGTCAGATACACTCAAGTCTTGTTAAAACTTTAACATGACAAGAATATTTTCTTAATATTTCTATATTGAACTATTTCAATATCTATTCTATGTACTTTGACTTAAACTTATTTATGTGTTTCAATCTATCTTCATAGATCTTGACACTAAATTTGTTTCAGTCCATATCCTTTCATTGAGGTTAATTTCTTAATGAATCCTTTTAATCAAGTATATAATTACATCATTTATAACCAACTATATGTCACCTACATAAAGTATTATAAATATGTCTTAGCGCTCCCACTTAATTTCTTGCAAATGCAAGCCTCTTCATCGTCTCTGATGAAATTAAAAAACTCTTTGACTATTTCATCTGGTGAAGATTCCTACTCCGCGATACTTACTTCATCCAATTGAAGTTCGTATACCTATCTAGTATTCCACAGACCAGCAAAACTCTTGGTTGTATCTTGTATACACCTTTAATACATACTTCTGATAAGTAATGTATTTTGCCATCCTACTAGCATATCTCATAAAAGAAATATGTAGTGATTAGTAGAATAATCCACATAGACTATAAGCATTGCTACAGAAGATCTAATCTTATCGTAGTCAACTCTTTGAACTTTGTTGTAAACAATTTTTCGACAAGTCGAGCTTCTTTAAGGATATTCCATCCAAGTCCATCAATTTTATAGATCCATTTACTTTCAAAAAGTATTTATCTATCTTGGATTTCATGGCATATAGCCATTTTAACGGAGTCAGGGCCCATCATAACTTCTTTGTTTGTAGTTGGTTTATCATTGTTCAAAATCAATCGTTTGTTCACAAATCATTTATTTGATCACAAAGTAAACCATACCTACAAGGTTCAATATGTACTTCGATCTCCATGGCTAAAACACTTTGTAGTCATGGGAGCCATGTTCGTCATGGTCGCTTCCGGAACCAATTTCTGATGCTGTGCTACTCTGATCATTATGCTCAGGTTCATAAACCTTATCAAGTTCTATTGTCCTCCCACTCAAATACTTCGCTAGAAAACAATTTCTTGGAAATAAGCAAGTAACATTAACAAACACTTTTGTCGTTTACTTCATAGTGGAAAGAATTCCCAATCAATTCTCTGGGATAACCAACAAAGACATTTATCCGATTTTGGTTGTAAACTTATTTACTTATGCTATGCATACCAAAAAAATTTAAGAAAAGACTATTAGGATTCATACCCATGCCATAACTTGTATGGTGTCATTTCAACGGATCATGATGATGCTCTATTAAGTGTAAAAGCGGTAGTCACTAAAGCATAATCCACAAAAATATAATGGCATCAATATTTTATCTCATCATTGATCCAACATGGTTTGGATACATCTCTCGGATACTATATCATCATTATGATCCTCCAAGAAATGTGAGTTGTAGAACAATTTCGTGACTCTCTTAGATGTTCGCTAAAACTCGTATTTCAAATATTTTCCCAATGATCCAATCATAGATATTTGATTTTTCTATTACGATGATTTCCACTTCATGCTGAAATTTATTTGAATCCATTCAAATGTTTCAAACTTCTTCCTTATCGAATATATCCATATATATACTCAATTCATTGTTGAAAGTTTTCATGAAGTAGAAGAATCTCCCGCACACAACTATGCTCAGTGAACCACATACATCATCATGTATTTTTTCACTAAGTTTGTTGCCCATTCAACTCTTGGCCTATGAACGGTATTTTAATCATTCTCTTTTAGAAAAGATTTGCAAGCGCCAAATGATTCAAAAATCAAATGACTCCAAAAAATCCATTTGCATGGAGTTCCTTCATGCGTTCCTTTCTAACATGACCTAAATAGCGGTTCCACAAATAAGTGGAATTCAAATCATTTGCCTTATGGCATTTTAGCGTCAGTTTTATGTATGTGTGTTTCACCATTAAGATTTATAATAACTTATCCATCGTACATGGAGTAATGTCATAATTTGAACAACTCATTGTTTTCATTTGACCAGAGCAGAATAACAATTATTAAGTTCTTTATTATAAATTCTAAGGGCTAGATAGAATGCCAACGACGAACATAATAACACTTTATTTTGTTCCAGACGTGCATTCCTATCATATTCCTTGTCAGTCACTTAGGCCATTATATTCTTGTATTGCGTTGTTTTGTATGACACTTCATACCAACCAATATAGTACTAATACCCAAGAATTTCATAGTGTGACTTAACTAGGAATACAACCATAACATGTATATCATTTATATACACCTGAGCTAGACTTTCTAGTCTTTTCTTTCTTTCTGCCAATAATCTTTTGTAGTTTCTCTTTTAGCTTTCCTCATTATTCAGAAAAACACTTCAACATCAATAACTTCTAGGTTTGTTGGTCAAATACCAATAACCTTGAGGTTCTTACTTTGAAGTTGATCATCATATGACAAGTGTTCCGGATTTCTCTATTAGTAACCTTGTAATATGATGAACAATTTCACTCATAATTTTATCCATTGTATCATGATGACTTTCTGAGACCATGTCTGTACATGCTAGGCTCATAAAGTTTAATCTTAGTATTCGCATGTGCAAATCTGGCTTGCACCCGTTGTATGCACACGTAGAATCTATAACACCCGATCATCACGTGATGCTTCGATACGACGAGTCTTAGCAACGGTGCATACTAAGGATGATAACTTCATGGATATGCGAATATTATTAGTGCCCCAATAGTTGGAGGATTGTGACGCCTGGCGTCTTCAACCTTCATACATTCCCATAAAACTTATGAGTTTATGTAGTCTCACCAAATTATATTCTATCATCTTGCAATAAGGTCTTAGATATCACACATATCTCATACCTTGATTATTTCTGAAAACTAAATTTTCAGCTCCTTTCTTTTCAAACAGATTTGAACGGAGACAAGATAACTTTAGGTACTAATTGAAAACATAGCTCTTTGAATCAACAATGTGAGGTTTACTAAAAGTTTGCAATAGGACTTAATCATTTCTTGATTCTTTAACAATACGGTACCAGTCCGTAAAGTTTCTTGTCAGATTTTAACAGTATTTCTATCTCAATCATAAGACTAGCGCATGGTAGAAAAACGGATGCCAATACTACAAAATTAATTCAAAATACTACTCAGACTATGTTCATGATAATTAGTTCATGTTTTAATCTAATTACTAATGAACTCCCACTTAATACAACATCCCTCATAGTTGTTAAGTGGTACACGATCCAAATCCACTGCACCAAAACCGATCATCACGTGAAATGATGTAGCTTCAATGGTGAACATCAACATGTTGATCATATCATCCATATGACTCGTGTTCAACCTTTCGGTTTCCGTTATCCCGAGGCCATGTCTCAGACATGCTAGGCACGTCAAGCAAACCCCCGTATTCGTCGTGTGCAACATGGCTTACACCCGTTGTATGTGAACGTTGAATCTATCACATCCGATCATCACGAGATGCTTCGAAACGACGAACTGTACAACGGTGCATACGAGGGGAGAACACTTTATTATCTTGATATTAATGTGAGGGATCATCTTATAATGCTACCGTCGCGATCTAAGCAAAATAAGATGCATAAAGGATTAACATCACATGCAATTCATATGTGATATGATATGGCCGTTTAGTCTTTGCGCCTTCGATCTTCATCTCTAAAGCACGGACATGATCTCCATCATCAACGGGCATGATCTCCATCATCGTCGGCGTAGCGTCAAGGTTCATGGCGCCGTCTTCATGGTTGTTCACCTCATGTAGCAACTATTACAACTACTTTGAAATACTACTCAACATGAAATTTAAAGACAACCATAAGGCTCCTGCCGGTTGCCACAATACAATAATGATCATCTCATACATATTCATCATCACATTATGGCCATATCACATCACCAAACCCTGCAAAAACAAGTTAGACGTTTCTAATTTGGTTTGCATATTTTACGTGGTTTAGGGTTTTCGAGAGAGATCTAATCTACCTACGAACATGAACCACAACGATGATACTAATGTTGTCAATAGAAGAGTAAGTTGAATCTTCACTATAGTAGGAGAGACAGACACCCGCAAAGCCTCTTATGCAATACAAGTTGCATGTCGAACGAGGAACAAGTCTCATGAACGCGGTCATGTAAAGTTAGTCCGGGCCGCTTCATCCCACTATGCCACAAAGATGCAAAGTACTCAAACTAAAGACAACAAGAGCATCAACACCCACAAAACCATTGTGTTCTACTCGTGCAACCATCTATGCATAGACACGGCTCTGATACCACTATAGGATAACGTTGCATAGAAAACAAAAAATTTCCTACCGCGAACACGCAATCCAAGCCAAGATGCAATCTAGAAGACGGTAGCAACGAGGGGGTATCGAGTCTCACCCTTGAAGAGATTCCAAAGCCTACAAGATGAGGCTCTTGTTGCTGCGGTAGACGTTCACTTGCCGCTTGCAAAAGCGCGTAGAAGATCTTGATCACGATCGGTTCCGGCGCCACGAACGGGCAGCACCTCCGTACTCGGTCACACGTTCGGTTGTTGATGAAGACGACGTCCACCTCCCCGTTTCAGTGGGCAGCGGAAGTAGTAGCTCCTCTTGAATCCGACAGCACGACGGCGTGGTGTCGATGGCGGTGGAGAACTCCGGCGGAGCTTCGCTAAAGCTACGCGGGAGATATAGAGGAGAGGGGGGCGGCTAGGGTTTGGGAGGGGGTGGCCGGCCTCAAGGGGGTGCGGCCAACTTGTGGCTTTGTGGTGGCCGGCCCCCTCCCCTATGCCCCTCATTATATAGGTGGAACCCCAAGTGTTGGTATCCAAGTCTTCGAATAAGACCCGAACCAAAAACCTTCCATATGGAGGGGAAACCTAGCCAAGCTAGGACTCCCACTAGAGGTGGGAGTTCCACCTCCCATATGGGGGGGTGGCCGGCCCCCTAAGGGGGAGTCCACTTGGGACTCCTCCCCCACTAGGGTTGGCCGGCCATGGAGGTGGAGTCCCATGTGGACTCCACCTTCCTTGGTGGTTTCTTCCGGACTTTTCTAGAACCTTCTAGAACCTTCCATAGAAACTTCCGCGACATTTTAATTCACATAAAATGACATCCTATATATGAATCTTATTCTCCGGACCATTCCGGAACTCCTCGTGATGTCCGGGATCTCATCCGGGACTCCGAACAAATATTCGAACTCCATTCCATATTCAAGTTCTACCATTTCAACATCCAACTTTAAGTGTGTCACTCTACGGTTCGTGAACTATGCGGACATGGTTGAGTACTCACTCCGACCAATAACCAATAGCGGGATCTGGAGATCCATAATGGCTCCCACATATTCAACGATGACTTTAGTGATCGAATGAACCATTCACATACAATACCAATTCCCTTTGTCACGCGATATTTTACTTGTCCGAGGTTTGATCTTCGGTATCACTCTATACATTGTTTAACCTCGTCTCCTGACAAGTACTCTTTACTCGTACCATGGTATGTGGTCTCTTATGAACTCATTCATATGCTTGCAAGACATTAGACGACATTCCACCGAGAGGGCCCAGAGTATATCTATCCGTCATCGGGATGGACAAATCCCACGGTTGATCCATATGCCTCAACTCATACTTTCCGGATACTTAATCCCACCTTTATAGCCACCCATTTACGCAGTGGTGTTTGATGTAATCAAAGTACCTTTCCGGTATAAGTGATTTACATGATCTCATGGTCATAAGGACTAGGTAACTATGTATCGAAAGCTTATAGCAAATAACTTAATGACGAGATCTTATGCTACGCTTAATTGGGTGTTTCCATTACATCATTCATATAATGATATAACCTTGTTATTAATAACATCCAATGTTCATGATTATGAAACTAATCATCCATTAATCAACAAGCTAGTTTAAGAGGCATACTAGGGACTTCTTGTTGTCTACATATCACACATGTACTAATGTTTCGGTTAATACAATTATAGCATGATATATAAACATTTATCATAAACATAAAGATATAAATAATAACCACTTTATTATTGCCTCTTGGGCATATCTCCTTCAAGATGCACCGTATAGTTGTGAATTTTAGTTGATTTTTTCAGATTTATTTGTGGCCTGTTTGATCTTATTTGTTGTATGTATGTTGAAGAACTTGTTTGTGGAGCTCTATTTTACAGCCTCTGCTGAAGGGTTGTTTTTGCCCTTCTTAGTTGCGCTGTAAAATATAGCCTCTGGTGAAGCTCGCGTCGACGCTGCGCGCTGTATCCGGATTGAGCGCGCTGCAAACGACTTTTACAGCGCCAAATTTTAGAGCCTCTGTTGGAGATGCTCTAATCGCTTGTTGCAAAACATCAGTTGACCTAAGAAGGTTTTGGTTTGATGCGAAGATCATTTCGTTACTCGGCCATGAAATTGGGTTAGCACACCAAATAACCTTTAAATCATTGTAAAAACACTTTTTTCCTTCAAATTGTCAAAAAAAATCGGGCTAGGAGGGGTAGAGCGATAAATTGGATATGCAAGACGTAAGAGCATCTCCAGTCGCGTCCCCCAAAGCGTCCCCCAAACCACGCCAGATTGAGCGTTTGAGGGACGTGTTTTGTTCGTGCCGCGTTTGGGGGACATCGCTTCCCAGCCGCGTCCCTCAAACGCCGCCCCAAACATTTTTTTAAAGCTTTTTTAACACACAATCATTTATCAAATATAACATGGGAATAAATATGTTTGCGGAGATAGTTTTCAAATTAAAATACAACAAACAATAAAATAACTAAACAAATGTAATAAAGAGGGCTAGATCAAGGTGCCGCAGCATTTCCTTTGATCATCCACAAATGCTCAGCGAGATCAGCTTGAAGCTGATCATGTCACGGATCTCTGCGTGCATGGCGAGGAAATCAATAAAATCTGCAGGCAACTCATGATCAACCTCGGCATCAACCTTGTCCTGGAGGGACGCGATGATCAGCAAGTGCTCCTGAAGGTCATCGTCGAAAGCTTGCTCATCCTACAGCAGCAGGGCAAACATCTCATCGTCGCTATCCATGTCTAAAGCAAAATCAATGGTTAAAATTGCGCCGAGGCAGACGACGCAACGAACATCAGCCAATCGCGCCTACCTGGCAAGTCGTCGAGCACCTTCTGTGCGCGGAGGTGGGGCAGATTTGACGCCGCATTCAGGGACGCGATGGCGAAGCGGCGGCGGTGGAACGACCGACGGGAGCGCCAGCCGCGACGACGGTGCCGACTCTCAGAAGATATCAGACACCGAAACGGCGGGCAAATCCAGCGGTGAAGGGGTGGGAGGCGCGGGAAGGAAGGAGCGACGAGAAAAAAAGGCGTGAATCAACGGTTTATGCAAATACTCGCCGACGTGTGGGAGCCTGCCTCACTTTTCGTTGTGTCCGGCGTGTCCGAAGCGTCCCATGTGGGGCGGGGACGGGCTCGGGGCGCCGGACACCGTATCGGGGCGCGCCGGACAAAAAAAGGGTTTAGGGGACGCGGCTAGAAGCGTTTTTTGTCCGGCGCGCCCCAAATAGCTTTGGGGGACGCGACTGGAGATGCTCTAACAGAGACTAAAGATTTTTTTGTAATGATGTTTTTTTTGTAATGATGTAACACACTCAAGATAACCATGATCAGTGGTAAAACCATGAAGATGAAATTTACCCTTTAGGTGTTACAAACTATCCGGGTCCACCAAAGAGCGGAAGTTTTGCCTAGGGCGATCGGAAGGCGATCACGCTGAAGCTAGGGTTTTCTCCTCCGAGGGTGGTTATCTCCGGTGGCGGTACCGGTTCTCGATGGCGAGCTTAGGTCCGGCTGGTCGGGTGGGGTGCTTCTTTTGACGGACAAGGAGGCGGCCGGACTGGTGATCGGAGGGATCGGAGCTGCCTCGGTACCTAGGCTGAGATGGGCTGCGGTGGGCAAGGTATGTTCCCCAAGGAAACTCGTGCTAGGAGCCTTGGACCGTGCCATGTTGAAGTCTTGGGGATTGCATCACCCAGCTCACTTCAAGGAGATCGGAGATAACATATTTGTGGTGCGGTTCTCCTCGGAGGGTGATTGGAAGCATGTGATGAGGAACGGTCTGTGGAAGTTTGATTTCAATGCAATCCTTCTGAAGAACTACGACGGGGCGACTCATCTGTCAGACATGGTGTTTAACACACTGGAGATGTGGGTTCGTGTTCTGGATTTGCCCATGGATATGATGAATGTGGTTTACGGGAGATGGATTGGAGGGTGGGTAGGCAAGTATATTGCTGCTGATGTTGATGATGATGGCATAGCGTGGGGAGAGGAATTGAGAATCAGAGTGGAGGTCGGAGTTGATCAACCTCTTCTGAGAGGAGTATGGCTGAGGGAATCAGAGGATGATGAGAAGGGAAAATGGTTTGATCTCAAATACGAGAAGGTTCCTCACTTTTGCTTCGACTGTGGCTGTTTGATTCACCCGGAGGATATATGTCAGATGGCAGGAGAAAAATCAGAGGGAGAGGTCAGGGTACATCAATGGGGAGAATGGCTGTGTGCATCACCTCGCAAAACTAAGAGGGCTGCTCCACCGACCCGGCCCTCGATGTCTACCAGTAGTTTCACGAGCAGATCATCGGGTTCTGAGCATAGGCATTTTGATGGTGGCTTTGTTCGCGATGCTCCAACCCGAAGAAATTTGGCGCATGACTATTCCTTCTCCGGTTCATCTCGCACTGGCGGTGATGACAGGTGGAGGGAAGGAGAAGGTCTGTCCGACCAGCGTCATAGGGCGCGGGATATAGCTAAGGATACTGGGAAGAAGCAGATGGAAAAAGATAAATCAGTGACGAAGACAGGCACATATGTACGCAGACAGCGTAAGGGGGAGGCCTCAAGACCTAATGAAGCCTTGCATGTGCCACTGGGCACGTCAAGTAAAAAAGAGAGGTCCTAAGCAGGTTTGGATGCCTTTGCAAGTGCAAGTGGTGGGCGAGGAGACTGCAAAAACACCAGGGAAGAGGCAGCGTACTCTTTCTGTTTTTTACCGACTTGAGGATCCATCGGCTGCGCCTGCGACACAGGGCCGCCGGGAGCAATGAATATCCTAAGCCTAACTGCCGTGGACTGGGGTTGGACGCGGTCGTATGCGAGCTAATGGATCTATGTAGATCCTACAACCCGAGTGTGGTGTTCTTGTGTGAGACGAAACAAAAAATGAAAATAATGGATAGGTTGCAATGGAGCATTGGGTTTACACATGGTATATCCATTGAGGGGAAGTGTAACATCCCAACCTTGTTATCATAAATAAATGAGTGTTCATGTGCATCTCATGCATGTAGCTTGCATTTGAGTAAAGTTTGCATCTCAATTTTCAATTATGCAAATACCTCTCTATTTCTTTCTCACTCAAATTCTCTCAAGTTTTGAAAATTAGGCCACATGGAATTGTTGTTATTCAATAAGGCCATGTGTGTTTAATATCCTCTCTGAAAAATTTGAGTTCAAACCAAATTCAAAACAGATTTGAAATTGGATTTTGAACATGGAAATAGAAAATCAGAAAAAGGAAAAGAAAAAAAAGAGAGAAACCCCTTCTCTCTTCTCCCCTGGGCTCGGCCCTTTCCTCTCTCTCTTCTCTCCCTGGCCGAACGGCCCAACTCAGCCCAGACAACCCACCTCAGCCCAGTCCTTTCCCACGAGGGGGTTTTTGCAAAATGGTCGTCGTCCCCGCCGACCGAAGCTGCTGCCTGGCAGCACGCCGGCCGCCCGATGGCCTGGCCGGCCACGATGACCTCCGCCGCCCCCGGCGGCCTATAAGAAGCTCGTCGCTGCGCCTCCGGAACCCTAGCCCCGCATTTCCCCCTTCCCCGCGCTCTCCTGCGCCCCAAAACCCTAACCCTAGCCGACCTACTGCCGGCCCGCTCGCCGTCGATTCGCCGCCGGCGAGGTTCCCCGGCCGTCGCCGACCCCTCCACGAGCTTCACGGTGAGCTGCTGCTCCTCCTCGTCCCCTCGGCTCGCCCTCTCTCGCCCTGTAGCGCCGCGGCACCGTGGCACCTGTCCCGGTCGCCGCTCGCGCTCGTCGCCGGCGATGCTCGGCGGCCAATAGCGGCGGCGCCACCACCAAATGGTTCGCCGCGTCGCCTCCCATTTCCCCCTGCGCGCGACTGCGATTTCGGCTCGAATCGCCGGATTGCAGCAGCACCCGAGCTCCCAGTGAGCAATGGCGCCGCTGACGCCAGCATGACGTCAGCGTGACGTCATTAATCAATTTTCCTATTTTTCTGTATTTTCTGATATTCATTTCTGTAATTTCTGTAAATAGAAAAATAATGACATGTGGGTCCCCTGGTCAGAATTTTAATAATTTCATAAATGTTTAGAAAAGAATAAAATTATGACATGTGGGTCCAACTTTTATTATTTTTATTTAATTTTCAGAAATTGTTTTAAAATGAATTAAACTTTGGAAATTCATAAGTAATTCATTTTAAATCAGAAAAATATAAAATTATATATCAAAATGTTCAGAAAAACAAATCCTATTTAGTTATCCATGTTTCATACATGCTTGAACCAATTAAACATCAAGCCTTAGTAGAAACCCTAATTCGACCCCTCTCATATGTCGGGATCGATGCCGAACCCCCCCTTAATTTCCGTCGATGCACCTAGGGTTTAACCGAACCCCTTTAATATGACATGTCATCATATTGTATGTGCATTGCATTATACCATGTCTTGATTGTGCTTTTCCTTTCCGGTATTTGGTTCTTCTCGATAGGGACCGAACGCGAGCCTGAGATCAACTCCACCGAAGAGCAGCATCAGAATAACGAGGGACAAGGCAAGCCCTAACCTGGTTCATATATGGTTTCGAAATGCTTTTACTTCTGGTTCTTACATATTGCATTCGCTTCAAATATGTTTTATCGGCAGTGGTAGATATCCTGTGTGCATGTTCCATCTTTGTAGCCCGAAGTTCCTGATCCACCGCTCCCAGCAAAACTAGGTCTGAGCTTGTTCGCATCGCTAGAGCCGTATATGTGTTATGCTTAGCCATGCTTAGCTGTTGAAGTCTGATCCATCCGGTTGATGAATCAGAGCTACGAATGAACCTAGTTTGACAGGATGACGTGGTAAGATCAGTGATGATGTTAATAAACATGCTAAAGGCTTGGATGGGCCGCCACATGGGGATGTGGTGATTTGACTCGTTCTAGCCGATACTAGGACCTGAGTTCTTGCCTTCGGAACCAAGACTGAGCGTACAGCCACAAGCGGCCCATGGGAACCCCTTGGCCCGAACTTACCTAGCTTACCCATGAGTCAATTAGTTTGCGAGTTCCATTTGCCATACGCATGGCGAAAAGGTGGAAAAGGTTTTCAAAGTGCATCATACAGGGCGTGGCTAGGGTGAAGGATGCTAGAGGCATTGAACTGGATCCCCTGCACACAATGATCGGGACCGCCTCGGAGAATGGCTACCTACGATGACGGAGCTCCCCAGTTAGTTTGACTCATGGAATAGGCGAAGTAAGGGAAAGGTTTTGATCGACCACCCTCTGCCGGCACACCAAGGAAGTGTGTTAATCTAGTGGCACTAAGAGTCGGTCGGCGCGTGTGGGTAAAGTTGTACACCCCTGCAGGGTAAATCTTTTCGAAAAGCCGTGTCCACGGTTACGGACGACTTGGTGATGGATTCTGTGATCATAGACAACTTGAACCTAATCGTAAAACTTGATGTCAATGTGTGATAAGGATCCCTTCTCAGGGTGTCAAGGGGGTGATCCTAGGTGATAGGTTCAGGTGATGATGAAGATTCGGTGGATTCAACATGATGATCTTAGAGCTAGAGTTGATATATATCGCTCTCTTACCCCTTTTGAAAATGGTCTGAATAGACGAGCTTCTGCTCCCTCCTGTTTACAAAGGAAAACTGGCTTTCTGCAAAATAAGCTCCACATAAAGCCTCGCATACCCGCTTTGCTAACAGGTTGTACTAAGTCTTGCTGAGTCCCTGTACTCAGCCTTGCATGCTTTGTTTCAGAGGAAGTCCTTCCAACTGATGGTGGCTTCTACCTTGACGTCGACGAGTAGTTCGGAGTTCCTCAGGCGTCAGCCTGAGACTTATGGGCTGGGACGTCGCCTTATGTTATGGCCTCTTAGGCCCTTTGCAGTCTTGTTATATAGATAACATAATTTGCTTTCCGTTGCTTGTTGGATTTTGGTCAGTGACCTCTGCGTGTAATAAATTTGGATCTTAACTCTGCTAAGAGTTGTAATATATTTGCTTTGAGTCGTAGAGTCACTGTTGTGTTACCGATTCTCACCCGGTAGGCCCTAGAGATCTAGGTTAGGCTTATGCCAGATGTGATATCTGGGTTTGTCTAGCCCCGACCTCGGGGGTCCTAACAGGTTTTGGTATCAGAGCAGGACTGCCTATAGGAAACCCTTTCGACTGGTCGATGTTGACTCTAGTAGTTGTGAAAACTATTTGAAACCTAAAAGCATTTGCAAAAATCTGATTAGGACTCTTTTTACTCCTTATCTGGTGTCACTCTAATGCTGAGTCCTCTTACCTTGTTTTGATTGAAAAAGGTTTTATCTCTACCCTGTTATCTCCAAACTTATAGGATCTACGGGTTTGGGTTGTTTTCTCTAAAAAGTACTCCGTACGTGGTTGCTTAACTCAGTGTTCCTAAAGTTCCATCAGTTGATCTGAATCTTGTTCCTTCTATTCAGTGAATGTTATCATTCCGTTGAACTCTTTCCAAGGAATTTGTTTCTCATGGTCTTTGCCTTTCTCTTCAGGATGGCTGGTCGTGGTCGTGGTCGTAACCGACGTGGACAAAACAATGCTGAACCGGAACTGCCACCACCTCCCACAATGGCGCAGGTTCTTAACAACATTGAGACCAACCGCCTGAGGAATGAACAACTTCTGGAGCGTGTAGCTCAAAACACAGAACGTCGTCCTGACAACTGTGTCACACTTGGGGACTTCATCCGTGCACTGCCTCCTGTCTTCACCCACCCCAAGGAGCCTCTTGATGCTGATGATTGGCTTCGCACCATCGAGCGCAAGTTCAACGCTCTTCATGTTCCACCAGGTGAACGCGTGAACTTCGCCACCTACCAGTTAGAAGGTGCCGCTAGTTCTTGGTGGGAAGGTTTTCTGGCTCTTCAAGCGCCAGGACATGATGTTACCTGGGAGGAATTCGTCACAGCTTTCCGTGCAGCCTATATCCCAAAGACTGTCATGGACATCAAAAGGAGGGAATTCCTGGACTTTTCTCAGGGGAAGCTGGATGTGGAGACATATGGATGTGAGTTCACTCAACTGTCTCGCTATGCACCCCGTGATGTGGTTGATGATGCTGATAAGCAAGATCTGTTCCGCAAGGGACTTAACCCCGAGCTTCGCTATGAGATGCTGCCTTTCACCTTCCAGTCATTCCAAGACCTGCATAACCGTGCTCTTCTAATGGAGAATGGAAGGAAGGACATGGAAAAATCCAAGAAGCGTGAAGAAGGTGATTCTCGTGCGTCTTCCTCTCACAACAAGAAGCGTCGAGTCTGGATCCCTTACAGTGTTGTACCTCGTGCTCCCTATGCACCAAGGTCTTCTGGCAATAACTCTAAGCCACCCTCTGGTGGTTCAAGCTATCGTCCTGCCATGGGTACTGTGCCTAGTGGTTCTTGCTACTCTTGTGGTCAGCCTGGCCACTACTCAAAGGAGTGCCCCCAGAAGTCTGCTGGTCGTGGATATTCTCAGCCCAAGAAGGATGACAAATATCCCTCTGGTCGTGCCCGTCTGACCCATGTCTCTGCTGATGAGGCTGAAGAGGATCCAAGCGTCCTAATGGGTACGCTCTATATAAACTCAATCCTAGCTACAGTTCTGTTTGATTCTGGAGCATCGCATACATTCATATCTCAAGAGTTTGCACAAAGGCATGATATACCCTTCGAGACAATGCCCTCCCCTCTAGAGATCACAACTCCTGGCTCTCATTGGCAAACTATCTGGATTACCCCTGAGGTTATAATCAGTATAGGGCCAGTGTGGTTCCCCACCTCTCTCATTGCCCTCAAGTCAACTGACATTGATATCATCTTGGGCATGGATTGGCTAGCAAAGCATAAGGCTGTCATTGATTGCGCAGCTAGGTCTGTTGTACTAACCAATCTTTCCGGCAAAAGTGTTCTGTACTGGGCTCCATCCGCAATACCTCCGTCAGCAAGGTTTACCCCTGAAGCCGAGTTGTATGCTATTGAAGCCCTGCCTAAACCAGAAATCTCTGATGTCTGGGTGGTCCGTGACTTCCCAAATGTCTTTCCTGAAGAGTTACCTGGCATGCCACCTGATCGATGTGTGGACTTTGTCATTGAGTTGGTTCCTGAATCGCTCGTTTCCCGGAGACCATATCGTATGCCTCCGGAAGAGTTGGTTGAACTGAAGAAGCAGTTAGAGGAGTTGGAAGAGAAGAACTTCATACAACCCAATACTTCTTCCTGGGGTTGACCTGCCCTCTTTGTCAAGAAGAGAGATACAAACATTCCGCGGCTGGTTGTTGATTACCGTCCGCTCAACGCAGTGACAATCAAGAACAAATACCCTCTTCCTATAATCAATGACCTTTTTGATCAGTTGTCCGGTGCCACAGTTTTCTCCAAGATGGATTTGAGATCAGGGTACCATCAAATCAAAATCCGCAAGGAGGACATTCCAAAGACAGCGTTTACAACTCGTTATGGTCTCTACGAGTACACTGTCATGTCCTTTTGCCTTACAAATGCTCCAGCCACTTTTATGCGGCTCATGAACTCTGTTTTCATGGAGTATCTTGACAAGTTCGTCGTGGTCTACATCGACGATATTCTGATCTACTCCAAAACCGAAGATGAACATGAGGAACATCTCCATCTGGTGCTAACTAAACTTCGTGAGCACCGTCTCTACGCCAAATTCTCCAAATGTGAGTTCTGGTTAAAAGAGCTCATATTCCTTGGTCATGTTATCTCTGAAAAAGGTGTTGCAGTCATTCCAGATAAAGTTCAAGCCGTTCTTGACTGGAAGACACCTAAGTCAGCTAAGGAGATTCGGAGTTTTCTCGGTCTGGCGGGTTATTACCGCCGATTCATTGAAAATTTCTCCAAGATTGCCAAGCCAATGACCGATCTTCTCAAGAAAGACAAGAAGTTTGAATGGTCAGAAAAGGCTGAAGAAAGTTTCCAGATTTTGAAAACCAAGCTGACTACTGCTCCTGTGCTCGTCCTTCCGGGCACAAGCAAAGACTTCGTTGTCTATTGCGATGCCTCTCTCCAAGGGCTCGGATGTGTGTTGATGCAAGATGGCCATGTGGTGGCCTATGCCTCTCGACAGTTGAAACCACATGAGCTCAATTATCCTACTCATGATCTCGAGCTTGCAGCTGTGATCCATGCTCTTAAGCAATGGCGACCTTACCTTTATGGTAATCGTTGTGAGTTGTACTCGGATCATCAAAGTCTGAAGTATCTTTTCACCCAGCCAGATCTGAATATCAGACAGAGAAGATGGCTGGAAGTCATCAAAGATTATGACTTGGGTCTCAACTATAAGCCCGGCAAAGCCAATGTCGTTGCTGATGCGCTAAGTCGGAAGTCCTATTGCAACAATCTGATGGTTAAGCAAGCGCAACCTTCTCTCTATGAGGAACTTGCAAAACTCAACCTTGAGATTGTTCCTAGTGGATACCTTGCTAATCTAGAGGTGAAGCCCTCTCTTGAAGACCAGATCAATAAGACTCAGAAGCAAGATTCTGGCATTACCGAGATCAAGAAGAACATTGCTAGCGGAGTTGCTAAATGTTTCTCCATTGATGATCAAGGTACCGTTTATTTCGGTAAGCGTCTAGTCGTACCGGATAAACAGGATCTCAAAGAGCTAATCCTTAAAAAAGCTCATGATTCACCCCTTTCTATCCATCCTGGTAGTACCAAGATGTATCGGGATCTCCGTCAAAGATTCTGGTGGTCTGGGATGAAGCAAGAAATCGCTAAGTTTGTTGCTGAATGCGACGTTTGTCGTCGTGTAAAAGCTGAACATCAAAGACCTGCTGGTACTCTCCAACCTCTATCAATTCCAGAGTGGAAATGGGATGAAATTGGCATGGATTTCATTACCGGTCTCCCCAAGACCAAAAATGGAAGAGATGCTATATGGGTAGTCATTGACCGTCTATCCAAGGTTGCTCACTTCCTTCCTATCCGAGAAGACATAAAAGCTAGTCAACTAGCAGATTTGTATATATCACGGATAGTCACTCTTCATGGTGTTCCTAAGAAGATCGTCTCTGATCGTGGAAGTCTTTTCACCTCAAAGTTCTGGGCTAGTTTTCAACAAGCTATGGGAACTCGTCTTACCTTTAGCACAGCCTATCATCCTCAAACCGGTGGTCAAACCGAAAGAGTAAATCAAATTCTTGAAGACATGCTCAGGGCCTGTGTTATATCCTTCGGTAAAGATTGGGAAAAGTGCCTTCCATTTGCCGAGTTCACCTATAACAATAGCTTCCAATCTAGCCTGGGCATGGCACCTTTTGAAGCTTTGTATGGCAGAAGGTGTAGAACTCCTTTGAACTGGTCCGAAACTAGAGAAAGAAAGTTCTTTGGACCAGATATGATCAATGAAGCAGAAGATCAAGTTCGCATCATTCGCAAGCGTCTGAAAACTGCTCAGTCACATCAAAAGAGCTACTATGATCGCCATCATCAAGAAGTGAAGTATGAAATTGGTGATCAAGCTTATCTTCGGGTCACTCCTCTCAAGGGTGTCCGTCGCTTCGGTATCAAAGGCAAACTAGCACCTCGTTATGTTGGTCCTTTCCGCGTCCTTGCCAAGCGTGGTAATGTTTCCTACAAGTTGGAGTTACCTTCCAACTTTCCTGAAGTTCATGATGTCTTCCATGTGTCCCAACTCAAGTGTTGCTTCAAAGATCCTATCCGTGGTGTTGATCACGAGACTCTTGACCTCCAAGAGGATCTAACCTATCGAGAACATCCTGTTCGTATCCTTGATGAAGCCGAGCGTAAAACTCGACGTCAGAACATCAAGTTCCTGAAAGTTCAGTGGTCTAATCATTCTAAGCAAGAAGCAACCTGGGAACGAGAAGATCGTTTACGATCCGAGTACCCTTCCTTCTTTTCTAAAATCTAGGAATCTTGAGGACGAGATTCTTGTAAGGGGGGTAGAGTTGTAACATCCCAACCTGTTGGAGATATGCCCAAGAGGCAATAATAAAATGGTTATTATAATATATCTTTGTGTTTATGATAATGTTTACATACCATGCTATAATTGTATTAACCGAAACATTGATACATGTGTGTTATGTAAACAACAAAGAGTCCCTAGTATGCCTCTTAACTAGCTTGTTGATTAATGGATGATTAGTTTCATAATCATGAACATTGGATGTTATTAATAACAAGGTTATATCATTATATGAATGATGTAAATGGACACACCCAATTAAGCGTAGCATAAGATCACGTCATTAAGTTATTTGCTATAAGCTTTCGATACATAGTTACCTAGTCCTTATGACCATGAGATCATGTAAATCACTTATACCGGAAAGGTACTTTGATTACATCAAACGCCACTGCGTAAATGGGTGGTTATAAAGGTGGGATTAAGTATCCGGAAAGTATGAGTTGAGGCATATGGATCAACAGTGGGATTTGTCCATCCCGATGACGGATAGATATACTCTGGGCCCTCTCGGTGGAATGTCGTCTAATAGCTTGCAAGCATATGAATGGTTCATAAGAGACCACATACCACGGTACGAGTAAAGAGTACTTGTCATGAGACGAGGTTGAACAAGGTATAGAGTGATACCGATGATCAAACCTCGGACAAGTAAAATATCGCGTGACAAAGGGAATTGGTATCGTATGTGAATGGTTCATTCGATCACTAAAGTCATCGTTGAATATGTGGGAGCCATTATGGATCTCCAGATCCCGCTATTGGTTATTGGTCGGAGAGAGTACTCAACCATGTCCGCATAGTTTGCGAACCGTAGGGTGACACACTTAAGGTTTGATGTTGAAATGGTAGAACTTGAAATATGGAATGGAGTTCGAAGATTTATTCGAAGTCCCGGATGAGATCCCAGACATCACGAGGAGTTCCGGAATGGTCCGGAGAATAAGATTCATATATAGGAAGTCATTTTATAAGATTTAAAATGATCCGGAAGATTCTACGGAAGGTTCTAGAAGGTTCTAGAAAAGTCCGGAAGAAATCACTAAGGAAGGCGGAGTCCCGGAGGGACTCCACCTCCCCATGGCCGGCCAACCCTAAGGGGGGAGTCCACCTTGGACTCCACCAAGGGGGCCGGCCACCCCCCACATGGAAGGGGGGAATCCCACCCCAAGTGGGATTCCCACCTTGGGTAGGTTTCCCTACACATGGAAGGTTTTTGGTTCGGGTCTTATTCGAAGACTTGTAGTCCAACACTTGGGGCTTCCACCTATATAATGAGGGGCATAGAAGAGGGGGCTGACCACCACAAGCCAATAGCTTGGCCGCATCCATAGGTGGCCGGCCACCCCCTCTCCCAAACCCTAGCCGCCCCCTCTCTCCTCCTCTTCTCCCGCACGCTTAGCGAAGCTCTGCCGGAGATCTCCACCGCCACCGCCACCACGCCGTCGTGCTGCCGGATTCAAGGAGGAGATACTACTTCCGCTGCACGCTGGAACGGGGAGAAGGATGTCGTCTTCATCAACACCGAACGTGTGACCGAGTACGGAGGTGCTGCCCGATTGTGGCACCGTGATCAAGATCTTCTACGCGCTTTTGCAAGCGGCAAGTGATCGTCTACCGCAGCAATAAGAGCCTACTCTTATAGGCTTTGGAAATCTTCAAGGGTTAGTCTTGATCATCCCCTCGTTGCTTCCGTCTTCTAGATTGCATCTTGGCTTGGATTGCATTCTCGCGGTAGGAAGATTTTTGTTTTCTATGCAACAAATCCCTACAGTGGTATCAGAGCCGTGTCTATGCATAGATGGTTGCACGAGTAGAACACAATGGTTTTTTGGGCGTTGATGCTCTTGTTATCTTTAGTTTGAGTACTTTGCATCTTTGTGGCATAGTGGGATGAAGCGGCTCGGACTAACTTTACATGACCGCGTTCATGAGACTTGTTCCTCGTTCGACATGCAACTTGTATTGCATAAGAGGCTTTGCGGGTGTCTGTCTCTCCTACTATAGTGAAGATTCAATTTACTCTTCTATTGACAACACTAGTATCACCGTTGTGGTTCATGTTCGTAGGTAGATTAGATCTTACTCGAAAACCCTAAACCACGTAAAATATGCAAACCAAATTAGAGACGTCTAACTTGTTTTTGCAGGGTTTGGTGATGTGATATGGCCATAATGTGATGATGAATATGTATGAGATGATCATTATTGTATTGTGGCAACCGGCAGGAGCCTTATGGTTGTCTTTAAATTTCATGTTGAGTAGTATTTCAAAGTAGTTGTAATAGTTGCTACATTAGGTGAACAACCATGAAGACGGCGCCATGAACCTTGACGCTACGCCGATGATGATGGAGATCATGCCCGTTGATGATGGAGATCATGTCCGTGCTTTGGAGATGAAGATCGAAGGCACAAAGACTAAAGGGCCATATCATATCACATATGAATTGCATGTGATGTTAATCCTTTATGCATCTTATTTTGCTTAGAATGCGACAGTAGCATTATAAGATGATCCCTCACATTAATATCAAGATAATAAAGTGTTCTCCCCTCGTATGCACCGTTGCATTGTTTGACGTTTTCAAGCATCTCGTGATGATCGGGTGTGATAAACTCAACATACAATGGGTGTAAGCCATGTTGCACACGCGGAATACTTGGGTTTGCTTGACGAGCCTAGCATGTACAGACATGGCCTCGGGACAACGGAAACCGAAAGGTTGAACATGAGTCATATGGATGATATGATCAACATGTTGATGTTCACCATTGAAGCTACATCATCTCACGTGATGATCGGTTTTGGTGTAATGGATTTGGATCGTGTACCACTTAACAACTATGAGGGATGTTGTATTAAGTGGGAGTTCATTAGTAATTAGATTAAAACATGAACTAATTATTATAAACATAGTCTGAGTAGTATTTTGAATTAATTTTGTAGTATTGGCATCCGTTTTCTACCATGCGCTAGTCTTATAATTGAGATAGAAATACTGTTAAGTCTGATAAGAAACTTTACGGACTGGTACCGTATTGTTAAAGAATCAAGAAATGATTAAGTCCTATTGCAAACTTTTAGTAAACCTCACATTGTTGATTCAAAGAGTTGTGGTTTCAATTAGTACCTAAAGTTATCTTGTCTCCGTAAAACTTGAAGTTCAAATCTGTTTGAAAAATAAGGAGCTGAAAATTTAGTTTTCAGAAATAATCAAGGTATGAGATATATGTGATATCTAAGACCTTATTGCAAGATGATAGAATATATCTTGGTGAGACTACATAAACTCATAAGTTTTATGGGAATGTACGAAGGTTGAAGACGCAAGGCGTCCCAATCCTCCAACTATTGGGGCACTAACGATATTCGTATATCCATGAAGTGATTGTCCTTAGTATGCACCGTTGCTAAGACTCGTCGTTTCGAAGCATCACGTGATGATCGGGTGTTATAGATTCTACGTGTGCTTACAACGGGTACAAGCCAGATTTGCACATGCGAATACTAAGGTTAAACTTTACGAGCCTAGCATGTACAGGCATGGTCTTGAAAATTCGTCATGATATGATGGATAAAATTATGAGTGAAATTGTTCATCATATTAAAAGGTTATTAATAGAGAAATCCGGAACACTTGTCATATGATGATCAACTTCAAAGTAAGAACCTCAAGGTTATTGGTATTTGACCAACAAACCTAGAAGTTATTGATGTTGAAGTGTTTTTTTCTGAATAATGAGGAAAGCTAAAAGAGAAACTGCAAAAGATATTTTGGCTGAAAGAAAGAAAAGACTAGAAAGTCTAGCTCATGTGTATATAAATAATATACATGTTATGGTTGTATTCCTAGTTAGGTCACACAATGAAATTCTTGGGTATTAGTACCATATTGGTTGGTATGAAGTGTCATACAAAAACAACGCAATACAAGAATACAATGGCCTAAGTGACTCGCAAGGAATATGATAGGAATGCACGTCTGGAACAAAAATAAAGTGTTATTATGTTCGTCGTTGGCATTCTATCTAGCCCTTAGAATTTATAATAAAGAACTTAACAATTGTTATTTTGCTCTGGTCAAATGAAAACAATAAGTTGTTCAAATTATGACATTACTCCATATACGATGGATAAGTTATTATAAATCTTAATGGTGAAACACACATACATAACACTGACGCTAAAATGCTGTAACATCCCAAAAATTCAAAACAAAACAAATGAATTTCCCTAGTTCCAAATTTTGGAACTAACAAAAACTTTTATTAAATTAAGTGTGATACATAGTGATCTTGCTTAATTCTTGTGCTATTGCTATGATTGCTTGTTATTAGTATTTGAAGTGATCTTAAACCCTAAACCTCACCCCTCTTTTCACCACCCTAGCTAAAATAAAATAAAAGGAAAATAAATAAGAAAAGGCATATGTGCCTATGGCTATTTTTATAAAACTTTACCCTAGACCTTTCCACTTTATATAGAGGATTGGAAAACCTTCATAAACCTTATCTAGTACTTCTCAAACCAATTCCAAGTTGAAACCAAAGAAAATAAAAAGAAGCTAAAAATGCCATAGAGGCATATGAGAGTAAAATGCAAATTTGTGGATTTGAGAATCTTGACCCTAGGACTTGATGTGAATGGTTGGATCACTCCTATATACCATTTCAACACTCAACAACATAAATAGGGCCAAGAACACTCAAATCAAAAATCAAATGCCACATATGCATAGAGGCATATGTGACACATAGCCATTTTCCCCAAATCTTGACCTATGCACTTCTACCTAGACCAAATGGTGTGAAACCATCTCCAAACCTAATATAACACTAAATTGACCCTAACCCATGTCCAAGTGAAGCAAGATGAACAATTTACAAGTTTAATGAAATATGACACATCACCTCTTATGTGTTATGGCCATTTTTGCAAATCTTTGAACAAGACCATTTGAATTGGTTTCAATGGTTGGAAAATGTTTCTAAACTAATAAGAACCACATTAGAGTCAACAAAAGTCAACTCAAATGGGGAGAAATCAAATAGGGAGAAAATCCCCAAAATTCACTCACATACACTTAGCCAAATTTGCAAATCTTCAACCAAGGCCACCATTGCTTGATCTATTGTTTGTAAAACTCTTATATATGATAAACAAACACAATTGCATCAAAGAAACCAAAATCAAATCAAAGCAAATCTCAAAATCAACATACATGTGATAATGGTCATTTGGCCATTTTATAAAATGTTCCTCACTTTACCCCTCTGGCTTTGACTTTTCTTCAACCAAACTTGGTCAACTATTGCCATGTCATCCAAGACTATGTCAAGGTGAACAACTTTCATGTTGACCACCATACCTAATGTTGAGCAGGTTGACCAGTATAGTTTTGACAAGAGGGGACTTTGAAACAAAGAGAAGATGATCCACTTTTTGAAAACTTGCAAAACAACACCAAATTGACCACCACCACCACCATTCCATCTCTATGAATATATGAATGAGATCCACCAAAGGATTTTCCAAAATTTGAAAACATTTTTCTTTCGACCATTAGATCAAACACCTTGTGGGCAGAGTTGAAAATTGTGCCCATGCTAGATTTTTGGTTGGACCAAGTCCACCTCTGGCCCTTCTCTGCTGCCCTGGAACTTCCTCTCACCCCTCAGCATCAATCCATCCACTTGCCAGCCCTGCACCTTGACCACCTTGACAAGAACACAACCATGCCGGCCCTCTTGTCACCCACCATGCCATCACCATCTCCCTTCACCTCAGCTGAGCCACAACATGTCATTGAGCTTGCCCTGACCTTGATGAGCATGACCATGCCCTCCCTTGACCGAACCAGTACCAGCGCTGACCAGGACTGACGCGCCCAGACACGACCAGGGAATGCCCACGCTCGCCAGGACACGCACGCTGACGCCCCGGAGCGCGACAGGACGCCGCCGTGCCCCGTCGACTCAGTGCTCCCCTCGACCTCTCCTTTCACCTGCAGCCGCACCTCGATGTCAGCTACCTCACGGACAACGCCGCTTGGACGCGCTCGCCCTGTAGCCGTCGTCACGGACGACGATCATCCGCCACCGTACTGCCACGATGCGCAGATGATAACGACGCGCATGTCCCTCCTCTGGCCTCGCCACCACACCCGTCAGCACCGCCTGGACGTCTCCTACACGACGCGCCTGTCACTTGCCCCTTCGCCACCCTGGAACGATGATCTCGTCGACGACCTGCCAGCTCCGCCACGGCCACCCCCTCGCCCTATAAATAGAGGCCTCCTCCGATCGATTTGAGCACACCCACTCTCCTCCCTCACCTCACAACTCCTCCTCGAGCAGCGCCGCCCCTCAATTTGAGCCGTAGCCGCCCAATTGCAAGCCGGAGTTCCGCAGCACCGCCGCAGAAGCCGCCGACGATTGCGTCCTCCCCAAGCTCTCCCTCGACCATCGTTCGAACCGCCGTCGTCTCCAACATCGATCGCCCGCCTCGCCGACGCTCGCCTGCCTCCAGGTAGCTCCCCGACCCCCTAGTCTGGCCGCCGGTAGGGTTTGGTCTCCGGTGAGCCTCGTCGAGGATGAGGACGACCCTCAGCCATCGATCGCCCCTCTAATCCGACGGCCCTCCTCGCGTACCATTTCGGCTGGGGAAACACTGGCTGACAGTGGACCCCGCAGTCAGTCCCCTCTCGTCCAGCGTGGCTGCCCACTGGGCTGGCCCGTTTAACCCCTGTGCAGCCCACTTAGCTTTCCCGCCTAAGCCCACCAGTTCAAATATGAATTTTCGAAATTTGTTAAGTATTCTCAGATGCTGTTTTCAAAATTAAATAGGGGAAAATCTACCAAACCAAATTTGACAAATTTTATATATTTGGAAACCTTGTTAAATTATCTACAAAACTACACTGGCCCCAACTCTAGTTTTGTTGTAGAATAAATGTGACAAAAATAACAAGGCAGGGCCTTTTTCCACTTCAAATAATTATTAAAAATTATAGAAAAGTGCTTTTAAGATAATTCCAACTCTCAAAAATCACATGTCACATTATCTACCAGAATATATAAAAATATGACATAGTTGCTTTACATGATCATGGCCTAGTTTAAAGATTGGCCCTATGGCTAGTTCTAGATCAGTTAAATTAGGCAAGATAATTTATTAAAATGTATGAGAGCTTCCCTCTCATTTAAATCTTGTCTCAACTAATTCAACATGAGGTAGATACCCTGGTTAGTTAAATCTCATATTGAATTAGTTGATGATATTAAATCATTACTATGTGTTATTAAAATGCATGAGGTGCACCACCTCATTTAAATTATGTTCAAAATTAGGGTTTCAAATCTATGAGGTGAGCACCCCATTTAAATCAACTTCCCAAGTGGCATAAAGTAATGTGATGACCCTTATTGTTTGGTCTCATATATGCTCACTTGGGGATATTAAATCAAATAGGATTTAAATAGCATGAGGTATGGAACCTCATTTAAATCATTTTCTCAAATGATAAGTATGAAGAGGTTGACTTTGGTCAACCTAGGTCATATATTGTTCATGAGAGAAATTAAATCTTAATAAGATAATGAGAAGAAATTATTTCTCTAAGTAATTAAAAATAACACCTAAGTTAATATGAGAGGAAATTATTTTTCTTAAATAAGAAAGAAACCCATCCACCCACTTAATATGAGTGTGTGATGCTAGATTAAGTTGTGTGCTTCATGAGTGTGCCTAGTTTAGTAAATAAGTTTGGTATGATGATTGTGTACCCCGTATTCGTATTTTAGACGCTAGTACCAAGGAGTATCAAGAGGAGGAGGAGATCTACTTCCAAGGAGAAGAAGACCACTTTGACCAATTTCCCAACCAAGGCAAGCTAATGTTCTTGCAAGCTATTACCAATGCAAGCTAGACTAATGCAAGTTATATTGTTGCAAGCTAATGTTCTTGCAAGCTATTACCAATGCAAGTTAGACTAATGCAAGTTATATTGTTGCAAGCTAATATTCTTGCAAGATAATACTCTTGCAAAGTGCAAAGCTCACCATGAGCAAGGCATTACCCATTTACTTTATGTTCATGATCCTACTTTCCAGTTTTACTTTTCAAGATTATTTATTTTTGTTTTATCAAAGTACTTTTTGATTTATGATTCACTTGGTTAGTATTGGATTAGTACAATAGTATCAAAGTTAGCCTAGAAGCAAAGCAAATTACTTAGCACCCCTCATACTTAGATGCTAGTGCTAAATTGAAAATGACTACTCTAGTTGGGAACTTGTGAAATGAAATGACTTTGAAAACCTTGGAATGATGAGTCATTCTATTGAAAGATTTTGAAGGTGAATATGACTTGTGAATGACTTGGTGAATTTTACCAAAACTGATGGTTGGGTTCGGATGCGATACCATTCCAATTTTACAAGTACCCCCACAATACCTGAATCTGGGTAAGGCTTAGCTGGAAACTTATGTATTTTAGTATGGGTTCCCTCTGAACAAGCGTCATAGGGGTTATGCCGAGGCTGCCTCCGTACTGGTGAAGTGATGTGAAATGACGTGAAATGAGGTGAATGTCCGGCCCAAGCCCTGTGCAGTTCCTGTGCCGACCGCGTGTCTTCACCGGGAGGCCAAGCTCATGGGGAGAGGTGCCTATACTAGAGTATGTAAATGAAAGGTTAGGATTGGTAGTTCGCGTCATCGCGTATGATAAATCGGGCCGATTACCCCGACGAACTATTGCAATTGTTGTGGCACAAGTGTACACCCTCTGCAGAGTTAAACCTATTCGAATAGCCGCGTCCGCGGTTATGGACAGTTGGAAAGGCCATACTGTTCCGTCATCAGAAATTTTCTAAAAATATGAATGGTGAATTGTGACTTGAATTGAAAGGTGACTTTGACTTTGAATCACAACTGAGTTGTGGGAATGACACTAATGTTCCCACTTGAGTTAGTTAAATGAAGAGGCTTTGATTATTAAAGTGTTTATGAAATAAAACTGGCTTTATGCAAATGAAACTAGAGCTTAGCATCCCCTTCCATAGTTGATAATACTTACCTTAGTATTAGTTTGCGAGTACTTTAAAGTACTCATGGCTTTGTCCCTGGCTATTCAAATGGCCAGACTATGAAGAGGAGTACCAGAACCCGGAAGAAGGACAGCAGGATGTCTACGACAACTAGGATCACTCCTGACGTCAACAGTTGCCTGTGGAATAGATGGACTACTACTACGCTACTTCGCTTCCGCTATGTGTTTTGTAATTGATCAATAGATCATCTACTATTGTAATGAGACTGGATCATGTGATCCTTTGTTGTAAGACAATGACGATGTTGTAATGAATGATGTTCTGTGATATCAATCTATTATGTCTCGCAAAAATAATATTCCTGGGATTGCGATGAATGGCATAATAGGCATCTGGACTTAAAAATCCGGGTGTTGACAAATGCCGTAAGGCAAATGATTTGAATTCCACTTATTTGTGGATCCGCCATTTAGGTCATGTTGGAAAGGAACGCATGAAGAAACTCCATGCAAATGGATTATTGGAGTCATTTGATTTATGAATCATTTGGCGCTTGCAAATCTTTTCTAAAGAGAGTGATTAAAATACCGTTCATAGGCCAAGAGTTGAACGGGCAACTAACTTAGTGAAAACATACATGATGATATATGTGGTTCACTGGGCATAGTTGTGTGCGGGAGAATCTTCTACTTCATGAAAAATTCCAACAATAAATTGAGTATATATATGTGGATATATTCGATAAGGAAGAAGTTTGAAACATTTGAATGGATTCAAATAAATTTCAGCATGAAGTGGAAATCATCGTAATAGAAAAATCAAATATCTATGATTGGATCATTGGGAAAATATTTGAATTACGAGTTTTAGCGAACATCTAAGAGAGTCATGAAATTGTTCTACAACTCACATTTCTTGGAGTATCATAATGATGATATAGTATCCGAGAGATGTATCCAAACCTTGTTGGATTAATGATGAGATAAAATATTATGACGCCATTATATTTTTGTGGATTATGCTTTAGTGACTACCGCTTTTTACACTGAATAGAGCATCATCATGATCCGTTGAAATGACACCATACGAGTTATGGCATGGGTATGAACCCTGATAGTCTTTTCTTAAATTTTGGTATGCATAGCATAAGTAAATAAGTTTACAACCAAAATCGGATGAATGTCTTTGTTGGTTATCCCAGAGATTTAATTGGGAATTCTTCCCACGAGACAAAGACAAAAGTGTTTGTCAATGTTTCTTATTTCCGAGAAATTGTTTCTAGTGAAGTATTTGAGTGGGAGGACAATATAATTTGATAAGGTTTATGAACCTGAGCATAATGATCAGAGTAGCGCAGCATCGGAATTGGTTTCGGAAGCGGCCACGACGATCATGGCTCCCATGACTACAAAGTGTTTTAGCCATGGAGATCGAAGTACATATTGAACCTTGTAGGTATGGTTTACTTTGTGATCAAATAAATGATTTGTGGACAAAGGATTGATTTTGAACAATGATAAACCAACTACAAACAAAGAAGTTATGATGGGCCCTGACTCCGTTAAAATGGCTATACGCCATGAAATCCAAGATAGATGAATACTTTTTGAAAGTAAATGGATCTATGAAATTGATGGACATGGATGAAATATCCTTGAAGAAGATCAACTTGTCGAAAAGTTGTTTACGACAAAGTTCAAAGAGTTGACTACGATAAGATTAGATCTTCCGTAGCAATGCTTATAGTCTATGTGGATTATTCTAGTAATCACTACATATTTCTTTTATGAGATATGTTAGTAGGATGGCAAAATACATTACTTATCAGAAGTGTGTATTAAAGATGTATACAAGATACAACCAATTGTTTTGCTAGTCCGTAGAATACTAGATAGGTATACGAACTTCAATTGGATAAAGTGAGTATCACGGAGTTGGAATCTTCACCAGATGAAATAGTCAAAGAGTTTTTGATTTCATCAGAAACGATGAAGAGGCTTGCATTTGCAAGAAATTAAGTGGGAGCGCTGAGACATATTTATAATACTTTATGTAGATGACATATAGTTGGTTATAAATGATGTAATTATATACTTGATTAAAAGGTTTCATTGAGAAACTAACTTCAATGAAAGGATATGGACTGAAACAAATTTAGTGTCAAGATCTATGAAGATAGATTGAAACACATAATAAGTTTAAGTCAAAGTACATAAAATAGATATTGAAGCAGTTCAATATAGAAATATTAAGAAAATGTTCTTGTCATGTGAAGGTTTAACAAGACTTGAGTGTATCTGACACTCAATGAGAAAAAACACATGAGTGATTATAGATCACGAATAATATGTACGCAATCAGATGTCCTGTGCTCTACAAGTGTTATGAGCATGTACCAGAATGATTCATATGATGATCATTGAAAAACAGTAAGAATATTCTTGAGTACTTAAGAAGAACCAAGGATATATATATATATATAGTTTTGTATGGAGAAATGACAAACAAATCGTTGTAAGGTGTTGCACCGATATTTGTTTTTGTCACATATGAAAATAAAATTTCAATCTCAAATTAGACTAAGTGTTATTTAAAAGGTAGCACAATAAGCTAGAAGTTGTCTATGCTAGATTTAGAAGAGTTCTAAATATTGTGACGGATTCTACAAACGAAGGCAGAGTATGTCATTGTTTTGACAATGACTGAGGATGTTAAGTCAAGAGATTCTTTGAGAACTTGGTGTAGTTCCGACAGAGTCAGAACTTTGAAGCTATATTGTGTGTGACAATATTAGTGACATATTTCAGACCGCGGAATTAAGGTTCCACCAGAAGACCAAACATATTTAATGCCAGCTCATTTGGAAATGAGTGATGCGTTGAGACGCAAATGAATTACAAAATACATACGTTTCTGAACGTGTCAGATCCGTTAACTAAAACCTCTCCCATGAGCAATACATGATAAAGCACCGGAAGGCCAAGGTGTTATATCTTTACAAATGTAAACTAGATTATTGACTCTAGTGCAAGTGGGAGACTGTTGGAGATATGCCCAAGAGGCAATAATAAAATGGTTATTATAATATATCTTTGTGTTTATGATAATGTTTACATACCATGCTATAATTGTATTAACCGAAACATTGATACATGTGTGTTATGTAAACAACAAAGAGTCCCTAGTATGCCTCTTAACTAGCTTATTGATTAATGGATGATTAGTTTCATAATCATGAACATTGGATGTTATTAATAACAAGGTTATATCATTATATGAATGATGTAAATGGACACACCCAATTAAGCGTAGCATAAGATCACGTCATTAAGTTATTTGCTATAATCTTTCGATACATAGTTACCTAGTCCTTATGACCATGAGATCATGTAAATCACTTATACCGGAAAGGTACTTTGATTACATCAAACGCCACTGCGTAAATGGGTGGTTATAAAGGTGGGATTAAGTATCCGGAAAGTATGAGTTGAGGCATATGGATCAACAGTGGGATTTGTCCATCCCGATGACGGATAGATATACTCTGGGCCCTCTCGGTGGAATGTCGTCTAATAGCTTGCAAGCATATGAATGGTTCATAAGAGACCACATACCACGGTACGAGCAAAGAGTACTTGTCATGAGACGAGGTTGAACAAGGTATAGAGTGATACCGATGATCAAACCTCGGACAAGTAAAATATCGCGTGACAAAGGGAATTGGTATCGTATGTGAATGGTTCATTCGATCACTAAAGTAATCGTTGAATATGTGGGAGCCATTATGGATCTCCAGATCCCGCTATTGGTTATTGGTCGGAGAGAGTACTCAACCATGTCCGCATAGTTCGCGAACCGTAGGGTGACACACTTAAGGTTTGATGTTGAAATGGTAGAACTTGAAATATGGAATGGAGTTCAAAGATTTGTTCGAAGTCCCTGATGAGATCCCGGACATCACGAGGAGTTCCGGAATGGTCCGGAGAATAAGATTCATATATAGGAAGTCATTTTATAAGATTTAAAATGATCCGGAAGATTCTACGGAAGGTTCTAGAAGGTTCCAGAAAAGTCCGGAAGAAATCACTAAGGAAGGCGGAGTCCCGGAGGGACTCCACCTCCCCATGGCCGGCCAACCCTAAGGGGGGAGTCCACCTTGGACTCCACCAAGGGGGCTGGCCACCCCCCACATGGAAGGGGGGAATCCCGCCCCAAGTGGGATTCCCACCTTGGGTAGGTTTCCCTACACATGGAAGGTTTTTGGTTCGGGTCTTATTCGAAGACTTCTAGTCCAACACTTGGGGCTTCCACCTATATAATGAGGGGCATAGAAGAGGGGGCTGACCACCACAAGCCAATAGCTTGGCCGCACCCATAGGTGGTCGGCCACCCCCTCTCCCAAACCCTAGCCGCCCACTCTCTCCTCCTCTTCTCCCGCACGCTTAGCGAAGCTCCGCCGGAGATCTCCACCGCCACCGCCACCACGCCGTCGTGCTGCCGGATTCAAGGAGGAGCTACTACTTCCGCTGCCCGCTGGAACGGGGAGAAGGATGTCGTCTTCATCAACACCGAACGTGTGACCGAGTACGGAGGTTCTGCCCGATTGTGGCACCGTGATCAAGATCTTCTATGCGCTTTTGCAAGCGGCAAGTGATCGTCTACCGCAGCAATAAGAGCCTACTCTTATAGGCTTTGGAAATCTTCAAGGGTTAGTCTTGATCATCCCCTCGTTGCTTCCGTCTTCTAGATTGCATCTTGGCTTGGATTGCGTTCTCGCGGTAGGAAATTTTTTGTTTTCTATGCAACGAATCCCTACACAACCTTGTTATCATAAAAAATGAGTGTTCATGTGCATCTCATGCATGTAGCTTGCATTTGAGTAAAGTTTGCATCTCAATTTTCAATTATGCAAATACCTCTCTATTTCTTTCTCACTCAAATTCTCTCAAGTTTTGAAAATTAGGCCACATGGAATTGTTGTTATTCAATAAGGCCATGTGTGTTTAATATCCTCTCTGAAAAATTTGAGTTCAAACCAAATTCAAAACAGATTTGAAATTGGATTTTGAACATGGAAATAGAAAATCAGAAAAAGGAAAAGAAAAAAAAGAGAGAAACCCCTTCTCTCTTCTCCCCTGGGCTCGGCCCCTTCCTCTCTCTCTCTTCTCTCCCTGGCCGAACGGCCCAACTCAGCCGAGACAACCCACCTCAGCCCAGTCCTTTCCCACGAGGGGTTTTTTGCAAAATGGTCATCGTCCCCGCCGACCGAAGCTGCTGCCTGGTAGCACGCCGGCCGCCCGATGGCCTGGCCGGCCACGATGACCTCCGCCGCCCCCGGCGGCCTATAAGAAGCTCGCCGCCGCGCCTCCGGAACCCTAGCCCCGCATTTCCCCCTTCCCCGCGCTCTCCTGCGCCCCAAAACCCTAACCCTAGCCGACCTACTGCCGGCCCGCTCGCCGTCGATTCGCCGCCGGCGAGGTTCCCCGGCCGTCGCCGACCCCTCCACGAGCTTCGCGGTGAGCTGCTGCTCCTCCTCGTCCCCTCGGCTCTCCCTCTCTCGCCCTGTAGCGCCGCGGCACCGTGCTTTGTCCGCCGCCGCTCGCGCTCGTCGCGATGCTCCGTGACCAATAGCCGGCGGCGCCACCACCAAATGGTTCGCCGCGTCGCCCCTCCCATTTCCCCCCTGCGCGCGACTGCGATTTCGGCTCGAATCGCCGGATTGCAGCAGCACCCGAGCTCCCAGTGAGCAATGGCGCCGCTGACGCCAGCATGACGTCAGCGTGACGTCATTAATCAATTTTCCTATTTTTCTGTATTTTCTGATATTCATTTCTGTAATTTCTGTAAATAGAAAAATAATGACATGTGGGTCCCCTGGTCAGAATTTTAATAATTTCATAAATGTTTAGAAAAGAATAAAATTATGACATGTGGGTCCAACTTTTATTATTTTTATTTAATTTTCAGAAATTGTTTTAAAATGAATTAAACTTTGGAAATTCATAAGTAATTCATTTTAAATCAGAAAAATATAAAATTATATATCAAAATGTTCAGAAAAACAAATCCTATTTAGTTATCCATGTTTCATACATGCTTGAACCAATTAAACATCAAGCCTTAGTAGAAACCCTAATTCGACCCCTCTCATATGTCGGGATCGATGCCGAACCCCCCCTTAATTTCCGTCGATGCACCTAGGGTTTAACCGAACCCCTTTAATATGACATGTCATCATATTGTATGTGCATTGCATTATACCATGTCTTGATTGTGCTTTTCCTTTCCGGTATTTGGTTCTTCTCGATAGGGACCGAACGTGAGCCTGAGATCAACTCCACCGAAGAGCAGCATCAGAATAACGAGGGACAAGGCAAGCCCTAACCTGGTTCATATATGGTTTCAAAATGCTTTTACTTCTGGTTCTTACATATTGCATTCGCTTCAAATATGTTTTATCGGCAGTGGTAGATATCCTATGTGTGCATGTTCCATCTTTGTAGCCCGAAGTTCCTGATCCACCGCTCCCAGCAAAACTAGGTCTGAGCTTGTTCGCATCGCTAGAGCCGTATATGTGTTATGCTTAGCCATGCTTAGCTGTTGAAGTCTGATCCATCCGGTTGATGAATCAGAGCTACGAATGAACCTAGTTTGACAGGATGACGTGGTAAGATCAGTGATGATGTTAATAAACATGCTAAAGGCTTGGATGGGCCGCCACATGGGGATGTGGTGATTTGACTCGTTCTAGCCGATACTAGGACCTGAGTTCTTGCCTTCGGAACCAAGACTGAGCGTACAGCCACAAGCGGCCCATGGGAACCCCTTGGCCCGAACTTACCTAGCTTACCCATGAGTCAATTAGTTTGCGAGTTCCATTTGCCATACGCATGGCGAAAAGGTGGAAAAGGTTTTCAAAGTGCATCATACAGGGCGTGGCTAGGGTGAAGGATGCTGGAGGCATTGAACTGGATCCCCTGCACACAATGACCGGGACCGCCTCGGAGAATGGCTACCTACGATGACGGAGCTCCCCAGCTAGTTTGACTCATGGAATAGGCAAAGTAAGGGAAAGGTTTTGGTCGACCACCCTCTGCCGGCACACCAAGGAAGTGTGTTAATCTAGTGGCACTAAGAGTCGGTCGGCGCGTGTGGGTAAAGTTGTACACCCCTGCAGGGTAAATCTTTTCGAAAAGCCGTGTCCACGGTTACGGATGACTTGGTGATGGATTCTGTGATCATAGACAACTTGAACCTAATCGTAAAACTTGATGTCAATGTGTGATAAGGATCCCTTCTCAGGGTGTCGAGGGGGTGATCCTAGGTGATAGGTTCAGGTGATGATGAAGATTCGGTGGATTCAACATGATGATCTTAGAGCTAGAGTTGATATATATCGCTCTCTTACCCCTTTTGAAAATGGTCTGAATAGACGAGCTTCTGCTCCCTCCTGTTTACAAAGGAAAACTGGCTTTCTGCAAAATAAGCTCCACATAAAGCCTCGCATACCCGCTTTGCTAACAGGTTGTACTAAGTCTTGCTGAGTCCCTGTACTCAGCCTTGCATGCTTTGTTTTAGAGGAAGTCCTTCCAACTGATGGTGGCTTCTACCTTGACGTCGACAAGTAGTTCGGAGTTCCTCAGGCGGCAGCCTGAGACTTATGGGCTGGGACGTCGCCTTATGTTATGGCCTCTTAGGCCCTTTGCAGTCTTGTTATATAGATAACATAATTTGCTTTCCGTTGCTTGTTGGATTGTGGTCAGTGACCTCTGCGTGTAATAAATTTGGATCTTAACTCTGCTAAGAGTTGTAATATATTTGCTTTGAGTCGTAGAGTCACTGTTGTGTTACCGATTCTCACCCGGTAGGCCCTAGAGATCTAGGTTAGGCTTATGCCAGATGTGATATCTGGGTTTGTCTAGCCCCGACCTCGGGGGTCCTAACAGGAATGGGAAGGGAGGATGGAGTTGAAGTCGAAGTGAGGCCATGGTGTCAGTATTATGTTGATGCCAAGATTACTACGGTGGAAGGTTCCTAGAGATTCACTGAAATCTACGGTGAACCAAGGGTGGATCAACGAAAGACATGGGATGTGCTCAGATATCTCTGAGCCCAAGATGATCTCCCATGGATATGTGTGGGTGACTTCAACGAGATCCTTATCCGTGAGGAATATATGGGCCAAAATGAACGGAGTGAAGCGCAAATGAGAAATTTCAGAGACTGTCTTGCGGACTGCCGATTGACAGACTTGGGCTACTCAGGATATCCGTTCACATGAGATAATAAAAGGGAAGGTGTGGCTAATGTACATGCGAGGCTTGACAGGGCAACCGGGAATGACAAGTTCCTACATCTCTTCCCTTTTACCACGGTAGAGCATGTTGCTGCTGAAGAGTCAGACCATATGGCTCTGATTATCCGGGCTCTAGGAGTTAATAGACAGAACTCCGTAAGGAGTGCAAGAGGGTTTCGGTTTGAGGAAATGTGGACTAGGCATGAATCATATGACAACATGGTGGTGGAGGCCTGGAATGCAACAAACTATCATGGCTCAAGTGTTCAGGGAGTATGGGAAAGATTGAAGGAAGTGTCAAGCAATATGCAAAGATGGAGCTACGAGTCATTTGGATCGGTGCAGAAGGAGATAAAAAAGGCTGCGAGCTGCTCTGGTGGATGCAAAAGCACAGGCTTTAGTGTCCAACTCTCTGGTGGAGGTGAAGGCTATTGAGGTACAACTACATGAGTTGTTCACCAGAGAGGAAATTATGTATAGACAAAGGTCACGACAGGAGTGGTTGAAAGCGGGTGATCGAAATACAATTTTTTTTTCAAAATCGTGCCTCTCACCGGAGAAGGAAGAACACAGTCCTTTTTCTAAACAGAGCTGATAGGTCGAGGTGTGACACAGATGAGGGGATGAGAGAGATGGCACAGGCCTTCTACCTCAACCTATACACTTCAGAAGGAGCAACCAACATGGATCGCATCCTTGATCGTATGACGAGTTTTGTCACTGGAGAGATGAATGTGTCTCTGACTGCAGAGATATTGGACCAGGAGATCGAGACGACCCTCTTTTAGATGGGTCTGACAAAGGCGTCAGGCCCTGATGGGCTACCAGCTTTATTTTTTCAACGCCACTGGGCTTTGATCAAAGGGGAAATTTGTAAGGTTGTGCGTGATTTTTTGGCGGGAAGGTGTTCGCACACGAACACGTCGCCGTGTACCCTCGACACCGAGCGCGATGCGCGGCAGCACGCACCGAGGGAGGCTCGCCGGAAGCGCGGTACACAAGACAGTCCAGCGAGCGCTTTTGAGACCCGAAACCCCGCTCGCCCGGGAGGGACCCCGTCAGGGCTTGCGGCGGCTATGGTCTGCCCTAGGTCGGCATGACCGCCCCTAAGACCTCGTGGATTCGCAGCCTCAAACCCTGATGAACAACGAAGAACGAGAAGAAAGATACAAGGGGAGAGAGATAAAAGTAGATGAACACGAAAAAGTAGTAGATGTGTTTGTTCGATTGATGTTTTTCAATCGGCCTGCACCCCTCAAGTATATAAGGAGCGGCTGGACTTTCCGTGCAAGAAATAGGGTTGGATTCACGTCCAAAACCCTAAACTAGATCCAATTCAGATGGTTTGAACCGAACTTTCCAAAACTGTTCGGTTTAAAACTGGCAGTACCTTGCGGGACAACTTTGAGGCAGTAAACGACCTACAAATCAAAATCTGGTAAACAACAAAGTTGTTCGTCTTGAAAAAACAAAAAACTTTCATGTTGAACACTTTTCCATCTGAGTTAATCTTGAATTCTAAAATCGGTCGAACGTGAAAATGTTTGTGCAGTTCGCAGATGCACGTTTGATTTCTTTACGCTCCCGACCAAACACCGGAACCTTCCATGTCTGATAAAGTGCGTTCGTTCCAGAGGTTGCATACTATCTCGGATCGCGATGATCCAAAAATCGAAGTTGTTTGTTTCGACGAGACGCACAACTTTCGTTTCTACCATTTCTTCTTTTGAGGTCATCTTAAATAAGCTCTAGTTGAATCCTTCATATCTTGATCCTCGAGGTTACCTCTGACTGTTAGCATAATCGGCTATTAAGCCGGATCATGGCAAAACTTGACATGGTGGACATGATGTATTCTCAATGAGCAATAAAAACTCGCCGATTGAATCTTTCCAATTGCGCCTTATCTATTTTCATTTGTCACGGCGGGATTATATCCTTGATTAGCTATCGGTCCAAAACGAGTGTCAACACATGCCCCCTGTTTTCTGGCAGACCTTGCGTGCCAGAAAATAACTTGCTCCATATTTTGCTCAGGACGATGTCAACACTCCATCGGCCATTGGTTCTCAGGATGATAATTCTATATCGGCCATTTATGTTCAGGTTGGTTGCCACCTTGGTAGAACTTCTTCAAATAATCACCTTTGAGAACAACCACTTCATCTTGACGATTGATGGATGTCCCAAATACGTTCATGTACATCTTCCATACCGACTCTTGCTTGATCTTCATCCAAGCACTTCAAAAGAATACCGTCAACTATTTGGTGATAAAGCTCATCGTCCATTAATGCATACTTAAAAGCCATCTGCCGAACAACTATGTCCGTCCTCTTGCTAGGATCCTGCAAATATTCAACAATAGGTCTTTCCAATCTTCTTGTTCACCTGCACTAGATCCTTCATTAGTGACCGAATCAATGTGATTTAATTCAGTCTTACCTATGATAGTGAGAGCAAACATCGGCCTATGAGATATATGAAAAACGCCACGATTAACATGGTAGCCAGATGCTTGTTGTGCTAACTCATTTGCATTCCAAATGTATTGCCCAGATATATGAGCAATGCTAAAGTAATCTAAGGTAGAAAATATATCTAGAGATTTATCAAGATACATATTAAGTGATTCGTCGAAACATTGGCAAACCTTAGATTTTTGTTATACTACTACCAATGAATCACTAGAAGCCTCAATATGTGTATCACCTTGTCTCGTGTTTTAATAGACTAGGGACGATGTTAACACGCCATATCGTCCATGATTAGATAATTCTCTCAGGGCGATAGGATAAGTATCGGCCATGTGTTGTTTGCCTCAAAGGCCTGTATAATTCATCCACCAAAGTATGTATAGCCGAAATAAACAAAATAAAACAACTCTGATTATGAACTCAAAAAATTTCGGCCTCTCAGATTAGCAACAAAATTGCAACTAACCAAACGAATAACATTTTGGTAATACCCTTTGATGATTTACAGAATTATAATGCATCCACGGATTAAAATAAAACCATGGAGGGTAACTGATCATACCTGAGGATATGCTACATGGCATAGGCATAAATGGCATGGCTGAATAATATGTATGATGTGCTGATCGAAACCTCTTAGTATATGATAGAAAATTCTTTCTTGATCGTTTGCTAGCCTCGGTCTTTTCTTCTTTCATCCTTATCGCTATTCCTGCAATAGGAACTTGCACATCCTCCTTACTTTGAGGTCCTTCCTTAGGGACCCATGCCATGTTCTTTGTCTTCAGCTTTGTGGCACTAAACCGTTTCAGCTTTCTCTCTTGCCAGCTTGTTAAGCCGAGTGGGCATCCCGGCTGTGATTTAGTTTTGCACATTAGCGTTTCTTCCTTAGCCTCTGGCACTTTCAACTTTACTTGTTCAGATTTGGCACTTCGAGCTCCAGCATTTACTTGCTTCATCTCTTTGTCTTCTGTAGCCAAGGTCAACTTGACCGGCTCTTTTTTATTTGAGATCGAATCTGAAACATCACACTTACGGTTATCCTTTTTCACTTGATAAACTTGCTTGACCGTATCCTTCTTGTTCGTTGAGCTCCTAACCGATTCCTTTTTATTGAAACGGTCTTTGACATGTGATTGTTGTTCAGATTTTGACCTTCTTGGAGCTGCATATTTTGGGTTAGATGATCTATGGTAAGACGGATAACGTGCCCTTGGGTCATACATGTGATCCCATGATGGATATGGATAACAATCACCATAGGAAGGTATCCATGACATTGGCATTGGTGGCCTAAAGGGAGGATACGAAGCTGCTGCATTGAACTTCTCCCATTGCCAATCCCGGTCTTTAGACTTTCACCTTGGGGGTGATCTCGATGACTTTACAATACTTGGCCGATAAGAACTCCTTGCTTCACTCTCCTTATATTTCTCCAATAACTCTGCGAAAGTGACTTTAGTTTTCTTACCCTTGTGTTTATCACGGCCTTTGTCCTGTTTCATTTTGCGTCCATCAATCTTTGAATTTTGTTGTTGCCCCCAGTGCTTGATGTCCTTGGTGTAGCTTCAATGGAACACCCAGCTTCAAGAATGTCTTCAACATGCTCTTCAATAATTTCTTCACTTGAAAGCTTGATCCCATTATCTTTCGTGTGTACCTTCTCATCATCATATGAATCGGCTAGAGGTAACCGATCCAATAACTTTTGATCATTCATACCAATCGAAATAGATTGGCTAACAATTTGTGTTTCAACAAATTGCAATCGTCCTTTATCTACAACCGATTGTACTATTTTATGAAACATGGTGCAATTATGAGTACTATGCTCAAACGAATCATGCAACTTGCAATAGTTTCGTCCTTGTGCTAATGGCTCAACATTGTGATCAAGGATTCTAATATAATCACTCTTCAGCAATACATCAAAGATATGATCACACATGCTCAAACTAAAGGTACACCTTTTATCTTCCAGCCGATCTTGCTGTGAAAATGGCTTTGAAATCAACCGAATGGTTCAGATTTTACATCACCCCATTCAGCTATGTTTTTATTTTCACACTCTTTTTCCGATGCGTTTGAATATGGTAATATAGCAGCACCGGCTTTCTCCAAAGATAATAACCTTGGCTTTAAGTTTCTGAAACCAAAGTGGTTATAACACATATGTCTCACTTGAGACCAAATGTAAGCCAGGTATGAAGTAAGGAAAGCTAACCATATAGATATAAAATTCAAATGAAACAATATGGAAAGCTTTGGTTGTGATAATTTGTCAATATCGGTCTCTCTAAATGGCACAACATGTTGACCGATATGCCTAGTAACCATTTTACTGCCAACAAATAATTTACAGTTCATGATTGGTCTTTTGATGTTTCTTCTAAAACTATTGCTAATAGATGCATGAACAATATATTTTTGACCAAATCTGAAAATAAGTAAATTATTTGCTAGAGATACCTCTTTGAAGATGTTAGTAGAACAAGATGGTTGTATGTCATGAACAATAACTTGCCCCACCTCTGGATGATTTTCTAACGCCTTGTTTTCATGTTTTCCTGGATCATGTGCTCCTTTACTTTGATGCTCTTTCTCAACCAAACATTGTTCGGCTATATTTTCTTGTCGTTCATGCTCATTAACTTCTTTGACATGCAATTCATAGGGCAACATGTAAGCTCCTGTGCATCCATAAAAATCAAGCATGGTTGCACCATGATCTTTTTCACTGAAGCTGGCATCTCTTGATTCAGTAGATTCAGCACATCTACTTTTTGATTCGGCTTCTATAACCAAATTAACCATACTAGCTGAGTCATTCTTATTTTCTTCATGGATCTTATTACTATGCAAAGCTTCTTCTTCTTGCTCCGATATTTCAGAGGGTTCAACTTGATTGCTGCATGGAGGAGAGGATTTGGTTTCTTCAACCAGGGTAACATTATCCCGAGGATTCTTCTTGATCATTGCATGTAAATATTGTAGATCTTCCTCTTCAAGTTTTTTCTTGTACGCTTTATGCTCCTCCTTGAGCTTAATTTCAAGCACCTCAAATTCCTCCTTGCGCTTATTTTTTAGTACTTCATAGCCTTGGCGTTGTTCCTCCGATAAATCATCAAACGTAATGACCTTATCGGCGTTAACCTCAGCTAGACATTGTTGCGCTCTGATGCTTGTTTTCTCTTTTGGCAATGAAGCGTTGCCGAAACATTGTGGTTGTGAAGGACAAAACCTGATATTGCATGCTTGACGCTCTTCTTCACGCTTCTTCTTGTATGATTCATAAGCATGTATTGCTGCAAGATCACATGGATTTTCTTCTAGTTCCCGGTGAAGAGCATTAAGCTTCTTGAACTCAGCTGCAAGTTTTTCCCTACAATCATTATTACCATACGCTGCAGCACTAGATGAAGGCACCTGAGCTTCTATTGAATTTCCACTTATTCGGCTTTAACCATTGTGGAGGTGTGAAGCCGAATTATGGATATCTCCAGTTGCATATGGTGCTGAAAAGTTAGTAACATAAGGTGCAACATATGATGGTTCAGGGTAATTGGCCAAATAGCTAGTAGTAGCATGTCCAATTTTCCTATCCATCGGCATGTATGCAGGTGAAACAATATATTCTGAACTATCTACCGATGAATAAAATGATGAAACACTATCTTGCAAGCTACTGAAATTTTTAACATTGGGTGTTTCATATTGATTAACTGAAGTCATCATGTTGTTCATCGGCATATGAACTTCTGGGGTTGCCGATGGATGAGAAGTCGATAACTGTTGCAAGTTGCTAAAAGTATGGAGATTATTTTGCATCGGCTTTTGCACATAATAAGATCTAGGGTTAGCCGATACATTATATATACCAGAGGATCTAGCAACATCAATATAAGAGTTGTTTGCATCTACATAAGGAGATTGGGGATTCATGATACCGTTGTAGATTGCAGTCTCTTGATGACGCTCTTTTCGTAGCAAGAACGGGCTGGAGACCGTTCGAAACTTCGTCCTCAGCGGAGTTGCCAAAAAGTGTGTTCGCACACGAACACGTCGCCGTGTACCCTCGACACCGAGCGCGATGCGCGGCAGCACGCGCCGAGGGAGGCTCGCCGGAAGCGCGGTACGCAAGATAGTCTAGCGAGCGCTTTTGAGACCCGAAACCCCGCTCGCCCGGGAGGGACCCCGTCAGGGCTTGCGGCGGCTATGGGCTGCCCTAGGTCGTCCTGACCGCCCCTAGGACCTCGTGGATTCGCAGCCTCCAATTTTGAAGAGCCAACGAAGAACGAGAAGAAAGATACAAGGGGAGAGAGATAAAAGTAGATGAACACGAAAAATTAGTAGATGTGTTTGTTCAATTGGTGTTGTTTCAATCGGCCTGCACCCCTCAAGTATATAAGGAGCGGCTGGACTTTCCGTGCAAGAAATAGGGTTGGATTCACATCCAAAACCCTAAACTAGGTCCAATTCGGATGGTTTGAACCGAACTTTCCAAAACTGTTCGGTTTAAAACTGGCAGTACCTTGCGGGACAACTTTGAGGCAGTAAACGACCTCAAATCAAAATCTGGTAAACAACAAAGTTGTTCGTCTTGAAACAATGAGAACTTTCATGTTGAACACTTTTCCATCTAAGTTAATCTTGAATTCTGAAATCGGTCGAACGTGAAGACGTTTGTGTAGTTCGCAGATGCACGTTTGATATCATTATGCTCCCGACCAGACACCGGAACCTTCCATGTCTGATAAAGTGCGTTCGTTCCAGAGGTTGCATACTATCTCGGATCGCGATGATCCAAAAATCGAAGTTGTTTGTTTCGACGAGACACACAACTTTCGTTTCTATCACTTATTCATTTGAGGTTATCTTAAATAAGCTCTAGTGGAAGCCTTCATATCTTGATCCTCAAGGTTACCTCTGACTGTTAGCATAATCGGCTATTAAGCCGGATCATGGCAAAACTTGACATGGTGGACATGATGTATTCTCAATGAGCAATAAAAACTCGCCGATTGAATCTTTCCAATTGCGCCTTATCTATTTTCATTTGTCACGGCGGGATTCTATCCTTGATTAGCTATCGGTCCAAAACGAGTGTCAACAGAAGGGACTGCCCCCCGGATTTCAATGATACAGTGTTGGTTTTAATACCTAAAGTCCAGGCGCCAGAGTTGCTGTCGCAATTCCGACCGATTAGCTTATGCAATGTATTGTACAAGATTGCGTCTAAGGTGGTGGCGAATAGACTGAAGAAAATCCTTCCTCTTTTGATCTCTGAAGAACAAAGTGCGTTTGTACCTGGGAGGCTGATTACTGATAATGTCTTTGTCGCCTATGAATGTACTCATGCTATTAGGAATCGAAGGAGGAAGGTCCCACTATGCGCGGTCAAACTGGATATGGTAAAAGCATATGACAGGGTAGAGTGGATTTTTTTGGAAAAAATGTTGTTGAAACTCGGTTTTGATCAGAGATGGGTGGACATGATTATGAGGTGCATCACGTCTGTGAGATTCTCTGTCAAGCTTAGTGGAGGCCTCTCGGAGCCGTTTCTTTCTTCTCGCGGTTTAAGGCAGGGGGATCCATTATCCCCATACCTCTTCCTCTTCTGTGTGGGGGGCTTCTCTGCGTTGCTGAGGGAGGCACAATTGGAGAATGAATTGAGGGGTGTCCGTTTTGGTGCCAATGGTCCACATGTAACTCATCTTTTATTTGCGGATGACATTGTTGTTTTCCTGGAGGCAACGGGTAGTAGCTTGCAAACTTTGAGGAGAATTCTACATGATTATGAGATAATCTCGGGGCAAAGAGTAAACTTACAAAAATCATCTATCTTTTTTGGGCCGGGCTGTAGCGACGATCTAAGGCAGAAACTCAAAGAAGACATTGGAATTTCTTGTGAAGCTCTTTCAGAACGATATTTGGGACTGCCCACTGTCATTGGTCGAGCTAAAGAGGGAAGTTTTAAGTACCTCACAGAAAGATCACGGGGAAAAGTGAAAGGGTGGAAAGGGCAAGACATGTACAAGGAAGGAAAGTGCATCCTCATCAAGTCGGTGCTACAGGCGGTACCGGCGTACGCTATGAGCTGTTTTCAGCTAACCAATAAGCAATGCAAACATTTCAGTTCCGTCTCATCGAATTTCTAGTGGGGTGATTAGGAGGGGCGGAATGGATAGGTTGGGACAGAATGTGCAAAAGCAAACAGTCTGGTGGTATGGGTTTTCGCGATTTTGAATGTTTTAACCAGGCGTGTTTAGCTAAACAGGGCTGGAGACTGCTCATAGACCCTGACTCTTTGTGCTCCAAAGTTCTAAAAGGCCGATATTTTAGAGACGGTGAGTTCTTGGATGCTTCTTGTCCTAAGAGGGCATCCTTCACATGGAAGGGGATTATTCACGGCAAAGATCTTCTGAAGGAGGGTTTGGTATGGAGAGTTGGAGATGGTTCACTGGTTAGAGTGTGGGACGACAATTAGATACCTAGGATAGGAGCTAAATACCCACTGGGGTCTTTGCTTGATGATAAGCCCGAGAGAGTGCAAGATTTTATTGTGCATAGTGGTGGAGCTTGGGATGAGGAGGAATTGCGGAAACACCTTCTCCCAATTGATGTACAAGATATTCTTTGCACTCCTATTGGTCGTCTGGGTTCAAGCGATTTTCAGGCTTGGAATTACACTAAAAATGGCATATTCTCAGTCAAGTCAGCGTACGACCTCGCCATCCAATGGAAGAGAGCGGCAAGGGGTAGGGCTGAGATGTCGAGAAATTATGATGAGCACAGGGGATGGTTGGCATTGTGGGGAACTCAAATTCCAGGTAAGGTGAAAGTCCATGAACGGCCTGGCTGTTGGTACTGAGCTAAGTCATCGGAAAATAATAGACGGCGTAGTCTGTCTTGTGTGCGGCAGAAATGAAGACTTGGTACATCGGTTCTGGTCGTGTCCTCATTCCCAGTCAGTATGGTCGCTCGCCGGTACTCGGTCACAGTGTTCCTTTGAGGTGCCACCGAAACATCTAAGGTGCCACTCGGAGCTCAAGGGCTGGCTGCTAGATTGGATCGGAAAAGCTTCTGATGATCATAGTGCTTGGTTCATGATGGCTATCTATAATATCTGGCAAGCAAGAAATGATGCGAGAGAGTCCCAGTTGATTGCTGACCCAAACTCGGTGGTGCCGAAAACGGCCACATCCTTGGAAGAATGGAGGGAAGTGCACAAGACATCTTCACCGGCGGCTGGAGCTAAACCATTTGAGCACTGGCTCAGACTGGAGCCGGGCTGGGTTAAAGTGAACGCTGACGGAGCTTATCATTCGGCTGATGGTGTTGGAGGGGGCGGTGTGGTTCTTCGTGACCATCATGGCAACTTTGTCGTAGGGGCAAGCCATTTTCCCCCCATCTCATTGATGCTGAACATGCTGAGCTTCTAGCATGTCGATAGGGGCTGTTTCTTGCGAGGGATCGGCGGATTCAGAAGGTGGTGCTGGAGACGGATAGTACAGGAGTGGCTGCCAAGCTGAGAAGGGACGCATCGCTGAAGGCGAGGAACATCTTTTTTGAGATGGAAAGCCATGAACTAAAATCGAATACAAACACTAGCAAAAGCAAATCGAATGCGAACACTAGCAAAAGCAAATCGAATGCAAACACCACAAAGCATCTGGCAAAGAGAGAGCAACGCGCACGCAGGCTCGAGATATTTTGGCCGGCCCTCCGTGCAGTCAGTCGTGCACCAAACGCCCAGATCAGATCCATCCCACCGACGCGCAGCGCACCTCCGCCTCCGGTCGTCTTTCCCGTTTAGGTTTTCCATCTCGCTCTCGCACGCTTCGTTTTAGCCGCAAACTCCACCCACCCACCACCCATCGATCGAAATCCCACCAAAAACTTGCCCTCAAAAAACACCAGCGCCCACCTCGCCTCCTCCTCCGCGCAGATCCAACCATGGCGGCCCCCTCCCGCACCTCCTGGGCCGACGTCGCCGACGCCGAGCCAGCCCCTCCCGCTCCCGCTCCAGCTCCGGCGGCCGCGCCCGCCGCATCCAACGGCCCCGCGCGCGCCGACCGCTCCTCCTACGTCCCTCCCCACCTCCGCAACCGCTCCGCCGCGGCGCCGCCTCCCGCGTCCTCCGCTCCACCCCCGCGCGCCGCGCCAGGCCTCCTCGGCCGCCCCGCTCCCGCCGCCGGGGGGAGGTTCGCGGCCAGCGGCCCCCCGCCTCGCAGGTGGGACCGGGAGCCCAACCCCTTCGGCAACGAGGAGGAGGCGGCGCCGGAGCCCGTGCCCTTCGACGAGCACCAGAACACCGGGATCAACTTCGACGCCTACGAGGACATCCCCGTCGAGACCAGCGGCCGGGAGGTGCCGCCCGCCGTCGGCACCTTCGCCGAGATCGACCTCGGCGCCGCGCTCAACGACAACATCCGACGCTGCAAGTACGTGCGCCCCACCCCCGTGCAGCGCCACGCCATCCCGATCTCGCTCGCAGGCCGCGACCTCATGGCCTGCGCGCAGACGGGCTCCGGGAAGACGGCCGCCTTCTGCTTCCCCATCATCAGCGGCATCATGCGGGGTCCTCCCGTGCAGCGCCCGCAGCGGAGCGGGAGCAGGACAGCCTGCCCGCTCGCTCTCATACTATCGCCCACAAGAGAGCTCTCCATGCAGGTGACTACATCTCTCGTTTCACCCTTCAGATTAATTTTCCTTGTTATTACACGTGCTTGATGTTTCCTTACCTTTGCCTTGTGCTGCAGATTCATGAAGAGGCCAAGAAATTTTCATACCAGACTGGTGTCAGGGTAGTCGTTGCATATGGTGGGGCGCCTATTACCCAGCAGGTCTGGTTTTCTCTCGCATTGGCTGCAATACCTCAACTTCTGAGAATAGAAAATTTCTGTCTCAGAAAACATTTCAGTGCAAGTGTATTTCCATGCTAGGATAGGCAGTCAGTTCTTCACAGAGCAAATGTTAACGGTCTCTGGAATTGCTGGTTGCACTCGTTGTTGCACTTGGTTCTAGTTAATTCTCCTGCAATGTGCACGGTGATTTGCATAAACTGAGATCAAATGGTTTGCTATTTTTTATTTGTTCAGACTGTATTCAACAATTTCGTATTTATATGGCAGAAATAACAACCTGAACATGTGTCTGTATTCTTGACTTGCCACCCTTCCACATATCCATGTACATATATGTTTAGAAATCTATGGTCCTCGATTCTGTGTTAGACAGTGCTTCAGTGTACGATTGATTTCCATCGGAATTTTCTTCTCATCCAAAATCTGGTTCCTTTCTAGAGCTGACATTACTACTATTTTGTTCATTAGTGTTAGCAGTGAGTTGTCTTTCTCGTTGTCCTTTTCTTCGCCATCTTGATCTCCGGTCCCTCAGTGATATTAGACCTATTATGGGTTTTGTCGTGCATGTCCCGTTGACCCCCATAGATTTTCTGGCTTTGTGTTAGATTTCACAGGTGCTGTTTGTCTGCTGTCTTCAGCTTTTGTTCTCACCCAATATTTCTCTGATGTGTCATACACCTAGTTGATTTTGCCGCATATTAGCTTTTGGATGCTTGGGTGTAACCTTAGCTGTTTAATTTCTATCAGACAATAACTCACTTTTCATTATTCTGGCAGTTGCGAGATCTTGAGAGGGGTGTTGACATTCTTGTGGCTACTCCTGGTCGTTTGGTTGATTTACTGGAAAGGGCAAGAGTATCCTTGCAGTCAATCAGATACCTTGCCCTTGATGAGGCAGATAGAATGCTGGACATGGGTTTTGAACCGCAAGTTAGGAGAATTGTTGAGCAAATGGACATGCCCCCACGAGGTGTCAGGCAGACACTGTTGTTTAGCGCTACATTCCCAGGAGAAATCCAGGTTAGATTTTTTATCTCGCACTTCTGTAGTAATCTCAATGCTACACATTTCTTAAATAATTTAAATGTCTGGTTCTTGCTATTAAGTTTGAGCCCCTGGTTGTACTTTTCCCCCCTTGTTGCCGAGTTGATTTGCTTCTCTCCTGTTGATATCCATATCCTAAATTTGGTTGATGTTGTACCCTTTAAGCACTATGTCATCATTTCCTTGAATGGTGTTAACCTTTGGTTCTTTGCTAGACGTGCTTAGGCGAAGTAGTTAGATTTACATCTTGAGAGGCCTACTGATACTACATCATTGTGCTATACGTTGTTAATACATTGCTGTATGATATGAACATTGAGGACCAATGTCATATTAAATTAGAGAAAACCTTCAGCAAGTAGCCCAATAATTACAATGGTTGTCAGCTTATCATGTGCTTAATATGTTAGTCATGCTTGTGTCCTGGTGCTGATGTATTTTTAGTTCTCCAATTGGGTTTCCTGTGCTATGCTGAATATCATTTGCATGTACATTGTTTTCCAATTGTAGTTCTTTATTTCAAAACTGTTTCAATTTGCGTTCTTAATGACATTGAGGTTACTCCTAACGAACACAGAAAATGGCATCTGACTTTCTGGAGAACTACATATTCCTGGCTGTTGGAAGAGTCGGGTCGAGTACTGAGTTGATCGCCCAGAGAGTTGAGTTTGTACAGGAGGCAGATAAAAGAAGTCATCTGATGGACCTTCTCCATGCACAGAGAGACAGTGCAGATCAAGCAAAGGTAATATATTGTCTGTTCCTTTTTATTAGTGTTGTTATTCAATCAATTTCCCTTATGTTTTGTTTTTCAGTTTCTCTTTAGATCAGTTGCGAGGTATCTCTACCTCTGGGCTTACTCCAAGCAACCCAGTACAATATTTATTCGTGGTGCTCATTTTCTATTTTCTGCTGCAGCAAGCTCTCACACTTGTCTTCGTGGAAACCAAAAGGGGTGCAGACTCGCTGGAGAACTGGTTGTGTACGAACGGATTTCCAGCTACTTCTATTCATGGTGATAGAAACCAGCAGGTTTGTTCTTGTTTTTAATTCAGAACCTACCATTTTGCTTGGAGCATTTTTTTAATTGAATTATTATATAATTGATCAGCTACCATGGAATGAATATTGTTCAACTACTGTTCTGGTTCGTCAAACTGTATACTTAGTTCGTTTTAATTCCATCTTTTGCTATCACACAGCAGAACTAGAACTACTAATTTATTGATTTCCTCCAACATTTTGGTAGTGTTGAATCTTACTACTTGATGAGACCATTGTGGATATTTGTTAAATATAAACTAAAACATGCTCATGTCATCAATGGCTATATTTTTCCTGACAGATTGATGTACTATTTCTTGCAGGAAAGAGAATATGCTTTGAGATCCTTCAAGAGTGGCCAGACTCCAATTCTAGTTGCAACTGATGTGGCAGCCAGGGGCCTTGACATTCCTCATGTTGCTCATGTTGTGAACTTTGATCTCCCCAACGATATCGATGATTACGTACACAGGATTGGTAGGACAGGGAGGGCAGGAAAAAGCGGTCTTGCGACGGCTTTCTTCAATGACAACAATTCTTCAATGGCGAAGTCTCTAGCTGACTTAATGACAGAATCTAATCAGGAGGTACCTGCGTGGCTCATTCGCTATGCAGCTCGCCCATCATATGGCAGCAGCAGTGGTGGAAGGAACAGGCGTGGTGGTGGAGGTGCGAGTCGCTTTGGTGGCCGGGACTTCCGGAAGGAGTCTTCATCCTTTGGCAAGGGTGGTGGTGCCGACTATGGAGGCAGCAGTGGTGGCTATGGTGGCTCCTCTACATATGGGGGTGGTGGCTATGGTGGTGCTGGGGCTCCCAGTGCCTGGGATTAATGTTGTAGTTGCTCTCTCGTAGGGTCTATCAGGTTACTTTTTACTCTAGTTTCTCATTAGATATACATTTTTGGTAGGAGCTGATATACAGCGACAGTACGAGTGAACTGTGTCATCCCCTTTTTCTTCTGGTTACTGCCGAGCTAGTCTTATCTTACAGGTATCCATTATGGAGTGTCTTGAGGACTTTCAAGCACACATACACTAAGTTCCCCAGTTAGGCATAGGATTTCCAGAGGCTAAAATTCCGTGTTAGGGATATAAGAGCTGGTGTTGGTAGACTGACATTTAGCAGTTGATGTGGAGTTTCTGTCTTCGTGTTTCCATGGTCCATGTCTTTTTGGTCGTTGGCTGGTTAGAGCTTGTGATGAGGGTGCTTTTGCGGCTTGAATTTTGTCTGAGATTTTATTTTTGATACCCAGGTGGTGCTTAGTCCTTTATATCCTGTTGTAATGTATATACTGTGAGGTCAGGCTGGAACGATAAAGTTATCTACTTCTTTAGGAGGAAGAGAAGGGGTAAATTATGTGATGGTTTTTGTTGCAACAAGATAAATGTTATTGTGGATTCGTTTTGAAATTATCCAAGGTTTCTCATGTCGTGGTATTCTCTTTTTGTTGCAGTTCAGTTTAACTGAGGCAACAGTTCAGAGTTTTTTTTATTGAAGTTTAAATAGCGTAAAATACAGCTTGGCAAGCAGTGAGAGATATAAAGGTTGTATGTTGGAAAATAAATGAACCGAGTTGCCCACCCAGCAGATCGACCACCTTGGCTGCAGAGATGGCTGACGTTCTTGTTGACAGTGCCTTGCCACCTTGGTGAGGGAGCTGTCGCAAGATGTGGCAACCTCCTTTAGTGCACAAATGGCGGATGTGACAGTGCAGGTGCGTGCTTAGAGATGGCGAAATGGCATGCTTGCCTTGTGTCGCCAAGCTTTATCGCATAGGATGAATTCCTGATGTATCCCAAGCCTATGCATTAGGGCATGTACAATGGTGATGACTCAGCTGTCTGTAAGGGGTAGTTATAGGTGATTTTGGTGATGTGGAGGAAAGAGAATGAGGAGAGAGAGGGAGGCTGTCTGTAAAGTTACAGACAGTCTGTAGTCTTCTTACAGACGGCTTACAGACAGCATTTTTGTTGTTGTATGAAGGGTGTCTATAACTTATACTCACACATGGTTTTGCCTAAAAATAGATAGCTTACAGACAGACCACTGTAGACACTGTCTATACTACTGTCTATATATGATATGGAGTGCTATTACAGACACTATCTGTCTAGACCATTGTACATGCCCTTACAATCTATGTAGTTGGGAAAATTGCCTCACGGTCAGTATTGAACTATTAATACTACTCTTCAAGTTTTTTCCTTTCTATATCTATGGATCTGTTGCAACATCTATCGCTCTATCTGTATGATTTCCTCAATAGTCGATAATGTGAGGAGACTTATATGGTTGTAGATCTGCAACAGCTATAGCAGGTGAACGTTATCCACGGTAGACTGGGAGGAAATACTCTTACTACGATAGGAAATTAGGAAATATAATCAAGTGGAAGCATAGGGTTATATGTTACCCTACATTGTTCACTGCTTTTAGTACTTCGTGAAAGATTTGAAGGCCACTTACTATAAATGATGCACTTCTTTTAGTTCTCGTCCGTCCTAGGTAAAATGATTTGCACTTAGACCTCATTGTCAGGATTCACCTAACTTCATAACTTTTCTATGCTCATTTAAACACCATCACTCTTAGCCACCTGCTCTCTGTATTATACATGATGCACTACAAAAATTGCTGGTTTGCAAACTCGGTGAAGGTGACTTTTTTTATATTGTTTGCTTCCCATGTTTCAACTAGCATACTTGGGATCTAAAATACCGCGTGAGTTCCGAGCTGGACCAAGCGGGGTCCGTCGTATCCCAAATCTAAATGCAAATTCAACAGTGACATACGGAGTACATAATTTGTCTGGCGATCTGCTCTGAGGTGCGCCTGTCAAGAATAGGCTATCTTGGTCCTGGGATGAAGGAATGAAAAATTATGTAACGGTTGTTTCGTGACAAAATACATGTTACTGTGGATTTTTGATGAATACCATGATCATTATCCAAAAGTGCACTCCCTGTTTCCTGTGTTCCTGTATCTTTTGTAGCTGATGGTGATATCATCATGTTTCCTGTATTTTACCATGCATAGACATTTGATTACGCACAAGAGGGCATAGTGCCACTTTGGTGGTCACACCCAAGTTGGCACTGTGACCCAGAGGTATGGGGGACAATATGGCAACCTTACTTTTAAATGACTTCTCTGGAATCACCGGCTACTAGTGAAAAAGTACAATGCACGAGGATTGGGATCTCAGATGGAGTTTGACGAATCCCAGATGCATCTCGAGCCTATGCATTGCAAATTTCTGTAGAAGCAATTGTTGTTGAAATATTGTGCCCATTTTTAGTGGCCCAAATTAGATTTCAGTTTTTCCTATAAATCTCAAAGCTCACATAGTGGCAGCCTTGTGAGTTTGAGCCTAAGTTGGTGGCAGCTCACTAGGGAGTGGCAAGAGGTGGGAAGTTTAGTCCCACATGGAAAGTTGGGAGGAAGTTAGACCACTTTATAAGGTGGGTTGTTCCACCACTAGTAAGTGAGTGAGAATAGGAGTGCTACACGCGCGCTCCTCCTCCTCGCTCGTCGCGACGCAACACGCTCGTGGTGAGTGGATTGAGCTTCGAGCCGAGACTTTTCTTGCTTTTTGCAGCTCAGGAAGACGGACGCGTCACAGTTAGTCGGTTCGGGTCGCTCCCGGATCGTGGGCTATCTGTAACCGACTCGAAACGTTCGTGCGACGTGGGTGTGGCCCACGTTGCCTAGGGTTTCCCGAGCCTATATATTCTTCCTAGATGGACGCGTCACAATTAGTCGTTTCGGGTCGCTCCCGGATCGTGGGCTATCTGTAACCGACTCGAAACGTTCGTGCGACGTGGGTGTGGCCCACGTTGCATAGGGTTTCCCGAGCCTATATATTCTTCTGCCCGGCTACCGCAGAAACAAAATCTAATATACGAGTTAGGGTTTCCACCTCTCTCTGCTTGCGCCGCCATCATAGCCTACTCCATCCCGCGCGCCGACGTGCATCGGCGAACGGGAGAGCAGGTCTCCGGAACTGCTCGTCCTTGCGATCCTGTACGGGAGAGGGCGAATTAGGTTTTTGGGAAGTGCTCTGCGCGACTGCTCAAGCTCTTCATCACGGGTCGCCTTCCGTCCAAGTCGGGCGGTGCTGCCTACCGTCGTCTTCAACGCCGTCTACTTCGACCTGTCATCCCCGTCATCAACAACGTTGTCATCAACAACGTTACTGCTGCAACATCGTCTGCTACACCTTCACCGCCACCTCCACCAGATCGGTACGTGCGACATATCTCGATCTGTTTAGCGATGGATGTTGTACTGTTTGCTCTGCTACTGTTCATGTTGATCATTGCATCTAGTATGTTCGAGTTTCACATGTTAGTAGTTACTGTCGTCATGCTTAATATTCTGGAATTAATCATGGAAATTGTGCCTAATTATCCAACAATCCAAAAACCTAATTGTAGGCAATTTCCTGAGTTAACAATGGCTGGTTTTGCTGATGCACTAAGGCCGGATAAGTTTACCGGTGTGCACTTTAAGAGGTGGCAGGTTAAGGCCATGCTCTGGCTTACTCATCTGAAAGTGTTCGAAGTTAGTGATGGTTTACCAGAAGGAACTATATCTGACCAAGATCAGAACAAGTTCAAGGAAAACAATACTCTCTTCGTCGGATGCGTTCTAAGTGTGCCTTACCTGACAAGTTTGTGGCTGGATGCATCATCGCTAAGTTGCCCCCTTCATGGAGGAACTTTGCCACAACTCTCAAACACAAGAGACAGGAGATATCAGTTGAAAATCTGATAGCATCTCTTGATGTTGAGGAGAAAGCTCGGGCTAAGGATAATACTGAGAAAGGAGAGGGTCAGTCTAGCGCCAACATGGTGCAGAAGAAACCCTACAGCAAGAACAAAGGGAATAACAAGCCCTCCTTAATAAGCCTATGAAGACTACAACCTTCAAGAAGAAGAAGATGATAAACAAAGAAGATCTGAGCTGCTTTACATGTGGAGAGACTGGCCACTTTTCTAAGGACTGTCTAGAGAGGGCAGACCGCAAGAAAAAGGCGAGGCAAGTCAATACGGTGACCGCTAGCAATGCTGATGGGTACGGTAATCTCTTTACTGTTCTTTCGGTATTTCAATCTCCATGTTGGTGGATTGATACAGGTGCTAATGTTCATGTGTGTGCTGACATATCCATGTTTACTTCTTACCAGGTCGCCCGGGATTCTTCCGTCTTGATGGGGAATGGGTCACATGCTTCTGTTCGTGGTGTTGGCACGGTAGATCTGAAGTTCACTTCGGGGAAGATCGTGCAGCTGAGGAACGTGCAGCATGTCCCTACTATGAACAAGAATCTCGTTAGCGGCTCCCTTCTATGTAGAGATGGGTTTAAGGTTGTTTTAGAGTCAAATAAAGTAGTTGTTTCCAAGTTTGGACAATTTATTGGTAAAGGCTATGAGTGCGGAGGCTTGTTCCGCTTTTCGCTTTCTGATTTCAGTAATAAGTCTGTGAACCATATCTGTGGCAATGTTAGTGATGATACCAGTGTTTGGCATTCTCGTTTATGTCACATTAATTTTGGTTTAATGTCTCGGCTATCCAGTTTAAGTTTAGTTCTGAATTTCACCATTGCCAAAGGTTCTAAGTGCCATAGTTGTGTGCAATCGAAGCAACCTCGGAAGCCTCACAAGGCGGCCGAGGAGAGAAACTTGGCACCTCTAGAACTCATACGTTCTGATCTATGCGAGATGAATGGTGTGTTGACAAAAGGTGGAAAGAGATATTTCATGACATTGATTGATGATGCGACTAGATTTTGCTATGTTTATTTGTTGCGAACTAAAGATGAAACTTTAGACTACTTTAAAATTTATAAGGCCGAAGTTGAAAATCAACTAGAGAGAAAGATCAAGCGTCTCAGGTCGGATCGTGGTGGCGAATATTTTCCTAAAATCTTTGATGAATTCTGTGAGGAACATGGTATTATTCGTGAGAGGACGCCTCCCTATTCACCCCAATCAAACGGGGTTGCCGAGAGGAAAAACCGCACGCTGACTGACTTGGTGAATTCCATGTTAGCCACTGCTGGTTTATCAAAGGCATGGTGGGGGGAGGCTTTGTTGACTTCATGTCATGTCCTGAATAGAGTTCCTAACAAGAATAAAGATAAAACCCCTTATGAGGAGTGGGCTGGGAGAAAACCATCACTTTCGTATTTGCGCACATGGAGATGTTTGGCGAAAGTCAATATTCCAATTACTAAGAAGCGCAAACTTGGACCAAAGACAGTGGATTGTATCTTTCTAGGTTATGCTCCTCAGAGTGTAGGATATAGATTTTTAGTAGTTCAATCCGAGGTACCTGATATGCATGTTGATACTATTATGGAATCTCGTGATGCAACATTTTTTGAGAATATGTTTCCTATGAAAGATATGCATAGCATTGCTAGAATTTCTACTGAGATAATTCCTGAGTCCAGTACATCTAATGAGTATTTTGAACAATCACATGAGAATGTTACTGAGAAGGATGATAATGAAGCTCCTAAACGGAGCAAGAGACGAAGGATTGGAAAATCCTTTCGTGATGATTTCATTGTGTACCTTGTGGATGATACTCCCACGTCCATTGCAGAGGCATATGCATCTCGAGATGCAGATGACTGGAAAGAAGCTGTCCATAACGAGATGGACTCAATTCTTTCTAATGGAACTTGGGAGCTATCAGAACGACCCCATGGATGCAAACCTGTGGGCTGCAAATGGGTGTTCAAGAAGAAGCTAAGACCTGATGGTACTATTGAAAAGTACAAGGCGCGGCTTGTAGCGAAAGGCTACACACAGAGAGAAGGCGAAGATTACTTCGACACCTATTCGCCTGTCGCTAGACTTACCACCATTCGAGTACTACTATCCATGGCTGCCTCCTATGGTCTTATCGTTCATCAAATGGACGTAAAGACAACTTTCCTTAATGGAGAGTTGGAAGAGGAAATCTATATGGATCAGCCTGATGGGTTTGTAGTAAAAGGTGAAGAAAGAAAGGTGTGCAAGTTGCTGAAATCTTTATATGGCCTGAAACAAGCACCTAAGCAATGGCATGAGAAGTTTGACAGAACTTTAACTTCTGTAGGCTTTGTTGTCAATGCGGCTGACAAGTGTGTTTACTATCGCCATGGTGGGGGCGAAGGTGTTATACTATGTTTGTATGTGGATGATATTCTGATCTTTGGTACAAACATGAGAGTAATACACGAGGTCAAGTCTTTCTTGTCAAAGAGCTTTGATATGAAAGATGCGGGAGAAGGCGATGTGATTCTGAACATCAAGCTGATTAAGAACGAGAGTGGGATTACTCTAACGCAATCACATTATGTTGAGAAGATTTTGAGCCGGTTCGGCTATATTGATAGCAAGTCTTCTCCAACACCTTATGATCCCAGTGTGACACTACGCAAGAACCGGAGGATTGCCATAGATCAATTGAGATATTCTCAGATCGTTGGCTCACTCATGTACTTAGCGAGCGCGACTAGACCCGACATCTCTTTTGCTGTTAGCAAGTTGAGTAGGTTCATGTCAAACCCGGGTACTGATCATTAGCATGCACTTGATAGGGTCATGCGCTACCTATGTGGTACAATGAGTTATGGGATTCACTATTCAGGGCACCCAGCTGTGCTTGAAGGATATAGTGATTCGAATTGGATCTCAGATGTAGCTGATCTGTACGCCACAAGTGGGTATGTATTTACCTTTGGAGGTGGCGCAGTATCATGAAGATCTTGCAAGCAAACCATATTGACGAGGTCAACTATGGAAGCAGAACTTACTGCTTTAGACACAACTACTGTTGAATCAGAATGGTTGCGTGAGCTCTTGATGGACTTGCCTGTGGTTGAAAAACCTGTTCCGGCAATCCTTTTGAATTGTGACAATCAAACTGTAATTGTCAAAGTGAATAATTCTAAGGATAACGCGAAGTCATCAAGACACGTCAAGAGACGTTTGAAGTCTGTCAGAAAATTGCGAAACTCCGGCGTAATAACTGTTACATATATTCAAACAGACAAAAACCTGGCAGATCCCTTTACAAAGGGACTATCACGTAATGTGATAGAAAGTGCATCGAGGGAGATGGGTTTGAGACTCGTTGATGTTACACCATAGTGGTAACCCAACCTTTGTGATCGGAGATCCCGTGAATTAGGACCTGGGAAGAATAAACTAGTGGTTTAATTGAGGAGAGTATTATGTAACCCTCTCTATGTGAAGATGCACAACTCTCAATTGCTGTAAGGCAGGTTGGCAACAAGCCTTAATGTGTTTATGTTGGCTATATTAGCAAAAATGCTGTCCTACAGAGCATTCTTGACATAACACACCTATATGAATCTGATTGTTAAACGTCGCAATCTATGAGATTTGGGTGATCTCTAGTAAACTCATGAAGAGACCACGAAGTATGACGCATATGCTTCACCCGCGGGGTAGGCTACTGGCAGCCATGTACTGGTCATGACTTTGAGTGAAACCCTGTTCACGCAAAACTTGCAATTCAAGGCTTAGTCCATTGTTCAAGTGTGAATGGATGTAGCTTAAGGTTCTAGGCGGAAGTTCAACTTAACAGTCTCCGCTGAAACACTAGTATATAAACAAGCAGTGAGTATTGGTAAATCTCTAAATGGGGATTTGAGATCTGGTGGGGGATTGTTGAAATATTGGGCCCACTTTTAGTGGCCCAAATTAGATTTCAGTTTTTCCTATAAATCTCAAAGCCCACATAGTGGCAGCCTTGTGAGTTTGAGCCCAAGTTGGTGGCAGCTCACTAGGTAGTCGCAAGAGGTGGGAAGTTTAGTCCCACATGGAAAGTTGGGAGGAAGTTAGACCACCTTATAAGGTGGGTTGTTCCACCACTAGTAAGTGAGTGAGAATAGGAGTGCTACACGCTCGCTCGTCTCGACACGACACGACACGTCACGACGCGCGCGCCGCGCTCGTGGTGAGTGGATTGAGCCTCGAGCCGAGACTTTCCTTGCTTTTTGCAGCTCAGGAAAACGAACAGAGTCCTAGACGGACGCGTCACAGTTAGTCGGTTCGGGTCGCTTCCGGATCGTGGGCTATCTGTAACCGACTCGAAACGTTCGTGCGACGTGGGTGTGGCCCACGTTGCCTAGGATTTCCCGAGCCTATATATTCTTCTGCCCGGCTACCGCAGAAACAAAATCTAATATACGAGTTAGGGTTTCCACCTCTCTCTGCTTGCGCCGCCATCATAGCCTACTCCATCCCGCGCGCCGACGTGCATCGGCGAACGGGAGAGCAGGTCTCCGGAACCGCTCGTCCTTGCGATCCTGTACGGGAGAGGGCGAATTAGGTTTTTGGGAAGCGCTCTGCGCGACTGCTCAAGCTCTTCATCACGGGTCGCCTTCCGTCCAAGTCGGGTGGTGCTGCCTACCGTCGTCTTCAACGCCGTCGACTTCGACCCGTCGTCCCCGTCATCAACAACGTTGTCATCAACAACGTTACTGCTGCAACATCGTCTGCTACACCTTCACCGCCACCTCCACCAGATCGGTACGTGCGACATATCTCGATCTGTTTAGCGATGGATGTTGTACTGTTTGCTCTGCTACTGTTCATGTTGATCACTGCATCTAGTATGTTCGAGTTTCACATGTTAGTAGTTACTGTCGTCATGCTTAATATTCTGGAATTAATCATGGAAATTATGCCTAATTATCCAACAATTGTGATGGGGAAAATCATGTGATGTTTGGTCCCAGAAGATACATATCATTGTGTATTTCCTTTAGGTACTAGTCCTGCTCCAGTAAGTGTTTTTCAATAGCCTCTTGTGCTGGAATTTACGATGCATCTCAAACCTATATACATTCTAGTAAGTTATATAGAAAACATTTCTCATGATAAAGTAGTTTCACGGTCCACAGTACTCCGCACCATATTATTTTTTATCTAGGAGGAATCCTTTTCTAACTAGAGCACACATAATCTTGGTAATGCATGTTTTCTTTGGGATGAGGCAGTGCAAAGACCATCTCTCACATTGTTATATACAACTTCTTCCTCGGAAGCTATGCTCATGACTTGTATATAAGTGTAAACCTACAACAACCATATCAGGTGACCGATAACCTTGCTACATGTTAAGATCTACCTCTTAGTGGCTGGACATGAACTTTCTGTCCATCAAGCAGATTTAGGTTGATATTTATGACAAAGGATACATTTGGACTTGTAGCCTGTAAACCGACTTACATTTAAGACCGAATATCTCCTATTCACCCATCTACTCGATACAAAGTGATACTTCTCCTATGTCATGCTTTAGTACACCTAGGCATTTCTCAGGTCAGGCGTAAAAAAGCTCAACCCTAAATTGCCAGGGTCTAACCTGACCTTCAAGCTTACAAACCAGACCAACCCGGCCTGAACAGAGGAATGCCCAACCCAAATTTAGCTTAAATCCCGTTTTCTGCAAACCTAAGCCTGGCCCGACCCGACGTTCGGGCTCCAAATTTAGACCCAAACCTAGCCCAACACGCAGCTCGGTCCGGCCCGGGATTGTCGGGTCATTACTTTCATGATTAAAAATATGTTAATCATTTATTTTTTCTGTGTGTTACCACTCATTGCTAGGTCTTTTATGTTAAACATACCTGACATTTGTGTGTTTTGCATCTTTTTGGGATGCATGGGAAATTGGGAATACCGGAACACCCATCGTTCTTATGGAACCTCGCGGGCGCACACCCCAGGAAGCCCCCAGGAAGATACAGAGAACGACGACGGCGACTTCCGACTCCGGCGGCGCCATCCTTTGACTTTCTCGATGCCGCCCCTCTTCCTCCTGCTCCTGCTCTCGTCCATCCACGCCTCCGCCGCAGACGACATCTGCATCGTCGGCAGCGGCATCTCGGGCTCCTCCACCGCCTTCTTCCTCACCAACTACACCGCCCCCATCTCCGCCCAGCTCCGCGTCTTCGAGAGCCGAGACAGGGTCGGCGGCCGTCTGGCCACCGTCTCCGTCGCTGGCGACAACTTCGAGGCCGGCGGCTCCGTCATCCACCCGCGCAACCTCCACGTCCGCCGCTTCGCGGACCTCCTCGGCCTCGCCGCCAGGGACGACGGCGAGGGCGACGACGACTGGCTCGGGATCTGGGACGGGGCCCGCTTCGTGTTCAGTACCCTCCCCCCACCGCCGCCCGGGAGCTCCTGGCTGCGCCGCAGGCTGCACGCACTCCTCAACTCGTTCCTCCTGCTCAGGCGCTATGGCCTCTCTCTGTTCAGGATGGACAGCTTTGCGCAGGTTCGCTCTTCTTCCTGCTCTAGTAATACTACTGTTACCCCCTTAGGCTGGTGCCAACGCACCGCCCCGCTCCCGCCCCGCCACGTCAGCTTTTGGCCCACTCTCACCCCACTCTCACCCCACTCTCACCACACGGTGCCAATGCATGGGCTATAGTCCCCACTCTCACTTCTCTCTCCTCCACATCACCATTTCTTTTCCACATTAAGTTATTTCACTCGATTTTGTTTAGACATTCAAAATAATGCAAGAAATTATTCAACTAAAAATGTTACCGATTACATAATAATTAATAAAAATACAAATTATGTTTCTTGTTTTTCTAAATAGCCTATATGACAAGTGTGTACTTGTGTTTGTATTTTGAACTGAAAGAGTAAAAAAAGGAAAGAAAATAAAAGAAGGAAAGAAAATAAAATAAAAACTGACATTTAAAGAATAAAAGAAGGAAAGAAAAAAAGAAAAAAAGAAAAAAAGAAAAAAACCGACCAGGTCTCTTCTTCTACCTCTCGCCCCTCCTCCCGCCCGCGTCGCCATCGCGCCGCCCCGCCTCTCGCCCCTCTCCCGCCTCCCTCCCGCCGCCAACGCGGGCGCCAGCCGGGCGGGAGCGGGCGCTACCGCCGGGCGCCCCCGCCGGCGCCCCTCCCTCCCGTCCCGCCCGCCTCCAGCCCCTCTCCCGCCCCGCCCCGGGCGGTAGCGCCCCGGCTGCCGCCCGCGTTGGCACCAGCCTTAGGACACATGGCATTCAATTTTAGCAAGAACTGCAGATTATCGTGTCTTCTCTTCTAGGGATTGGTATGCTAGGAATGAAATGGTACAGTTCAGTTAAACATCATTCCTGTGGCCCTTTGAGATCTCAGCAAGCAATTCCCATCTGTATGCTCATCTGTTTCATTAATATTTTTAGTGGTGTGTTTAAGTGGACATGAGATTGTGCTCTTTACCTTGTAAATTAGCTTTCCTTTTCAAGTACTTCTTTTCTAAACTGACATGAATAGATGGGTATTCTCTAGGTTTTAACAACCCCTGTCAAGTGCGTTAAACACTCTCACATTGTTATGCAGGAAATGTTGAAGAAATTTCTGCTTTACTACAATGGTTTCGAGTCCCGGCCTGTCTTCGACAACGTTGAGGACATGCTCAAATGGTCTGGCCTGTATGGGCTCACTCAGAGGACCCTAGAGGAGGAGCTCATCGATGCTGGGCTCAATTCTCAAACTATATCAGAGCTAGTCACTGTATGTTTCATTTATTTTTTTCCTTCAGCTAACTTGATGTCTCTGTACTGGCGATATCTACAAACTATTCTATGCTCTGGTAGTTGTGTTTATTAAAGTTATTTCTGAGCAATTCTATCATCTTAAATACTAATATTATAAATGAAGAATCAACAGAACACTTAAATACTTAGCAGACCTAAGTTGTAAAGCCTATTATAGATGGTATATTAATAAGGTCTAATTTTCTCATGTGTTCTGGAAGATGCAGCGTACACCATTAACTGAAAATCTCGATTCAGTAATTCCGAATAATACTGTTAGAATCACTTATACTATATTCGCATGCCCCTCCTGTCCTTTACAGGTGATAACAAGGATCAACTATGGACAAAGTGTCAGTATAAGTGGCCTCGCGGGCGCTGTTTCTTTAGCTGGCTCCGAGTCTGGATTGTGGGCTATCAAAGGAGGCAATTGGCAGCTAGCTGCTGGGTTGCTGAAGACCGCTAACGCCACCTTGCATCTCCAAGAAGGCATAGATTCAATCTCTGATGCAGGGGATTACTATGTTCTTAAATCCAATAAGGGGCATGAATATAACTGTACGGTGATGGTTGTTGCAACGCCACTTGACGAGGTGAACATTACATTTACCCCTCCAGTCTCCATTCCGCCGAGAAAGATGCAGCATACCCATGCAACCTTTGTTAGGGGCCTCTTGAACCCTGTAAGTGGTATCTGCACTTCCTTCCTTTTTGTATGCAGTTAATTTGAATGAGCAGCAAGCAACTACTAGCCTGTTAACTTTTCCAGTCTTCCTTGGTAATCATGAGAAATCACTTACCTTGTGGTTTTTAATTATGTTATGATGCAGAAATTTTTCGGCCTGAGCTCAGTGTCTGATATTCCAGAGCTGATAGGAACCATGGAGCTCCCTGATATTCCTTTCTCGTCCATCTCAGTTCTGAAGAAGCGCAATCAACATGACATGACTTACAAGGTATTCTCGCGTGCGAAGTTGGATGACAGTTTGTTGGCTCAGATGTTTAGGTAAGCAATTGATTAGAGTACTGTACTTATTGAATTAGTCATTACTATTTTGATGACTGCTTGAGATCTTCACAAACGGTTGGCTGTTGTGTCTGACTCTCTGTGTGCCACTGGCAATGTACAGCACAAGGGAAGAGACCATTCAGATAGACTGGCCTGCTTATCCTCACTACCATGCCCCGGAAGATTTTGCGCCGATAATACTGGATGGGAAGCACCTATACTATGTGAATAGCTTTGAGAGTGCAGCGAGCGCCATGGAGACGGGTGCTGTCGCGGCAGAAAATGTGGCGAGGCTCATCATCTCGAGGTTGCCTCTCGGCCTGCGAGCCAGTCCCTTGTTGTCGTCGGAAAAAGGCGCCGATGGTCCCCCTGAACCTCATATCGAGTCATTCGCCGGCAAAGTAGATTCCCGGCAAGTAGATCTGTGAATGTGTAGGCATATGTATGTACAGTGTAAAATGCAGTACTGATTCATGAAGAATTATGCACTGTGTGATTCATGAAGAATTATACACTGTGTGCGTAACAGTAATACTGAATACAGCATCACTATGCCCGCTTAGTTAGTTATACAAGTGTTGAGACATTGTGAGTTTGCATCATTAAAGGAAAATTTCGTATTTGCCACTCTCTGCAGCAATGTAGGACACTAGCAAACAATATTGTAGTCTCAATCTAGAAAAAGAGACAAAACTGTGACAGAAATTGGAAGATAAGAAGCATTCGCTATCTTTCTTTATAAAATGAGTAGTTTCTGAGTTCAATGATATCTATCCAAACAGTGTCTGAGGGCAGATTGGTCATTTCCCTTGCTTTTTTTCTGCGGCCCATTTCCCTTGATATCCAGAAGAGAGCACACCCACCCCTCTCCAGTCTCCAGTGTGTACACAGCACAAGCACCAAGCAGAGCTGGCTGGTCTCTTCTCGGTTACAGTAAAGCGAACGACAATCTTGTCATGGCGAAATATTTTTTTTCTTCACGGATCACAAAGATAGACATGCACATAAAGTTGAACATACACAACAAAGATATATTCACTTATATGAAAGCAACATAAAAGCATCTCCAACCGCTTGGCCATCTCTTTAGAGCAACTCTAACAGAGCCCTTATTTATCGGAACTGAAAAAAGCGAGTTCAGTCTCCCAAAAAACAATTTAGTTGCGGATTTAGCGATGGCGCAGAACAGAAACCGAAAAGGTGAACCGAACTCGATGAAATCAAACGTTGCGGGAAACCAAAATTTGTGATCGCACTCGATTTCATCGAATGAAGGTAAATTCGTTTATAATTTGTACAATACTAGGCAAAAGACATGCATATTGCACGTACATTACGATCTAGGCACCTAAATTCAACTAGAATTAGTCCCCGGAGTGACTATACTGTCACCGGGGAGCTCAACAAAGCCGGCGGAGTGTTTTTGCTCGCCGGTCTTCCTAGGCGAGGACGACCGCCGCCACTTCGACGACCGTCGCCTCGGAGGTGCTCCCGCACGCTTGAGGCGTCCCGGCGGCGTCGTCGTCGTCGCCGTGCGGGGGCAGCGCCGGCAGAGGAGGGCTGCACGCCGCGGCGGCCAGGGCGCCTCGGCTTTTCCTTCCGCCGCCTCCTCCTCCGCGCGCGCAGCGAGGTACGCCATCAGCTCCGGCCACTTCCGACCGGCCCTCCTCCATGCGCCGATGGAGCGCCTACGCCTGCCGAGCTCCGGCGACGCCCGTGCACCCGACGGACGCCGAGTGCACCTTCCGGCTCCGGATCGGCCACCTCCCCTACCCACGCGTCTAGCACGCGTCATTTCGGACGGAGGGGAGCTGGCCGAAGCGGCGGCGCGGCCTCGGAGCGGCCGGAATCGCTCGTCGGAGCGGGGACCTGGCGGCGGCGGCGGGAGACGAGCGGCGGAGGGGAGTAGGGTTTGCGAACCGAACTCCCCTCCGCGAACCCTTTTAATAGGGGCCGTCCGAGGAGTTATTCGGGCCAGCCCACTTTTTCGGGCGCTGATCTGCGCTAGTTTCGGCCCGAACCCGTAAATCCGCCGGAAAAGTTCGGTTCCGGCGGGATTTACGGGCTCTGTTAGAATTGCTCTTAGCAACAAAGATGTATATTGGATTGCTTAAAATTGGTTATAGAAAGAGGAGAGAGAAGATTTATCAATCCAAACCAAGTTATGCTTTGCTAGCATTTCTATAATAGCAATCCAATACTAGAATGCCAAGTTTCTTGTCTATTCTTTCTGTACTAGAAATTGCATATATCAACAAAATGAACTACTCTGATCCATAATAAGTGTCAGGGGTTTAGTTTCAGTTGAGCTAATTTGACCTAAACCCCGATATTTATAATGAATAGGATGGAGTACTAATTTTTACACAATAATTAGAGCATATCATCACCACCTGAATTAACATAGAATAGGAACTCCAATCAAAAATAATTTGAATTTAAAGTCAAACTTCAAGCATAAAACGAGGGCATAGTGTAAGAACAAAATAAAAGTTCATCATGGGTGCATGAACAACCCCACAACCAAAAGAGCATCAATGTTCTCTCTCAAATGCTACAATTTCTGCCATTGTTTGGAAAGTAGTCTCATTTGATCACCACAAGGCTCTTGATAAGCTCGACCCTTCTCATCTAGAACACATGAATCCATGAACATGATCCTTTGCTCTTTCTCCCAATACTCTTGGCCATCTCCTCGGCCCCCACCGTCGTTGCCTATTCGGCGGTACCCCGGAGGAGGGATCCTCACGGAGGGGGTAAGAAGTAGGGGCCATAGGACGGATAGCACTCGGGACGGTCATACACGATTTACCCAGCTCCGGAACACCTGCTCGAGGACAGGGCCTACTGCTGCTTGTCTGGAATTATCTGGGCGCTTTCACGTTGTTACAATGAGTTGTGGTTGTGCCTCTAGGGCTCCCGGGATCCAGCTTATAAAGGCGCCAGGATCTACGGTTTCTACGGAGAGTCCTACACGAATTACAATCTTGCCTAACTACGAAACATTACATTACCGTGCACGTCAAGGATCTGACTATCCCTAACACGCCGTATTGGATCCGGCTACCCCTGATGGGCCAGGCCGGATCCGGCTTCCAGAGAAGGTCGGTTGGATCCGGCTCCTTGCTCCTGGGCTGGACTTCATCCATCCTGATCAACAACAACTGGGTCGCCCGATGGGCCGTATGCCACCATCACCATCTGTGGGCCACCTGGGTTTGCCGGATCTTGCCACTGTCGATGGTACACCCATGAAGTATACCCACAACACCCACCCTTCTCTCCTCGACACCGGTTTTCCTCTCCTCACCTCAGCCGTCACCTTCCTCTCCTCGGCCTCCCTCCTTTCCTCCAACTTTTTGGTCTTCATCTTTCTCCTTTGCATAGCAATGTCTTTCCTCACCTCCCTCATGTTGTCCAGTGAATCTTTGTAGCCTCCCTCATCTCCATTTTCCCTATGGTTCTTTGATTTCTTCCTTCCCTCGGGCCTACCTCTACTGATCAATGAAAAAGGAGTTTCTTCTCCACTTGATCCATCATCATCAGTGTCCACCACAAAACCCTCTCCAATAGAGCTCGAAGGAGCCTTCCTCTTGTTTGGAATTTCATTGGTGGGGCAGGTTTTCCATTTCTCATCGTTCTCAAGGATTTCCAACAATTAAACAAAGTGAAGGGCCTCCTTACCACTAGTTTTCCCCTTTTCTTCTTAGGTTTGCCCATGAACAAATTTTGAGCAATGTTTTGCTACAAAAAAAAGATACAAGTAAGCATGAAGCCTCATCAAGCAACACCAAAGAAAAGGTGGCGGCGTCCACCTTCCCGTTGGAGGCATCGGGGATGTCCGTATATGCGTCGTCCGTGAGCTGTGCGGCGACGCCAACCCTAGGAACCGTTGGGCCTTGGGCTTGGCCTCGACCGTGTCGGGGAGAGGATGAGGAAGGTATGTGGGGGCATCAGGTGCGTGGGGTAGATCGTTTATGGCCTCCATGGCCGTTGCGGTGGCCGGAGACAACTGTGAGATCGTTGGCGAAAATGTCCCACGTGGGTCCTGCATCGTTTATGGGACTATTAGGGTTTGGCCTCTGACTTTGCATATATACAAGTGGAGGCGCAAACATACTCACCTTCCTAAATATTTTCGTGGGAACCATTTATACAAAGGATGGAGCAATGCTTATCAATTAAATTGCTATATTTTCAGTTTTAACATATCTAGCAAAATATAGATACTCTAATAATGTTCAATCATATGTACCCACGTAGTTTTTTTTACTGCAACACCAAGGGTAGACTAGTCATTTCCCCTCGTATCTAGCTTGCTCCGCACCTCGCTCCCAACACAGAGACCAAGCAGAGAGCTGGTATGTCTTCCTCGGTTACAGCGAGTCAGCGAAGGAGTCTTTTTTTGCTAGTACAGTATTATAAAAAAAATTAGCGAAGGAGTCTTGGTGTGGAAGGAAGCCCTCCATTTTCCCTATGGATTTTTTTACCACCATTACTATTACTACTACAAGTCAGTCGTCTTCCTCCCCACACCGCCCCCACCCCAGGTGGCGGAGAAGGTAGGAGAGGCGAAGCAGGAGGCGGAGGAAGGGATCCTATGGCGATGGCGCCAACACGTCTGCTGCGGGGCCTCATCGCGCCGCTGCCGCCGTCCGACTGGCTGCCCTGCACCGCCTCCCTCCTGTACCACCAGTGGTGGCTCCCCACGCTCGCGCTCCCGCTCCCGCGCTGGCCCTCCTGCTCCGACGGCCTGAAGCTCCTCCTCGCCCTCCTCCTCGTCTCCGCCGCGCTCGCCGAGGTCCGCCTCGTCGCATCCTCCTCCATGGCGCCCACCCTCCGCTCGGGCGACCGCGCCGTCGCCGAAAAGGTAGCCCCCTTTTCTCCCCACATCACCTCATAATACATCTTTCCATTTTACATGATGTCTTCTCTCTTTGCTCGGATCTGCGTTAACCAAATGGGTAATGCATGCTGTGATTTGATGTTGTCCAGGTCACGTACATGTTCAGGAGGCCGTCTGTGGGCGACATTGTTTTCTTCAGGGTGCCCACGGCCTTGCAGGTAGCTCCGCTTCTCCTTTTCTTCCATCGTCAACTTCACACCTTCACCGTCTGATGAAGCTGCATTGCGCTGTTTTCGGCAGAATTGCGGCCTGAATAAAGATGTTGTATTTATTAAGAGGGTGATTGCAACCCCTGGAGATTTCATCGAGGTAAGCAAAGCCAATGTTAACATTGTCTTGTCTTCCACCCACCTTGTTACCACCGCTTTATATTAGATGCACTACATTCCATTCATTTATTCACCTTGAGGTCCGATATAGTATTCCTTGAGGACTACTCGTTCGTTCAAACATTCTCTTCCACTCACCTTGTTATGAATTCACTCACCACTTCATATCAAGCTCAAAGCATCTATCTATAACCATATTATTATTAGAAAGTCACACTGTTCTTCCATATATAGACTAAAATTATATGCTCCGTTTGATCACAGTAATAACTTTTAAGATTAAAATTCGTTCTGGTAGCACCTGCGAAGTGCAATTGGAATCAGAAACGGAAACACAATATGTTTTTCTTCATATACTTTAAGCCATGAGAGGCCTGTAGCAAGAACTTGCACGGCAATGTAATGGTGCCAATCATGCGCGTTGTCCAATTCGACATGTCTTTCAAAACGAAAAAATAATAATCAACAGCAACATAACAATATCACATTGCTGTACTTATTTACTCCTTAAGCTATAAGTACAGGCGTGTGAACATAAAAGAGAACCCTATTTATAACCCTGAGTAACGTAGGATAGAAACATGAAATAAATAGGATCGAAACATAGATGATGTAAGAGCTACTATAAGTGTGTAGTCCAATTTGGGATTTTTTTGTATGGAAATTTATCTTTTTGTGAGACGAGTTTTCATTGCAAGGGAAGAGATATTTTGGCACAAAAAAATGTTACATTAAAGTCTCAAAAAATATTTTTCATAGTACATTTTATGTTACACACCTACACTTTTTTAATGAGAGTTACTCCCTCTGACCCATGAAACTTGTCTGAGATTTGTCAAAATATGGATGTAGCATCTACATACATCCAAATTTAGAAAAAAATTCAGACAACTTTCATGGGACGGAGGGAACACTTAATTTTTTCATGGTAGCATTGAAGGAGTCATAAAGTTCATAATGTAAAAAAATACTTCTTAAACATATGTTGTCATTTAGCAATGAATCATCCCCTTTATACATAAATGCTTGGATTAGTATAATATGCTATGTTTATTTAATAGCTAGAAAAATATTAAAGTATCCTTAAGAGTTGCCGCTAGTTCCCCCTGAATCTGGATGCCTACATTGTACTTACTACACACCCACCTTACAGGTCCGACAAGGTCAGCTTATTGTTAATGGTGTTGCACAGAAGGAACATTACACCGCAATCCACGGCGCATCATACACAATGGAGGCCATGGTTTGTCGCGTCTCTTTTCTATCTGTGAGCATTGTCTCCTTGAACAACATTGAGGAGTTGCTATTGCCAGGTCCAGAGATAGTACCCAAACTGCTATCGCAAATTGACTATACCACCGCAAGAGGATGACCAAAATTGGCATGGCTGCTCCGTGTTGTTGACTTCCTGAGTGCCTGGTTGTTCGAACTGATGGGCCTCAGATGGTGGATGATCTCTTCGTCCTCCCCCCAATTCCTGTTATCTGCTCGGTTCTTTGGCCGGATCCCGTACTAAAACCGTGCATCGTCGTCCTGCAGCGACTCCCTGAAGGCCATGTATTCGTCATGGGTGATAACCGTAATAACAGCTGCGATTCTCGTGCCTGGTAAGAAACACATCCAATCCCACGCTAGGCCCATCTTCCTCTACATGTACCATAACTGATTTCTCGTCTTGAGATTATCATCAAATAGTTCAACTTTAGGAGATCTTGTGATAGTCATCTCATAGATCTGTGCTTCGGACTAGATCCGATACAATTGCAGATTGAAGTGCCACGATGATTGTTTGATCTGCAATTATGTAAGAATATCAGAGTAGAATGCAGCACTCAGATTTGATCAGTTACAGTTGCTTTATCATGGTTGTATCGGTGAGGAAATCTTGTGCTAGTCATAATATAAATCCGTTCTCCGGACTAAATCTAGATGTTGTATGCTTGGAGATTGAATTTTTCATGACAAACAGTCAATATATAGTGACATGGGAGCAGAATGCCCATATATGTTTGTAGTTACCACGTGCAGTTGCTTAGTAATGTTAACTGGTTTTGTAGAAATTGTTCGGGAGCTAGCACTTATCATCTTGATGTTTGTGGTGACAGGGGGCCTCTACCTATCAACAACATTGTTGGGAGATACATGATGTCCTTTGGAAGATCCTCTTTCCAATAGCCAAGCTGAAGAGCTTCGATGACCTCCAGCATTGACGAACCCCATCGTTATGGGCTTATGGCGATATCAACCTATGTTGGGCCTCGAGCCCTTTATCTGTACATCATCTTTCCAGTAGCCAAGCTGAAGATGTTTGATGACCTCCAGCATTGATGATTCCCTCAATGTCATTCGATAGATGGTGATGTTGGGCTACGCCGGGGCCTCGAGCCTTTCAGTGTGATGTGAGTGTCGTATGTATACCGACTTAATCCTGGGGAGAAGTAATAATGACTTTGTAGCCGTCGTCACCCACCCTGGCATGTCTAGGTGTTGAGCCTATTTGTTGGTAGAACCTAAAAAATGAACCTAAAGGTTACATCTTATGGTAACCTTAGCTGTCGCTTGTCGGTAATGCTTGTTATGTTTCGCATTCTGGAGTGCAGTGTGTTTTGTAAGTTTGAAAACCTTTGTGGTGGTTATTTGCTGCTTGTAATTAAGTACTGTATGTGATTTCCTCTTGTGTTTTGATGAATGGAGTACTGGCAGCCTTTTCTTCTGTAGTTGATGTAGTGAGTGGTGGCTGATGTTGACGATGGTGGAGATGTCTTGGGCTTGTTGCACTCGTTGATATGCTGGACTGGAGTGAGCTGCCTCCGTCTTCGAGCAGTGGCAGATGTGGTTCGTTGGTGGTACTCATGCTGGTGCTTGATGTGTGCCAACACCACACCATGTCGGGAGTGAGCCAATGCCATCTCTGCAATAAGCTCGATTGGGTCCTTGCTCCTGAAGGAATCCTCTCCTTCCTCTGCAAGAAAAATTGAAGATGGGGCAAAAGAGATCACAAGTATGAGATTAGGTCAGAGCTCCACTCACTGGATTTTGAGATGAAGCAACGCCGCCGCTCGCCAGGAGATCTTCCATGAGTTGGGAGAGGCGTTGGTGAACCACATGTTATTCGTGGATGACAACCTGCTATTTTTCAAGGGTAGTGTTATAAAAGCGACAAGCAAATAACGAAGAACGAAACAAGAACACACGCAGGTGATACAAGATTTAACGTGGAAAACCCCTTCCAACACAGAAGAGGAAAAAACCACGGGCGCCAGCCAGCAAAACTTCACTATATCGGGAGGTGTTTACAAACGCCGTGGGTTATCTTATAATATGATAAAACCCTAGCTGGCGGCTTACAAGATGTATATATAGGTGGTGCTAACGATCCGTACCGTACCGCGGGGGGCCGAAGCATAGCGGAGTCAGAAGTTAGCCTCCCTTTAGTATATGAATTTGGATCACAATACAACAAACTCCACCTTGAGACAAATTCCATCTTGTAGCATGAACTTCAACAATCTCCTGAACAACCAAGGAAAAAACACTTGCTGGCGTCCAACAACCACTTGGGCTAAACAGTTATACCAACCAAGCTCGAGCAAAGCTCAAACTTGGAAACAGGAACTGGCTTTGTCACCATATCAGCAAGATTATCATGAGTACTTATCTTGCATACCTTCAGTTTACCTTGAGCAACAATGTCACGAATATAATGGTACTTGATATCAATGTGCTTTGTCCTCTCATGGAACATTTGATCTTTAGTAAGGTATATTGCACTTTGACTGTCAGAAAACAAGTTAATGAATCATCTCCACAAAGCTCATCATACAAACCTTTCAACCAAACAGACTCTTTGCCAGCTTCATTAATTGCTATATATTCTGCTTCGGTCGTAGATTGGGCAACAACAGATTTTAATGTTGCCTTCCAACTTACAGCACACCCACCAACAGTGAACACATAACCTGTGATGGATCTTCTCTTATCCAAATCGGCATCAAAATCTGAATCCACATAGCCTACGAGTCCCTCACCGGTCTTGCCAAAATTTAAGAAAGCTTTGGATGTGCCACGAAGGTACCTGAAAATCCACTGAACAACTTTCCAATGTTCTTTACCAGGATCAGCAAGGTATCGACTGACCAAACTCATAGCATATGATAAATCAGGACGAGAACAAACCATGGCATACATCAAGGAACCAACAACACTAGAATATGGAACTCGAGACATGTACTCAATATCTTCATCAGTACTAGGACATTGCAATGCTGATAATTTGAAGTGAGAAGTAATTGGAGTACTAACAAACTTTGCAGCATGCATGTTAAAACGATGAAGAACTTTCTGAATGTAATTTTGCTGACTAAGAAATAACACACTAGATTTTCTGTCTCTTGTAATTTCCATACCTAGTATTTTCTTAGCAGCACCAAGATCCTTCATCTCAAACTCACTACTTAACTGTGACTTTAAAGTAGTGATATCTTTCTTGCTCTTGGCAGCAATCAACATATCATCAACATATAACAACAAGTATATTGGTGATCCATTAACAAACTTGATATATGTTAAGCTTCATGCACTAGCCACTTGAACCAAAAGTCCGAACTGATGGAAAGGGCTAGGCAATCCACATATACACTTCACAACACCCCCACTCGCGTGTGACGGGAGAAGAGAAAGTCAACACGTGAAAGAAGAAGAGCACACCGAAATAGCGGTGGCTAAAGTGGGGGGCAACAGCAATTTTTAGGCTTAATTGCGAAAACCTTGTGAAAGCCAGGATTTGAACTTGAGACCTGGGGCTCTGATACCATGTTAAGCTTCATGCACTAGCCACTTGAACCAAAAGTCCGAACTGATGGAAAGGGCTAGGCAATCCACATATACACTTCACAACAATATAAACACAACTATCATATACTTAGATCTCTTAAACTCATGTGCAAGCATAAATGAATCAAACCTTTTATACCACTGTCTTGGAGACTGTTTCAAACCATAAAGGGACCTCTTCAACTTGCAAACACGATCCTCCTTACCAGGCACAACAAAACCTTCAGGTTGGTCCATGTATATCTCCTCTTCAAGCTCACCATGCAGAAAAGCAGTCTTTATATCTAGCTGCTCAAGCTCAAGATCACGCATAGCCACAATACCAAAGAATGCACGTATGGAACTATGCTTCACAATCGGAGAGAATACATCATTATAATCAATACCCAGAATTTGGCTGAAACCTTTTGCTACTAACCTTGCCTTAAACCTCGGAGGCTCATTAGGAGACAAACCTTCCTTTCTTTTAAATATCCACTTACAGCGGACAACCTTCTTTTGTTTAGGCAAGGGCACAACATCCCATGTGCCATTCTTGTCAAGCGATTGCATCTCCTCTTGCATAGCAGAAATCCACTTCACGCGGTCAACGGATGCAACGGCCTCAGTATATGTAGCAGGTTCAGTATCATGCTCCACCTGTTCAGCACAACTCAAAGCATGATGAACAAGATTGCATTCTTCAATTAAACGAGGACGTGGACCTTTGTTACGCCTTGGTCTATCAGAAGCAATGGAACTATTTGTTTGCTGCAAAACATGTGGTGAGTGCTGAACAACAGTGTTCTCTTTTTTAGCAACATCATTTTCTTTCTCCTCCACATGCTCCACCTGCACGCTAATCCTCTGTTGTTCATCATCAGAATTATCACAAAAATCAACAGCATCAGTAACATATGTAGATGAACTCTTATAAAACATAACAGCCTCATTAAAGTCAACATTCCTGCTGTGCAAAACTTTCTTAGTTTCAGGATTCCATAACTTATATGCCTTAACTCCTGAACCATAACCAAGAAACACACACTTAATAGCCCAGGGCTCTAGCTTTCCATTATCAACATGAGCATAAGCAGTGCAACCGAAAACTCTCAACTGTGAATAATCAGCAGGTGAACCAGACCATACCTCAATAGGAGTTTTCTTATCAAGCGGACTACAAGGTGACCTGTTTATCAAGTAACAGGCGGTGGATGCTGCTTCAGCCCAGAAACGTCTATGCATGCCAGCATTGGACAACATGCAGCAAGCCTTGGAGATAATGGTTCTGTTCATCCTCTCCGCCACACAATTCTGTTGAGGAGTATATGGGATGGTGTGGTGCCTGACAATACCTTCATCGCTGCAATAATCATTGAAAATAGTGGAACAAAACTCCATGCCATTGTCAGTACGAAGCAATTTAACTTTCTTTTCTGTTTGCTTCTCTACCATAACTTTCCACTTTTTAAAAGCATCAAACACATCAGATTTATGTTTCAGAAAGAAAGGCCACACTTTTCTGGAGTAATCATCTATGATAGTAAGCATGTAATTTGCACCACCAAGAGAAGTCTTGCGGGAAGGTCCCCACACATCAGCATGCACATAATCTAAAATCCCTTTGGTGGTATGAATGGAAGCATTGAATTAATATCTTTTATGCTTACCAAAAATGCAGTGCTCACAGAACTCAAACTTACTCAAATTGCAGCCATCTAGCAGGTCTCTCCTGTGCAATTCTGCCATGCCATGTTCACTCATATGTCCAAGACGCATATGCCACAGATTAGTTTTACCAGGTTCATCAGGAATAACATCAGCAGCAATACCAGACAAAGTGCTACCTCTAAGAACATATAATATTTCAGAATTTATATCACCAATCATGTGAACGAGAGAACCTTTTGAAACCTTCAGAACTCCGCGAGAGCCGGAGTGTTTGTACCCATCAACATCTAGGGTACTGAGAGAGATCAGATTTCTGGCCATGCCAGGTATGTGTCTCACATCTGTCAAGTGCATGTCATGCCGTCATGCATCTTGATCTGAACGGAGCCAATGCCCACGATCTCACATGGGTTGTTATCTCCCATACGCACAACATCTCCACTCTGCACAAACTCATAAGAACTGAACCAGTCTTTGTTACAGCAAATATGAAACGAACATGCATAATCAAGGATCCACTCATCATTACCAGAAACACAACCAGCAAACACAACTAGGCAATCGCCATCAGAATTATCACTGGAAACAACAACAGCCTTACCATCACCCTCAGATTTGTTTTTCGGTTGGTAAGTACCGTTTCTTTTCTCTTTGTTCTGCAACTTCCAGCAATCATCAATATTGTGGCTAGTTTTCTTACAATACTTGCAGAACTTACCATCTCGTCCCTTGGACTTTGAGCGACTTCTGTCGGTCTTGCTCTTATCTCTGTTGTAGTTGTTGTTTCTGTTCTTAGTCCTGCCTCGGACCTGCAGTGCTTCTGCCTTAGATGATGAACCCTCTGCCTGCACCATAGATTTCATCTTTTCCCTCTGCTGGAGGGCCTCATAAACTTCGGCAAGGGTTAGTTCATCATGACTGTATAACAAGGTGTCTCGAAAATTCGCAAAACAATTAGGCAACGAGACTAACAATATAAGAGCGAGATCCTCATCATCATACTTTACCTCCATGGACAGCAAATCAGAAATGATCTATTTAAAGATCGATAGGTGATTCATCATTGACGCACCTTCTTGCAGCTTGTGCGAGAACAACTTCATCTTCACGTTCATCTTACTGGTTAGATCTTTGGACATGCAGATCGATTCCAGTTTCAACCACAGCGTCGCTGCGGATTTCTCAGCTAGCACTTCCTGCAAGATATTGTTGGATAGATGAAGCTGAATTAATGAAAAAGCCTGACGGTCTTTCCTCTTTTCATCCTCGGTCCAGGTCTTGGCATCTTTCTTGCCAAAACAATCAAGAGCTTCATCCAGATCAAAATATTGGGTAAGTATCGCCCTCATCTTCACTTTCCACGGAGAAAATCTCGTGGTACAATCCAGCTGCGGTAGATCGAACTTCAAGGAAGACATGTCGCAAAACCCTAGATTGAAAACACGGGCTCTGATACCACTTGTTATAAAAGCGACAAGCAAATAATGAAGAACGAAACAAGAACACATGAAGAGGACACAAGATTTAACGTGGAAAACCCCTTCCAACACAGAAGAGGAAAAAACCACGGGCGCCAGCCAGCAAAACTTCACTATATCGGGAGGTGTTTACAAACGCCGTGGGTTATCTTATAATCTGATAAAACCCTAGCCGGCGGCTTACAAGATGTATATATAGGCGGTGCCAACGATCCGTACCGTACCTCCGGCCCAAGCCTCCGGCGACAGGCCTCGCTCCGCTCGTCATAAGTTAGCCTCCCTTTAGTATATGAATTTGGATCACAATACAACAGGTAGTAGAGAGGGAGCGGAAGAGTTGTCTAATCTGTTAGAGATCTACTGTCTAGCTTTTGGTTAGAGGAAACAAGGATAAATCATCAATCTTCTTCACTAAACAGTGCCCGCAAACCCTCCATGTAATAGTCAAGAATGCACTTGATGTGAACAGAGGCTTTGAATGACCGATACCTTGGTATGCCGGCCGATGTAGGAAATTCAAGGTACATGGACTTCCAAATTTTTGAGAGATCGAGTGTGGAGCAAAGTAAAAGGGTGGATGAAAAAAATACTTTCAGCAAGTGGTAAAGAGGTACTAATTAAAGCTATATCCCAAGCAATGCTAGCCTACTAGATGGGGTGTTTCAGATTGTCGTGAGGTCTATGTGAACATATCAATGGCCCAATACGCCGATTTTTGGAGGGAAACAAACAAGGGAACATGAAGGCTAGCTGGGTCTCATGGACATTGAGCTCTTTAATTTGTGCTTATTAGCTCGGCGGTCTTGGAGGATTTTGCAGCAACCGAACTCAAGTGCTCGTATTCTGAAGGCCGTATATTTTCCCAACACATCTATCTTAGAAGCTAAGCTTAGATCCCATCATTCGCAGATATGGAGGTCTATTATTGATGGACGAGAGGTGCTAGTTCAGGGACCGATCCATCACATTGGAGATGGCAGAACAACAAATATTTGGTATGACAACTGGCTACCTAGTGATTGCATGATGAGGCCGATTGTGGCCTTGAAAACCAATCCACCACAGTTAGTGTCCCCGCTGATTGATGAGCGGTGACTTGGAAAGATGAGTTGTCTTGATATGTTTAAGTGGATTGCCTAGCCCTTTCCATCAGTTCGGACTTTTGCTTGCGTTGGCTAGTGCAAGAAACTTAACATACATGTGCTATTCTTCTTTCCACGTGTTGACCTTCGCTTCTCTTCTCCCAGTCATACGTGAGGAGGGGTGTTGATATGTTTAAGTGGATTGTCTAGTCCTTTCCATCAGTTCGGACTTTTAGTTGCGTTGGCTAGTGCAAGAAGCTTGACAGGTTGATCTGTGAATCCTTCCTTCCAATGGACACAATGGCAATCCTCAGCATACCACTTCATACTCGCCGGCAACAAGACTACGGAAATCAACAAAGAGAACTATTTTGAAGGAAACCCAAGATTTTCCAACTCGGAAGCAGAAGCAGAGGCAAAAGGGTGGAGTTTTCTTTGAAAAATGTGAGTTGCTGATGGGTTCGTTGCATGGAAAACAAAAAATTTCTACCGTGAACATGAACAAAAACCAAGATACAATCTAGGAAGAAGCAAGATCTAATCTATGAAGATCGAAGCAACGAGATGTATGAGAGACTAACCCTCGAAGATCCAAAGCCTTACGAGATCAGATCTCGTTGTTGATGTAGTCGAGCGTCCCGTGCTGCAATCCGGCTGCACTTCCGTACTCGGTCATGCATACGGTGTCGATGAAGTCCATCCTCTCCCCGTTCCAGCGGGCAGCGGAGGTGTGGTAGATCCCCTCGAAATCCCAGCAGCACGACGGCGTGGTGGTGGTGGTGGAGAAATTCCTGCAGGGCTTCGCCAAGCCTGCGCAGGAGGAAGGAGGAGGGAGAGAGGGGCGGCTAGGGTTTGGGGGATGATGTATTGCGCCCCAGCCCTCCCCTCCCTCTTATATAGGCGTGGGGGGGGGGGGGCTGCCTTGGCCCCTCGTCCAAGCCCTTGGGTCGGCCAAAACAAGGGGGGCAACTTCCCCCCAAGTTAAGTCCCTATTTTCAAGGGATTTGATCTTATCCACTTGATCCAGCCGCATGGGCCTTGGGGGGCTGGTGTGCCTGGCCCATGTGGGCCTATGTGACCCCCTCCGGTCCATGTTGGTCATCCGGAATAGGTGGGCCCCACTATGGTACCGTCAGGAACCTTCTAGAACCTCCGGTACAATACCGAAAAATCCTGAACTTTTCCGGTAACCCTGAAAATGACTTCCCACATATGAATCTTATTCTCCGGACTATTCCGGACCTTCTCGTAATGTCTTGGATCCCATCCGAGACTCCAAACAACATTCAGTCTCCATCTCATATTCCGAATCTACTATACGACATCGAACCTTAAGCGCGTCACCCTACGGTTCGTGAACTATGCATACATGATTGAGACTCCTCTCCGATCAATAACCAATAGAGGGACCTGGAGATCCATAATGGCTCCCACACATTCAGCGATAACTTAGTGATCGATTGAACCATTAACATACGATACCAATTCCCTTTGTCACGCGATACTTTACTTGTCCGAGGTTCGATCATCGGTATCTCCATACCTAGTTCAACCTCATTACTGACAAGTACTCTTTACTCGTACCATGGTATGTCATCTCTTGTGACGTTATCACATGCTTGCAAGCTAGTTAGACGACATTCCACCGAGAGGGCAGAGAGTATATCTATCCATCATCGGGATGGACAAATCCCACTCTTGATCCATATGCCTCAACTCATACTTTCTGAATACTTAATCCCATATTTATAACCACCCATTTATGCAGTGGCGTTTGAAGTAATCAAAGTACCCTTCCGGTATAAGTGATTTACATGATCTCATGGTCAAAGGACTAGGTTACTATGTATCTGAAAGCTTATAGCAAGTTGAACTTGATGACTTGATCTCATGCTATGCTTACTATGGGTGTGTGTCCATCACATCATTCACCTAATGATATTATCTTGTTGTTAATAACATCCAATGTTCATGATTAGGAAACCATGATCATGTATTAATCAACAAGCTAGTTAAACGAGAAGCTTACTAGGGACTCTGGTTGTTTACACAACACACATGTATTAATGTTTCCGGTTAATACAATTATAGCATGGGGTGTAAACATTTATCATGAACACTAAGACATAACAATAACTAATTTATTATTGCCTCTCGGGCATATCTCCAACAGTCTCCCACTTGCACTAGAGTCAATAATCTAGTTTACATTTGTAAAGATATAACACCTTGGCCTTCTGATGCTTATCATATTTTGCTCATGGGAGAGGTTTCAGTCAACGAATCTAACACGCTCAGAAACGTATGTATTTTGCAATTCATTTGCGTCTCCACGCATCACTCAGTTTCCAAATGAGTCAGCATTAATCGTATATGTTCAGTCTTCTGGTGGAACCTTAATTCCGTGGTCTGAAATATGTCACTAATATTGTCACACACAATATAGCTTCAAAGTTTTGACACTATCGGAACTACACCAAGTTCTCAAAGAACTCCTCGACTCAAACACTCTCGGTCATTGTCAAAACAATGACATACTCTGCCTTCGTTTGTAGAATCCGTCACAATATTTAGAACTCATCTAAATCTAGCATAGACTTCTTCTAGCTCATTGTGCTACCTTTTAATCAACACTTAGCCTAATTGAGATTGAAGTTTATTTTTATATGTGACCAAACTAATATCGGTGCAACGCCTTACATCGATTTGTTTGTCATTACCTCATACAAAACTATATATCCTTGGCTCTTCCAAAGTATTCAAGGATATTCTTACTGTTGTCCAATGATCATTACATGAATCATTTTGTACATATTATCCGTGATCTAAAATCACTCATGTGTTTTTACTCATTGAGTGTCAAATACACTCAAGTCTTGTTAAACCTTCACATGGAAAAGAACACATTCTTAACATTTGAGTATTGAACTGTTTCAATATTCATTCTATGTACTTTGACTTAAACTTACTATGCGATTCAATCTATCTTCATAGATCTTGACGCTAAATATGTTTTAGTCAATATCCTTTCATTAAAGTTAATTCTCAATGAAACCTTTTATTCACATCAAGTACATAATTATATCATTTATAATCAATGATATGTCATCCACATATAATATTATAACTATGTCTCAGCGCTCCCACTTAATTTCTTGCAAATGCAAGCATCTTCATCGTTTCTGATGAAATCAAAAACTCTTTGACTATTTCATCCGGTGAAGATTCCAACTCCGCGATACCCACTTCATCTAATTGAAATTTGTATACCTATATAGTATTCCACAGACCAGCAAAACTCTTGGTTGTATCTAGTATACATCCTTAATACACACTTCTGGAAGGTATGTATTTCTGCCATCCTACTAACATATCTCATAAAAGAAATATGTAGTGGCTACTAGAATAATCCATATAGACTATAAGCATTGCTACGGAAGATCTAATCTTATCGTAGTCAACTATTTGAACTTTGTCGTAAACAACTTTTCGACAAGTTGAGCTTTTTCAAGGATATTGCATCCAAGTCCATCAATTTTATAGATCTTTTTACTTTCAAAAAAGTATTCACCTATCTTGGATTTCATGGCACTTAGCCATTTTAACGGAGTCAGGGCCCATCATAACTTCTTTGTATGTAGTTGGTTTATTATTGTTCAAAATCAATCCTTTGTCCATAAATCATTTATTTGATCACAAAGTAAACCATACCTACAAGGTTCAACAGGTACTTCGATCTCCATGACTATAACACTTTGTAGACATGGGAGCCATGATCGTCGTGGCCGCTTACGGAACCATTTCCGATGCTGCGCTACTCTGATCATCATGCTCATGTTCATAAACCTTATCAAGTTCCATTGTCCTCCCACTCAAATACTTCGCTAGAAAACAATTTCTTGGAAATAAGTAAGAAACATTGACAAACACTTTCGTCTTTGACTTCATAGTGGAAAGAATTCCCAATTTAATTCTCTATGATAACCAACAAAGACATTCATCCGATTTTGGTTGTAAACTCATTTACTTATGCTACGCATACCAAAATTTAAGAAAGGACTATTAGGGTTTATACCCATGCCATAACTCGTATTGTGTCATTTCAACGGATTATGATGACACTCTATTTAGTGTAAAAGCGGTACTCTCTAAAGCATAATCCACAAAAATATAATGGCTTCATTTTATTTTATCTCATCATTAACCCAACAAGGTTTGGATACGTCTCTCGGATACTCCATCATCACTATGATACTCCAAGAAACGTGAGTGGTAGAACAATTTCATAACTCTCTTAGATGTTCGCTAAAACTCGTAATTCAAATATTTCCACCATGATCCAATCATAGATATTTGACTTTTCTATTACGATGATTTCCACTTCATGCTGGAATTTATTTGAATCCATTCAAATGTTTCAAAGTTCTTCCTTATCGAATAAATATATCCACATATATATACTCAATTCTTTGTTGGAAGTTTTCATGAAGTAGGAGAATCTACCGCACACAACTATGCACAATGAACCACATACATCATCATGTATGTTTCCACTAATTTAGTTGCCCGTTCAACTCTTGGCCTATGAATGGTATTTCAGTCATTCTCTTTAGAAGAGATTAGCAAGCGTTAAACGATTCAAAAATCGAATGACTCCAAAAATCCATTTGCATGGAGTTCCTTCATGCATTTCTTTCTAACATGACCTAAATGGTGGTACCACTAATAAGTGGAATTCACATCATTTGCCTTATGGAATTTTAGCGTCAGTGTTATGCATGTGTTCTTCACCATAAAGATTTATAATAAATTATCCATCTTACATGGAATACTGTCATAATTTGAACAACTCATTGTTTTCATTTGAATAGAACAAAACAACAATTATAAAGTTCTTTATTATAAATCTGAAGGGCTAGGTAGAATGCCAACGACGAACACAATAACACTTTATTTTGTTCCAGACGTGCATTCCTACCATATTCCTTGTCAATCACTTAGGCCATTGCATTTCTTGTATTTCGTTTTGTATGACACCTCATACTAACCAATATGGTAGAAATACCCAACAATTTCATTGTGTGACCAAACAATGAATACATTCATAACATGTATATCATCTATATACACCTGAGCTAGACTTTCTAGTCTTTTCTTTCTTTCTGCCAAAATCTTTTGTAGTTTCTCTTTTAGCTTTCCTCATTTTCAGAAAAAACTTCACCTAAAATAACTTCTAGGTACGTTGGTCAAATACCAATAACTTTGAGGTTCTTACTTTGAAGTTGATCATCATATGACAAGTGTTCCAGATTTCACTATTAGTAACTTTTTAATGTGATGAATAATTTCACTCATAATTTTATCCATCAAATCATGACGACTTTCTGAGACCATGTCTGTACATGCTAGGCTCGTAAAGTTTAACCTCAGTATTCGCATGTGCAAACCTGGCTTGCACCCGTTGTATGCACACATAGAATCTATAACACCCGATCATCACGTGATGCTTCGAAACGACGAGTCTTAGCAACGGTGCATACTAAGGACGACCACTTCATGGATATGCGAATATCGTTAGTGTCCAACTTGTTGGAGGATCGGGATGCCTAGCATCTTCAACCTTCGTACATTCCCATAAAACTTATGAGTTTATGTAGTCTCACTAAATTATATTCTATCTTCTTGCAATAAGGTCTTAGATATCACATATATCTCATACCTCGCTTATTTCTGAAAACAAAATTTCCATCTCCTCACTTTTCAAACGGATTTGAACTTAAAGTTTTACGGAGACAAGATGATTTTAGGTACTAATTGAAAGCATTGCTCTTTGAATCGGCAATGTGAGGTTTACTAAAAGTTTGCAATAGGACTTAATCATTTCTTGATTCTTTAACAATACGGTACCAGTCCGTAAAGTTACTTGTCAGACTTAAGAGTATTTCTATCTCAATTACAAGACTAGCGCATGGTAGATAACGGATGCCAATTCTACAAATTTAATTCAAAATGCTATTCAGACTATGTTCATGATAATTAGTTGATGTTTTAATCTAATTATTAATGAACATCCACTTAATACAACATCCCTCATAGTTGTTTAGTGGCACACGATCCATATCCACTACACCAAAACCGATCATCACATGAGATGATGTAGCTTAAATGGTGAACATCAACATGTTGATCATATCATCCATATGACTCGTGTTCAACCTTTCGGTTTTGATGAGGTCTAAGACCCCGTGTGTGGCCCGATCTTGCGGATTGACTTCGAAACCAAGGGGAGAGATGGGAGAACGCGAGGAACACGAAGAACACGACGAACACGAGGAACTCCGAGACTCACGCACGCACACCAACCCGATACACCCGATGCTTACCTCCGTGGCTCGATGGACCACGCCAATAGAATCTCCGAGGAAGAGGCCGTGGCAGAATTCCCGGAGAGAGATTGGGGTTGGAGAGGAAGAGCTTGGTGAGGGAGAGAGAGTAACTTGTACTAGAATCTCACTCAACAAGATCAAAGTCAACAACCAAGGTGCCTTGATTACAGAGGGATGATACCCAAGGGAGACTAAGCTCAAAGGTAGGTTTGAGTTCAAAACAAGTCTAAAGAGCTAATGAGGGGTCCTAGCTACTTATATAGGCACACATGGCCAGCAAGGGCGAACACGTACGCGAAAGGATAAGTTAAGGCAGTTTGGTGGGGCATTCCAGTCAGGTCCGGTTTGGGTCCGGTCTGACCGGGCCTGTGACCGGGCTGTCCGGTCATGGGTCCGGTCTGACCGGGCCTGTGACCGGGCTGTCCGGTCATGGGTCCGGTCGACCGGGCGCAAACCGGGAAACTGCGAAGTTTCCGGTCCTGGGTCCGGTCGTCGTCCAGTACGAGGGAGCTGGCCCGGTTTGCGCCCGGTTGACCGGGCCTATGACCGGGGTGTCCGGTTGTAGGTCCGGTCTGACCGGGTCGTGGACCGGCCAGCGTCCATCTCTTCCTTGGAGGGCTTCGTGCGACGTCGGCTTCGGCTTCATGATCATCTCCATGTCCAGTTGCTTCTCTCCCTCCCTTGACCTTGGCTTGTCCTCCTCTCCGGGGTCTTGATGCGCCTTGTACCTAATGACACATAGCACGTCGGCATGAGGTAGCAATCCATCCAAAGGGGTACCAAGATCAAGGGTGGTGAGGAGCGAGTTCACCTCATCATGTAGAGCTTTGACTCGGGCTCGTGTCATCGGTCCACTTGGGGGACTTGTTGGTCTTGGTGTAGCGACGTCGGTGACCGGGGCTACATCATCTCCCCCCCCCCTTGGGAAAGAGTCGTCCTCGACTCTTGCACCTCCTCATCTCCATGATAGGGTGACAAGTCCGAGACGTTGAACGTGTTGCTCACCAAGTACATGGATGTCGGTATGTCGATGACGTAAGCGTTGTTGTTGATGCGTTTGAGGACCTTGAAGGGGCCATCTCCTCTTGGCTTGAGCTTGGAGTTGCGCTCATGAGGGAACCGTTCCTTCCGGAGGTGGATCCAAACGAGGTCTCCTTCTTCGAATATTCTTGCCTTCTTCTTGGCGTTGATGCGGTTGGCTTGACGAAGAACATGTTCTTGTATGGTTGCCCTTGTCTCTTCATGTAGTTTCTTGACGGCGGCGGTGCGCTTGTCGAAGTCCATGTTGATGCGCTCGTGGAGGGGAAGCGGAAGTATGTCGAGTGCCGTGTAAGGTTCGAAGCCATAGACGACCATGAAGGGGCTCCTTGACGTAGTCTTGTGCTTGGCGCGGTTGTAGGCGAACTCAGCGTGAGGAAGGCACTCCTCCCATGACTTCAAGTTCTTCTTCACGAGGATGCGTAGGAGGGTGGAGAGGCTTCGATTGACCACTTCCGTTTGGCCATCCGTTTGCGGGTGCGATGATGATGAGAACAAGAGCTTCACTCCAAACTTCACCATGAGCGACTTCCAAAGATAACTCATGAACTTGACGTCTCGATCCGACACAATGCTTTGCGGTACTCCATGTAGGCGGACAATTTCCCTGAAAAACAATGAAGCAATGTGTGAAGCATCGTCGCTCTTATGGCAAGGTATGAAATGAGCCATCTTAGAGAATCTATCCACTACAACAAAGATGGAATCATGACCATGCTTAGTGCGTGGCAAGCCTAGAACGAAATCCATGCTAATATCGGTCCATGGTGCATAAGGAATAGGCAATGGAGTGTAAAGACCATAAGGGTTGGAGGTAGACTTAGCTTGTAAGCAAGTGGTGCACCGGTGGTAAAGGCGTTCCACATCTCGCTTCATCTTTGGCCAATAGTAATGAGTGGAGAGCATCGCAAGTGTCTTATCACGGCCAAAGTGACCCATAAGACCACCTCCATGTGACTCTTGCAAAAGCAATTTTTGAAGCGAAGACTTGGGAATGCAAATCTTGTTAGCTTTGAACAAGTAGCCATCATGCAAATAGAGATCATCCACTCCTCGTTCAACGGAGCACTTCTCAAAAATTGGAGCAAAGAAAGAATCGGAAGGATAGAGTTCTTTGATCTCTTCAAGTCCCAAAACATGAAAATCCAAACGAGTTAGCAAAAGGGTGTTTTTGCGGGAAAGAGCATCCGCCACCACATTGTCCTTGCCCTTCTTGTATTTGATCACATATGGGAAGGACTCAATGAACTCGACCCATTTTGCATGTCGTTTGTTCAAGTTGTGTTGGCTTTTTAAATATTTCAAGGACTCATGGTCGGAATGAATGATAAACTCTTTTGGCCAAAGATAGTGTTGCCAAACTTCAAGAACACGAACCAAAGCGTAGAGCTCCTTGTCATATATAGGATAGTTGAGGCGTGCGCCATCTAACTTCTCACTATAGTATGCCACGGGTTTGCCCTCTTGCATAAGAACACCAGCAATACCAAGTCCACTTGCATCACACTCAATCTCAAAAGTTTTGGCAAAATTTGGAAGAACAAGAAGTGGAGCTTCGGTAAGGCGTTTCTTCAACTCATCAAAAGCATTTTGTTGGGCGTTGCCCCAAACAAACGGAACATTTTTCTTGGTAAGCTCATTCAAAGGGCAAGCAATGGTGCTAAAATCTTTCACAAAGCGGCGGTAAAACCCGGCAAGTCCATGGAAGCTTCGGACTTGACCAACATTTGTAGGAGTAGGCCAATTGTGGATGGCCTCCACCTTGGAAGAATCAACTTCAATCCCATTAGCGGAAACCACAAAGCCAAGGAAAACCAATTTGTTTTGAGCAAATGTGCATTTAGGGAGGTTAGCATAAAGCTTTTCATGTCGCAAGATGCACAAGACCTCTCTCACATGTTGCACATGGTCCTCGAGGTTTTTGCTATAAATAAGAATATCATCGAAGTAGACAACCACGCTCTTGCCAATGAGAGGACGCAAGATGTGATTCATGAGGCGCATGAAAGTAGATGGAGCATTGGAGAGACCGAAAGGCATAACGAGCCATTCATAGAGACCGAGTTTGGTCTTGAATGCCGTTTTCCATTCATCGCCAATGGCCATGCGGATTTGATGGTAACCACTACGCAAATCGACTTTAGAGAAAATCGTGGCACCACTAAGTTCATCAAGCATGTCATCTAAACGCGGAATGGGATGTCGGTAATGGACGGTAATGGCATTGATGGGGTGACAATCCATACACATCCGTTGCGTCTCATCCGGTTTAGGCGCAAGAATCACGGGAACTGCACAAGGGCTAAGGCTTTCGCGGACATACCCTTTGGCGAGGAGATCTTGAATTTGGCGTTGGATCTCCTTGGTCTCTTCGGGGTTGGTGCGGTAGGCGGCACGGTTTGGAAGCGGAGCGCCGGGTATGAGGTCGATGCGGTGTTCTATGCCTCGGAGTGGTGGTAGTCCATGAGGGAGCTCGTCAGGGAAGACGTCTTGAAATTCCTGCAAAAGAGACAACAAAGACGGAGGGATTTTGGTTAAGTCGTTAGTCGCCGACGAGGGTCCCTTGCATATGAGCACATAGTGCAATATGGTGGATGGGTTCTCTTGGAGCTCTCTCCACTCACTCTTGGTGGCTAGAAGGACACTCTTGGACTCACTCATATATGGCTTGTGGCGCTCACTATCTTTGTGGTGGGTCGCTCCCTCTCCTCTCATCTCACTATGGTGGGTGCGGAGTTGTGCCCTCGCTAAAGCCTTCGCATTATCCGCGATGATTTGGCTAGGAGTCATCGGGCGCAACTCGAACTTCTTGTCGTTTACCTTGAAGGTGTATGTGTTGGAGAGTCCATCATGTATAGCCTTCTTGTCATATTGTCAAGGGCGGCCAAGCAACATGTGGCACACCGTCATGGGTACCACGTCACACTCGATAGTGTCCTCATAAGGTCCAATCTTGAAAGTGACGGTGACGGTATGTTGTATCTTGACGTTGCCCTTGTCGCTCAACCATTGGATATGGTAAGGGTGAGGATGCTTGCGGAGGGTGAGGTTGAGCTTCTCACACAACTCGGTGCTTGCAAGGTTATGGCAACTTCCACCATCTATGATGACCTTGATCGACTTGCCACCAATTCCGGCACGGGTTTGGAAGATGTTACACCGTTGTTCTTCCATAGCATGAGGTTGTGTTGTTAGCACCCTAGTGACCACAAGTGAGGGACTTGGGTCATGCTCACATAAGAGAGGATCTTCTCCACATTCTTGCTCATAAGCTTCTTCACTTTCCACGGCGGCTTGCACAAGGGCCTCGTATTCTTCTTCATCTAGTGTCTCGATGTCACCATTCTCCATAGTGATCATAACCTTGGTGTTCTTGCACTCAAACGATTTGTGACCTTGGGTGCCACACTTGAAGCAAGTGACACTAGAGGGTCCCGTGGATGCCTTAGAGGAGGCGGTGGAGGAGACCGTTTGCTTCATGCGACTTTGGATAGTCGGTTTCTTGGATGGTGTAGAGGATGCGTCGGCCTTGTCACTTGTAGCATGAGGAGTTGATGTAGTAGGAGGAGTCGATGTAGCGAGCTTGGAGGAGAAATAGGTCTTGGCCTTGGAGTACTTGATGTCCTCAATCACTTGGCGCTCGGCCTTCGATGCTTGGTGGACCAACTCAACCATGTTGGAGTAGGGTTGGAACTCGACGATCCTCTTGATGGGGTAAGTAAGGCCATTGAAGAAACGAGCAATTGTTTGTTCCTCGGACTCTTGGATGTTGGCTCGCATCATAGTGAGCTCCATCTCCTTGTAGAACTCCTCAACGGTCTTGGTGCCTTGCTTCAACTTTTGGAGCTTGTTGAAGAGGTCGGTCATGTAGTGCGTGGAGACAAAGCGAGCATGCATCTCTTTCTTCATGTCTTCCCAAGTGTCAATAGGTGGTTCACCCTTCTCTTCTCGAAGAGTGAGGACTTGCTCCCACCAAGTGTTGGCGTAGTCCTCGAACTCAAGAGACGCCATAGCCACCTTCTTGGCACCGGAGTAGTTGTGGATGCGGAATATCTTGTCAACCTTGAGTGCCCATGAGAGGTACGCCTCGGCATCTTCTTCTCCCTTGAACTTTGGCATGGTGAACTTGAGTCTTCCAAACATGTTCTCTTCATCCTCCAAGGTTCTTCTACGAGGAGGGGCGCCGTCATCTCTTGCTGCTAGAGGGGGAATAGGAGGTCTTCTACGGCCAACCATAGCATTGGGTTGGCGTTGGAGGTGCACACTTGCTTCACTTGGTTCACGGTGAGGATGTGGTTGAAGATCTTGTCGTGGTTGTTGACGATGTTCAAGGTTGGGTCTCTCATCTTGATCATGTTGTGGTTCTCCTCGTCCACGTTGGTCATGGCGAGGGTGGCGGCGGAGATCTCGCCGAGGTTGATCTTGAGGACCTTGGTCTTGGGGATGGCCATCACGCCCATGGTGGGCATGGCGATCCGCTTGGTGACGATCTTGTTGTAGGACTTGGTCTTGTGGAGGTTGCTCATGTGGACGGGCATGGCGATGTATTTCTCCACGCCTAGAGTTGGAGCGAGAGTCTTCATGACGAGCATGTGGGCGATGAGGTCGATGATGGTCTTCATGCCTTGAGGAAGAGCTTGAGGACGAAAGGCCACAATGAGAGTAATAGTCTTGTGGCGAGCTTGATGAAGATGAAGTAGAGCGGTGTCGGCGATGGCGACCCAAGTTGGTGATGGCGCGCTCGAGGCTATCCATGCGCCGCTCCATGTTGGCATCATTGGCCGCCATTTGGCCATTCAAGTTGTCCGTAGCTTCACGAAGAAGAGCCAAGTCTTGGTTCACGGCGGAGAAGTTGTGAGCCACCTCATCGTATTGCTCGTCGATGCGCGTCTCGAAGAGGGTGAGTTGCTCCTTGAACTCTTGTCGTTGCGTCCATAGGTTGTGTTGAGTAGCCAACCTCTCGGTGTTGCGGAGGATCTCTTCATCCCTATTGGTATCTCCGTTCCTATCCATGATGGAAAGACAAGAACTATGTTGTGTATGTTAGTGGAAGGAGACTACCTCGCACTCTTACCAAGGTAAGATAGTATTGAGGCAATCCACCAAGCCGAAAGCAAGATCAAGTGTATCGGGAATACACGCAAAACCACACGCAAAAGCTAGCAAATATGGTGTTAGGCGAGTGTTGTGGAAAGCCAAATGACAAATCCAAGATCGAGTATGTTGTCAAAAGTGGGTGAGGTCCAAAAATCCAAATGTCAATGTGAAGATCACTATAAACACGGAAAAAGTTGTGGAACACACACACGAGATAAGCGGGGTTAGTGCAACCAAAAGTGAGCGGAAAAGTGTATGTATAAGTGCTCGGTGTCACACAAACACAAGGAGAGCCAAAGCTTCGGTTGCAAAGGAAGAGACAACAAGATTCACACGCGGCCTCTCTTCTCGTATCTCTCTTTGCTTAAAAGCTTTTTCTCTTTTGTATATGGTGGCACTTGCACTCGTTTGTATCTTTGGTGGCACGTGGACACTTTTGTATGTATGGGCGTATGGATGTATGGATGTATGGATGTATGGTGCTACTCGCACTCTTTTTGTGTTTTTGGGGCTTTTTCACGCACTATGTTAGCGTTAGCCTCGCTTTTGCTATCTTGCTACACGAGTGTTTGCTTGGATGCCTTACTCAACGCGACACACACACCTCACAATGCGGGGCCACGTGCAATGTCTCGCAACACTAGACAAGCAATGCTCGATGGGATAGATCGCAAAAGGAAGAGGGGTTACAAGGTGAAAGCTGCAAGTTATACCTGCGATGATGGGGGTGGTGGTGGTGGTGGTGATCGCCGGAAAATGGGGTCGAAGGGGGCGCAAAGATGCGCCCGGTCTGGGGCCCGGTTGGACCGGATCCTGGACCGGCCTGTCCGGTTGCCGCCCGGTCGACCGGGTTCTGTGCTGGCTCGTCCGGTCTGTGGCCCGGTTGACCGGGTTCGAAACCGGGTTTCACGATTTGGAGCTTTCTCTCTCCTGTTCTTCCCCAAACCAAAACCAAATCGACCAAAATGAAGGGAAACGATGGAATCGGAGGCTCAAAGTTGGGGAAATAGTAGATCAAGCACAACAACACCAGATCCACGGACCAAAACCACTCAAAACGCAACCAAATCACAGATCGGTCAAGAGGCAATTTGGGGCTATTTTTGGGGATTTTTTGGAAAATTTTCTAGGAACGAAATCGAGTGGGTGGAAGGTCAAATCCGCGGTAACCAAGAGCTGCTGATACCATATGATGAGGTCTAAGACCCCGTGTGTGGCCCGATCTTGCGGATTGACTTCGAAACCAAGGGGAGAGATGGGAGAACGCGAGGAACACGAAGAACACGACGAACACGAGGAACTCCGAGACTCACGCACGCACACCAACCCGATACACCCGATGCTTACCTCCGTGGCTCGATGGACCACGCCAATAGAATCTCCGAGGAAGAGGCCGTGGCAGAATTCCCGGAGAGAGATTGGGGTTGGAGAGGAAGAGCTTGGTGAGGGAGAGAGAGTAACTTGTACTAGAATCTCACTCAACAAGATCAAAGTCAACAACCAAGGTGCCTTGATTACAGAGGGATGATACCCAAGGGAGACTAACCTCAAAGGTAGGTTTGAGTTCAAAACAAGTCTAAAGAGCTAATGAGGGGTCCCAGCTACTTATATAGGCACACATGGCCAGCAAGGGCGAACAGGTACGTGAAAGGATAAGTTAAGGCAGTTTGGTGGGGCATTCCCGTCAGGTCCGGTTTGGGTCCGGTCTGACCGGGCATGTGACTGGGCTGTCCGGTCATGGGTCCGGTCTGACCGGGCCTGTGACCGGGCTGTCCGGTCATGGGTCCGGTCGACCGGGCGCAAACCGGGAAACTGCGAAGTTTCCGGTCCTGGGTCCGGTCGTCATCCGGTACGAGGGAGCTGGCCCGGTTTGCGCCCGGTTGACCGGGCCTATGACCGGGGTGTCCGGTTGTAGGTCCGGTCTGACCGGGTCGTGGACCGGCCAGCGTCCGTCTCTTCCTTGGAGGGCTTCGTGCGACGTCGGCTTCGGCTTCATGATCATCTCCATGTCCAGTTGCTCCTCTCCCTCCCTTGACCTTGGCTTGTCCTCCTCTCCGGGGTCTTGATGCGCCTTGTACCTAATGACACATAGCACGTCGGCATGAGGTAGCAATCCATCCAAAGGGGTACCAAGATCAAGGGTGGTGAGGAGCGAGTTCACCTCATCATGTAGAGCTTTGACTCGGGCTCGTGTCATCGGTCCACTTGGGGGACTTGTTGGTCTTGGTGTAGCGACGTCGGTGACCGGGGCTACATCAGGTTTCCTGTGTTTCGAGGCCATGTCTGTACATGCTAGGCTCGTCAAGCAAACCCAAGTATTTCCGTGTGTGCAACATGGCTTACACCCGTTGTATGTGAACGTAGAATCTATCACATCCGATCACCACGAGATGCTTTAAAACGACGAACTTTAGCAACGGTGCATACAAGGGGAGAACACTTTATTATCTTGATATTAATGTGAGGGATCATCTTATAATGCTACCGTCACGATCTAAGCAAGATAAGATGCATAAAGGATTAACATCACATGCAATTCATAATATGTGATATGATATGGCCTTTCTTCTTGTGCTTTTGATCTCCATCTCCAAAGCACATGAGCATGATCTTCATCATCACCAGCATTGCACCAAGGTCCATGGTGCCGCTTCATGGTTGTCCATCACTTATAGATACTATAACAACTACTTGAAATAAAGCTATTACATGATGAATAGACATGCAGGTCTTAACAAATTTAAAGACAACCATTAGGCTCCTGCCGGTTGCCATAATACAATAATGAACATCTCATACATCAAATATAATCATCATCACATCATGGCCATATAACATCACCAAACCCTGCAAAAACAAGTTAGACGCCTCTAATTTGGTTTGCATATTTTACGTGGTTTAGGGTTTTCGAGTAAGATCCAATCTACCTACAAACACGAACCACAACGGTGATACTATTTTTGTCAATAGAAAGAGTAGATTAAATCTTAACTATGGTGAGAGAGACAGACACCCGCAAAGCCACTTATGCAATACAAGTTGCATGTCAAGCGTGGAGCAAGTCTCATGAGACGCGGTCATGTAAAGTTAGCCCGGGCCGCTTCATCCCACCATCCCGCAAGATGCATAGCACACTAACCAAAAACAACAAAAGCATGAACGCCCACAAAACCATTGTGTTCTACTTGTGCAACAGATCTATGCATAGACACGGCTCTGATACCACTGATGGGTTCGTTGCATGGAAAACAAAAAATTTATACCGTGAACATGAACAAAAACCAAGATCCAATCTAGGAAGAAGCAAGATATAATCTATGAAGATCGAAACAATGAGATGTATGAGAGACTAACCCTCGAAGATCCAAAGCCTTACGAGATCAGATCTCGTTGTTGATGTAGTTGATCGTCCCGTGCTGCAATCCGGCAACACTTCCGTACTCAGTCGTGCATACGGTGTCGATGAAGTCCATCCTCTCCCCATTCCAGTGGGAAGCGGAGGTGTGGTAGATCCCCTCGGAATCCTAGCAGCACGACGGCGTGGTGGTGGTGGTGGAGGAGAAATTCCTGCAGGGCTTCGCCAAGCCTGCGCAGGAGGAAGGAGGAGGGAGAGAGGGGCGGCTAGGGTTTGGGGGGATGATGTGTTGCATCCCAGCCCTCCCCTCCCTCTTATATAGGCGTGGGGGGCTGCCTTGGCCCCTCCTCCAAGCCCTTGGGTCGGCCAAAACAAGGGGGGCAACTCCCCCCCCCCCCCCAAGTTAAGTCCCTATTTTCAAGGGATTTGATCTTATCCACTTGATCCAGCCGCATGGGCTTTGGGGGGCTGGTGTGCCTGGCCCATCTGGGCCTATGTGACCCCCTCCGGTCCATGTTGGTCATCTGGAATAGGTGGGCCCCACTATGGTACCTACGGAACCTTCTAGAACCTCCGGTACAATACCGAAAAATCCTGAACTTTTCCGGTAACCCTGAAAATGACTTCCCATATATGAATCTTATTCTCCGGACTATTCCAGACCTCCTCGTAATGTCTTGGATCCCATCCGGGACTTGATGTCTACGTTCCCCCTCCTTTCCTGTAGACAGTGTTGGGCCTCCAAGAGCAGAGGTTTGTAGAACAGCAGCAAGTTTCCCTTAAGTGGATACCCAAGGTTTATCGAACTCAGGGAGGAAGAGGTCAAAGATATCCCTCTCATGCAACCCTGCAACCACAAAGCAAGAAGTCTCTTGTGTCCCCAACACACCTAATAGGTGCACTAGTTCGGCGAAGAGATAGTGAAATACAGGTGGTATGAATATATATGAGCAGTAACAACGGTGCCAGAAAAGTGCTTGGCGCGTAGCTGATGGTGGTGGTATTGCAGCAGTAGTAACGCAGTAAAACAGTAAACAAGCAGTAGTAACTCAGCAGTATTTAGGAACAAGGCCTAGGGATTACACCTTCACTAGTGGACACTCTCAACATTGATCACATAACAGAACAGATAAATGCATACTCTACACTTTTGTTGGATGATGAACACATTGCGTAGGATTACACGAACCCTCAATGCCGGAGTTAACAAGCTCCACAATAATGCTCATGTTTTAGTAACCTTTAGTGTAAGATAAATCAACAGACTAAACCAAGTACTAGCATAGCATGCACACTGTCACCTTCATGCATATGTAGGAGGAATAGATCACATCAATATTATCATAGCAATAATTAACTCCATAATCTACAGGAGATCATGATCATAGCACAAACCAAGTACTAACACGGTGCACACACTGTCACCATTACACACGTGCAGGAGGAATAGAACTACTTTAATAACACATCGCTAGAGTAGCACATAGATGAATTGTGATACAAAACTCAGATGAATCTCAATCATGTAAAGCAGCTCATGAGATCATTGTATTGAAGTACATAGAGAGAGATTAACCACATAGCTACCGGTACAGCCCCGAGCCTCGATGGAGAACTACTCCCTCCTCATGGGAGCAGCAGCGGTGATGAAGATGGCGGTGGAGATGGCAGCGGTGTCGATGGAGAAGCCTTAGGGGCACTTCCCGCTCGGCAGCGTGCCGGAACAGAGATCCTGTCCCCCAGATCTTGGCTTCGCGATGGCGGCGGCTCTGGAAGGTTTTCGTGGTTTTCGTCAATTGGTGTAGGGTTTTCTGATCCAGGGGCTTTTTATAGGCGGAGAGGCGGCGCAGGAAGGTCGAAGGGGGGCCCACACCCTAGGGGGGCGCGCCCCCCCCCCTAGGCCGCGCCGGGGTGTGGTGTGGTGGCCCTGCCTCCCTTCTCTGGCGGTTCTCGTGTGTTCTGGATGCTTCCGGGTAAAATAGGAACACAGGCGTTGATTTCGTCCGATTCCGAGAATATTTCGTTACTAGGATTTCTGAAACCAAAAACAGCAGAAAACAGGAACTGGCACTTCGGCATCTTGTTAATAGGTTAGTTCCAGAAAATGCACGAATATGACATAAAGTGTGCATAAAACATGTAGATAACATCAATAATGTGGCATGGAACATAAGAAATTATCGATACGTCGGAGACGTATCAGCATCCCCAAGCTTAGTTCTGCTCGTCCCGAGCAGGTAAAACGATAACACAGATAATTTCTGGAGTGACATGCCATCATAATCTTGATCATACTATTTGTAAAGCATATGTAGTGAATGCAGCGATCAAAACAATGTATATGACATGAGTAAACAAGTGAATCATAAAGCAAAGACTTTTCATGAATAGCACTTCAAGACAAGCATCAATTAAGTCTTGCATAAGAGTTAACTCATAAAGCAATAATTCATAGTAAAAGCATTGAAGCAACACAATGGAAGATTAAGTTTCAGCAGTTGCTTTCAACTTGTAACATGTATATCTCATGGATAATTGTCAATGCAAAGCAATATAACAAATGCAATAAGCAAGTATGTAGGAATCAATGCACAGTTCACACAAGTGTTTGCTTCTTGAGGTGGAGAGAAATAGGTGAACTGACTCAACATTGAAAGTAAAAGAATGGTCCTCATAGAGGAAAAGCATCGATTGCTATATTTGTGCTAGAGCTTTGATTTTGAAAACATGAAACAATTTTGTCAACGGTAGTAATAAAGCATATGCATCATGTAAATTATATCTTATAAGTTGCAAGCCTCATGCATAGTGTACTAATAGTGCCCGCACCTTGTCCTAATTAGCTTGGACTACCTGGATTATCACCGCAATACATATGCTTTAACCAAGTATCACAAAGGGGTACCTCTATGCCGCCTGTACAAAGGTCTAAGGAGAAAGCTCGCATTTGGATTTCTCGCTTTTGATTATTCTCAACTTAGACATCCATACCGGGACAACATAGACAACAGATAATGGACTCCTCTTTTAATGCTTTAAGCATTCAAACAACAATTAATTCTTTTCTCATTAGAGATTTGAGGATTATTGTCCAAAACTGAAACTTCCACCATGGAGCATGGCTTTAGTTAGCGGCCCAATGTTCTTCTCTCACAATATGCATGCTCAAACCATTCAACTCAGTGTAGATCGCCCTTACTTCAGACAAGACGAACATGCATAGCAACTCACATGAAATTCAACCAATGAATAGTTGATGGCGTCCCCAGTAAGCATGGTTATCGCACAACAAGCAACTTAATAAGAGATAAAGTGCATAATGACATATTCAATACCACAATAGTTTTTAAGCTATTTGTCCCATGAGCTATATATTGCATAGGTGAATGATGGAATTTTAAAGGTAGCACTCAAGCAATTTACTTTGGAATGGCGGAAAAATACCATGTAGTAGGTAGGTATGGTGGACACAAATGGCATAGTGGTTGGCTCAAGTATTTTGGATGCATGAGAAGTATTCCCTCTCGATACAAGGTTTAGGCTAGCAAGGCTTATTTGAAACAAACACAAGGATGAACCGGTGCAGCAAAACTCACATAAAAGACATATTGAAAACATTATAAGACTCTACACCGTCTTCCTTGTTGTTCAAACTCAATACTAGAAATTATCTAGACCTTAGAGAAACCAAATATGCAAACCAAATTTTAGCATGCTCTATGTATTTCTTCATTAATGGGTGCAAAGCATATGATGCAAGAGCTTAAACATGAGCACAACAATTGCCAAGTATCACATTACCCAAGACATTTATAGCAATTACTACATGTATCATTTTCCAATTCCAACCATGTAACAATTTAACGAAGGAGAAACTTCGCCATGAATACTATGAGTAGAAACCAAGGACATACTTGTCCATATGCTACAGCGGAGCGTGTCTCTCTCCCATAAAGTGAATGCTAGGATCCATTTTATTCAAACAAAACAAAAAACAAAAACAAACCGACGCTCCAAGAAAAAGCACATAAGATGTGATGGAATAAAAATATAGTTTCAGGGGAGGAACCTGATAATGTTGTCGATGAAGAAGGGGATGCCTTGGGCATCCCCAAGCTTAGACGCTTGAGTCTTCTTGATATATGCAGGGGTGAACCACCGGGGCATCCCCAAGCTTAGAGCTTTCACTCTCCTTGATCATGTTGCATCATACTCCTCTCTTGATCCTTGAAAACTTCCTCCACACCAAACTCGAAACAACTCATTAGAGGGTTAGTGCACAATAAAAATTAACATATTCAGAGGTGACACAATCATTCTTAACACTTCTGGACATTGCATAATGCTACTGGACATTAGTGGATCAAAGAAATTCATCCAACATAGCAAAAGAGGCAATGCGAAATAAAAGGCAGAATCTGTCAAAACAGAACAGTTCGTATTGACGAATTTTAAAATGGCACCAGACTTGCTCAAATGAAAATGCTCAAATTGAATGAAAGTTGCATACATATCTGAGGATCATGCACGTAAATTGGCTTAATTTTCTGAGCTACCTACAGGGAGGTAGACCCAGATTCGTGACAGCAAAGAAATCTGGAACTGCGCAGTAATCCAAATCTAGTACTTACTTTACTATCAAAGACTTTACTTGGCACAACAAAACACAAAACTAAGATAAGGAGAGGTTGCTACAGTAGTAAACAACTTCCAAGACACAAATAAAAACAAAGTACTGTAGGTAAAATAACACATGGGTTATCTCCCAAGAAGTTCTTTTCTTTATAGCCATTAAGATGGGCTCAGCAGTTTTAATGATGCACTCGCAAGAAATAGTATTTGAAGAAAAAGAGAGCATCAAGAGGCAAGTACAAAACACATTTAAGCCTAACATGCTTCCTATGCATAGGAATCTTGTAAATAAATAAGTTCATGAAGAGCAAAGTAACAAGCATAGGAAGATAAAACAAGTGTAGCTTGAAAAATTTCAGCACATAGAGAGGTATTTTAGTAACATGAAAATTTCTACAACCATATTTTCCTCTCTCATAATAACTTTCAGTAGTATCATGAGCAAACTCAACAATATAACTATCACATAAAGCATTCTTATCATGAGTCTCATGCATAAAATTATTACTACTCCCAACATAAGCATAGTTATTCTTATTAATTGTAGTAGGAGCAAATTCAACAAAGTAGCTATCATTATTATTCTCATCAAGTGTAGGAGGCATAGTATTATCATCATAAAAATTACTCTCCATAGTAGGCGGCACTAAAAGACCAATATCATTATAATCATCATAAATAGGAGGCAAAGTATCATCAAAGAAAATTTTCTCCTCAATGCTTGGGGGACTAAAAAGATCATGCTCATCAAAGCCAGCTTCCCCAAGCTTAGAATTTTCCATATCATTAGCAACAACGGTGTTCAAAGTATTCATGCTAACATGTTCCATGGGTTTTTTAATTTTCGGATCAAACCATCCATGTTTTAAATCAGGAAATAGAATAAGAAGCTCATTGTTGTCCATTATGCCAAACTAGTGTAAACAAGAAACAAAAAGTTGCAATTGCAGGATCTAAAGGAAATAGCTTCGAGCACAAACACGACGGCGCCAGAAAAATACTTTACCTGGAACCGGAGTATGAGTGCCTTTTACCTTTCCTCCCCGGCAACGGCGCCAGAAAAGTGCTTGATGTCTACGTTCCCCCTCCTTTCCTGTAGACAGTGTTGGGCCTCCAAGAGCAGAGGTTTGTAGAACAGCAGCAAGTTTCCCTTAAGTGGATACCCAAGGTTTATCGAACTCAGGGAGGAAGAGGTCAAAGATATCCCTCTCATGCAACCCTGCAACCACAAAGCAAGAAGTCTCTTGTGTCCCCAACACACCTAATAGGTGCACTAGTTCGGCGAAGAGATAGTGAAATACAGGTGGTATGAATATATATGAGCAGTAACAACGGTGCCAGAAAAGTGCTTGGCGCGTAGCTGATGGTGGTGGTATTGCAGCAGTAGTAACGCAGTAAAACAGTAAACAAGCAGTAGTAACTCAGCAGTATTTAGGAACAAGGCCTAGGGATTACACCTTCACTAGTGGACACTCTCAACATTGATCACATAACAGAACAGATAAATGCATACTCTACACTTTTGTTGGATGATGAACACATTGCGTAGGATTACACGAACCCTCAATGCCGGAGTTAACAAGCTCCACAATAATGCTCATGTTTTAGTAACCTTTAGTGTAAGATAAATCAACAGACTAAACCAAGTACTAGCATAGCATGCACACTGTCACCTTCATGCATATGTAGGAGGAATAGATCACATCAATATTATCATAGCAATAATTAACTCCATAATCTACAGGAGATCATGATCATAGCACAAACCAAGTACTAACACGGTGCACACACTGTCACCATTACACACGTGCAGGAGGAATAGAACTACTTTAATAACACATCGCTAGAGTAGCACATAGATGAATTGTGATACAAAACTCAGATGAATCTCAATCATGTAAAGCAGCTCATGAGATCATTGTATTGAAGTACATAGAGAGAGATTAACCACATAGCTACCGGTACAGCCCCGAGCCTCGATGGAGAACTACTCCCTCCTCATGGGAGCAGCAGCGGTGATGAAGATGGCGGTGGAGATGGCAGCGGTGTCGATGGAGAAGCCTTCCGGGGGCACTTCCCCGCTCCGGCAGCGTGCCGGAACAGAGATCCTGTCCCCCAGATCTTGGCTTCGCGATGGCGGCGGCTCTGGAAGGTTTTCGTGGTTTTCGTCAATTGGTGTAGGGTTTTCTGATCCAGGGGCTTTTTATAGGCGGAGAGGCGGCGCAGGAAGGTCGAAGGGGGGCCCACACCCTAGGGGGGCGCGCCCCCCCCTAGGCCGCGCCGGGGTGTGGTGTGGTGGCCCTGCCTCCCTTCTCTGGCGGTTCTCGTGTGTTACGGATGCTTCCGGGTAAAATAGGAACACAGGCGTTGATTTCGTCCGATTCGAGAATATTTCGTTACTAGGATTTACGAAACCAAAAACAGCGAGAAAACAGAAGCGGCACTTCGGCATCTTGTTAATAGGTTAGTTCCAGAAAATGCACGAATATGACATAAAGTGTGCATAAAACATGTAGATAACATCAATAATGTGGCATGGAACATAAGAAATTATCGATACGTCGGAGACGTATCAAGACTCCAAACAACATTCGGTCTCCATCTCATATTCCGAATCTACTATACGACATCGAACCTTAAGCGCGTCACCCTACGGTTCGTGAACTATGCAGACATGATCGAGACTCCTCTCCGATCAATAACCAATAGAGGGACCTGGAGATCCATAATGGCTCCCACACATTTAGTGATAACTTAGTGATTGATTGAACCATTAACATACGATACCGATTTCCTTTGTCACGCGATACTTTACTTGTCCGAGGTTCGATCATCGGTATCTCCATACCTAGTTCAACTTCGTTACTGACAAGTACTCTTTACTCGTACCGTGGTATGTCATCTCTTGTGACCTTATCACATGCTTGCAAGCTAATTAGACGACATTCCACCGAGAGTGCCCAAAGTATATCTATCCGTCATCGGGATAGACAAATCCCACTCTTGATCCATATGCCTCAACTCATACTTTCTGAATACTTAATCCCATCTTTATAACCACCCATTTACGCAGTGGCGTTTGAAGTAATCAAAGTACCCTTCTGGTATAAGTGATTTACATGATCTCATGGTCAAAGGACTAGGTTACTATGTATCTGAAAGCTTATAGCAAGTTGAACTTGATGACTTGATCTCATGCTATGCTTACTATGGGTGTGTGTCCATCACATCATTCGCCTAATGATATGATCTTGTTATTAATAACATCCAATGTTCATGATCAGGAAACCATGATCATCTATTAATCAATAAGCTAGTTAAACGAGAGGCTTACTAGGGACTCTGGTTGTTTACACAACACACATGTATCAATGTTTCCGGTTAATACAATTATATCATGGGGTGTAAACATTTATCATGAACACTAAAACATAACAATAACTAATTTATTATTGCCTCTCGGGCATATCTCCAACAGTTGCGTCCAAAATAAGGATTTTTCTGTAGAGGCTAGCCCAACAGTCCTTACCCATGATTATCATTGAAATAAAATCGAGGGTTGAACATCTACAGGAGTTCATCTTTGTTTATTGAAACCTTCGATCTGGATTATCAGATTGTAGTATTATTGCTTTTTCTCTAGAGACCTAGGTTTATCGAACCCTTGGAATTTTTTTTGGGTGTAAGATCACTTGATTGAGACTTTGAGACTTCGCTTATTATTTTGTCCGAATACAATACGGTAGGGGAAGCCCCTACAATGATTTGTCTTTGAAATAATAAGAGCATCCCTAGGAACTTGAATCCAGGTGGCTATGTTGTACATCACTTTCCTAACTAAGTGGGCTAGGCTCACTTATTGCTTACTTGTTGTTCACGAGACCAATGGTTTTCTTTTGTTTGTCTGTGTATCGATGGATGGAGATATGCCAGGGCTAAGGTTTCACCTACAGTTGTGGAATAAATAAATTGGATAGAAAGATAAAATGAAGAACACATGTTTCTTATGCATAATACATATTAACAAGTATAGTGGGCGACGCATCCTAATAGCACCATAGGTTGCTCATAACATACACTAAAGATCAATTACCCAACTAAGACCTCCAAGTAGTGCACGATATCACAATAATTAATTTAAATAGATAGAGCATTAAGATCTATGACATCACCTAGAATCCATGAATAGCAATCACAATACCGACCAACATTGAGGGATGGTGATGAATTCGATAGCGGCGGTGACAGAGCTTTGCTAGAGATGGTGGTCTGACTTGTGACGGTGGACTAGTGTTTTCTCTATGTTGCGGCTCTTTGATTACCTAGGGTCCTTCGCAACAAAAATTCGGTTTGACGAGGCGAATCCACCGACATGCCGTACGGGTGGGGATGATCATACCATAGGTTGTTTAGTTGCTTGCTGATTATCTTCAATCCTAGTTGACTTGGTGATATTCCTAGCTTGTAATCTTTCATTAATTGGCCTTGATTTGCATAGAAATTAATAACATAGAGATGTGCACATCTATGCAATAGTTAGTGATTAGTGGCATGTTTAAAGAGATATTTCCATCATATTGGTGAATAATATTTGGTTTAAGTGACAATAAAGATGTAGAGCTTCAAACTTTGAAGCACATAATCTAGCCAAGCACATGATTTCTCTTGGAGTTGGATGCTATATGTGGCTCAGAACTTTCTACTATGTAATTATACCTGTAAACGCTTTTATTGATTGTCTAAAAAAATCCACGAGTCCCGACTTCTTAGGAGAGGAGTGTGACCAGTGCATGGTTAATCACCCCAAATCCATGGGCATCAAGACGTGAGAGGGATGTAAAAGCCTCCATGATGCCACCCTTCATGATGCCCCAACAAGATATGAAAAATCGAGTCATGAAGCTGTCCATCCCTAGAAACTATTTCATCGACATTCTTTTCAGCACCATGCACACATCCTCTTGTGAGAACTCTCCCTCCAACTACTGGAGGTCCAGAGAGGGAAGCACCAGGAAGTCTAGGCCGAGGGAAAAGGGGCGGTCCACCAATGAGACAAATAGGTTGCAAAGAAATCGTGAGCTAAACTTTATCCACCATGAGACACATGGTGAAGTCTTTCATCTCTAATTTCTTGCATGGATCGTGTGGAACATGTGTTTGGAAGCATCAGCCTTCTGCAACCAAAGGATGTGAGAGTGTAGCTTCGCAATTGTCCTCTTGAGGGAATCCAGGCATAGAATCTTCTTCTTGAGAAGGCTCTTTCCTCCGGCGAAAAGGCCCAAGAGTCCATCGCCGTGTCAAGACGCAATATGACCTTTGTTGCATTAATAATTTGCATCTTAACATTCCCAACAAACTTGGAAATGCAGTTTGAAAGGAACTTGGCGCTTGCTTTGAGCTTTAATTTGTGTCCAACCATTTAACTGGATTTGCAATCCATGTTGTGGACATCCATGCCTTTTGGGACAATATTCATGAATCTATCAACTTTAGGCTAGAAGCATTTTAACTACAAGCGACATCCCTGAAAATGTCTCATGACAAACTCACGACCAGCTGGTAGTTGTCAGAGCCTCTTCACAATCCGAGAGGCCCGATGGACAAGCCGAGAGGAAGGCATCCATGAAAAACTCTCCACAATCGAGAGTCATAAAGACCCTCTAAGGCACCACCAAGGTGGGATTTTCCCTCTCATTGTACTAAGTGAACCTCCTACCATTGAGTTAGAGTTCCTTCATCTTTAGCCGAGATAGCGTGCGTTGGAACCTGCACATCATCCGCCTATGCAGCACCCCTTGATTTTTGTCAGCCGGGTCAACAATAAGGTTGAAGTCCTCGGTGTCCACCCATGGATATCCTATAACTCACAGAGGAACAACCGCTTGTCTTCTCCACTTTGGGGTCTGTAGACGCCGGTGAACCACCATCCATATTCCTCCGACATTGCGGGTGATCTCATTAAGTGAGAGGCGATGGGGGTTTGAGACCAAAACTAACGCGTACTGCCAGACTGAAAGTATGTTGACACGCCGGTAAGAAGTAGAACTTTGCATAGGAAGAGCCTAGACTCTCTCTAACCACGCGGTTAATGATAACCACATTCACGGTGAGATCGCTTGGAAAATTTCCGCCCATTCCGCTCGGGAATTAAAACCACATGCATTCTAAATCACAAACAAAAGAGCTATATACCAAAACAAATCGGCACTGAACACGCCAATCACTTAGACAAGGTACTCCACCAGGGCATCGTCACTGAGCGGGAGATCGTTAGGCAGCCATCCAAATAGGCTGAGTACCACGTGGAGGTGGTTTTCACTAAGGGGCGTGGGAAGAGGTCGAGGTATGCCTCTCATGCCTCATCACCAATGGTCTCTCCTTTTGTTGCAATACCAAGTTCGGAGATTAGAATTCTATGTTGTTGCCTCAGCGGCCCAACATTGACCTTCACTGGATGTCCACGGTGTGCCGGCCTAGAGAGAATCGATGAGATGGGTCTCTGGTAAACCGAGCGGAAGATTGCGAGGCCTAGGTCCATCCCAACGTTTGTCCAGTCCACTGCCTTGGGCACAAGAGGGATAGTTGGCGAGTCAGGGACAGACTGATCTGGAACATCGCCAACAACGACTAATGAGCCACGTCACTCCATCAATCCCCAGGGAGGTGGTGTCTAGACTCGCGCCATATCCATGCCGTCCGTTTACATGGACGAAACCTCCGCGGGTAAAAGCGTTATTGTGTCTCTACGTATAGTCCTTGGGGCGTTTGCTTCTCGGGGTGTCCCACCTCACCAATCGGAGAGTTTGGTTCAAAATAGAAGGGCTGCCATGCCTCGATAACTGCTGGTCGTCCGCGCGATCCAAACTTATATGATTAATTAAATTTTGTAGTATTTGATTTTGACGAAAATTTATATGCTGAGTATAATGAAACAGAGGATATGAGTATAAGTCACATGACTAATTTGCTTCTCATTGCAGAATTTATTGATGCTTAAAGAATAACAATTTCGTACTGCCAACCGAATTCATATAAGATACTATGTACTTCTGTAACTGAACTACTGAAGTATTTTTTTGAACTTGATATGATGATTTCTGTAGTTTTATGATATAAGCTCGTACATTTAACTTGCTAATTTTCTAGCTCTTTGACTAGTTGACTGGACCCATCAGCAGTAGATGATTTTAGGGCAGCATCAGCAGTAGAACATGACCCTCTTCACGCTGTCCTTGAGCGCAGGGAGGGGCCTCACGACCCCACCGCCGGGGGCCCGGGTGCTGCGGGACGTCGAGGAGCCGGCCTGGCGCGTGCTCGCGATGGAGCCGCTGTCGGAGCTGTCCGGCTCCATGTAGAACCGGGCGCGGAAGGCGGCCAGGTGAGCGTAGTATGCCGGAGGAACTGCAATAAACGTTTATCTGTCAGAACTGTTTTTGAAAATTTATCTGTCAGAATTGTTGAAACTTCAAGACTTGAGCTTGGCAGATCCCTGATGACAATATTGATTTCAGAGTGTCGACTTACCGATCGATACCGACCGCGTGCACCTCGCGTAACTGCGGAAGAGATCGAAAGTTAGGGAGGGGATGTAGATTGATTGTTCGAGAAGGTTAAGAATGCCGAGGCTTACGTGTAGCAGAGGTTGTTGGTGAGGCTCTGCAGTGCATCGGCACTGAAGTTGTTCTCATCCCACAGGACATGGTAATGCGCGGGGCGGCTCGTGCCCTACGGATCATTTGAGTTAACATCTGAATCTGATACAGTCTAAAATGACAGACATGAAGATGTAAGTAGATCTCGTCATATTTATTTACCTTGATGCCGGCATGGCTGCACAGGAAGAAATCAAACTCTGTAGGATGGCAGATCTTGGAGTCTACAACAGTGCCTGCATGTCCAGGAGAGACGGTCAGATTAGAAAAGATATTGGCAAGAGGAAGGTAGAAGCAAGCAACCTGAAGAATGATGGCATAAGTAACAACACTCACCGGGGAGGATGTTGCCGCTCCTGTCGACGGAGCTCTGGTCATTGTGGTTGTGCGGAAACAGTCTGGTGTGGTGGCGCTTCTGAACCACGATGAAAGTAACCTGCGGCTGGTAGTTGGCCTCCAGCGACGCGCATGCCTGAGAGACAGATGAATTGGATCAGAAGGGAGTGATAAAATTGGGGCAAATTGTGTGTTACCTTTCGGATGGCATCAAGCTCATGCAGTAGAACTTGGTAGAACTGGCCTTCGCTGACACCATCTCTGCAAAAGGCAGACACTTTTGCGGTTTAGCCCCAATGTGGAAGGCCAGGATTTCAAATGATTGACCAGCTCACAGCTGGTATTGAAAAAAAATACATTTGTCTCAAATCACAAGCCGTAAATTTCTGCAAGAAAGCATACCTATAGAACAATATTCTCTGAGGCTTTTCTCCAGTACATCTTTTGAAGGAGATAAGAAGCTCCCTGCAAATGCATGCCACAGAATGTATGACTTGTGCTCAAAATTTGTAGGAGCAAGACTGGAGATGGTGAGGGATACCTGATCATGCCACCATGGATGGTTCCTCTCTGAGGATCATGAGTGACATTGTACAGATCATCTATCAATTCTTGCCTGTGAGATTGAGCAGAGACTAGGCCAGCATACTTAGTCACCTCAGGCCAATCTTGGGAGGCCACAACCTGCAGGGCAAATCAATGTTTTTTTTTTTTCCAGCAAATATGTTGACTGATGCAGACAAGACCAGCCACTGAACATTGAGTACGAGATTGTTGGACTTACTGCAGAAATGGAAGGGCTGCTGTCTTCACCAGGATGGGGATGGGTGACATCAGCGCCGAATATGATCGTTGGCTTGTCAGTAAGCAAAGGGATGCACCTTGACACTGCATCAGCCAGGACAGTGTTCCTTCCCCCGACCTTCGAAAACAAAAGGCCGTATGTGTTAGAGTCGGGGACTGAAGAAATGCACAAAACACAACAAGAAATCCAACACCAACCTTGACGTTTATCTTCAGAGCAAGGTTTGCCAGGATCTGTTTGTTCATTTTAAACACTTGCTTTGTTAAACAGCACTGGGAAATCAGCCCAAGGTCGATTTCGCAGACACGCTTCAAGTCACCTGATACCGGCACAGTATGAGCATTGACTTGAAGCTTCAGTTTAATAGTGCAGAAATCAATATATAATTGAAATTTTAGTTACCATAAAGCGAGCCATTGTTATCAGGAAGTATTCCAATAAGTAAATCGAGCTCCTTGCGCTGTAGTCCAAGTATGTTCAGTGCATCATGGAACCTAGCTTTCAAAGCTCGCTCCACTTGATCAGGACGCACATATATAGCTGGAAGAACAGGCTCCAAAGCAAATTCCTATAATTGATAGTAAGACTATTACTATTGTAACCAACAAGTACAAGGGAAAATATAACATGTACAATTTGCAAGCATAGCTTGAAGCATTTCAGGGATACTTGCCATTCCTGAGGCTTGGCACATGCGGGCAAGTTCACGACAGAATCCTGTAGCAACACTGTCTTGCACATTTCGAGCGAAATTGACACACATCCAGCTCCGGATTCTACCACCATTTACCAATTTCTGGATAAGGAAAAAATGAAAATGAACAGTAAGGCTTGAGATAATAAAGTAAACAAAGGGCATATGCTTGATGTGGATAATAATTTTTTAAAAAATCTGGCATTGGTACGGCTGTTTGATGTACTATCATTACCTTGTTCATCATATTCCATTGGCCAACTCTAGGCAAGCAATCCTTCTCTCTACCAGCCTCACTGTACTTAAGCTGCATGGATAGAAACAAAAGGAGAAGTCATTAAAAGTATTGCAGCGAATTATATGGTATGTTTAAGCATAACATTTTCTGAAAACAGAATCACTCGTGAAGGGCTAATAGCACAAGAAAAAGAACTTCGAAAGACATTGTCCCAACATGATTCAGGGTCCACTTACCCGAGGAGTAGGCAAAACCCGTGCCTCAACCGATGCCAGACGCTCACTGATCGTGATGCCAAACTCTTTTGCATAAGGATCATCATGGTAAGAGTTGTGATTTACAATCTGTAGACACACAAATAAATTTGTGCTTTGCATAAGCATGTGAACTTGTTTACCTTCACATAGGATGGTAGAGCCTCAACAATACTATGACAAGAGAAATGCTATACCTGAATTAGGTCCCGCTCTCGATCATGTGGGCGCTGACATGTCTCCTCTAGAAGAGCTCTTATCTGACCTTGGTTGAGTCTCTTGGAGTACCTCTGTCCCGCCACTATTTTGCAGGCCTGGATAGAAGTTCAGATTTGTAAGCACATGTCAGAGACAATAGATTTGCAGGTTAAGTGCCAAAAGTTGACAAGAAAACAAAATACTACCGCACATATTCACTACATGAAAGAAGGGAGCGTATTTTAGCACTAGCATACCTCCATGGGGAGGTAATTTGGACGCTGCTGATTACCGACTTGCAGACAGGGAAGGTAGGTGTGCTGGATGGTGTAGCCATATGTCTCCTGAAAGTATTGGACAACAGACTTCACTGTGTCCCCTTGATCAACGGGAAAACTGTTGCAAAATAACATTATTTTTGAGGGAAACAAGAATAGTACCTTATGCTTTTCAGAATGACTCCAGATGAAAATAAAAGGGATATTACAATAGTGCAAGACGAAAAGAGGAAGCTCCATACCTTAGCTCCCGAGTTGCCTCGGATGTTAAACCAGATATCCGATACTTCCGCCGTATGTTGCCACGGTGAGTAACTTCCACCTTCACACCTTTTAAGGCCTTCTTGATCTAGGGTGTTCAAAGAAACATTGAAATTGCTTGCTAAGTTAGTGTATAGAGCTACAAACAGATATGCAAGAAATGGCAGCTCAGATTACCAAGACATACTAAAGCTATTCAGATTTAGATGAGTTATCGGAAATGGATTCAAGCAGTTAACAATAACTTCTGAATTCATGTACTTCTGTCTGACAACAAAGGTACTTCCATTTGTAACTAGATCTTCCTGAACGAAGTCGAAGGATACACAGTAATGAGTACAAAGTGTTCGCCAAGTATACCTTGACACGTTCAGCATCTGAGAGGGACCTCGAGCGGATGTCAGTGTTTAAAAGCTGAGAAACAAAATCAATGACAGGCAGAGGCTCGAAGAAAGATGTAGCTGACATATCTGAAAACACAGAAAAGAAGGGAAGGTAAATATTGAGGAAAGTATTCAGGAAGTATGAAATCTCTGTCAAGAAAAAGAAGGGATAGTAAATAGTATCAATTAAGCAACACCAGTGATCATCTCTGTCAAGAAAGTTCAAAGTAACAGAGCTATGTGAATTAAAGCTTAAATTATCACTGATTATGCTAAGCTATATAGCTGAAAGTCCATCCACTGACTATCCAAACATTGAATATACATATCTATCAGAACGGTTAAGTATTGAATGTTATCTCGTGCAAATAAAAAAGTGCAGCAACTTCCGTTGCTTATTAGTGGCTTCACAATGTATTACATAACACATACCGAAGGACAGCGGTACAGAACACCATGGAGTCCCAGTTCATTGAATTCAACATATATTCATGAGAAAATGTGAGAACCAGAACCTTACCAATATTCAGTGACAAACCCATCTGAGTAGGACGAATGGTCTGATAAAACCCGCGCCAGCTTTCTATTCCGTCGCCAAGGGATCGCCTCCTTCCCAGGTCAGGTGAGAAGAAGGATCGGCCATATGGTTCGTACCTGTTAAAAAATTGATGGGGATGGAACAATTTGTCAATTATTGATTTCTCCTATGATATGATACCTAGAGATATCTGCACTCTACCTAGCTGTTGGCAGCTCACGCAGGACGATGTCAAGAACTTGCAAGGCCTCTTGGGGAGCCTCTCCCTGCCTCCCAGCTATATACTGCTCAAGCCGATGAAGATCGGCCTTCGCCGCAAACCTAATCACCACCTTAAAAGTTCTCTCACGCCTACATCATAGAAATAACAGTCAGAAATGTCAGTTAGCTTCAGATACAGACTTAGATAGTATGTTTTGTACTCTCTAAATATTTCTGTAAGAGCATCTGCAGTGGAAAGCTCTCCCACTTTTTCCCTTGGAAAAAAATGTCTACAGAGTATGCTTTGCCCTATAACCATAGAATCATGAGAAAGAAAGTCTCAAGGACGGACCTCTCCAAACCGGAGCCATCATCTTCGTCGAGCAAAGTGATGTGAAACTCTTTGGAAGTAAAAGGCAGCGCACCAGCAGTGTACATACTCTTCCTGCCATCGTAGGCCGGAAGCCGACCTCCCAAGTAGGACACCTTGTGCAGCTTCACCAGCTCTTCCATCACGGCGCGGCCGACAACCCGTGAGGTGATCTCTGGGGTGATGGAAACCTGCCGAGAAGACCACATGCCATGTCAAGAACTTCGGAGAACAATGCAGTCATGGTAAACTAAAGAAAACTCACGTCGTACTGGTGAAGATCCTTGTCCGGCAGCTCGGCGAGGAAATGGTTCGCCTTCACCAGGCACTTGGTGCCGACCCTCCCGTTCCCCGGGCGGCGAGGGAACTTGTACGAGCAGCTGGGCAGCGGGATCGGCTGGAAGACAACCGCGCTCTTCTCACCGCCCTCCATGGACAGGGCCTCAAGCTGCCGGGTGACCACCTCGAGAGCCTCCGGAGACCCTGTCTCCGGAGAGGCCGAGACGTCGACGGGATCGCGTGGAGCGTCATCATCGTCCATTGCTTGGCACACCTCAGCAGATATCGTCGCAGACGGGCCGTCCCCGCCGCCACCGTCGCGGTGCTGCGGCGGCTGCACTGGAGCAGGGCCGGTTGGACGCCAGTGCTGCGTCGCGCCGCGAGGCCCATGGTGGTGGTAGGAGCCTGCCACACGGCCGCCTTGCTGGTACTGAAAGCCGGCCCGGCCAGGACGCCCGCCTCTTCCCTGACCCCCTCTCCCACCATTATTGTCCTCGCCGAACCCGGGCAGCCGTGGCCTCGTCGATCCCATGGTCGATCAGCTGCCAACAGGGTGAAATTTTGGTCAAAACACTCGCAAAGAAAGGGTCGAGATTGCTATGGATTGTGTCGAAAGCTTCATTCGCACGCGTGTAATGTTGAACTGCAGAGATTTTACATGTTGGTTCCTAACAAAAGCAAGGTAAGAACTCCGTACCAAACTTGGTTTACTAATGCTTTATTAGCACAGTGAATATCTGCATGAAACTAACTACTACTCCATGTGCGTAGTGAGTTAATGGCTGTCTGACTGAACTACCATGCATGAGCAATGTAGCTCCTTCGTAGGACTTAATAAAATCATTAAATCAGACGTCACTCACACAAAAGTAAACTAAATATGGACGGTAGGAACTGTGAGCATACTCAACTATCACGACCATAAATAAAAAATAAAACTGAAATGAAATTATGATTACCAACCAAGTCAAGTTGTTAAGTATTCAAGACCAAGTATTGGCTCTACACGAAAAGGGGGCGGAGTTATTCGACGATCTTTTCTTGATCAAACAAAAAAGACGATGCATAAACTTGCGGAGTTATCCTCCAAGAACAATGCAGGGAAAATACGAACTAGAAAAAGGACCTTTACAAACAGAAATCCCCCTTTTTCCATAGAAAATAGAAACATAAATGTTTACACACAAAACACGTGATTTCCAATGAAAAAACTTGGCTTTTATTTTTGATCATCTTCAAGGGAACCTAATTACTGAAAAAAAAACAAGGGAGGAAAGGAGCAATTCCGCAGCATCTAATTTCCAAAACGGCCCGGAGAGGGGAATGCAGCTCCCGACCAATCACCTTGGACAGAGATGGGAGATCGATTCGGCTCTGCAACTGCAAGACTTTCTCTCTCCCTGCTCTGTCGAGTTCTTGAGGAGAGAAGAGAATGGAGCTGGCTGTGGGTGTGATGCAGCAGCAGTGGCAAGCAGAGCAGTGGCTCACTCACACTTAGTCTCACACACGCTGTGCACTAAAGCAGCCTATTCCATTTCCTGTTGTTTGCAATTGTTGGTTGATTGTTTTTTTATTATTACGGTATTTACTTTACTCAAGTGTTGGTTGCTGGAGGCCTGATACTTTGAACACTTATTTATACTCTGCTGTCGTGGGTAAGTTATTACTCCCTCCGATTTTTTATTATTTATAAAGAGCGCTTTATTGTTCAAAAAGTTTTAAGCATTACACCTAGCATCTGCATAACCAGTATGCACACAGCCGTTTGATAGTCTAGTATGTAGCAAAGAATAAAGTGAAACGAAAGAAAAAAAAAGCCAACTAGTTTAAAGCTCTATTGGCTTTGATCCTGCGGCTATGCAGCCATCCATATTGGAAAATAAACTCCTTGATCGTATTCTTCAACTGCGAAGATACCTCCATAAAGAGGCCGCGATCCTCTAAACACTGAAGTGGCGACCATGAACAGAGTAAAGCTGTACGCCAGTAAATGACCTGCATAATAGAAGAATTTTTTCATCAAAAACCTTGTTATTTCTATATAGCCAGAGCGACCATGCAACTGCAAGCGCTCCCACTCTGATAATCGTTTTTGTACCTAGAATCCACTCCGTTTAGCCAATTGCTAAAAATATTTGCAATACTACAAGGGGGGTGCAAGGTAGAACCTATCTCAATGATTGACCATATAGACCTAGCAACCTGGCAATTGAAGAAAAGATGTTTTATTGTCTCATCCTCCTGACATAACACACATTTCGTACAACCTTGCCAGTTACGTTTTACAAGGTTATCTTTAGTAAGAATCACCCCTCGACAAAGATACCATGCAAAGACCTTTGTTTTCAGCGATATCTTCATCTTCCAGGTGTTTTTATTAGAGTTGGAATGCATAATGCTTTGTACATGGAACTTACTGAGAATACACCATTCTTACTGAGACTCCAACGAAACACATCAGTCCCCTGAACCAACTAGATTGAATCCAACCACTGAAACAGTTCATTCCAAGCAACTAGTCGGGGACCAATAATATCTCGTCTGAACGTCATAGAGGGAGGAGAAAATTCCATCACCTTCTTCAAGGTATCCCCTTTATGACGAACAATATTCTACAAAGCTAGATACTATTTGCGAAGAGTGGATGTTCCCAACCATCTATCTTCCCAAAACCGTATCTCCGCCCCATTTCTAATAGAGAATGAACCAAATTGGAAAAAGTGCTTTTAGTTGCCATAATGCCAACCCAAAAGTGGGAATCTTCTGGTTTCCAAAAAACCTGAGAAATCGCCTTTGAGCCTACATAATTTTTTCGCAGTAGTTGTTGCCAAACCCCATCCTCCGTTAATAACTTGGCCAACCATTTACCTAGCAAGACCATGTTCTTAACTTCAAGATCGTGGATACCAAGTCCACCTTGATCTTTTGGACGACAGACAACACTCCCTTTAGTCAACCAGTATTTTTCTTCTCACTATCCCGTTGCCAAAAGAATCTTGATCAGAAATAGTCCAATCTCTTCAAGACTCCTTTGGGTAATTGGAAGAAAGAAATCATATACAGTACCATATTCGTAACACTAGTTGAAAAAGGGCCTTTGGTCAGGCACCTTTGGTCCCGACCGTGTCCTGGGCCGGGACCCAAGGCATGGCCACGTCGCCTTGTAAACGCTACAGCGTACGACACCCATAGGTCCCGACTCGTAAAGACCCAAAGGTCCCGGCTCATCTCACAAACCGCGACTAAATGGTTTTGCGCCACGCGGCGTCTGGGGCACCCCCTTCAATCCAGGTGCGTATTCCCAACCGGGACCTAAAGTCAAACGTTCAGTTTCCCGTGGAGCCCGATCGCGCGTCGCCATTACGGGCCACGTCGAAACCGAGCGTCGGCGTGGAATCCGAGCCGCCGACGCCGGTGCAACCAGCCACTGTTCATCTTCCTCATCCCATTGCTTTATAAGCTCACCATTTTCTTCACCACTGCCACACACGCTCTCTCCATCCGGCCTCCTCTCCTCATCCACCATTTGCAACTTGCCACTGTTCATCCGACCCTCTCTTCATCGATGGAGCACCTCGTGCGCGACCCGGCTCGTCGGACACGGGTGTACTACCTCAAGCCCGAAGGGATGGAGGCGGCGTTCAAGGTCACGGTCACGCTCCGCGCAAGAATGGTGGAGAAGTGGATCCGGCGTGTGAAGAGGGACTTTCTCGATGCCGCAACGACCAACTGCGTTGGGTTGGACTGCGAGTTCACCGACCCTCGCAAGAAGAAGGCCGGTGAGGAGCAGCGCGCCGCCGTCCTTCAACTCTCGTTGGCGTCCGAGACGTTGGTGTTCCAGATGATTCATGCCGATATAAAAGTGCCACAAGTGCTCAAGGATTTCTTGGAGGACGGGAACATCAGATTCCGCGGTGCCGCTATCGGCAACGATGTGAAAAAGCTAAGACTCGAGGGCATTCACATCACTTGTGCGTACGATTACGATCTCCAGAAGATAGTCTCGAACCCCACCACCAAGACTGTTAGAGTTGTATTTAGCCCCTAGCTGTACGAGTCCTATTGTACATGTATTGTAACCTGATCATGCATATATAAAGTGAGACCGTGAGGGCTTAGACCCCACGGAAACCCCAATCCTATTCTCAAATTTGGTATCAGAGCCAACCTAGCTAACCCTAGCCGCCGTGAGTACCCAGCCCGCCGCCGCTAGTCCGTTCTAGTCTGCGGCGATGTCTGGTCCTCTTCAGCTCTCCGGAACCTTGGGCACCATGGTTTCGTCTTCCTCTTCCTCAGTCTCGACCGGCGTGATCAGCACAACGATCCCGGTCCGACTTGATGGCAACAACTTCACCCTGTATCTCGACAAGACCGCGGTCGTCCCTGCGAAGACTGTGCAGCAGGGCACCGGCGACAAGGCTATCGTCGTCCCCAATCCAGAGTATCACAATTGGTGGACTCAGGATCAACGGGTTAAGGGTCTTCTCCTCGGATCAATGGGATAGAACATCGCAGCGCAGCTCATCGGCTGCACGACGGCTGCAGAGGTGTGGGCATCCGTCCACGCCATGTTCGGCGCGCAAAGTCGGGCGAATATTCACTATCTGCGTCGTCAGCTCCAGTCTCTCCGAAAGGAGGACATGACTGCCAGCGCCTACATGCACAAGATGAAGGCACTGAGCGATGCTATGGCCGCCGCCGGGACAGTCGTTCCGGACGAGGATCTTATCGACTACATCGTCGTCGGGCTCGGGTCCTCCTACAGCGCCATCACAGCCACCCTCAACTTCCGCACGACGCCCATCTCCTATGCCGAGTTCTATGCCAGCGTCCTCCAATTCGAGGCCATGCAGGTGCAGAAAGCTCAGGCCGATGGCTAGTCTTCCTCGGCCAACACTGCGGCTCGCCTAGGTCCGGGAAATGGCGCGCGCCCTCGTCCTCCCGATCAGTACCAAGGAGGGGGCGAAAATTATCAAGGAGGAGGCAACCGTGGTGGCTATGGTAACGGCGGTGGTCAAGGCCGTGGAAATGGTGGCTACGGCAACAGCGGGAGTTATGGAAACCCCCGCAATGACGGCGGTGGTGGCCGTGGCCGTGGTAACGGCGGCCGCAACAACGGTGGAGGCGGTGGCGGGAGTAGACGCAACGGACGTCGCTTCCGTCCCCAGTGTCAACTCTGTGGTATCTAGGTTCATGATGCATATGATTGCCGCAATCGCTTCAACCATGACTTCCAACGCTCCGGCAACTCTGCCTCGACCAGCTCCAACGATAACAACCCATGGATCATGGACACGGGAGCCTTGGACCACTTCACAAGTGAATTAGAACGCCTACAGCTCGCCGAACGCTACCCCGCAAGGATCAGGTGCAAGTAGCAAATGGAACAGGTTTGTCTATTGCCCATATTGGTCACTCTAATTTACCCGGTTCATCTCTTCGTTTGCAAAATGTTCTTCATGTTCCAAATATTCGCAAGCACCTTCTTTCCGTCTATCGTCTTGTTTCGGATAACTATGTCTTTGTTGAATTTCACCGGGATTTTTTGTGTGTCAAGGACAAGGCAACGAGGAGGGTCATTCTTCTCGGTAGAAGTCGCGATGGTCTCTACCCAGTACCGTTCTGTAAAGCCTCTTCCTCCTCCCGTCGTGCCTGTTCGAGTAGCAAGGTCTCCCCTTTGCAATGGCATCAGCGTTTTGGTCATCCATCCAATAATGTAGTTCAATCTATTGTTAGAACAAATAATCTTTCGTGTTCACAGTCAGACAATATATCTTTGGTGTGTGATGCTTGTCAACGCGCCAAAAGTCATCAATTACCATATACAGTGTCATCTCGTGTTTCTGTTGCCCCACTTGAATTGGTTCATACTGATGTTTGGGGGCCTGCACGTACCTCCTCTGGTGGCTACAAGTACTATGTTAGTTTTGTGGATGATTATTCCCGTTTCTGCTGGATCTATCTTTTCAAACATAAGTCTGATGTTGAGCAGGTCTTCTATGCTTTCCAGGCTCATGTCGAGCGCCTCCTGAACGCTAAGATTAAAGCAGTTCAGTCTGATGGAGGTGGCGAGTATCAGCGCCTATCTCGCTATTTTCAGCGCACGGGTGTGTCTCATCGTGTGTCATGTCCACACACTTCCCAGCAAAACGGGATCGCCGAGCGCAAACACCGGCATCTGGTAGAAACAGGGCTCGCCATTCTTGCCCATTCCTCTCTCCCACTTCATTTTTGGGACGAGGCTTTCTTGACGGCGTGCTATTTTATCAATCGCATGCCATCGCCGGTCATTAACAACGAAACACCCCTTTTTCGCCTTCTTGGCGTTGATCCCAACTACTCTTTCCTCCGCATCTTCGGATGCGCTTGTTGGCCTAGCCTACGCAAGTACAATACACAAAAACTTGAGTTTCGCTCCAAAGCTTGCGTCTTCCTCGGCTACAGTCCGATACATAAAGGGTAAAATGTCTAGATTGGTCCACGGGACGTATATATATATATATCTCGTGATGTCGTTTTCGATGAAACAGTGTTTCCCTTCTCCACTCCCGGCGTCACGGTTCAAGTATCTGATCTTGCAGAGTCCTTGTCTTTTCCTGCAGATGAACCGGTTACGAGTGAGCATATGCGCAAATATGACCTGACCTATTTGTCTACTGATCCTCTTCCTAGTGTTGTGCTGTCTACATAGGAACATGCCGCTGGAGAGTCGTCTGTCGCGCTGCCAGTGCCGCCCGTTCGTGGGTCTGCCGTCGAGCCATCTTGCCCGATCGACGTGCATGGTGCATGCACGCCTCCCCCTGGTCCGTCGCTCGGCTCGTCTGCAGCGGTGCCTGAGCCCTCGCCAGCTGCCTCTCCGGGGCAGCCCTTGTAACGACCCAGGATCATACCCTAATTAGATTTTCTTGTTGTTTTCTTTTACGCATCATCATGACATCAATCACCTTGCATATTTTATAAAAACCCAAAATTACTCTTTGCAAAACCCTTTTCTCTCACCCTCTTAAATTCAAAACAAAAAAAAGAAGAAGATGTTTTGTGTGAGAGAGAACAACATCAGCCCGCCCCACTCTTTTCTTCAGCCCACCTCGATCTGGCCTAGTTTCTCCCTCTATCCATCTTCAGTTTTTTTTTGGCCCAAACCGAACCAGCACCTCACCTTGATCTCCACCGAAGCAGCCCATCGTGGCCCCTTTTCTCTCCATCGAAGGGGTAAGTTTTTCCCTGTCGTCTTCTTGGTAGAGCACGAGAGGAGCGTGTTCCTTTTCCCTCTGCCCGACGTCATCCTCTACCAAACCATCCTCCTCCAACCACTCCATCCTCCCTTTTATTTCCGTCCCAACACCGAAGAAACCCTAGCCGCGTCCCTTCTCCCTCCTTCCAGCCGCCACTCTCTTCATCCCTGTCTTGTTCTTCACCTTTTTCTCACCACCAAAGCAACCTCACACCTCTCAGTAACCACCTTGGCGACGGCACTACAGACCGCCCCTCGCCGAGATAAAACCACCGGGAGATGCGCCTCGTCCTCCTATTCAAGCTGGTACAAGGAATCGAGCCGGGAGAGCTCCAATCGACGGTGAATTCGCCGATTTCATCTCCGACCTGCAGGTGAACTTCGTCGATTCCGGCGACCTCCATCCCTCCCCGACCTTTCCGAGCCCTTCCTCACGTTCATGGTAACCTCTTCTTCCTCCTGGACCTCTCCTTCGTCTCCGTACCCTTCTGAGTTGCCCCGCCGTCGTTAACCTCCGTCCTCCGTCGCAGGAGCTCATCGCCGGCGTTCCTCCGGTGACTCCCCGTTGCCAACTCCACCACCTTCTGGTTCAGCATGAAGAGGCGAGCCCCCGACGCCATCTCCCGTGCCCCGGTTTGCTCCCCCTCGACGGATCCCTGCTTGACCAGAGCTCCCTTCCGCCAGGGACGTTTTGTGTCCCAGATCTCCGCTTGGGTCTGGTTCAAAATGTTGCGTGTGTCCTTCAAAACAAGATCTGAATAGTAGCCTAGATGGTTTGTTCCTTGATCCGTCACGCAGCAGGTCCTGTGATCAATCCTAGGGGATGCGATTAACCAAACCCTTTTTGCTTCCCCTCCAGATCCGCTGATGGGCCTCAGCCCAGATCTTCCCGGCAGCCCGTTGCCCCGTGCGGCCCGAAGCTAACCATCGCCACCAGCAGGCCAGATCGGGCCCTGGACAGTGCAGGTCCGGCCCGGCTCGCCCTTTCCTATTTTGTTTTTGCATAAATTGTTCAAATCTTGCAAAATTCATATCTTTTAAATGCTAACTCGAAATTAAAAGTGTTATATATGAAAATTGATCAGAAAAATGTGATGAACATGAATATGCCATCCATTCATCTGTTTGCATCTCGCATCATGTCGCTCGTTGATAGTTCGTGTATGTTCACCTCACATATATGCGGAGTATTTTGGATTTCCAACTAGGGTTTTCCCCGCTCCGCTTAAATTTGAAGTAGCGCACCCTTGCCATGCTATGCCATGCTAATCAACACTTAACTTGTCGGTAGGAAATGCAACTCGAACATAATAATTTGTGTGTCCGGGGTTCCGACTCCGATTAAATTGGATAAGATGCATTGCACCATCTATGCCATGTCATGCATATCATCTTCATCATGCTGGTTCTTCATCCGTAGTAGTAAGACTTGCATACGTTGTTTGTTCCAGCACTTTCTTCTTCCCGGATAGGATCACGAAGTGGTGTGGTGAGATACGCCAAGTCCTCCGGATGTCCCTCGGCAAGCTTTAACAGGCAAGCATTTCCCCTATACTCCTGTCCCTGCAGGAGTCGCTCACCTATTTTATTTTGCCTTCTCCCTTATGCTATCCTTAAGTTGCGTTCTTGTCACGTGTCCTTTCCACTTGTTAACTCAAGCAGCCCATATTGCCTCCACCAACCTCCTACAGCTATTGTTTGGTTATCGGGTCTGCCTTGCGAGTCGTAGTGCATGCTAGTGCTATCTTATCTTGTTACCGTTGTTGTTATTCTATTGGGTTATATGTTGGGAAGAATCATGGTTACTTTAGTTGTTGATATTTGTTTAGTGGAGGCATCGGTGGGTCAGCTGCTCGTTTTGTGACGGCTCACTTGTGTTTCCTAAATATCTTAGGACCCCGAGTTCTTGTTATCTGTTCCGAGACTGAGCGCTCTAACCACACGTGGGTATGCTTACCGGGTCTCCCCTCGACCACTGCCGGAATCTACAGCTTTGTTCAGTGGCCACAATTAGTTTGAATGCTTTGTTTCTCTCGGGCGTGCAAGCTTGTTTCTTTGTGGTCAGATGATATGATGTTACTTTTGGGGAAGCCGTGAGTGCCTTGTAACCCCGTTGTCTCTTGCACGCTTGTTGGTGCGGTCCGCATTGTTAAGTGGTCATCCTCTAGCGGGCTCTGATCCTCTTAGCCGTTCTCGCAACAGCTAGGTCCGCCTCAGAGTTTCGATCGGGCTCTGAAACGGGTTAAACTTAGTTAGGTGGCTTCCTGGACATTGTTGTCGTGAAGGAGAGTGCGTGTCATGATATCCACCTGTCGTAAGTGGGTTGAGCGTGCGTGTGGGCACATTTGGGCACCCCTGCAGGGTTACAATCTTATCGATAAGCCGCGTTCGCGGTTATGGACGACTTGGAGCTGTATGACTCGACCATAGACAACTTACACCTGTTGTTTCAATCATAATAACTTGTGTAGTAAGTAGCACAACTTCAATAATAAATGGTTAAAACTTGTCCACCGTGTGAGTGCCCTTGTAAGTACTTCCTTGCGACGGGGGAACGCATCGGATGCGTTATGTTTGCAGAGTATAGAACTGTTAGTTATGCGCTCTCCCACCTTCTCTGATAGACAAATGTTGTAGAGTGTCTCTATAGGTTTTTAGTGCTTGCGCGCTGCCGCTTAACCCCACCATATTTCCTATGACGTTCCTCTTGCGTCCTCTAAGTCCCCTGCGTGCCTCAAGTACAAAGGACGACTGGTTGACGAATGCTTATACGTCTTGAATTCTTGTTAAGTACGAACCCGTACTTATTGCTGCTTCTACGGGATATAACCGGGCAAGTATGAAGATCGGTACGATGAAGATGACGTTAGCAAGATTACCCTTCCGGCTTGGCCTGGGCAGGGTTATGGACGCCGCTGGTTATCTTCAGGACTCTTAGTCCAATTTGTATCTTGTCCGTACTCGGACGTATTCGATCTTCTGTATGATTTGGATCTTTGTATTGTATATTTGTATCTTGACTCGTTGGAGTCGTTGTTGTAATATATGTATATTGTGGGCTCTATTGTAATCCTGTTGTAATGTTACCGCTCGTGTTAATTCCTCTGGCATCACGTGTGTGATTCGTCGCGCACGTCGTGTCGGAGGGCGTCTCTGAATCGATATCGTGCGTATTTCGGCGGGTTCGCTGGGATCCTCATGGTACCGGTTCCGGGGCGTCACAAGTTGGTATCAGAGCCTCAGGTTGACGGTACCCCACTAGTCCAGCCTGTAGGATAACCTTGCCAACAGACGTTGTGTCTAGTGTCAAAACCTATTTTCTAAAATCCGTTGAATAGATCTGATTAGTTCTATTTTTCTCCTTATCCCTATTCTTTCTCCTCTTATCTATGCAAGTTTTGAGTCTTCTCTCTTATCCGAGTTTTTCTGAGTCTTAGGTCTCTACGCGGGTTGGACGATCTTTGCCTTATCCTATTAGGTCCGTTCTTCGGAGGATCTCAACAGCAACGCATCATCAACATCAGAGCAACAACTCTTGTTAGTGGTGTCGAGGAGAATGACACGTCGCCTGAAGATCCGATAGTTCACCTCTCTCCCTCGTACCTGGACGTGGGATCTCGGGGCGCGATCCCTTGTTAGTGGTGTCGATTGTAACGACCCAGGATCATACCCTAATTAGATTTTCTTGTTGTTTTCTTTTATGCATCATCATGACATCAATCACCTTGCATATTTTATAAAAACCCAAAATTACTCTTTGCAAAACCCTTTTCTCTCACCCTCTTAAATTCAAAACAAAAAAAGAAGAAGATGTTTTGTGTGAGAGAGAACAACATCAGCCCGCCCCACTCTTTTCTTCAGCCCACCTCGATCTGGCCTAGTTTCTCCCTCTATCCATCTTCAGTTTTTTTTTGGCCCAAACCGAACCAGCACCTCACCTTGATCTCCACCGAAGCAGCCCATCGTGGCCCCTTTTCTCTCCATCGAAGGGGTAAGTTTTTCCCTGTCGTCTTCTTGGTAGAGCACGAGAGGAGCGTGTTCCTTTTCCCTCTGCCCGACGTCATCCTCTACCAAAGCATCCTCCTCCAACCACTCCATCCTCCCTTTTATTTCCGTCTCAACACCGAAGAAACCCTAGCCGCGTCCCTTCTCCCTCCTTCCAGCCGCCACTCTCTTCATCCCTGTCTTGTTCTTCACCTTTTTCTCACCACCGAAGCAACCTCACACCTCTCAGTAACCACCTTGGCGACGACACTACAGACCGCCCCTCGCCGAGATAAAACCACCGGGAGATGCGCCTCGTCCTCCTATTCAAGCTGGTACAAGGAATCGAGCCGGGAGAGCTCCAATCGACGGTGAATTCGCCGATTTCATCTCCGACCTGCCGGTGAACTTCGTCGATTTCGGCGACCTCCGTCCCTCCCCGACCTTTCCGAGCCCTTCCTCACGTTCATGGTAACCTCTTCTTCCTCCTGGACCTCTCCTTCGTCTCCGTACCCTTCTGAGTTGCCCCGCCGTCGTTAACCTCCGTCCTCCGTCGCAGGAGCTCATCGCCGGCGTTCCTCTGGTGACTCCCCGTTGCCAACTCCACCACCTTCTGGTTCAGCACGAAGAGGCGAGCCCCTGACGCCATCTCCCATGCCCCGGTTTGCTCCCCCTCGACGGATCCCTGCTTGACCAGAGCTCCCTTCCGCCAGGGACGTTTTGTGTCCCAGATCTCCGCTTGGGTCTGGTTCAAAATGTTGCGTGTGTCCTTCAAAACAAGATCTGAATAGTAGCCCAGATGGTTTGTTCCTTGATCCCTCACGCAGCAGGTCCTGTGATCAAATCCTAGGGGATGCGATTAACCAAACCCTTTTTGCTTCCCCTCCAGATCCGCTGATGGGCCTCAGCCCAGATCTTCCCGGCAGCCCGTTGCCCCGTGCGGCCCGAAGCTAACCATCGCCACCAGCAGGCCAGATCGGGCCCTGGACAGTGCAGGTCCGGCCCGGCTCGCCCTTTCCTATTTAGTTTTTGCATAAATTGTTCAAATCTTGCAAAATTCATATCTTTTAAATGCTAACTCGAAATTAAAAGTGTTATATATGAAAATTGATCAGAAAAATGTGATGAACATGAATATGCCATCCATTCATCTGTTTGCATCTCGCATCATGTCGCTCGTTGATAGTTCGTGTATGTTCACCTCACATATATGCGGAGTATTTTGGATTTCCAACTAGGGTTTTCCCCGCTCCGCTTAAATTTGAAGTAGCGCACCCTTGCCATGCTATGCCATGCTAATCAACACTTAACTTGTCGGTAGGAAATGCAACTCGAACATAATAATTTGTGTGTCCGGGGTTCCGACTCCGATTAAATTGGATAAGATGCATTGCACCATCTATGCCATGTCATGCATATCATCTTCATCATGCTGGTTCTTCATCCGTAGTAGTAAGACTTGCATACGTTGTTTGTTCCAGCACTTTCTTCTTCCCGGATAGGATCACGAAGTGGTGTGGTGAGATACGCCAAGTCCTCCGGATGTCCCTCGGCAAGCTTTAACAGGCAAGCATTTCCCCTATACTCCTGTCCCTGCAGGAGTCGCTCACCTATTTTATTTTGCCTTCTCCCTTATGCTATCCTTAAGTTGCGCTCTTGTCACGTGTCCTTTCCACTTGTTAACTCAAGCAGCCCATATTGCATCCACCAACCTCCTACATCTATTGTTTGGTTATCGGGTCTGCCTTGCGAGTCGTAGTGCATACTAGTGCTATCTTATCTTGTTACCGTTGTTGTTATTCTATTGGGTTATATGTTGGGAAGAATCATGGTTACTTTAGTTGTTGATATTTGTTTAGTGGAGGCATCGGTGGGTCAGCTGCTCGTTTTGTGACGGCTCACTTGTGTTTCCTAAATATCTTAGGACCCCGAGTTCTTGTTATCTGTTCCGAGACTGAGCGCTCTAACCACACGTGGGTATGCTTACCGGGTCTCCCCTCGACCACTGCCGGAATCTATAGCTTTGTCCAGTGGCCACAATTAGTTTGAATGCTTTGTTTCTCTCGGGCGTGCAAGCTTGTTTCTTTGTGGTCAGATGATATGATGTTACTTTTGGGGAAGCCGTGAGTGCCTTGTAACCCCGTTGTCTCTTGCACGCTCGTAGGTGCGGTCCGCATTGTTAAGAGGTCATCCTCTAGTGGGCTCTGATCCTCTTAGCCGTTCTCGCAACAGCTAGGACCGCCTCGGAGTTTCGATCGGGCTCTGAAACGGGTTAAACTTAGTTAGGTGGCTTCCTGGACATTGTTGTCGTGAAGGAGAGTGCGTGTCATGATATCCACCTGTCGTAAGTGGGTTGAGCGTGCGTGTGGGCACATTTGGGCACCCCTGCAGGGTTACAATCTTATCGATAAGCCGCGTCCGCGGTTATGGACGACTTGGAGCTGTATGACTCGACCATAGACAACTTACACCTGTTGTTTCAATCATAATAACTTGTGTAGTAAGTAGCACAACTTCAATAATAAATGGTTAAAACTTGTCCACCGTGTGAGTGCCCTTGTAAGTACTTCCTTGCGAGGGGGGAACGCATCGGATGCGTTATGTTTGCAGAGTATAGAACTGTTAGTTATGCGCTCTCCCACCTTCTCTGATAGACGAATGTTGTAGAGTGTCTCTATAGGTTTTTAGTGCTTGCGCGCTGCCGCTTAACCCCACCATATTTCCTATGACGTTCCTCTTGCGTCCTCTAAGTCCCCTGCGTGCCTCAAGTACAAAGGACGACTGGCTGACGAATGCTTATACGTCTTGAAGTCTTGTTAAGTACGAACCCGTACTTATTGCTGCTTCTACGGGATATAACCGGGCAGGTATGAAGATCGGTACGATGAAGATGACGTTAGCAAGGTTACCCTTCCGGCTTGGCCTGGGCAGGGTTATGGACGCCGCTGGTTATCTTCAGGACTCTTAGTCCAATTTGTATCTTGTCCGTACTCGGACGTATTCGATCTTCTGTATGATTTGGATCTTTGTATTGTATATTTGTATCTTGACTCGTTGGAGTCGTTGTTGTAATATATGTATCTTGTGGGCTCTATTGTAATCCTGTTGTAATGTTACCACTCGTGTTAATTCCTCTGGCATCACGTGTGTGATTCGTCGCGCACGTCGTGTCGGAGGGCGTCTCTGAATCGATATCGTGCGTATTTCGGCGGGTTCGCTGGGATCCTCATGGTACCGGTTCCGGGGAGTCACAAGTTGGTATCAGAGCCTCAGGTTGATGGTACCCCACTAGTCCAGCCTGTAGGATAACCTTGCCAACAGACGTTGTGTCTAGTGTCAAAACCTATTTTCTAAAATCCGTTGAATAGATCTGATTAGTTCTATTTTTCTCCTTATCCCTATTCTTTCTCCTCTTATCTATGCAAGTTTTGAGTCTTCTCTCTTATCCGAGTTTTTCTGAGTCTTAGGTCTCTACGCGGGTTGGACGATCTTTGCCTTATCCTATTAGGTCCGTTCTTCGGAGGATCTCAACAGCAACGCATCATCAACATCAGAGCAACAACTCTTGTTAGTGGTGTCGAGGAGAACGACACGTCGCCTGAAGATCCGATAGTTCACCTCTCTCCCTCGTACCTGGACGTGGGATCTCGGGGCGCGATCCCTTGTTAGTGGTGTCGATTGTAATGACCCAGGATCATACCCTAATTAGATTTTCTTGTTGTTTTCTTTTATGCATCATCATGACATCAATCACCTTGCATATTTTATAAAAACCCAAAATTACTCTTTGCAAAACCCTTTTCTCTCACCCTCTTAAATTCAAAACAAAAAAAAGAAGAAGATGTTTTGTGTGAGAGAGAACAACATCAGCCCGCCCCACTCTTTTCTTCAGCCCACCTCGATCTGGCCTAGTTTCTCCCTCTATCCATCTTCAGTTTTTTTTTGGCCCAAACCGAACCAGCACCTCACCTTGATCTCCACCGAAGCAGCCCATCGTGGCCCCTTTTCTCTCCATCGAAGGGGTAAGTTTTTCCCTGTCGTCTTCTTGGTAGAGCACGAGAGGAGCGTGTTCCTTTTCCCTCTGCCCGACGTCATCCTCTACCAAACCATCCTCCTCCAACCACTCCATCCTCCCTTTTATTTCCGTCCCAACACCGAAGAAACCCTAGCCGCGTCCCTTCTCCCTCCTTCCAGCCGCCACTCTCTTCATCCCTGTCTTGTTCTTCACCTTTTTCTCATCACCGAAGCAACCTCACACCTCTCAGTAACCACCTTGGCGACGGCACTACAGACCGCCCCTCGCCGAGATAAAACCACCGGGAGATGCGCCTCGTCCTCCTATTCAAGCTGGTACAAGGAATCGAGCCGGGAGAGCTCCAATCGACGGTGAATTCGCCGATTTCATCTCCGACCTGCCGGTGAACTTCGTCGATTTCGGCGACCTCCGTCCCTCCCCGACCTTTCCGAGCCCTTCCTCACGTTCATGGTAACCTCTTCTTCCTCCTGGACCTCTCCTTCGTCTCCGTACCCTTCTGAGTTGCCCCGCCGTCGTTAACCTCCGTCCTCCGTCGCAGGAGTTCATCGCCGGCGTTCCTCCGGTGACTCCCCGTTGCCAACTCCACCACCTTCTGGTTCAGCATGAAGAGGCGAGCCCCCGACGCCATCTCCCGTGCCCCGGTTTGCTCCCCCTCGACGGATCCCTGCTTGACCAGAGCTCCCTTCCGCCAGGGACGTTTTGTGTCCCAGATCTCCGCTTGGGTCTGGTTCAAAATGTTGCGTGTGTCCTTCAAAACAAGATCTGAATAGTAGCCCAGATGGTTTGTTCCTTGATCCCTCACGCAGCAGGTCCTATGATCAAATCCTAGGGGATGCGATTAACCAAACCCTTTTTGCTTCCCCTCCAGATCCGCTGATGGGCCTCAGCCCAGATCTTCCCGGCAGCCCGTTGCCCCGTGCGGCCCGAAGCTAATCATCGCCACCAGCAGGCCAGATCGGGCCCTGGACAGTGCAGGTCCGGCCCGGCTCGCCCTTTCCTATTTTGTTTTTGCATAAATTGTTCAAATCTTGCAAAATTCATATCTTTTAAATGCTAACTCGAAATTAAAAGTGTTATATATGAAAATTGATCAGAAAAATGTGATGAACATGAATATGCCATCCATTCATCTGTTTGCATCTCGCATCATGTCGCTCGTTGATAGTTCGTGTATGTTCACCTCACATATATGCGGAGTATTTTGGATTTCCAACTAGGGTTTTCCCCGCTCCGCTTAAATTTGAAGTAGCGCACCCTTGCCATGCTATGCCATGCTAATCAACACTTAACTTGTCGGTAGGAAATGCAACTCGAACATAATAATTTGTGTGTCCGGGGTTCCGACTCCGATTAAATTGGATAAGATGCATTGCACCATCTATGCCATGTCATGCATATCATCTTCATCATGCTGGTTCTTCATCCGTAGTAGTAAGACTTGCATACGTTGTTTGTTCCAGCACTTTCTTCTTCCCGGATAGGATCACGAAGTGGTGTGGTGAGATACGCCAAGTCCTCCGGATGTCCCTCGGCAAGCTTTAACAGGCAAGCATTTCCCCTATACTCCTGTCCCTGCAGGAGTCGCTCACCTATTTTATTTTGCCTTCTCCCTTATGCTATCCTTAAGTTGCGCTCTTGTCACGTGTCCTTTCCACTTGTTAACTCAAGCAGCCCATATTGCCTCCACCAACCTCCTACAGCTATTGTTTGGTTATCGGGTCTGCCTTGCGAGTCGTAGTGCATGCTAGTGCTATCTTATCTTGTTACCGTTGTTGTTATTCTATTGGGTTATATGTTGGGAAGAATCATGGTTACTTTAGTTGTTGATATTTGTTTAGTGGAGGCATCGGTGGGTCAGCTGCTCGTTTTGTGATGGCTCACTTGTGTTTCCTAAATATCTTAGGACCCCGAGTTCTTGTTATCTGTTCCGAGACTGAGCGCTCTAACCACACGTGGGTATGCTTACCGGGTCTCCCCTCGACCACTGCCGGAATCTACAGCTTTGTCCAGTGGCCACAATTAGTTTGAATGCTTTGTTTCTCTCGGGCGTGCAAGCTTGTTTCTTTGTGGTCAGATGATATGATGTTACTTTTGGGGAAGCCGTGAGTGCCTTGTAACCCCGTTGTCTCTTGCACGCTCGTAGGTGCGGTCCGCATTGTTAAGAGGTCATCCTCTAGTGGGCTCTGATCCTCTTAGCCGTTCTCGCAACAGCTAGGTCCGCCTCGGAGTTTCGATCGGGCTCTGAAACGGGTTAAACTTAGTTAGGTGGCTTCCTGGACATTGTTGTCGTGAAGGAGAGTGCGTGTCATGATATCCACCTGTCGTAAGTGGGTTGAGCATGCGTGTGGGCACATTTGGGCACCCCTGCAGGGTTACAATCTTATCGATAAGCCGCGTCCGCGGTTATGGACGACTTGGAGCTGTATGACTCGACCATAGACAACTTACACCTGTTGTTTCAATCATAATAACTTGTGTAGTAAGTAGCACAACTTCAATAATAAATGGTTAAAACTTGTCCACCGTGCGAGTGCCCTTGTAAGTACTTCCTTGCGAGGGGGGGAACGCATCAGATGCGTTATGTTTGCAGAGTATAGAACTGTTAGTTATGCGCTCTCCCACCTTCTCTGATAGGCGAATGTTGTAGAGTGTCTCTATAGGTTTTTAGTGCTTGCGCGCTGCCGCTTAACCCCACCATATTGCCTATGACGTTCCTCTTGCGTCCTCTAAGTCCCCTGCGTGCCTCAAGTACAAAGGACGACTGGTTGACGAATGCTTATACGTCTTGAAGTCTTGTTAAGTACGAACCCGTACTTATTGCTGCTTCTACAGGATATAACCGGGCAGGTATGAAGATCGGTACGATGAAGATGACGTTAGCAAGGTTACCCTTCCGGCTTGGCCTGGGCAGGGTTATGGACGCCGCTGGTTATCTTCAGGACTCTTAGTCCAATTTGTATCTTGTCCGTACTCGGACGTATTCGATCTTCTGTATGATTTGGATCTTTGTATTGTATATTTGTATCTTGACTCGTTGGAGTCGTTGTTGTAATATATGTATCTTGTGGGCTCTATTGTAATCCTGTTGTAATGTTACCGCTCGTGTTAATTCCTCTGGCATCACGTGTGTGATTCGTCGCGCACGTCGTGTCGGAGGGCGTCTCTGAATCGATATCGTGCGTATTTCGGCGGGTTCGCTGGGATCCTCATGGTACCGGTTCCGGGGCGTCACAAGTTGGTATCAGAGCCTCAGGTTGACGGTACCCCACTAGTCCAGCCTGTAGGATAACCTTGCCAACAGACGTTGTGTCTAGTGTCAAAACCTATTTTCTAAAATCCGTTGAATAGATCTGATTAGTTCTATTTTTCTCCTTAACCCTATTCTTTCTCCTCTTATCTATGCAAGTTTTGAGTCTTCTCTCTTATCCGAGTTTTTCTGAGTCTTAGGTCTCTACGCGGGTTGGACGATCTTTGCCTTATCCTATTAGGTCCGTTCTTCGGAGGATCTCAACAGCAACGCATCATCAACATCAGAGCAACAACTCTTGTTAGTGGTGTCGAGGAGAACGACACGTCGCCTGAAGATCCGATAGTTCACCTCTCTCCCTCGTACCTGGACGTGGGATCTCGGGGCGCGATCCCTTGTTAGTGGTGTCGATTGTAACGACCCAGGATCATACCCTAATTAGATTTTCTTGTTGTTTTCTTTTATGCATCATCATGACATCAATCACCTTGCATATTTTATAAAAACCCAAAATTACTCTTTGCAAAACCCTTTTCTCTCACCCTCTTAAATTCAAAACAAAAAAAAGAAGAAGATGTTTTGTGTGAGAGAGAACAACATCAGCCCGCCCCACTCTTTTCTTCAGCCCACCTCGATCTGGCCTAGTTTCTCCCTCTATCCATCTTCAGTGTTTTTTTGGCCCAAACCGAACCAGCACCTCACCTTGATCTCCACCGAAGCAGCCCATCGTGGCCCCTTTTCTCTCCATCGAAGGGGTAAGTTTTTCCCTGTCGTCTTCTTGGTAGAGCACGAGAGGAGCGTGTTCCTTTTCCCTCTGCCCGACGTCATCCTCTACCAAACCATCCTCCTCCAACCACTCCATCCTCCCTTTTATTTCCGTCCCAACACCGAAGAAACCCTAGCCGCGTCCCTTCTCCCTCCTTCCAGCCGCCACTCTCTTCATCCCTGTCTTGTTCTTCACCTTTTTCTCACCACCGAAGCAACCTCACACCTCTCAGTAACCACCTTGGCGACGGCACTACAGACCGCCCCTCGCCGAGATAAAACCACCGGGAGATGCGCCTCGTCCTCCTATTCAAGCTGGTACAAGGAATCGAGCCGGGAGAGCTCCAATCGACGGTGAATTCGCCGATTTCATCTCCGACCTGCAGGTGAACTTCGTCGATTCCGGCGACCTCCGTCCCTCCCCGACCTTTCCGAGCCCTTCCTCACGTTCATGGTAACCTCTTCTTCCTCCTGGACCTCTCCTTCGTCTCCGTACCCTTTTGAGTTGCCCCGCCGTCGTTAACCTCCGTCCTCCATCGCAGGAGCTCATCGCCGGCGTTCCTCCGGTGACTCCCCATTGCCAACTCCACCACCTTCTGGTTCAGCACGAAGAGGCGAGCCCCCGACGCCATCTCCCGTGCCCCGGTTTGCTCCCCCTCGACGGATCCCTGCTTGACCAGAGCTCCCTTCCGCCAGGGACGTTTTGTGTCCCAGATCTCCGCTTGGGTCTGGTTCAAAATGTTGCGTGTGTCCTTCAAAACAAGATCTGAATAGTAGCCCAGATGGTTTGTTCCTTGATCCCTCACGCAGCAGGTCCTGTGATCAAATCCTAGGTGATGCGATTAACCAAACCCTTTTTGCTTCCCCTCCAGATCCGCTGATGGGCCTCAGCCCAGATCTTCCCGGCAGCCCGTTGCCCCGTGCGGCCCGAAGCTAACCATCGCCACCAGCAGGCCAGATCGGGCCCTGGACAGTGCAGGTCCGGCCCGGCTCGCCCTTTCCTATTTTGTTTTTGCATAAATTGTTCAAATCTTGCAAAATTCATATCTTTTAAATGCTAACTCGAAATTAAAAGTGTTATATATGAAAATTGATCAGAAAAATGTGATGAACATGAATATGCCATCCATTCATCTGTTTGCATCTCGCATCATGTCGCTCGTTGATAGTTCGTGTATGTTCACCTCACATATATGCGGAGTATTTTGGATTTCCAACTAGGGTTTTCCCCGCTCCGCTTAAATTTGAAGTAGCGCACCCTTGCCATGCTATGCCATGCTAATCAACACTTAACTTGTCGGTAGGAAATACAACTCGAACATAATAATTTGTGTGTCCGGGGTTCCGACTCCGATTAAATTGGATAAGATGCATTGCACCATCTATGCCATGTCATGCATATCATCTTCATCATGCTGGTTCTTCATCCGTAGTAGTAAGACTTGCATACGTTGTTTGTTCCAGCACTTTCTTCTTCCCGGATAGGATCACGAAGTGGTGTGGTGAGATACGCCAAGTCCTCCGGATGTCCCTCGGCAAGCTTTAACAGGCAAGCATTTCCCCTATACTCCTGTCCCTGCAGGAGTCGCTCACCTATTTTATTTTGCCTTCTCCCTTATGCTATCCTTAAGTTGCGCTCTTGTCACGTGTCCTTTCCACTTGTTAACTCAAGCAGCCCATATTGCCTCCACCAACCTCCTACAACTATTGTTTGGTTATCGGGTCTGCCTTGCGAGTCGTAGTGCATGCTAGTGCTATCTTATCTTGTTACCGTTGTTGTTATTCTATTGGGTTATATGTTGGGAAGAATCATGGTTACTTTAGTTGTTGATATTTGTTTAGTGGAGGGATCGGTGGGTCAGCTGCTCGTTTTGTGATGGCTCACTTGTGTTTCCTAAATATCTTAGGACCCCGAGTTCTTGTTATCTGTTCCGAGACTGAGCGCTCTAACCACACGTGGGTATGCTTACCGGGTCTCCCCTCGACCACTGCCGGAATCTACAGCTTTGTCCAGTGGCCACAATTAGTTTGAATGCTTTGTTTCTCTCGGGCGTGCAAGCTTGTTTCTTTGTGGTCAGATGATATGATGTTACTTTTGGGGAAGCCGTGAGTGCCTTGTAACCCCGTTGTCTCTTGCACGCTCGTAGGTGCGGTCCGCATTGTTAAGAGGTCATCCTCTAGTGGGCTCTGATCCTCTTAGCCGTTCTCGCAACAGCTAGGTCCGCCTCGGAGTTTCGATCGGGCTCTGAAACGGGTTAAACTTAGTTAGGTGGCTTCCTGGACATTGTTGTCGTGAAGGAGAGTGCGTGTCATGATATCCACCTGTCGTAAGTGGGTTGAGCATGCGTGTGGGCACATTTGGGCACCCCTGCAGGGTTACAATCTTATCGATAAGCCGCGTCCGCGGTTATGGACGACTTGGAGCTGTATGACTCGACCATAGACAACTTACACCTGTTGTTTCAATCATAATAACTTGTGTAGTAAGTAGCACAACTTCAATAATAAATGGTTAAAACTTGTCCACCGTGCGAGTGCCCTTGTAAGTACTTCCTTGCGAGGGGGGGAACGCATCAGATGCGTTATGTTTGCAGAGTATAGAACTGTTAGTTATGCGCTCTCCCACCTTCTCTGATAGGCGAATGTTGTAGAGTGTCTCTATAGGTTTTTAGTGCTTGCGCGCTGCCGCTTAACCCCACCATATTGCCTATGACGTTCCTCTTGCGTCCTCTAAGTCCCCTGCGTGCCTCAAGTACAAAGGACGACTGGTTGACGAATGCTTATACGTCTTGAAGTCTTGTTAAGTACGAACCCGTACTTATTGCTGCTTCTACAGGATATAACCGGGCAGGTATGAAGATCGGTACGATGAAGATGACGTTAGCAAGGTTACCCTTCCGGCTTGGCCTGGGCAGGGTTATGGACGCCGCTGGTTATCTTCAGGACTCTTAGTCCAATTTGTATCTTGTCCGTACTCGGACGTATTCGATCTTCTGTATGATTTGGATCTTTGTATTGTATATTTGTATCTTGACTCGTTGGAGTCGTTGTTGTAATATATGTATCTTGTGGGCTCTATTGTAATCCTGTTGTAATGTTACCGCTCGTGTTAATTCCTCTGGCATCACGTGTGTGATTCGTCGCGCACGTCGTGTCGGAGGGCGTCTCTGAATCGATATCGTGCGTATTTCGGCGGGTTCGCTGGGATCCTCATGGTACCGGTTCCGGGGCGTCACAAGTTGGTATCAGAGCCTCAGGTTGACGGTACCCCACTAGTCCAGCCTGTAGGATAACCTTGCCAACAGACGTTGTGTCTAGTGTCAAAACCTATTTTCTAAAATCCGTTGAATAGATCTGATTAGTTCTATTTTTCTCCTTATCCCTATTCTTTCTCCTCTTATCTATGCAAGTTTTGAGTCTTCTCTCTTATCCGAGTTTTTCTGAGTCTTAGGTCTCTACGCGGGTTGGACGATCTTTGCCTTATCCTATTAGGTCCGTTCTTCGGAGGATCTCAACAGCAACGCATCATCAACATCAGAGCAACAACTCTTGTTAGTGGTGTCGAGGAGAACGACACGTCGCCTGAAGATCCGATAGTTCACCTCTCTCCCTCGTACCTGGACGTGGGATCTCGGGGCGCGATCCCTTGTTAGTGGTGTCGATTGTAACGACCCAGGATCATACCCTAATTAGATTTTCTTGTTGTTTTCTTTTATGCATCATCATGACATCAATCACCTTGCATATTTTATAAAAACCCAAAATTACTCTTTGCAAAACCCTTTTCTCTCACCCTCTTAAATTCAAAACAAAAAAAAGAAGAAGATGTTTTGTGTGAGAGAGAACAACATCAGCCCGCCCCACTCTTTTCTTCAGCCCACCTCGATCTGGCCTAGTTTCTCCCTCTATCCATCTTCAGTGTTTTTTTTGGCCCAAACCGAACCAGCACCTCACCTTGATCTCCACCGAAGCAGCCCATCGTGGCCCCTTTTCTCTCCATCGAAGGGGTAAGTTTTTCCCTGTCGTCTTCTTGGTAGAGCACGAGAGGAGCGTGTTCCTTTTCCCTCTGCCCGACGTCATCCTCTACCAAACCATCCTCCTCCAACCACTCCATCCTCCCTTTTATTTCCGTCCCAACACCGAAGAAACCCTAGCCGCGTCCCTTCTCCCTCCTTCCAGCCGCCACTCTCTTCATCCCTGTCTTGTTCTTCACCTTTTTCTCACCACCGAAGCAACCTCACACCTCTCAGTAACCACCTTGGCGACGGCACTACAGACCGCCCCTCGCCGAGATAAAACCACCGGGAGATGCGCCTCGTCCTCCTATTCAAGCTGGTACAAGGAATCGAGCCGGGAGAGCTCCAATCGACGGTGAATTCGCCGATTTCATCTCCGACCTGCAGGTGAACTTCGTCGATTCCGGCGACCTCCGTCCCTCCCCGACCTTTCCGAGCCCTTCCTCACGTTCATGGTAACCTCTTCTTCCTCCTGGACCTCTCCTTCGTCTCCGTACCCTTCTGAGTTGCCCCGCCGTCGTTAACCTCCGTCCTCCATCGCAGGAGCTCATCGCCGGCGTTCCTCCGGTGACTCCCCGTTGCCAACTCCACCACCTTCTGGTTCAGCACGAAGAGGCGAGCCCCCGACGCCATCTCCCGTGCCCCGGTTTGCTCCCCCTCGACGGATCCCTGCTTGACCAGAGCTCCCTTCCGCCAGGGACGTTTTGTGTCCCAGATCTCCGCTTGGGTCTGGTTCAAAATGTTGCGTGTGTCCTTCAAAACAAGATCTGAATAGTAGCCCAGATGCTTTGTTCCTTGATCCCTCACGCAGCAGGTCCTGTGATCAAATCCTAGGGGATGCGATTAACCAAACCCTTTTTGCTTCCCCTCCAGATCCGCTGATGGGCCTCAGCCCAGATCTTCCCGGCAGCCCGTTGCCCCGTGCGGCCCGAAGCTAACCATCGCCACCAGCAGGCCAGATCGGGCCCTGGACAGTGCAGGTCCGGCCCGGCTCGCCCTTTCCTATTTAGTTTTTGCATAAATTGTTCAAATCTTGCAAAATTCATATCTTTTAAATGCTAACTCGAAATTAAAAGTGTTATATATGAAAATTGATCAGAAAAATGTGATGAACATGAATATGCCATCCATTCATCTGTTTGCATCTCGCATCATGTCGCTCGTTGATAGTTCGTGTATGTTCACCTCACATATATGCGGAGTATTTTGGATTTCCAACTAGGGTTTTCCCCGCTCCGCTTAAATTTGAAGTAGCGCACCCTTGCCATGCTATGCCATGCTAATCAACACTTAACTTGTCGGTAGGAAATGCAACTCGAACATAATAATTTGTGTGTCCGGGGTTCCGACTCCGATTAAATTGGATAAGATGCATTGCACCATCTATGCCATGTCATGCATATCATCTTCATCATGTTGGTTCTTCATCCGTAGTAGTAAGACTTGCATACGTTGTTTGTTCTAGCACTTTCTTCTTCCCGGATAGGATCACGAAGTGGTGTGGTGAGATACGCCAAGTCCTCCGGATGTCCCTCGACAAGCTTTAACAGGCAAGCATTTCCCCTATACTCCTGTCCCTGCAGGAGTCGCTCACCTATTTTATTTTGCCTTCTCCCTTATGCTATCCTTAAGTTGCGCTCTTGTCACGTGTCCTTTCCACTTGTTAACTCAAGCAGCCCATATTGCCTCCACCAACCTCCTACAGCTATTGTTTGGTTATCGGGTCTGCCTTGCGAGTCGTAGTGCATGCTAGTGCTATCTTATCTTGTTACCGTTGTTGTTATTCTATTGGGTTATATGTTGGGAAGAATCATGGTTACTTTAGTTGTTGATATTTGTTTAGTGGAGGCATCGGTGGGTCAGCTGCTCGTTTTGTGACGGCTCACTTGTGTTTCCTAAATATCTTAGGACCCCGAGTTCTTGTTATCTGTTCCGAGACTGAGCGCTCTAACCACACGTGGGTATGCTTACCGGGACTCCCCTCGACCACTGCCGGAATCTACAGCTTTGTCCAGTGGCCACAATTAGTTTGAATGCTTTGTTTCTCTCGGGCGTGCAAGCTTGTTTCTTTGTGGTCAGATGATATGATGTTACTTTTGGGGAAGCCGTGAGTGCCTTGTAACCCCGTTGTCTCTTGCACGCTCGTAGGTGCGGTCCGCATTGTTAAGAGGTCATCCTCTAGTGGGCTCTGATCCTCTTAGCCGTTCTCGCAACAGCTAGGTCCGCCTCGGAGTTTCGATCGGGCTCTGAAACGGGTTAAACTTAGTTAGGTGGCTTCCTGGACATTGTTGTCGTGAAGGAGAGTGGGTGTCGTGATATCCACCTGTCGTAAGTGGGTTGAGCGTGCGTGTGGGCACATTTGGGCACCCCTGCAGGGTTACAATCTTATCGATAAGCCGCGTCCGCGGTTATGGACGACTTGGAGCTGTATGACTCGACCATAGACAACTTACACCTGTTGTTTCAATCGTAATAACTTGTGTAGTAAGTAGCACAACTTCAATAATAAATGGTTAAAACTTGTCCACCGTGTGAGTGCCCTTGTAAGTACTTCCTTGCGAGGGGGGAACGCATCGGATGCATTATGTTTGCAGAGTATAGAACTGTTAGTTATGCGCTCTCCCACCTTCTCTGATAGACGAATGTTGTAGAGTGTCTCTATAGGTTTTTAGCGCTTGCGCGCTGCCGCTTAACCCCACCATATTGCCTATGACGTTCCTCTTGCGTCCTCTAAGTCCCCTGCGTGCCTCAAGTACAAAGGACGAATGGTTGACGAATGCTTATACGTCTTGAAGTCTTGTTAAGTACGAACCCGTACTTATTGCTGCTTCTACGGGATATAACCGGGCAGGTATGAAGATCGGTACGATGAAGATGACGTTAGCAAGGTTACCCTTCCGGCTTGGCCTGGGCAGGGTTATGGACGCCGCTGGTTATCTTCAGGACTCTTAGTCCAATTTGTATCTTGTCCGTACTCGGACGTATTCGATCTTCTGTATGATTTGGATCTTTGTATTGTATATTTGTATCTTGACTCGTTGGAGTCGTTGTTGTAATATATGTATCTTGTGGGCTCTATTGTAATCCTGTTGTAATGTTACCGCTCATGTTAATTCCTCTGGCATCACGTGTGTGATTCGTCGCGCACGTCGTGTCGGAGGGCGTCTCTGAATCGATATCGTGCGTATTTCGGCGGGTTCGCTGGGATCCTCATGGTACCGGTTCCGGGGCGTCACAGCCCTCGCCAGCTCCCTCGCCAGCTGCTGGTGCTATACCACTGGCTGCCCCCTCTCACCTGCGCCTGTTGTGCCCGAGCGTCGGATGGTCACACGCCACCAGGACAACACTCGGAAGGAGAAGGTGTACACTGATGGCACGGTCCGATATGATCCACGTCGCCGTGCTTTCTTTGCCGCGCTGCACTCCCATCGGGATGCCCTGCAGGAGCCAGCATGGCATGCCGCCATGAGCGAAGAATTTGCTGCACTTTGTCAGAATCAGACCTGGGTTTTGGTACCTCGACCGCCTGGAGTAAATGTCGTTGGCAGCAAATGGATATTCAAGACTAAACATCGTCCCGATGGCACCATTGATAAACACACAGCCCGGCTAGTTGCTCGAGGCTTCACTCAGTAGCAAGGCATTGACTACGGTGATACTTTCAGCCCGGTTGTGAAGCCTGCTACTGTCCGTCTGATTCTTTCGCTTGCTGTGTCACGTGGCTGGGCTCTCCGGCAAATCTATGTCAGCAATGCGTTCCTTCATGGGTTTCTGAATGAAGATGTGTATATGCAGCAGCCGCCAGGGTTTGTGGATGCTCTTTCCCTCTCATGTGTGCAAGCTCCAACAATCTATCTATTGTCTGAAACAGTCGCCTCGAGCATGGTATGCCCGTTTGAGTCATCTCCTATATCAGTTGGGTTTTATCTCTTCTAAGGCAGACACTTCGCTGTTCATTTTTCGGCGTCATGGCGTTCACATCTTTATGCTTGTTTATGTGGATGATATAGTCATTGCTGGATCCTCGTCAAGAGCTGTTGATGTTCTGGTTCGTTCACTATCAGCCAGCTTCCCAATTAAGGATTTAGGTGTTCTTGACTACTTCCTTGGATTGGAGGCCTCTTACAATTCAGGGGGTATGTCATTGACTCAGCGGAAGTATGCTCTTGATCTCCTGCAAAGAGTCAATATGGAGAATTGTAATGCAGCCCCTACACCGCTTGTTCCATCGGAGGGATTGTCACGGGATGAAGGAGCGCCTCTTGGAGCGGATGACTCATTCATATATCGCAGTGTGGTTGTGACAAGGGATTAACTTGTCAATGCCTACGGGTTGTAGACTAGGGTTTTAGTTAGAAGTAGAGGGCAAGTAGATCTCGAAGGTTTCAGCCAAAAAGTACTCGACGATATGAAAACTAGGGTTTATGAGACAATGAATCAATGCTTTCTTCGTCCCTCGGCTCCCCCTTATATAGGAGGTGGAGCCGAGGGATTCGTAATACACAAGTTACAGAGTTCGGAAAGGTTTCTAACTCATCCGGCAATATTACAAGTGTTCTCTCCTAATACAACTCTAGCTTTCCTTAATAGCAACTTGGGCTTCCGATTCTTCTTATCCTTCGGGTAGTGGGCCTTCAGTAAACCCCGGGTACCATCTTCGGCAGGCCCATTGGGGATGCCTATGTCAGTAGCCCCCGAGATTTTGCTTGAATCACAGAGTCTGGGAAAATCTCCACCTTTATATTTATTCGATAACTCTGAATTTTGTCACATATCTTTGTATACGAATTTATATATTGTATAGGGATAATGGTAGTTGGGGCTAGTTCATCTGACGGATCAGGTACTAGTTAACTGCTCTAGTGGCAATCCGCAAAAACCTACTTCAAGATCACGTCCCTGGACATGATCTCGGGATACTGGTGTAAACTTCGACAGGTGCCGCTTAAGGTCTTACCATTCTGTCGAGTCCCAGTCATATTTATCGGGTACCTAACGCGTCCGTTAGGATTTTTCTTCGTACCTGTTGATACGGAAAAAAGTAGCAAACCGACGTCAGAGACGGCGCCACGCCACACAGAACGGATCTGGGGTCTTACATTCAGAAATTGTTCGCAACTTTGGCGTTCTGAGAATATATTGTCGAGTGCTTATTCGGCTGTTGGAATAGCACATTTTATTGAGTGAACGGATGACTTATATTGCTCTCCCGATGGGAGTATATGTAGAGTTATCTATATAACTCGAAATATACTCTCTTGTTCTTCTTTCTTTCTTTTTTATAATTTCATCGGGCACGCGAACAGCGTTCCCGATGGGAGTAGCCCCCGAGGCTACAGCCAAGGACTTGTGCTTGGGTGTAGGCTCCACGCCTTATGTTACTATATTTTTCTTCTCTCTCGAAGTTTTCAAATCTCTCGGGTGCGCGAACAGCGCTCCCGATGGGAGTAGCCCCCGAGGCTATGAGCAAATACATGTATTTGATCATAGGCTCTCGCCATTTCTATTTTGTCTTTCTCGAGTTTTTCATTTTTCCAAAGTAGCCCCCGAGCATTTGATCAAAAACTTGTATTTGATCAAAAGCTCTCAAAATAATCCACAATCTTCTGCTGTCGCCGTTTTTATGAAGCTGCTGAGTCGAAATTTCTCTTGATAAGGTGACATCACTGCTGACGATAGCCACGACCGCTGTTCCGAGAAAACGCGAGAACTAATCTCTCTCTGCCTTGCGGGCCCAAATTACCCATCAAATTGACACGTCGTGCAAGTGGGGGACACACGTCCTCCGCTTTTTCTGGCGCACGTACTGTAGCTCCTGTTCTTGCTCGTCTGAGTAAAATTACTTTTTACCCCTTGTCCACGTGTACACCATCTGTCCCGTAATCTCCTCATCCAACGGTGCGTCGATTCACCGCACCTCTATATAAAGGCATCGTCTTCCTCCTCTAGTCCTTTCGCTCGCGCCGCACCTCTGCTTCTCCTCTGCAAAATCCTCCATTACTCCCATTGCCTCAAGCGCTTCAACCACACTCACACCATTCGCCGCCAAGCTCATTGATGCCGCCTCGCATCCGTTTGACTAGGCATAGCACTCCGGAGTCGAAGATGGCGACAGCGGATCTGGGGAGCGCCGAGTGGGAGAGATCTAAGATCTCTGCCCAAGACATCAACTTGCTGAAGAAGATGGGCTTCAACAAGAAAGAGAACTCGCTCCGCTTCCCCAAGGAGGAAGCTACCCAACGCCTCCAATCGAGTATCGGGTCAGTTTTGTTGACCACCTCATCCGAGGTCTCTCTCCCCCAATCCACGAGTTTCTTCGAGGTCTTCTGTTTGTCTATGGGCTTCAACTGCATCAGTTGACACCCAATTCCATCCTCCACGTGTCGATCTTTATCACATTGTGTGAGTGTTTCCTCGGGGTCTAACCTAATTGGGCTCTGTGGAAGCGTATCTTCTGTCTCCGCCGTAATGGCTCCCACAACGTCGCCTACAACATTGGCGGCGTTGTTATCTGTGTTCGTTCTGACGTCGAATATTTCGACGTCAAATTCCCCGACTCCGTCCAAGGTTGGCGGAAGAAGTGGCTGTATGTCCATGAAGAAAGCTCTAATGCAGTGGAGGACAACATCGCCCCTTTTGAAGGAGAAGCCAAAATCCTTCGCCGCCGTTCCTGGGATGCTGAAGCTACCGAAGCTGAGAAGTTGGCGACAGGAGCGCTGATGACTCGCATCCACGAGCTACAGAACACCCGCGGCAAGGAACTGTCAGGTATTGAGATTACAGCGTATTTCCTTAGGATTAGAGTGCAGCCTCTCCAGGCGTGCAAGAATCTTCTCTGGATGTATGCTGGTGAAAAGGACGTCGACAGGCTCTCCAAAGATCTTCCTTTGAAGGATTTTGAAAAGCTTATCCGCAAAATCTCATCGCTCAGCAAGAAGGATCCCATTCCATCCTCTTGCCGCATTACGCCATACAGTGGCGCCAATCCCCTTCCCGAGGTAATTTTTGCTATATTGTCTCCTCGAGTTTTATTATTTGTCAACACATGTCTTGCTAACTTTTTGCACAACTTCTTTTTTCATCGACACTCTTTCTTTTTCTCAGAACCACCCCGTTCTTGCTTCTCTTCCTCCTCTTCCTGAAGGTGGAGAGGTTGAAGATCGTACCGTTGTCGATGATGACAACCAAGGTACCTCACGCCCTGAAAGTGAAGTCGCAGGTTCTCACAAATCCGCGGCTTCTTCTGAAAAAGAGGCTGATTCTGAAGCCACTACCTCGGCACACTCCCTTCCTCCCGCTGTTTCTCCAAGGAACAAAAGGAAAAGGGATGAAGTTGAAGATTCCGGCACCTCCAAGGCCAAAGAAGCTGGTCCTTCAGATAGGAAGGCAACTTTCAATCCATACAATGATGCCCTCGTCAGCTCGTAAGTTCTCCATTGCTTCTTATTATTTTGCTCTCGATGTTTTTGTCTATCTTGCTTCTTATACTGTCGCCATTTTACTACAGTGGTGACGAGGAAGAAGCGCAAGTTATTGACGCGACTGCTCGAATGAGTACGTCGTGTACTTTAGTTGTTTTTGAAGCGCAAGCTGATGGAGAAGAATCTTCGCCTCCTCAGCAAAACACCGATCAGCCGACTCCTCCTGCAAGCCCCCTTGCCCCTTCGCCAAAAAGGACAAGGGTTGAATTATCCAAGGAGCCTGCTCCACAACTTGGTGATTCGACTCCTCCTCCTCTGGACGATGTAAGTCATTTGCTCTTTTTCATTTTTGTTTTTCGACTCTTCTACTTTTTTGTTGTCGACGTTTTTGTTTTGCTGATGCTTCCTTTTCTTTTTCCTTTTTGTCAGCCTTTGATGAAGGAATTCATCCGTCTCGGTACCCAATTCATCAGGTACCGTGACCATGCTAAGAAGGCCGAAGGTACTATTTTGTTACTTTTTCTAGTCAATGAGCTTCTCCTTCTATCTTGTCATGATTTTGACTGCTATCGACTATTTTGTCAGAAAACCTTGTGGAAGCCAACAAACGTGCTGACACACTTGCTCGTAAACTAGAGCAAAGTGAAAAAGCTCGCAAGAAGGCTGAAGCAGACGCTAAGAAGGCCAAGGCAGATGCTGCTACTGTCAGAGATCTTCGCAAGAGGCTTCAGGAAGCAGAAACTGCCCTGAGCGACAATTTGGCCGAGCAAGCTGCTCGCGAAAAAGAGATTCTCAGTCGCTTGCAGTCGCAATGTCGACGTTTTGTTAGTAAGTACTCAAATCCTTATTTATTTCTTCGCCTTGCTTCACTGTATCGAGCATTCTTATTAATGAGCTTCTTTCTGCTTGATTCCAGGGAGAACCCATCAAGAATACGAAGTGGAGGATCCTGAAGGCGATGAGCTTATCGATGCGCTTTCTCTTCTTTAAATCCATGGGGATGAAGCACGCGAGGGCCTTGCTGACGCTGAAGCAGGTCTGTCGAAGCTTTTCCCCTATTTCTTCCCGAAGAAAGAGGAGCCCAACACTTTCACTGGTCTCGCCATAAGCTTCAACGTGCCGGAAGATCTTGGGCTCAAACTTCGCCAAGAAGGCCTGAAGATTGGTGTTGAAGGCACCATAGCGTTGATTGCTGATAGCCAACAAATCGTCGACTGGACCAAGGTTGGCGACATAGGGGAAATGGAGACGAAGAAATGGCAGTCTTTAATTAGAGCTGCAAAGCCTTCCTCAAAACCAATCCTTGCTTTCCTTGGTGTCAAACCAACTCCTGCTCCAAGCGCATCCAAGCCGGAGGTCAAGTAGACCACCTTGTCTTTTCTTTTTCTTTGTCCTTTTGATGCTGTCGCCAACACTTAGCTCACTAGTTTGTTAAGGCGATCTCCATTGTAATATCTTGTAAATATTCTGAAAATCAATGGAATTCTATTTTGCTTGATGTTTGATGTCGAACTTTTTTGTTTCTGTTGACGTTTGATAACCGTGCTTCAAGTCCTCGTCCTTCCGATGTTTTTCCTGCTTCCTCTCACTCGAAGAAAACGCCTATTGATAATGAATTTGATTGAGATTCCTCGAGTAAAGGTTTAGCACATGACTTGGAAGAACTTCGTCAGCAGCTTCAGTATGCAAAAAAGCAAACACTTGTGATGATGGAGCAATCTCGAAAAGCAGCCGAAAAAGAGAAGGCTGCACTACAGCAAGCTCAAGAAGCCATAGCTGCCAAGAAAGCCACCGTGTCTGAAGCTGAAAAGGCGACCACTCGAGAAAATTTAATGCTCGAGTTGATGAATGAAGCCAGTGTGGATATGTCAGGTATGTTTTTGCAAACTAAAACTTCTGTTTTCCCGCTGTTTCCTTTTTTTTGAAATTCTTGTGCTCTCGCCAAATAGGTTCCTTTCTTGACGCTGCTGCTGAAGATGAAAGGGTAGACGCAAGGACAAATCTCCTTGTTAACCTCTCTCTTGACCATGGTTCTCTGTTCTGGGCCACTCCAAAACATACCCGACAGATTGTCAGGTTTCAAGACCGCGCCTGTCAGGTTCGCGAGTTTCTTGATTTCTGCACCAGAACCTTGTCCCTGGTTTACAAGACAATGTTTCCTCGGAACGAGACACCCGACACTCTTCTTGGCCTGATTGAAAAATTTCGGGATGCTCCTCGTATCCACAACTTTGTGCGAGCTCAATTGTCTGCCGGAGCAAGATTCTCCATGATTATGATACAGATCTGCTACCGAAAATTAGACCTGACGACGATTGTCTCCAAGTGCCTGGCCAAGCAGTCGAAACGAAAAAGGAACATCGACAAAATCAATGATATTGTAACTCCTGTAGCCGAAGAAATGATGGACTAACTTCTTCGGATGGATTCTGAATTCTTTGTCAAAGGGAGCTATGCTGAACATACGACGACTGCTGCAAATAACAAAGGTCTATCCATAGATAGTATATTAGGCATTAACTGATTTGTACTATATTGCGAGAAAACATGTCTGTATTTTTGTCGAAATCTTCGTGATAATGAAGTTGTCTATATTGTGAAGTGTATTCTATATTGCGAAGCCCCCGAGCCTTTGGCCGGAGCTCATACTATTTTTTGCGTCTCGATGGACTTACTATTTTGCGAGAGTATATATATTTTGATGTCGTGGGTTATGAGCCCCCGAGCCCGTCGATGAGAAAAGATGTATATCACCAATATCTTTTACTATATTGCAGTACCGCGAGCCCGCCTCATTAAAAACCTTTCCAGCCCCACTCGGTGCCCTGAAAAGGAAAAGAGTGCGTCTGAAAACTCGCGGGCATTTAAGTACATTGTATTTTTACAAAGGAGGACTATATTTCGACTCTAAGCGTAGAACCACCTGAGTTGCGCCACGTTCCAGGGGTTTTTCTCGGGAACCCCTGTCTTCTTGTCCTTGATCCTGTACGCTCCTCCTTCGATTACTTCTGCGACGATGTAAGGGCCCAGCCATGGCGACTCGAGTTTTTCAGTACTCTGTTGATTGAGCCGCTGAACTAAATCTCCGACCTGAAAAGACCTTGGCCGCAATCGTCGACTGTGGTAGTTTTTCAAGTCTTGCTGGTACTTGGTGACACGTGATAGTACTTCATCTCGAGCTTCATCAAGTGCATCGACATCGTCCTCTAATGCTCTTCTGGAAGTTTCTTCATCATATTCTGTCACTCGTGGAGAATCGTGCTCTATTTCTATCGGTAGTACTGCCTCAGCTCCATGGACCAGAAAAAACGGAACTTCCTGTGTCGCCGTATTTGGCGTTGTTCGAATACTCCATAATACACTTGGCAATTCTTCTGGCCAAGTATGCCGAGCCTTTTCCAGTGGTCCCAACAAACGCTTCTTGATGCCGTTGCAGATGATACCATTGGCTTTCTCGACTTGGCCATTGGTTTGCGGGTGCCCAACTGACATGAAGTGCAATTTAATGCCTACTTTTGCGCAGTATGCCTTGAATTCCTTGGATGTGAAGTTACTGCCATTGTCCGTGACGATGCTATGAGGTACTCCAAACCGAAAAACGATGATTTTCACGAACTTTATTGCTGACGCTGCATCTGGTGAATTTATTGGCTTTGCTTCTATCCACTTGGTGAATTTGTCGACAGCAACGAGCATATACTCGTATCCTCCTGGCGAGGCTTTGTGTAACTTCCCCACCATATCGAGACCCCATTGAGCAAAGGGCCACGACAATGGTATTGGCATCAGCTCTGCTGCTGGAGAGTGGGGTTTTGCGGCAAATCTTTGGCACGCGTCACAGGTTCGTACTATCTCCTTCGCGTCCTCGATTGTTGTCAGCCAGTAAAATCCAGCCCGAAAAACTTTGGCCGCAATAGCTCAACTGCTCGCGTGATGACCACATATTCCCTCGTGTACATCCTTTAAGATTATCCTTCCTTCTTCGGGTGTGACGCACCTTTGTAGCACGCCCGAAATACTGCGCTTGTACAACTCCCCTTTGACCACTGTAAAGGCTTTTGATCGTCGAATAACTCGCCTTGCTTCCACTGGGTCGTCGGGTATTTCTTTCCTTAAGATATATGATATGTATGCTTGCATCCATGGGACCTGTACCATCATAACCAGCTCCTGGTCCTCTTCTTCTTCTTCTTCTTCTGGTGCTTCTTTGGGAGCCGTCGAAGTTTTCTCCTCCTTCTCCTTCTTCTGCGCCTTCTTTGGCTTTGTGGATCTCTCGGTTATCTCTTCCCAAAACACACCTGGCGGAATTGCGAGGCACCGCGACCCGATGTTTGCGAGAACATCAGCTTCATCATTGCTCAGCCTGCTGATGTGATTTACTTCGCATCCATCAAATAACTTCTCGAGCTCGTTGTACACTTCCTTGTATGCCACCATGCTGTCATTGACTGCATCACATTGGTTCATGACTTGCTGAGCCACCAATTGTGAGTCGCCAAAGATTTTTAATCGGGTTGCACCACAAGCTTTCGCCATCTTCATCCCGTGTATGAGAGCTTCATATTCTGCTTCATTGTTAGATGCGTTTGGGAACGTCATCCGTAGGACATATTTTAGTTTGTCGCCTTCAGGTGATATAAGTATCACGCCTGCACCAGCTCGTTCTACCCTCTTGGACCCGTCAAAGTTCATAGTCCAAGTTCTCGATAAATCTGGGGGTCCTGTATTTTGCAGCTCCATCCACTCTGCGATGAAATCTGGCAGAATTTGCGACTTTATTGCTTTTCTTTTTTCATACGTGATGTCCCGAGGAGAAAGTTCTATTCCCCAAAGGGAGACACGACCTGTAGCTTCTGGATTGTTCAGTATATCTGATAGAGGTGCTTCATTGACCACTATTATCGGGTGTGCCGAAAAATAGTGGCGCAATTTCCTTGCGGTTGTGAACACTCCATATGCTAGCTTCTGGTACTGCGGGTACCGCTGTTTTGAAGGCGATAAAACTTCACTAATGAAATATACCGGCCTTTGCACTCCATGGAGTTTTCCTTCTTCTTCTCTTTCGACGACTAGCGTTGTGCTGACCACCTGAGGTGTGGCTGCAATGTATAACAAGAGGTGTTCCTTCTCTTTCGGTGCCACCAAGATTGGTGGTGTCGAAATTGTGCGTTTTATATCCTCGAAGGCTCTATCTGCCTCTTCGTTCCACTGTAATTTCTCTCCTTGCCTGATTAAAGCGTAGAACGGTAACGCCTTTTCTCCTAGCCTGGCGACGAATCTGCTTAAAGCTGCGACTCGCCCAGTTAGCTGCTGTATTTCTTTCAACTTTGTTGGCTTCCTCATTGTTACGATAGCTTGGATTTTTTCGGGATTAGCTTCAATCCCTCTTGCTGAGACTAGGAACCCGAGAAGTTCTCCTGCAGGGACGCCGAAAGAACACTTCGTTGGGTTCAGCTTGAGGCAAAACTTGTCGAGGTTGTCGAAAGTTTCCTTCAGGTCCTCGATTAGCGTTGCCCCCTTTTTTGACGTTATGACGACATCATCAATGTACACTTGTACGTTTTTCCCAATCTGTGTTGCTAGGCACTTCTGCATCATCCTCTGGTACGTTGCTCCCGCGTTTTTCAGACCAAAAGGCATTGTTCTGTAGCAAAATGCGTCATAAGGTGTGATGAACGCTGTTTTGACCTCGTCTTCTTCTTTCAATCTGATCTGGTTATAACCAGAATATGCATCCAGGAAGGAAAGACGTTCACATCCTGCCGTGGAGTCAATGATTTGATCGATCCTCGGGAGGGGAAAGTGATCCTTTGGACAATGTTTGTTGAGACACGTAAAGTCGACACACATGCGAAGGACTTTAGTGTTTTTCTTTGGAACCAACACTGGGTTTGCGACCCATGTGGCCTCTGTATGTAGCTCCTTGACGAAACCAGCTTCTCTTAGTCGATCAATCTCTTACAGCATAGCTTTGCGGTTTGGCTCCGAAAAACGCCGCAAAGGTTGTTTTATTGGTCTCGCTAATGGATCCAAGTTTAGGTGGTGCTCGGCAAGTTCCCTGGGTACTCCTGGCATGTCAGCTGGACACCATGCGAAGATTTTCCAGTGCTCACGGAGGAACTCGACGAGCGCGCTTTCCTATGCGAGGTCCATGTCTGTCGCAATGGACGTCGTCTTCTTTGGATCTGTCGGGTGAATCTGCACCTCCTTAGAATTTTTCTCAGTATTAAAGGTTGATTCTTTGTTAGGCCTTCCTACATCTGGCAGTACATCATAATCTGCCGTGAGCCTTGACGCCATGTACTCTGCTTGCATCCCGAAGGTTTCTGACAGTCGATGAAAATCCTTGTCACATTTATCGGCTAACGCGAAGCTTCCTTTAACTGTAATTGGTCCCTTAGGTCCTGGCATCCTCCATAGAAAGTATGTATAATGTGGTACTGCCATAAACCTGGCATATGCTGGCCGTCCCAACAAAGCGTGATACTGCGACGGGAAATCCACGACTTCAAACTCCAGCCTTTCTATTCTGTAATTCTCTCGGGTCCCAAACTGAACGTCGAGATTTGTCTTCCCCAATGGATAACTCGGCTTCTCTGGCGTGATGCCATGGAAACATGTGTCGGTTGGTTTCATATTTGCTAGAGATATGTTCATCTTTCTTAGTGTTTCTGCGTACATAAGGTTTAAACTGCTGCCTCCATCTATGAATACTCGAGATACGTCGAATCCTGCAATTACTGCTGGTAAGATAAGTGCTGACTGCCCTGGTCGAGGGACTTGCTGCGGATGATCCGCTATTGTGAAGCCAATGTCTTGCCCTGACCAATTGAGGTACTCAACCGTTGGTGGAGCCATCTTCTCTGCCATGAACACCTGTCGCGAGATTACTTTCTGAGCTCTATTGGATGGCCTGCCTTTCTGAATCATCGAGACCGCTCCATTGGAATTGGGATCAACATAAGGTGGTGATGCTGGTGCTGCCGCTATTCTGAGCTGATGTCGATTTTCGTCCGTAATTGCGGGAGGAGGTGGCAAGTGGATCTCACTCCTGGGCCCTTGCGGGTTTCTATTTGTCGCCTGGGCATTTGCGTGCCCTGCCCACCTTAGCATTGCCTGAAAATTTCGACAATCCTTTTGCAGATGTCCTGACTGTCTCTTCCCATTGCTGTCGAGATAGAAGTGCATCTGACATGGTCCGTTCATCATCTCCTCAGGGGACACGAAGGGTCTCTAGAACCTTGGCCCATTATTTTGCCTGTTGTTTCGGGAGTCGTCTCTATTATCGCCTCGCTGCTCGTTGCTCCTTTGATAGTCATCTCTATTGTTTCCTCCAGCGCTTGCTCGAAAACCAGCAGAGATTTGGCCGGGAGCATCGTAGTTTGAGTATTGTCGCGAAAACCGACGTCTATTTTGATAGTTTCGACCACGGTCCTCCTCTGGTGATCTATGCCGTTTGTTGTGAACAACATCTTCTCCATCTGCCCATCTGTTTGCTATCTCCATCAATGCGGATACTGTCTTTGGGTTGGTTCTCCCCAAGTCCTCGACAAAATCTCCTCGTCGGATTCCTGCGACAAACGCATCTATCCTATCGCTCTCTCGTCGGATATATTCTCTGCCGAATTTTTAATGATATTCCACCTCTGGATGTACTTTCTCATTGATTCGTCTGGCTTTTGTCGACACGCCCTCAGCTCTTCTAACGACGCAGGTTTTTTGCAGGTGGATCGAAAGTTCTTGACGAACACATCCTCGAAGCTATCCCAACTGTCGATAGAACCTGGAGGAAGCTTCTTTATCCAAGATCGTGCAGCTCCACTCAGGTGTACTTGGATGCTCTGCATGGCTGTTGCTCTGGTTCCTCCTATTAGCTTCACCATCTCGAGGTAATCAACTAGCCAATCCTTTGGATCTTGCAGGCCGTCGAATTTTTTGAAGTTATCGGGTAATTTGAACCCCGAGGGAACTCGAGTTTTTCGGACCCTCCTCGTAAAGCACGGCAGTCCGCACATATCCTCGTCATCTATCTCTGGGGAGTGTCGATGTTCCCTTCTATGTTGTCGTGCTCTGTCCACCCTTGCCTGTGCTGCTGTGTCTCTTGCTCCACCTGTTCTCTCGGGAGCTGGTGCTGCCGCCGCAGGTCGCGGACTATTTTGCCTTGCTGATCCTTCGGGAGGCGTTGTTACAAACGCAGTTCCCATGGCCCCAACTCCTGCCATAGCCATATTGTATAATGCTTCTCTTGGATCTCCTGGAGGTGGCTTGGATGCGAGGATAAAGGCTTGCGTCGCCATATACCCAGCTTCCGGTGTTTTAGGGATAATGTTCCATCTCGTGTCTATCGACATAAAGGACATGTCGAGGTTTTGAACCAAGTTCTCCCTATCAACTTCCGGTATGTTTTGCAGCCTGGATCTTGCTCTGTTCCGAGCTTCTCTGTGGCTATCTCCCGAAGTTCCTGAATGTTGACTTAGTTCTGTCCTTCGCCTGCTTGATGCGGAAGCTGCCTCCCTTGTTCTGTTCAGAGCAGCTGTCTGTTTTTCCAATTCCCTTGCACCTCGCGCGAGCCTATATTGATATGCTTGCAACTCTTCTGGCGTGGCGGTTGTGGACATTGGTTCTGAACCATCCATAGCTCTTGCGGCTCTATCCCATGCTGCTTGTGGAAGTTGAACCCTAACACGTGGTGTAGGTCCGACATATTTATTGCCTAAACCTCGCCTTAGATTGGAGGGATCGATGTATGGATTTCCCAAATCGTCGAAAGCCTCAGACGTTTCCTCCTGATCGCGGCTTGGCTCTCCGATGGCATAAATCTGATGATATTTTGAATTCAGATCTTTGCTGGGTTTGGTGACACCATCATAAAGATTGGTGAAGACCTTGCCCACAGTAGTGGATTTGTCGATGAAGTTGAAGCTGTCGACGCTGCTTCAGTCATTGCTTATATAGGAGTCCGCAGATGACTCGAAGGACATGTCGCTGAAGATCTTGGCAAGCTTTTCGCTTGCCCTGGTGCTGATGAAGCGTGGCGATGAAGTCTCCTCTTCGCCTGACTCGATTGACGATGTTGAGTTCGAAAAATCAGAATCGGCCGCCGACAATCCCGACGAGATCGGAATTTCGAGACGATACGCTCCCTCTTTCTCGACGCGAAAGTGGAATCTTCTGAACGTCATCTCCATAGGCTCCTCCAGATACGCATATGCATCCAAACGGGAGGGCGGGTGAGGAACAAAATCGACAGGACCAGTTTCGATCTATTTACCTCGATCCATCGCGTTGCTTGCTGTTGATGAAGTCGACGATCTTGAACGTGCCATCGAGATCAGCTCCTTGACGCCTCTAATTCCCACAGACAGCGCCAATTGACAAGGGATTAACTTGTCAATGCCTACGGGTTGTAGACTAGGGTTTTAGTTAGAAGTAGAGGGCAAGTAGATCTCGAAGGTTTCAGCCGAAAAGTACTCGACGATATGAAAACTAGGGTTTATGAGACAATGAATCGATGCTTTCTTCGTCCCTCGGCTCCCCCTTATATAGGAGGTGGAGCTGAGGGATTCGCAATACACAAGTTACAGAGTCCGGGAAGGTTTCTAACTCATCCCGCAATATTACAAGTGTTCTCTCCTAATACAACTCTAACTTTCCTTAATAGCAACTTGGGCTTCCGATTCTTCTTATCCTTCGGGTAGTGGGCCTTCAGTAAACCCCGGGTACCATCTTCGGCAGGCCCATTGGGGATGCCTATGTCAGGTTGGAGCATTGCAATACTTGACGCTCACACGCCCCGACATCTCCTTTGCTGTTAATAAGGTGTGTCAGTTTCTCTCGCAACCCATTGAAGTGTATTGGGAGGCAGTGAAGCGTATACTGCGGTATGTTAAAGGGACATTACAGACTGGCTTGCAAATCCGCAAGTCTCCACTGACTAGCATCAGTATATTTACAGATGCAGACTGGGCAGGTGATGTTGATGATAGGCGCTCCACAAGTGGCTTTGCTGTGTTTGTTGGTCTGAATCTCATTTCTTGGAGTTCGAAGAAGCAGCCTACAGTGTCTAGATCGAGCACCGAAGCTGAGTATAAAGCTTTGGCTAATGACGCTGCTGAAGCCAAATGGGTAGACTCACTACTCAAGGAACTTGGTGTGACTAAGCAGCGAACACCGATATTATGGTGTGATAACCTTGGGGCAACGTATCTGACCGCGAATCCAGTCTTCCACGCTCGAACAAAGCACATTGAGATCGATTTCCATTTTGTGCGAGAACGAGTAGCAGCAGCTGGATGTCAGATTTATTTCCACTAAAGATTAGGTGGCTGATGTATTTACTAAACCAGCTACACGACTCATGCTAGATAGATTTAAGTCCAATCTAAACCTTGTATAATGGTTCAGATTGAGAGGGTATGTTAGAGTTGTATTTAGCCCCTAGCTGTACGAGTCGTATTGTACATGTATTGTAACCTGATCATGCATATATAAAGTGAGACCGTGAGGGCTTAGACCCCACGGAAACCCCAATCCTATTCTCAAATTAAGACCACTCCAAGTCTATATGATTTGGCAAACCATACCATTGGGACAAACCTTGAGCAGAAGAAGAAGTACAACCACAAGAAGAAGATGGATGTCGCCGCGCAAGAAAAAGAAGAGGAGCTCATTTTTGGATGGGCTAACTATCCATTGAGCTATTAGCAAGTGCACTATGCAGCACTAGACGCTCACATGGGCTTCTAGATTGCTAGGAAGCATTGGATGGTAGTTGGCTACTAGTCATGTTGATCATCTCAATATTTAGAGATGATGAGTAGCGGTGGTCTTCTATATTAATTTGTATGAACTATGAATCGATCATTTCAATATATATGAACTATGTGTCTTTCATATATATTAACTATATATGTGTCTTTCATATATATGAACTATGTGTCTTTTCATATATATATATATGAACTACGTGTCTCTCAATATATATGAGCTATGTGTCTTTCGTATATATGAACTATGTGTCTTTCATATATATGAACTATGTGTCTTTTCATATATATATATGAACTATGTGTCTTTCAATATATATGAGCTATGTGTCTTTCATATATATGAACTATGTGTCTTGTGTCCGTGCTTGCTTGCTGCTAAGCGTAGTCCTTTAACCATGTGGGAATTAGCTAAATGTATTCACTAAACTAAGTCCAATTTAGTCCAATTTAACCGTCATGATAATTATGCAGTGAAGATGGAGATCTTTATCCAATTGTTTCCTTCAAAATATAGTTGACCGCACTTGGATCGCTGATATAGCAGGGGCACCGAGCGCTCTGGCACTGCGCCACCTACTCAGAGGCTGCTCATTCTTCAGGATGGTTTGGTTTGAGGTCCTGTCGTGGATTCGATCCACTTCAGGCCCTCCCACGGCTGAGGGCAACTTCGCGGAGTGGTGGTCGCTGGTGGTGCAGACCACCCCTCGCCAGTTGCGCAACGACATGGTGGATATGGAAACACCGAAATGCAGCGGTCTTGCACAACGCACGACCTTCGATAACGTCCCTATTCAACGACATCGTGGCGGAGACGCGACAATGGGCGGACGCGGGAGCCCGAGATGTGCGCTACCTACTCACATTTTTCTAATTCCGGTTTACAGATCACTCACATTTTTCTAATAATAAATAATATATTATTTTTCCAATTTCGGTTTATAGATTTCAAGATATTAATTATTTGGCAATATTATATGAATAATGCATATATTATTTGATAATAATAATAATAAATTAATAAATACATAATTATTTCATATTCAAATCACTCACATTTTTCTAATAATAAATCATATATTATTTTTCCAATTTCGTTTTATAGATTTCAAGATATTAATTATTTGGCAATATTATATGAATAATAATAATAAATTAATAAATACATAATTATTTCATATTCAAATCACTCACATTTTTCTAATAATAAATCGTATATTATTTGTCCAATTCTGGTTTACAAATTTCAAGATATTAATTATTTGGCAATATTATATGAATAATGCATATATTATTTGATAATAATAATAAATTAATAAATACATAATTATTTCATATTCAAATCACTCACATTTTTCTAATAATAAATCATATATTATTTATCCAATTCGGGTTTACAGATTTCAAGATATTAATTATTTTACAATATTATATGAATAATGCATATATTATTTGATAATAATAATAAATTAATAAATACATAATTATTTCATATTGAAATGACTCACATTTTTCTAATAATAAATCATATATTATTTGTCCAATTCCGGTTTACAGATTTCAAGATATTAATTATTTGGCAATATTATATGAATAATGCATATATTACTTGAAAATAATAATCATAATAAATTAATAAATACATACTTATTTTATATTCAAATCACTCATATTTTTCTAATAATAAATCATATATTATTTGTCTGAAATGTGACACAATGGTATAAGAGTTAATAGAATTGTGACACAATGGTATAAGAGTTAATAGAATTGATATGGTACTATTTACAACAAGGTACAATCACATTCGCGGAAGCGTAGGAGGAAAGAACCAAGAAGCTAAGCGTGCTGAGGATGGAGTAGTGTGCGGATGGGTGACCGACCGCGAAGTGATGACCAAGTCTATAAGTGTAATTAATATTAAAATGGTCTAAGTGAGAGAGTAACAAGTCAAACAAAAAAAAAAAAAAAAACAGAATATGAAATTGAAAAATGAAAAACATAATTACTGAAAATAATATCTAGTCGCGGTTGGAGTTACGGGCCGGGACTGAAGGTTCTCCAGCCCAAACCCTGTGACGCGGACACGTGGATGACCATTAGTCCCGACTAGTAACTGGACCGCGACTAAATGCCTCCCTTTTAGTCCTGCCTAATTAGTCGTGGTTGGCCAACCAGGACCAAAGGCCCGTACGGTGCGGGACTGAAGGCCCTGTCTCCACTAGTGTAAGTACCGAATTTATGAGGACTAACCTTCCGCCAAGGTATAGTAATTTTCCTTTCCAACTGATAAGATGTTTCTGAAGTCTTTCTTCAATAATTTTCCATTCAGCCAACGTGAGTCTCTGATATAGACGTATCTAGAACTAATATAGACGTATCTAGAACTAATATAGACGCAACAATTTATATTACATTAATATAGATGTATCTAGAACTAAAATATATCTAGATACATCCGTACTAGAATCAACTAATATGGATAGGAGGGAGTAGTTCTTTTGCTTCTCGAGATGGTACATTTTACTTTGCACCGCCAAAATTTGAATTATCTCTGTATAAAATATCACCGGAGAAATATTTACCGAAAGTGTTGAGAGATTTTAAGAGTTATTTTTTTTTCTACTAATTCAACTCCCAACCTGAATTATTATTAGTTATGGAACCACCTAGACCTTTCCACAACAATTTCAGGCTGTCAGCCGTCCGATCATGGTAACCGACGTCTCAGATCATCGTTTGAGCTTTTTACCTGCATCCCCGTCCGGCTTCCCGTTGTCGGGCTTCTACTCCAGAGATCGACCTGTATGCCTGATAACCCACAAGTATAGGGGATCGCAACAGTCTTCGAGGGAAGTAAAACCCAAATTTATTGATTCGACACAAGGGGAGGTAAAGAATAATTATAAGACTTAACAACTGAGTTGTCAATTCAGCTGCACCTAGAAAAGCACTAGTAACAGGGGTGATATGAAAGCAACAGTAATATGAGAGCAATAGTAACAGTAACACGGCAGCGGTAACAGTAACACAGAGACAATGGCACCAGAAAATAGTTGATACTACTTCCAATGACATATAGAACGAGTATATGATGATGAGAGATGGACCGGGGTTCCCAGCGATCTACACTAGTGGTAACTCTCCAATAACAAGTGACAAGTGTTGGGTGAACAAATTACAGTTGGGCAATTGATAGGATTGAAATAGCATTAAGATAGAACATCAAGATTATTAATCATGTAGGCATGTTTTCCATATATAGTCGTACGTGCTCGCAATGAGAAACTTGCACAACATCTTTTGTCCTACCAGCCAGTGGCAGCCGGGCCTCAAGGGAATCTACTGGCTATTAAGGTACTCCTTTTAATAGAGCACCGAAGCAAAGCATTAACACTTGGTGAAAACATGTGATCCTCATATCACAGCCTTCCCCTCCGGTTGTCCCAATTTCTGTCACTTTGGGGCCTCGGGTTCCGGACAGCAATATGTGCAAACAACTTGTAGATACAATCTAAGCAATACTTATAGAGCTTAAATCTAAGATCATGCCACTCGGGCCCTAGTGACAAGCATTAAGCATAACAAGATTGCAGCAACAATAACTTCACAAACTTTATAGATAGACTAATCATAATGAATCATCCATCGGATCCCAACAAACACAATACCGATTACATCAGATGAATCTCAATCATGTAAGGCAGCTCATGAGATCATTGTATTGAAGTACATGGGATAGAGAGTACCAACTAGCTACTACTAGAACCCGTAGTCCATGGGGGAACTACTCAAGGAGCATGATGGAGGCGGTGGCGTCGATGGAGATGGCTTCCGGGGGCACTTCCCCGTCCCGGCATGGGGCCGGAACAGAGACTTCTGTCCCCCGAATTGGAGTTTCGCGATAGCGGCGGCGCCCCTGGAGTCTTTCTGGAGTTTCGTCAATTCGTCTCACGTTTTTAGGTCGAAAGGGCTTATATAGGCGAAGAGGCGGAGTCGGAAGGGCGCCAGGGCTCCCTCCCCATAGGCCGGCGCGGCCAGGGTGGAGCCCGCGCGGCCCTGTCGTGTGGGGCCCCCTGGCCCATCTTCGTCTCCCCTCCGGTGTTCTGGAATCTTCCGGGAAAAATAAGATACTGGGTCTTTGTTTTGTCGAATTCCGAGAATATTGCCCGAACAGCCTTTCTGGAACCAAAAACAACAGAAAACAGGAACTGGCACTGTGGCATCTTGTTAATAGGTTAGTTCCGGAAAACGCATAAAAACATTATAAAGTGCGAGCAAAACATGTAGGTATTGTCATAAAACAAGCATGGAACATCAGAAATTATAGATACGTTGGAGACGTATCAGCATCCCCAAGCTTAGTTCCTATTCCTCCTCGAGTAGGTAAACGATAAAAAGAATAATTTCTGTAGTGACATGCTACTTACATAACCTTGATCATACTATTGTAAAGCATATGAGATGAATGCAGTGACTCAAGGCAATGATCTATAGTTGCTAACAAATAGATAACATATAGCAAAACTTTTCATGAATAGTACTTTCAAGACAAGCATCAAAAGTCTTGCATAAGAGTTAACTCATAAAGCAATAAATTCAAAGTAAAGGCATCGAAGCAACACAAAGGAAGATTTAAGTTTCTGCGGTTGCTTTCAACTTCCAACATGCATATCTCATGGATAATTGTCAACACAAAGTAATATAATAAGTGCAAATAAGCAAGTATATAAGAATCAATGCACAATTGACACAAATGTTTGCTTCTAAGATGGAAGGAAGTAGGTAAACTGACTCAACATAAAGTAAAAGAATGGCCCTTCGCAGAGAGAAGCATGGATTAAATCATGTGCTAGAGCTTTTCAAGTTTTGAAATCATATAGAGAGCATAAAAGTAAAGTTTTGAGAGGTGTTTGTTGTTGTCAACAAATGGTTGTGGGAACTCTCACCCCCTTGCCAGACAGACCTTCAAAGAGCGGCTCCCATGATGTAGTTTATTTTTATTTTTGGGTGACACTCCTTCCAACCTTTGCTTTCATAAACCATGGCTAACCGAATCCTCGGGTGCCTTCCAACAATCACATACCATGAAGGAGTGTCTATTTATTTTAGTTTTATTTAGATGACACTCCTCCCCACCTTTGCTTTCTCAAGCCATGGCTAACCGAATCCTCGGGTGCCTTCCAACGTTTCACATACCATGGAGGAGTGTCTATTTGTGATTAATTGGGGCTGGGAACCCCGTTGCCAGCTCTTTTTGTAAAATTGTTGGATAAGCGGATGAAGCCACTAGTCCATTGGTGAAAGCTGCCCAACAAGATTGAAAGATAAAACACCACATACTTCCTCATGAGCTATAAAACATTGACACAAATAAGAGATAGTAAATTTTGAATTGTTTAAAGGTAGCACATGAAGTATTTACTTGGAATGGCAGGAAATACCACATAGTAGGTAGGTATGGTGGACACACATGGCATAGGTTTTGGCTCAAGGTTTTGGATGCACGAGAAGCATTCCCTCTCAGTACAAGGCTTAGGCTAGCAAGGTTGTTTGAAGCAAACACAAGTATGAACCGGTACAGCAAAACTTACATAAGAACATATTGCAAGCATTATAAGACTCTACACTGTCTTCCTTGTTGCTCAAACACTTTTACCAGAAAATATCTAGACCTTAGAGAGACCCATCATGCAAACCAATTTCAACAAGCTCTACGGTAGTTCTTGATACGCGTACAGCAAGCGTCCGTTGGGAACCCCAAGAGGAAGGTGTGATGCGTACAGCGGCAAGTTTTCCCTCAGTAAGAAACCAAGGTTTATCGAACCAGTAGGAGCCAAGAAGCACGTTGAAGGTTGATGGCGGCGAGATGTAGTGCGGCGCAACATCAGGGATTCTGGCGCCAACGTGGAACCTGCACAACACAACCAAAGTACTTTGCCCCAACGAAACAGCGAGGTTGTCAATCTCACCGGCTTGCTGTAACAAAGGATTAGATGTATAGTGTGGATGATGATTGTTTGCAGAGAACAGTAGAACAAGTATTGTAGTAGATTGTATTCGATGTAAAAGAATGGACCGGGGTCCACAGTTCACTAGTGGTGTCTCTCCCATAAGATAAATAGCATGTTGGGTGAACAAATTACAGTTGGGAAATTGACAAATAGAGAGGGCATGACCATGCACATACATGATATGATGAGTATAGTGAGATTTAATTGGGCATTATGACAAAGTGCATAGACCGCTATCCAGCATGCATCTATGCCTAAAAAGTCCACTTTCAGGTTATCATCCGAACCCCTTCCAGTATTAAGTTGCAAACAACAGACAATTGCATTAAGTATGGTGCGTAATGTAATCAATAACTACATCCTCGGACATAGCATCAATGTTTTATCCCTAGTGGCAACAGCACATCCACAACCTTAGGGGTTTCTGTCACTCCCCCAGATTCAATAGAGGCATGAACCCACTATCGAGCATAAATACTCCCCCCTTGGAGTTACAAGCATCAACTTGGCCAAAGCCTCTACTAGTAACGGAGAGCATGCAAGATCATAAACAACACATAGATAGATTGATAATCAACATAACATAGTATTCACTATTCATCGGATCCCAACAAACACAACATATAGCATTACAGATAGATGATCTTGATCATGTTAGGCAGCTCACAAGACCCGACAATGAAGCATAATGAGGAGAAGACAACCATCTAGCTACTGCTATGGACCCATAGTCCAGGGGTGAACTACTCACTCATCACTCCGGAGGCGACCATGACGGTGAAGAGTCCTCCGGGAGATGATTCCCCTCTCCGGCAGGGTGCCGGAGGCGATCTCCTGAATCCCCCGAGATGGGATTGGCGGCGGCGGCGTCTCTGGAAGGTTTTCCGTATCGTGGCTCTCGGTACTGGGGGTTTCGCGACGAAGACTATATGTAGGCGGAAGGGCGGATCAGGGGGCCGCACGGGGGGCCCACACCACAGGCCGGCGCGGCCAAGGCCCAGGCCGCGCCGCCCTGGTGTTTGGCCACCTCGTGGCCCCACTTCGTCTCCTCTTCGGTCTTCTGGAAGCTTCGTGTGAAAATAGGCCCCTGGGCGTTGATTTCGTCCAATTCCGAGAATATTTCCTTACTAGGATTTCTGAAACCAAAAACAGAAAAACAAAGAATCGGCTCTTCGGCATCTCGTTAATAAGTTAGTTCCAGAAAATCCATAAATATGACATAAAGTATGCATAAAACATGTAGATATCATCAATAATGTGGCATGGAACATAAGAAATTATCGATACGTCGGAGACGTATCAGCATCCCCAAGCTTAGTTCCTGCTCGTCCCGAGCAGGTAAACGATAACAAAGATAATTTCTGGAGTGACATGCCATCATAACCTCGATCATACTATTGTAAGCATATGTAATGAATGCAGCGATCAAAACAATGTAAATGACATGAGTAAACAAATAAATCATATAGCAAAGACTTTTCATGAATAGTACTTTCAAGACAAGCATCAATAAGTCTTGCATAAGAGTTAACTCATAAAGCAATAATTCAAAGTAGAGGTATTGAAGCAACACAAAGGAAGATGAAGTTTCAGCGGTTGCTTTCAACTTATAACATGTATATCTCATGGATAGTTGTCAATGCAAATTAATATAACAAGTGCAAAATGTAGGAATCAATGCACAGTTCACACAAGTGTTTGCTTCTTGAGGTGGAGAGAGATAGGTGAACTGACTCAACATAAAAGTAAAAGAAAGGCCCTTCGCAGAGGGAAGCATTGATTGCTATATTTGTGCAAGAGCTTTGGTTTTGAAAACAAGAAACAATTTTGTCAACGGTAGTAATAAAGCATATGTGTTATGTAAATTGTATCTTACAAGTTGCAAGCCTCATGCATAGTATACTAATAGTGCCCGCACCTTGTCCTAATTAGCTTGGATTACTGGGATTATCATCGCAATGCACATGTTTCCACCAAGTGTCACTAAGGGGTACCTCTATGCCGCCTGTACAAAGGTCTAAGGAGAAAGCTCGCATTGGATTTCTCGCTTTTGATTATTCTCAACTTAGACATCCATACCGGGACAACATAGACAACAGATAATGGACTCCTCTTTAATGCATAAGCATGTAGCAACAATTAATGTTCTCATATGAGATTGAGGATATATGTACAAAACTGAAACTTCCACCATGATTCATGGCTTTAGTTAGCGGCCCAATGTTCTTCTCTAACAATATGCATGCTCTAACCATTAAATAAGTGGTAAATCTCCCTTACTTCAGACAAGACGGACATGCATAGCAACTCACATGATATTCAACAAAGAGTAGTTGATGGCGTCCCCAGGAACATGGTTATCGCACAACAAGCAACTTAATAAGAGATAAAGTGCATAAGTACATATTCGATACCACAATAGTTTTTAGGCTATTTGTCCCATGAGCTATGTATTGCAAAGGTAGAGGATAGAAATTTTAAAGGTAGCACTCAAGCAATTTACTTTGGAATGGCGGAGAAATACCATGTAGTAGGTAGGTATGGTGGACACAAATGGCATAGTGGTTGGCTCAAGGATTTTGGATGCATGAGAAGTATTACCTCTCGATACAAGGTTTAGGCTAGCAAGGTTATTTGAAACAAACACAAGGATGAACCGGTGCAGCAAAACTCACATAAAAGACATATTGTAAGCATTATAAGACTCTACACCGTCTTCCTTGTTGTTCAACCCAATACTAGAAATTATCTAGACTTTAGAGAGACCAATTATGCAAACCAAATTTTAGCAAGCTCTATGTATTTCTTCATTAATAGGTGCAAAGCATATGATGCAAGAGCTTAAACATGAGCACAACAATTGCCAAGTATCAAATTATCCAAGACATTTTAGAATTACTACATGTAGCATTTCCTGATTCCAACCATATAACAATTTAACGAAAAAGATTCAACCTTCGCCATGAATACTATGAGTAAAGCCTAAGGACATATTTGTCCATATGCAACAGCGGAGCGTGTCTCTCTCCCACACAATGAATGCTAGGATCCATTTTATTCAAACAAAAACAAAAACAAACCGACGCTCCAAGCAAAGTGCATAAGATGTGACGGAATAAAAATATAGTTTCAGGGGAGGAACCTGATAATGTTGTTGATGAAGAAGGGGATGCCTTGGGCATCCCCAAGCTTAGACGCTTGAGTCTTCTTGAAATATGCAGGGGTGAACCACCGGGGCATCCCCAAGCTTAGAGCTTTCACTCTCCTTGATCATATTGTATCATCCTCCTCTCTTGATCCTTGAAAACTTCCTCCACACCAAACTCAAAACAACTCATTAGAGGGTTAGTGCACAATCAAAATTTACATGTTCAGAGGTGACATAATCATTCTTAACACTTCTGGACATTGCACAAAGCTACTGAAAGTCAATGGAATCGAAAAATCCATCAAGCATATCAAAACAGGCAATGCGAAATAAAAGGCAGAATCTGTCAAAACAGAACAGTTCGTAAAGACGAATTTTATTGAGGCACCAGACTTGCTCAAATGAAAATTCTCAAATTGAATGAAAGTTGCGTACATATCTGAGGATCACTCACGTAAATTGGCATAATTTTCTGAGTTACCTACAGAGAATTAGGCCCAGATTCGTGACAGCAAAGAAATCTGTTTCTGCGCAGTAATCCAAATCTAGTATGAACCTTACTATCAACGACTTTACTTGGCACAACTATGCACAAAACTAAGATAAGGAGAGGTTGCTACAGTAGTAAACAACTTCCAAGACTCAAATATAAAATAAAGGTACTATAGTAAAAACATGGGTTGTCTCCCATAAGCGCTTTTCTTTAACGCCTTTCAGCTAGGCGCAGAAAGTGTATATCAAGTATTATCAAGAGACGAAGTATCAACATCATAATTTGTTCTAATGATAGAATCAAAAGGTAACTTCATTCTCTTTCTAGGGAAGTGTTCCATACCTTTCTTGAGAGGAAATTAATATTTAATATTCCCTTCCTTCATATCAATGATAGCACCAACAGTTCGAAGAAAAGGTCTTCCCAATATAATGGGACAAGATGCATTGCATTCAATATCCAAGACAACCAAATCAACGGGGACAAGGTTATTGTTAATGGTAATGCAAACATTATCAACTCTCCCCAAAGGTTTCTTTGTAGAATGATCAGCAAGATTAACATCCAAATAACAATTTTTCAATGGTGGCAAGTCAAGCATATTATAGATTTTCTTAGGCATAACGGAAATACTTGCACCAAGATCACATAAAGCATTACAATCAAAATCATTGACCTTCATATTAATGATGGGCTCCCAACCATCCTCTAGCTTCCTAGGAATAGAAGCTTCGCGTTCTAGTTTCTCTTCTCTAGCTTTTATGAGAGCATTTGTAATATGTTTTGTGAAAGCCAAGTTTATAGCACTAGCATTAGGACTCTTAGCAAGTTTTTGTAAGAACTTTATAACTTCAGAGATGTGGCAATCATCAAAATCTAAACCATTATAATCTAAAGCAATGGGATCATCATCCCCAATGTTGGAAAAAATTTCAGCAGTTTTATCACAGGCAATTTCAGCAGTTTCCGGCAGTTTTTCGCGCTTTGCATTAGAAGTGGAAACATTGCCAACACCAATTCTTTTACCATTATTAGTAGGAGGTGCAGCAACATGTGGAGCATTAGCATTGCTAGTGGTGGTAATAGTCCAAACTTTAGCTATATTATCTTCTTTAGCATTTTCTTCTTTCTCCCACCTAGCACGCAATTCGGCCATCAATCTTATATTCTCATTAATTCTAACTTGGATGGAATTTGCTGTAGTAACAATTTTATTATTATGATTTTCATTAGGCATAACTTTCGATTTCAAAAGATCAACATCAGCAGGAAGACTATCGACTTTAGAAGCAAGTATATCAATTTTCCCAAGCTTTTCTTCAACAGATTTGTTAAAAGCAGTTTGTGTACTAATAAATTCCTTAAGCATAGCTTCAAGTCCAGGGGGTGTGTTCCTATTATTGTTGTAAGAATTCCCATAAGAATTACCATAGCCGTTGCCATTATTATAAGGATATGGCCTATAGTTGTTACTAGAATTGTTCCGATAAGCATTGTTGTTGAAATTATTATTTTTAATGAAGTTTACATCAACATGTTCTTCTTGAGCAACCAATGAAGCTAACGGAACGTTATTAGGATCAACATTAGTCCTACCATTCACAAGCATAGACATAATAGCATCAATCTTATCACTCAAGGAAGAGGTTTCTTCGACAGAATTTACCTTCTTACCTTGTGGAGCTCTTTCTGTGTGCCATTCAGAGTAATTAATCATCATATTATAAAGAAGCTTTGTTGCCTCACCAAGAGTGATGGACATAAAGGTACCTCCAGCAGCTGAATCCAATAGGTTCCGCGAAGAAAAATTCAGTCATGCATAAAAGGTTTGGATGATCATCCAAGTAGTCAGTCCATGGGTTGGGCAGTTTTTAACCAAAGATTTCATTCTTTCCCATGCTTGTGCAACATGCTCATTATCCAATTGTTTAAAATTCATTATGCTACTCCTCAAAGATATAATTTTAGCAGGGGATAATATCTACCAATAAAAGCATCCTTGCATTTAGTCCATGAATCAATACTATTCTTAGGCAGAGATAGCAACCAATCTTTAGCTCTTCCTCTTAATGAGAAAGGAAACAATTTTAATTTTATAATGTCACCATCTAAATCTTTATACTTTTGCATTTCACACAATTCAACAAAATTATTGAGATGGGCAGCAGCATCATCAGAACTAACACCAGAAAATTGCTCTCGCATAACAAGATTTAGTAAAGCAGGTTTAATTTCAAAGAATTCTGCTGTAGTAGCAGGTGGAGCAATAGGTGTGCATAAGAAATCATTATTATTTGTGGTTGTGAAGTCACACAACTTAGTATTTTCAGGAGTACCCATTTTAGCAATAGTAAATAAAGCAAACTAGATAAAGTAAATGCAAGTAACTAATTTTTTTGTGTTTTTGATATAGCAAACAAGATAGCAAATAAAGTAAAACTAGCAACTAATTTTTTTGTGTTTTGTTTTAATGGAGCAAACAAAGTAGTAAATAAAATAAAGCAAGACAAAAACAAAGTAAAGAGATTGGATTGTGGAGACTCCCCTTGCAGCGTGTCTTGATCTCCCCGGCAACGGCGCCAGAAAAAGAGCTTGATACGCGTACAGCACGCGTCCGTTGGGAACCCCAAGAGGAAGGTGTGATGCGTACAGCGGCAAGTTTTCCCTCAGTAAGAAACCAAGGTTTATCGAACCAGTAGGAGCCAAGAAGCACGTTGAAGGTTGATGGCGGCGAGATGTAGTGCGGCGCAACACCAGGGATTCCGGCGCCAACGTGGAACCTGCACAACACAACCAAAGTACTTTGCCCCAACGAAACAGCGAGGTTGTCAATCTCACCGGCTTGCTGTAACAAAGGATTAGATGTATAGTGTGGATGATGATTGTTTGCAGAGAACAGTAGAACAAGTATTGCAGTAGATTGTATTCGATGTAAAAGAATGGACCGGGGTCCACAGTTCACTAGTGGTGTCTCTCCCAAAAGATAAATAGCATGTTGGGTGAACAAATTACAGTTGGGCAATTGACAAATAGAGAGGGCATGACCATGCACATACACGATATGATGAGTATAGTGAGATTTAATTGGGCATTACGACAAAGTACATAGACCGCTATCCAGCATGCATCTATGCCTAAAAAGTCCACTTTCAGGTTATCATCCGAACCCCTTCCAGTATTAAGTTGCAAACAACAGACAATTGCATTAAGTATGGTGCGTAATGTAATCAATAACTACATCCTCGGACATAGCATCAATGTTTTATCCCTAGTGGCAACAACACATCCACAACCTTAGTGGTTTCTGTCACTCCCCCAGATTCAATAGAGGCATGAACTCACTATCGAGCATAAATACTCCCTCTTGGAGTTACAAGCATCAACTTGGCCAAAGCCTCTACTAGTAACGGAGAGCATGCAAGATCATAAACAACACATAGATAGATTGATAATCAACATAACATAGTATTCACTATTCATCGGATCCCAACAAACACAACATATAGCATTACAGATAGATGATCTTGATCATGTTAGGCAGCTCACAAGACCCGACAATGAAGCATAATGAGGAGAAGACAACCATCTAGCTACTGCTATGGACCCATAGTCCAGGGGTGAACTACTCACTCATCACTCCGGAGGCGACCATGACGGTGAAGAGTCCTCCAGGAGATGATTCCCCTCTCCGGCAGGGTGCCGGAGGCGATCTCCTGAATCCCCCGAGATGGGATTGGCGGCGGCGGCGTCTCTGGAAGGTTTTCCGTATCGTGGCTCTCGGTACTGGGGGTTTCGCGACGAAGACTATATGTAGGCGGAAGGGCGGATCAGGGGGCCACACGAGGGGCCCACACCACAGGCCGGCGCGGCCAAGGCCTAGGCCGCGCCGCCCTGGTGTTTGGCCACCTTGTGGCCCCACTTCGTCTCCTCTTCGGTCTTCTGGAAGCTTCGTGTGAAAATAGGCCCCTGGGCGTTGATTTCGTCCAATTCCGAGAATATTTCCTTACTAGGATTTCTGAAACCAAAAACAGCAGAAAACAAAGAATCGGCTCTTCGGTATCTCGTTAATAGGTTAGTTCCAGAAAATGCATAAATATGACATAAAGTATGCATAAAACATGTAGATATCATCAATAATGTGGCATGGAACATAAGAAATTATCGATACGTCGGAGACGTATCAGTTCTCCACTAATAGGTTTAAACTACATGATGCAAGAGCTTAATCATGATCTACTTGAGAGCTCAAAACAATTGCCAAGTATCAAATTATCCAAGAAAATATGAGGCATTTTCTGTTTCCAACCAAATAACAATAAATGCAACAGCTTCCAACTTTTGTCATTGAACATTAAAAGTAAAACGAAGAACACAAGTGTTCATATGAAAAAGCGGAGCGTGTCTTTCTCCCAAACAAGGATTGCTAGGATCCGAATTTATTCAAACACAAACAAAAATAAAAACAAAAGCACACACACACGCTCCAAGTAAAGCACATAAGATGTGACCGAATAAAAATATAGTTTCAATAGAAGAAACATGATAAGTTGTTGATGAAGAAGGGGATGCCTTGGGCATCCCCAAGCTTAGACACTTGAGTCTTCTTGAAATATGCAGGGATGAACCACGGGGGCATCCCCAAGCTTTGACTTTTCACTCTTCTTGATCATATATCATTCTCCTCTCTTGACCCTTGAAAACTTCCTTCACACCAAACTTCTCATAAACTTCATTAGAGGGGTTAGTACTCAAAAAACTTTAATCCACTTTGGTCCTGTAGTGACACATTGCAAGAACTCAATAAAACATTAGCTACAGCTCTCCACGTCTAGAAAGCCTTGCTTAAAGTCCACAAGAGACAATGCAAAAAACAGAGATAGAATCTGTCAAAATAGAACAACCAGTAAAGACGAATTTTTAAGAGGTACTTCCGTTGCTCAAATCAGAAAACTCAAAACTAATGAAAGTTGCGTACATATCTGAGGAACACGCATGTAAATTGGCAGATTTTTCTGAGTTACCTACAGAGAACCCTGCCCAAATTCATGACAGATAGAAATCTGTTTCTGCGCAAAAATCCAAATCTAGCATCAACCTCCTATTAGAGACTTCACTTGGCACAACGATGCAATAAAATAAAGATAAGAAGAGGTTGCTACAGTAGTAACAACTTCCAAGACACAACAAAACAGTAGCAAAATAAACACATGGGTTATCTCCCAAGAAGTTCTTTCTTTATAGCCATTAAGATGGGCTCAGTAATTTCAATGATGCACTCGCAAGAAGCAAGAGTTGAAGCAAAACAGGGCATCAAAAAGCAAATTCAAAACAAATTTAAGTCTAACCCACTTCCTATGCATAGGAATCTTGTACACAAATAAATTCATGAAGAACAAAGTGACAAGTATAAGAAGATAAAACAAGAGTAACTTCAAAAGTTTCAGCATATAGAGAGGTGTTTTAGTACCATGCAAATTTCTACAACCATATTTTCCTCTCTCATAATAATTTTCAGTAGCTTCATGAATAAACTCAACAATATAACTATCACATAAAGCATGTTTTTCATGATCCACAAACATATAATTTTTATCAAGCTCAAAAATAGTGGGATTAAAACTTTCAAATCCACTTTTATCAATAATATAACAGGATGATTGATCAATCTCAAGAGATATGAGACTCATACATGAAGTCAAGACCTTTCTAATCCCATTTTCATTAGTAGTACAATTAATATTATCAAGTAACATAGGACCATCATCTAGAGCTTTATCATAAACATTTGCCAAGCAAAATTCTTTAGTACCATGCATTTCGATATCAGGCACAAACAAAGCATTATCATAAGATTTATCAAAATAGCATGGATTATCATAGATAACAGTAGCATAATTATTCTCACAAGTTTTACTCATAGGGAATATTTCAAGAGAATCCACAGGAACATAACATTCATCCTTCTTCAGTAAGCATGGAGGACAATCAAATAGTGTAAGAAATAAAGAGTTACTCTCATTAGAAGGTTGGCATGGGTAGCTAATACATTCTTCCCCCTTTTGTTCATCACTCTCCTCTTCTTTTTCATCCAATGAGCTTTCAGGTTCATCAATTTCCTCCTCTTTTTCATCCAATGAGCTTTCAGGTTCATCATTTTCTTCTTTCACAGGTTCCTGCAAATTGTGAGTGCATTCTTGTGCATTAATGAGTCTCTCTTTATAATCAATGATATAAGGATTATCACTGTAACTTTCTATGCAAAAATTAAGGATAGAAGAGACATAATCTTTAAGGTCCTTACAAACAGCACAAGTTTCATAATTCTTAACCATGAAGGATTCGATCTCAGAGGCTCCCATAAATAAAACAAATTGTTCTACCTCTTCGAACCCAAGATGAATATAGTTATTTCAATTATAGTTCTTAATTAAAGCTTCTTCACTAAAGCAACATTGGAATTTCAGATGTTTAGTATCCTGTTGAGAGCAACAGTTTATATCATGATGTTTAAGCAAGATTTTAGCAATTGTATTCAATTTTTCTATCACAGCACTCATGACTTTACAAGTTCTTGATTCTCTATAATTATTATATAATTTTATGAGCTCCAAATAGGTTGTGGGTTCTCCCATAACAGCAGTTTTTAATTTTTTGGTTTTTCAATTTTTTATGGATTTTTGGGTATATAATAAAACAAGACAAAAACAAACTAGACAAAAGTAAACCAAGCAAAATAATACTAGATAGAAATAAACTAAGCACAAGTAAACTAGGAAAAAGTAAACTAAGCAAAACAAAACAAAATAAAATAAAAACAAAGAGAGAGGTAGAGTGTACTCCCCAGGTGAACTTATGAGTAGAGCTATGCCTCCCCGGTAACGGCGCCAGAAAATAGTCTTGATAACCCACAAGTATAGGGGATCGCAACAGTCTTCGAGGGAAGTAAAACCCAAATTTATTGATTCGACACAAGGGGAGGTAAAGAATACTTATAAGCCTTAACAACTGAGTTGTCAATTCAGCTGCACCAGGAAAAGCACTAGTAACAGGGGTGTGATACGTCTCCGACGTATCGATAATTTCTTATGTTCCATGCCACATTATTGATGTTATCTACATGTTTTATGCACACTTTATGTCATATTCGTGCATTTTCTGGAACTAACCTATTAACAAGATACCGAAGTGCCAGTTGCTGTTTTCTGCTGTTTTTGGTTTCAGAAATCCTAGTAAGGAAATATTCTCGGAATTGGACGAAATCAACGCCCAGGGGCCTATTTTTCCACGAAGCTTCCAGAAGTCTGAAGACGAAACGAAGTGGGGCCACAGGGAGCCCAAACCCTAGGGCGGCGCGTCCCCCCCCTTGGCCGCGCCGCCCTGTCATCTGGGGCCCCTGTGCCCCCTCTTGACTTGCCCTTCCGCCTACTTAAAGCCTCCGTGACGAAACCCCGGTCATCGAGAGCCACGATACGGAAAACCTTCCAGAGACGCCGCCAACGCCGATCCCATCTCGGGGGATCCAGGAGATCGCCTCCGGCACCCTGCCGGAGAGGGGAATCATCTCCCGGAGGACTCTACGCCGCCATGGTCGCCTCCGGTGTGATGTGTGAGTAGTCTACCCCTGGACTATGGGTCCATAGCAGTAGCTAGATGGTTGTCTTCTCCCCATTGTGCTATCATTGTCGGATCTTGTGAGCTGCCTAACATGATCAAGATCATCTATCTGTAATTCTATATGTTGCGTTTGTTGGGATCCGATGAATAGAGAATACTTGTTATGTTGATTATCAAAGTTATATCTACGTGTTGTTTATGATCTTGCATGCTTTCCGTTACTAGTAGATGCTCTGGCCAAGTAGATGCTTGTAACTCCAAGAGGGAGTACTTATGCTCGATAGTGGGTTCATGCCTGCATTGACACTGGGACAAGGATGAGAAAGTTCTAAGGTTGTGTTGTGCTGTTGCCACTAGGGATAAAACATTGATGCTATGTCTAAGGATGTAGTTGTTGATTACATTACGCACCATACTTAATGCAATTGTCTGTTGCTTTGCAACTTAATACTGGAGGGGGTTCGGATGATAACCTGAAGGTGGACTTTTTAGGCATAGATGCAGTTGGATGGCGGTCTATGTACTTTGTCGTAATGCCCAATTAAATCTCACTATACTCATCATGATATGTATGTGCATGGTCATGCTCTCTTTATTTGTCAATTGCCCAACTGTAATTTGTTCACCCAACATGCTGTTTGTCTTATGGGAGAGACACCTCTAGTGAACTGTGGACCCCGGTCCAATTCTCTTTACTGAAATACAATCTACTGCAATACTTGTTCTACTGTTTTCTGCAAACAATCATCTTCCACACAATACGGTTAATCCTTTATTACAGCAAGCCGGTGAGATTGACAACCTCACTGTTTCGTTGGGGCAAGGTACTTTGGTTGTGTTGTGCAGGTTCCACGTTGGCGCCGGAATCCCTGGTGTTGCGCCGCACTACATCCCGCCGCCATCAACCTTCAACGTGCTTCTTGGCTCCTCCTGGTTCGATAAACCTTGGTTTCTTTCTGAGGGAAAACTTGCTGCTGTGCGCATCATACCTTCCTCTTGGGGTTCCCAACGAACGTGTGAGTTACACGCCATCAAGCATATTTTCTGGCGCCGTTGCCGGGGACCTGAAGGAACAAGCTTTCCTCCCTCGTCAACCACGCGCCAGTCCTGGACAGCATCAAATATTTTCTGGCGCCGTTGCCGGGGAGATCAAGACACGCTGCAAGGGGAGTCTCCACTTCTCAATCTCTTTACTTTGTTTTTGTCTTGCTTAGTTTTATTTACTACTTTGTTTGCTGCACTAAATCAAAATACAAAAAAAATTAGTTGCTAGTTTTACTTTATTTGCTATCTTGTTTGCTATATCAAAAACACAAAAAAAATTAGTTTACTTGCATTTACTTTATCTAGTTTGCTTTATTTATTGTCTTGCACTCTATATCAAAAACACAAAAAATTAGTTACTTTTGTTACCATGTCTAGCTCTGAACCTGTTACTTCTTCGCCTGAAGAATTAGTCTTCACTTTTAAACAAGGGGATGAGGAGAGTTTTAAGGATGCTTGGTCTAGAATTTTTACTTCTTATCGTAAAACTGAACCTCAAATGACTCTAAGTTTGCTCCTTAGTAATTTTTATTTTGGTCTTATGGTTCGCTATAGATATGCTTTGGATACTTTAGTGGGAGGAGATTTCCTTCATTGCAATGGGGATCAAGCTTTTAATGCCATAAAGAAGTTGGTTGCATCACATGATTCAGCTAATAACTTTGATTCAGCCCTTACTAGCATATATAGTAGATTAAATAGTCTCGAGATAAGTACATCTCGCTTGAATGATAATTATTGCCACGTTCGTAATCGTCTTGAACAAGTTTTAGTGAACTCTAAACTCTCATTGTGGGATCCTGCTGTTAAAATTGTTATCGGTGATCGAACTCTCCATGCCTACTGTGATATTATGTATGAATTTTGCCTTATGCCTGAAAGTATTTATAAATCTTTGAAACTTTGGGGAGTTGATGAAGGAGGAGAAGAAATAACTCTCATTGATAACTCTACTATAATTCCTAAAGGAATAGCCGTAGGTGTGCATACAACCATTCTTGGAAGGACAATATCCATTGATTATCTTGTTATTGAAACAGGAAAACTCACACTCGGAAGATCCCTGCTGAAACTATTGGGAGCAGTCATTGATGTTGGAGAAGGCACTCTGAAATTCACCTCTATACCGGGGGGAAATCATATATTTCCTAAACCCAAGGGAAAGAAAAACAATAAGAAAGGCAAGGGTAAAGCCCAAGGTAAGGTTGACACACCGTCTCTTGATAATACTTGATACACACTTTCTGCGCCTAGCTGAAAGGCGTTAAAGAAAAGCGCTTATGGGAGACAACCCATGTTTTTACCTACAGTACTTTGTTTTTATTTTGTGTCTTGGAAGTTGTTTACTACTGTAGCAACCTCTCCTTATCTTAGTTTTGTGTTTTGTTGTGCCAAGTTAAGCCGTTGATAGAAAAGTAAGTACTAGATTTGGATTACTGCGCAGTTCCAGATTTCTTTGCTGTCACGAATCTGGGTCCACCTCCCTGTAGGTAGCTCAGACAATTAAGCCAATTTACGTGCATGATCCTCAGATATGTACGCAACTTTCATTCAATTTGAGCATTTTCATTTGAGCAAGTCTGGTGCCATTTTAAAATTCGTCAATACGAACTGTTCTGTTTTGACAGATTCTGCCTTTTATTTCGCATTGCCTCTTTTGCTATGTTGGATGAATTTCTTTGATCCACTAATGTCCAGTAGCATTATGCAATGTCCAGAAATGTTAAGAATGATTGTGTCACCTCTGAATATGTCAATTTATATTGTGCACTAACCCTCTAATGAGTTGTTTCGAGTTTGGTGTGGAGGAAGTTTTCAAGGATCAAGAGAGGAGTATGATGCAACATGATCAAGGAGAGTGAAAGCTCTAAGCTTGGGGATGCCCCGGTGGTTCACCCCTGCATATATCAAGAAGACTCAAGCGTCTAAGCTTGGGGATGCCCAAGGCATCCCCTTCTTCATCGACAACATTATCAGGGTTCCTCCCCGAAACTATATTTTTATTCCATCACATCTTATGTGCTTTGCTTGGAGCGTCGGTTTGTTTTTGTTTTTGTTTTGTTTGAATAAAATGGATCCTAGCATTCACTTTATGGGAGAGAGACACGCTCCGCTGTAGCATATGGACAAGTATGTCCTTGGTTTCTACTCATAGTATTCATGGCGAAGTTTCTCCTTCGTTAAATTGTTATATGGTTGGAATTGGAAAATGATACATGTAGTAATTGCTATAAATGTCTTGGGTAATGTGATACTTGGCAATTGTTGTGCTCATGATTAAGCTCTTGCATCATATGCTTTGCACTCATTAATGAAGAAATACATAGAGCATGCTATAATTTGGTTTGCATATTTGGTTTCTCTAAGGTCTAGATAATTTCTAGTATTGAGTTTGAACAACAAGGAAGACGGTGTAGAGTCTTATAATGTTTTCAATATGTCTTTTATGTGAGTTTTGCTGCACCGGTTCATCCTTGTGTTTGTTTCAAATAAACCTTGCTAGCCTAAACCTTGTATCGAGAGGGAATACTTCTCATGCATCCAAAATACTTGAGCCAACCACTATGCCATTTGTGTCCACCATACCTACCTACTACATGGTATTTTCCGCCATTCTAAAGTAAATTGCTTGAGTGCTACCTTTAAAATTCCATCATTCACCTTTGCAATATATAGCTCATGGGACAAATAGCTTAAAAACTATTGTGGTATTGAATATGTAATTATGCACTTTATCTCTTATTAAGTTGCTTGTTGTGCGATAACCATGTTTACTGGGGACGCCATCAACTATTCATTGTTGAATTTCATGTGAGTTGCTATGCATGTCCGTCTTGTCTGAAGTAAGAGAGATCTACCACCTTATGGTTAAGCATGCATATTGTTAGAGAAGAACATTGGGCCGCTAACTAAAGCCATGATCCATGGTGGAAGTTTCAGTTTTGGACATATATCCTCAATCTCAAATGAGAAAATTATTAATTGTTGTTACATGCTTATGCATAAAAGAGGAGTCCATTATCTGTTGTCTATGTTGTCCCGGTATGGATGTCTAAGTTGAAGAATAATCAATAGCGAGAAATCCAATGCGAGCTTTCTCCTTAGACCTTTGTACAAAGGCATAGAGGTACCCCTTTGTGACACTTGGTTAAAACAGTGCATTGTGATGATCCGGTAGTCCAAGCTAATTAGGACAAGGTGCGGGCACTATTAGTACACTATGCATGAGGCTTGCAACTTATAAGATATAATTTACATGATGCATATGCTTTATTACTACCGTTGACAAAATTGTTTCATGTTTTCAAAATCAAAGCTCTAGCACAAATATAGCAATCGATGCTTTTCCTCTATGGAGGACCATTCTTTTACTTTCAATGTTGAGTCGTTCACCTATTTCTCTCCATCTCAAGAAGCAAACACTTGTGTGAACTGTGCATTGATTCCTACATACTTGCTTATTGCACTTATTATATTACTCTATGTTGACAATATCCATGAGATATACATGTTACAAGTTGAAAGCAACCGCTGAAACTTAATCTTCTTTTGTGTTGCTTCAATGCTTTTACTTTGAATTATTGCTTTATGAGTTAACTCTTATGCAAGACTTATTGATGCTTGTCTTGAAGTGCTATTCATGAAAAGTCTTTGCTTTTTGATTCACTTGTTTACTCATGTCATATACATTGTTTTGATCGCTGCATTCACTACATATGCTTTACAAATAGTATGATCAAGATTATGATGGCATGTCACTCCAGAAATTATCTGTGTTATCGTTTTACCTGCTCGGGACGAGCAGAACTAAGCTTGGGGATGCTGATACGTCTCCGACGTATCGATAATTTCTTATGTTCCATGCCACATTATTGATGTTATCTACATGTTTTATGCACACTTTATGTCATATTCGTGCATTTTCTGGAACTAACCTATTAACAAGATGCCGAAGTGCCTGTTTTCTGCTGTTTTTGGTTTCAGAAATCCTAGTAAGGAAATATTCTCGGAATTAGACGAAATCAACGCCCAGGGGCCTATTTTTCCACGAAGCTTCCAGAAGTCCGAAGACGAAACGAAGTGGGGCCACAGGGAGCCCAAACCCTAGGGCGGCGCGGCCCCCCCTTGGCCGCGCCGCCCTGTCATCTGGGGCCCCTGTGCCCCCTCTTGACTTGCCCTTCCGCCTACTTAAAGCCTCCGTGACGAAACCCCCAGTACCGAGAGCCACGATACGGAAAACCTTCCAGAGATGCCGCCAACGCCGATCCCATCTCGGGGGATCCAGGAGATCGCCTCCGGCACCCTGCCGGAGAGGGGAATCATCTCCCGGAGGACTCTACGCCGCCATGGTCGCCTCCGGTGTGATGTGTGAGTAGTCTACCCCTGGACTATGGGTCCATAGCAGTAGCTAGATGGTTGTCTTCTCCCCATTGTGCTATCATTGTCGGATCTTGTGAGCTGCCTAACATGATCAAGATCATCTATCTGTAATTCTATATGTTGCGTTTGTTGGGATCCGATGAATAGAGAATACTTGTTATGTTGATTATCAAAGTTATATCTACGTGTTGTTTATGATCTTGCATGCTTTCCGTTACTAGTAGATGCTCTGGCCAAGTAGATGCTTGTAACTCCAAGAGGGAGTACTTATGCTCGATAGTGGGTTCATGCCTCGCATTGACACAGGGACAAAGGATGAAAGTTCTAAGGTTGTGTTGTGCTGTTGCCACTAGGGATAAAACATTGATGCTATGTCTAAGGATGTAGTTGTTGATTACATTACGCACCATACTTAATGCAATTGTCTGTTGCTTTGCAACTTAATACTGGAGGGGGTTCGGATGATAACCTGAAGGTGGACTTTTTAGGCATAGATGCAGTTGGATGGCGGTCTATGTACTTTGTCGTAATGCCCAATTAAATCTCACTATACTCATCATGATATGTATGTGCATGGTCATGCTCTCTTTATTTGTCAATTGCCCAACTGTAATTTGTTCACCCAACATGATGTTTGTCTTATGGGAGAGACACCTCTAGTGAACTGTGGACCCCGGTCCAATTCTCTTTACTGAAATACAATCTACTGCAATACTTGTTCTACTGTTTTCTGCAAACAATCATCTTCCACACAATACGGTTAATCCTTTGTTACAGCAAGCCGGTGAGATTGACAACCTCACTGTTTCGTTGGGGCAAGGTACTTTGGTTGTGTTGTGCAGGTTCCACGTTGGCGCCGGAATCCCTGGTGTTGCGCCGCACTACATCCCGCCGCCATCAACCTTCAACGTGCTTCTTGGCTCCTCCTGGTTCGATAAACCTTGGTTTCTTTCTGAGGGAAAACTTGCTGCTGTGCGCATCATACCTTCCTCTTGGGGTTCCCAACGAACGTGTGAGTTACACGCCATCAGGGTGATGTGAAAGCAGCAGTAATATGAGAGCAATAGTAACAGTAACACAGCAGTGGTAACAGTAACACCGAGGCAATGGCACCAGAAAATAGTTGATACTACTTCCAATGACATATAGAACGAGTATATGATGATGAGAGATGGACCGGGGTTCCCAGCGATCTACACTAGTGGTAACTCTCCAATAACAAGTGACAAGTGTTGGGTGAACAAATTACAGTTGGGCAATTGATAGGATTGAAATAGCATTAAGATAGAACATCAAGATTATTAATCATGTAGGCATGTTTTCCATATATAGTCGTACGTGCTCGCAATGAGAAACTTGCACAACATCTTTTGTCCTACCAGCCGGTGGCAGCCGGGCCTCAAGGGAATCTACTGGCTATTAAGGTACTCCTTTTAATAGAGCACCGGAGCAAAGCATTAACACTTGGTGAAAACATGTGATCCTCATATCACAGCCTTCCCCTCCGGTTGTCCCAATTTCTGTCACTTTGGGGCCTCGGGTTCCGGACAGCAATATGTGCAAACAACTTGTAGATACAATCTAATTAATAATTATAGAGCTTAAATCTAAGATCATGCCACTCGGGCCCTAGTGACAAGCATTAAGCATAACAAGATTGCAGCAACAATAACTTCACAAATTTTATAGATAGACTAATCATAATGTGTCATCCATCGGATCCCAACAAACACAACACCGATTACATCAGATGAATCTCAATCATGTAAGGCAGCTCATGAGATCATTGTATTGAAGTACATGGGATAGAGAGTACCAACTAGCTACTACTAGAACCCGTAGTCCATGGGGGAACTACTCACGGAGCATGATGGAGGCGGTGGCGTCGATGGAGATGGCTTCCGGGGGCACTTCCCCATCCCGGAAGGGTGCCGGAACAAGACTTCTGTCCCCCGAATTGGAGTTTCGCGATGGCGGCGGCGCCCCTGGAGTCTTTCTGGAGTTTCGTCAATTCGTCTCGCGTTTTTAGGTCGAAAGGGCTTATATAGGCGAAGAGGCGGAGTCCGAAGGGTACCAGGGCTCCCTCCCCATAGGCCTGCGCGGCCAGGGTGGAGCCCGCGCGGCCCTGTCGTGTGGGGCCCCCCTGGCCCATCTTCGTCTCCCCTCCGGTGTTCTGGAATCTTCCGGGAAAAATAAGATACTGGGTCTTTGTTTCGTCGAATTCCGAGAATATTGCCCGAACAACCTTTCTGGAACCAAAACAACAAAAAACAGGAACTGCCACTGTGGCATCTTGTTAATAGGTTATTTCTAGAAAACGCATAAAAACATTATAAAGTGCGAGCAAAACATGTAGGTATTGTCATAAAATAAGCATGGAACATCAGAAATTATAGATACGTTGGAGACGTATCAATGCCTTTTTGTGAACTGGGCCGATTGATCCCGAATTTTCTTATTTGCTTCATCTTCATGGGCCACTGCTCCAAAACGTGCCTCTTTTGACCTCCCGTCCACCCACATCTCCTCCTTCGCTTCAAAGTGACGAATCATGTGACCACGGTGGAATAATGACGACGAAGCTCGGCGGATGGCAGCCTCCCTTCCGTTACTTTTACTCGGAGTTGATGTACCTTAGTTCCCGCCCCAATCCATATATGGTTCTGGCAGTCACCCTTCATCCCTTCAGCAGCCATGGCTCTTTCCTAGGGTTTGTTTTCTGGTTGACCCGTTGTCCTGCTCCATCTGTGTTTTCCTATTTTTGATGTCGAACTCATGCATTCAGGAATTTTAGGCCTCGCCGGTGCGAATCGCTCTACTGGGGCAGGATTCTATGTGAGGCTTCAAGGTGACATCCTCTCGATCCAACTTGTGCGATTCCTCACCTCGATCTGTCTCTAAAATTCGGTCGATTTTGATCCGTCTTTGCTCTCTTTTATCTATTGGTATGCAGGCTGTAATGGCCTGATCAGGATCAGGGGCTGTGCGCGGATACCTCCGGCCTCACCAGCCTCCAACCCTCCCCCCCCCCCCCCCCCCCCCCCCCCGGTGAGAAGAATCCAGTATGCATGTGTTTCCACGTTGAGGGTAAATCAACTGCCACACCTTTAATGTTGGTCACCAATTGTGGATTTTTCCTTGTGCGGTTCCTTTTTTTAGGTTATTCACATGTACTCTGTATAAATAATTGCATTGGAGATTAGCACAGAGGGTGGCACAACCAAAACAAATGAGTGACTAGCGTAAAACCACCACATTTGGCGCTAGATTAACGTGCTCAAAAGAAGCGTCGTCGTCTGCACCTTGGAATTTTTACTAATAAGATTTTTTTTCTCAACTACATTTGGAGTAGTAACGAGATGAGACAACCAAAATAAAAACGTGACTAGTATAAAATCACCACATTTGGTGTTAGACTAACGTGGCTCGCGGAGACGGTGTTGTGTAACGACCCTTATTCACCTGGTCCCAAGTGGAAAGAAATAGTCGTTCCACTCATTTGGTCTCCCTATCTCTCACTCATCTCCCTCACCGGGATGGTGGCGGCTAATCCCAGCGACTTCGACGGCGATGGCAGCATTGCAGACACCATGGGAAGTGGCAGAGAGAGACATACAATGAGGTAGGCTACTTGTCTAGGAGCTTGAGCTTTGTCAAGGCATCACGGCAATGGTTGCTAGAGCATGCTAATGGCAACAATGGCTAGGGCAGTGCTCGCCTCCACCATTGAAGAGCCATGGGTCCGCATCCCCTTTCAGCACAGGTGGCGACGCGATGGGGTCAGCAGGGACGCCGCGGCGGATTCACCACGGCGAACAGCGCGGCCATGGAGATTGCGGTTGGAGAGGGCAAGCCGGCGACGGGGCGAGGCAGCGCATATCAAAGAAATGCAAAGAAATTTAGCGGCAGCGAGGGGGAAAAGGAAACGGGGAAGGAGCTGATTTTGGTGGCCGCGAGCGGAGATATGGAGATGTTTCTCGCGGCGGCGAGCAGGAGGAAGAGGGGAAAAGGGGACGCGCTCCAATACTTAGCGAAAAAATTTCAACTCTCTGCGTCCATATTTTGGACATTGACACTGTCAGGTGGGTCTAGAAGCACCGCTGAAATAATAAGGCACGGTATCTTGAGCGTCAACCCACCTAGAAATGAAAATGGACGTTGTCTCCTCTCTTTTCTGTTCCACGTGGCCAAACTCTAGGTAAAGCTCATTTTTCTTTTTCTTTTGCCCTTAATTTGGTCTTTACCTAGAGCTTACTATTCATTGGTTTGTCTCCCACCAAAAAGGAATTCAGCTCTAAGTAAAGGACGTGGCTCTAGGTAAAATTATAGATTTTTAGTAGTGTCTCTAACGTCGAATATATATGACTTCTGCCTCCACTTTTTACTGGTGAACCCTGGTTCAAAAAGATCAACAACACGATTCTAAGAGTTAAATAGCATGTGTTGAGAACAATCAATACTCAAAAGACAATAATCATGCACCAGTGCATTAATCGTCCTCATATACACCATGGTTTTTAAATATGTGTGAGATCGGCAAAACCCCAAAAGTAGTATCTAGAACTATTCGTCATCGTGATATCTCATCGATCACATGCACCCTAGCTCTCATCTGATGATCAGCGCCGGACTCTGTAGCTTTATTTGAGAGAGCGGTTGAAGATAAAATACATAGTGAGAGTAGTGGAAGAGTACAAACATGGTGGGCAAGATATAAATAATTGCAAGGCTACCAATTTGGCTTTAGTGGGTCTCTTTGGTGAGTTGGACGCGATTGACCAATTCCCCCTCGATGGACCCACAACAAACGTCATATAGTTTTCACCACCCATTCATATATGCCACAGTTCATCTACCGTGACATTTACATATGTCGTGCCACGAGTTGAGAAAACTAGATATGTTGGGATAAAAACCTTTCTCGGTGATTTGAGAAAATTACAAAAAACCACCACATATCAGGCAGACGTTTCAAAAAGCTACCACTATATGATTTTTTTTCAAAAAACCACCACTCTACAGGTAACACGTTACAAATAGCACTGATTCCACTCTAATGTTGTTTTAATCACCAAACTGACATATAGGTCCCGCTGTCAGGCTGAGGTGGCGGTCTATTATGATCAAGAGAGAAGATGGTTCTAGTTCTGGGTTTTTTTGTAAATTTCCATGGTCAACGTCTTCTTCCTGGGCCCTCTCTCTCAGCACATGCATCTCACGCTCGCCGTTCTTGCCGGCGCCGTACGGCCGCCGGCCGCGAGCAGCCGCGCCGTGCAGAGCGCACGCCGCCGCTCCCCGCTCTCTCGTGTGGCCTCTCGGAGCACGGCCAGCGCTGCCGCCACCTCGCCGTCCTCGTCCGCGTCCGCCGCCTGTGAGTTCCCTGCGCGCCGCCGGCGAGTTCCCCGCGTGCCGCTTGGCTGGTTCTCCGGCAAGAGCGGGCGAGAGCTGGGAATAGGTCGGGTGGGGTGAGCGCGAGCCCCGGCCAGGAGCTGACCATGGTGCTCACGCGTAGCACCGCCGCCTGGTGCTTCTCCGGCCTCGCCGCAACCCGCCCCAGCTCGACTACGCGTGCGCCGTTGACCTTCCTAGTCATGACCTCGTCTCGCCCCCAAGTCGCCGCTCTCTTCTTCCTCTGTTTGTCGAGAACACGAGCGGCATTAAGAGCGCGCCACCGTCGGCATCGTGCTCCTTCTCGTCTCTGTAGACCTCGCCGAGACAAACAACCATGTCATTTAGCTCCGCCCCGAACCAGAGGTCCTTCTTGGAAAAGGAATCGGGGCGGGAAACTTTCTACCGCCGTCGCCGTGCTCGTCTTCCTCGGCTCCGGTAGGTTGCAATTGCGCCGCCACCGGTGAGGGCACGCTGATGCTCCATCACGCGCAGATTATGCGCGTGCCTGGTATAGATAGGTCGTTCCGAAGCCGTTGAGGCCGGGTCCAGGGCCGCCACGCCGACGGCGTCGTCCAGCTCAAGCACGGGGCCGGCGCTGTCTCGAGCCCCTTCTCAGATCGCCGGCGGAAGACCCCTCCTATCGCTCGTGTTGCTCGAGAGCTGCAGCAGTACGGACGGCCGCCCACAGCTGCACGTGCTCCTCTTTCTCGAGGACGCCGGGAAGAGTTCGTGGCTAGCACGAGACGGCCGCCGCCGCCGTTCACGCGCGGACGCGCATCCAAGCCAAGAGCCTCCTTCCATCCAATTTGGTCAACGCAGCATTCCAATTTTTTGTTTTTCCTAAACTATTTTTTAAAAAAGAGAGTAGCCCAGATGTCCCCAAGATTTTACAAAAAAAAACCCAAGGTCTTTTCCGCAAAATGTGCATAGCACGTCAGCATGACAGTGGGACCCACATGTCAGTTTGGCGATTAAAACATCATCAGAGTGGAATCAGTGTTATTTGTAACGCGGTACCTGTAGAGTGGTGGTTTTTTGAAAAAAAAATCATATAGTAGTGGTTTTTCGAAACGTCTGCCCGATATGTGGTGGTTTTTGTAATTTTCTCCGGTGATTTAGGGTTGCGTCATTCTATCTAACTGCTCTCAAAGAAATTTTGTAGTGTCCACGCTACTGTTGTACTATTGTCACCACCTTTGGGTGGTTTTTGTCCCATGATATATTTTTTCCCTAGTTCAATGTTGGATGAATAACTCTTAGCACTGAAAATGCATGTACTGCACCACAATCACCGTCATATCCTTTTGTACCTATGTGAAGCTTTTGTCAAGAATCACCGAACATCCGGTATTCCAATCCATGCTGTCCATCCCATGAAAGTATCATTCATACAAGGTAGAAATACACCAGATGGTGTTGTAATCATGCATGAAGCGGTCCATGAATCGAAAAAGTTACATGTGATTATTTTAAAAATTAACTTTGAAAATACACCACAAAATTAAATGGTCTTTCCTTCAACAAACCGCGGAAATTGAAGCTTCTAAAATGAATGGCGTGTTCTGATCCATAAGTTTGTAACTAGAGGTGGTGTGGACATTAAAGTCAATGCCGACGTTGGAAACTATTTAAAAACAAAATAGAGATTAAGATAAGGTGATCCATTGTGGCTCATGCTATTTAATATAGTGACCGACATGTAATTTTCATGATTGAGCGCGTAAAAAGAGGTTGCCAAATTGAAGGAGTGGTACCGCATCTAGTGGATGGGGCCTATCATCCAACACGTGGATGATATGAGTCTCTATATTGAACATGATCTCAAAAATAAAAATAATCTTAAATTAAATTTATTAGCATTCAAATAAATGTTGGAACCCGAAATAAATTTCCACAAAAGTAAATTGTTCTATTTTGGGAAGGCCTAGGACGATGTTGCACTATATATCGAATTATTTAGGTCTCAAAATTGCTGAACGTAAACGGATTGGGATAGTTCTACTTACCTTCAATTCTTTTGATCCATTTTCAACATTTTTGTGTAAATTTTTGGCCAATATTTACCAAATTTGTGATCTGCGCTTTTTCAGACTGAAATACCAAAATTTTACCATTTTTCATAAGCATAGAAAAATCAAAGCAAAATTAAAAACATTGTGAGTTAACGTGGATCGTGCGAGTATTATGGTCACATCTAAGTGGTGAACCATATACAAGGCTCGTTGCATCGGTTAGCGAGGTAACGCGTACCCTTTTGGCGATGCGGGCCGGCTGAATAGAGAATCCTGGTAACCTAGTTTTCTTCTGGTTTTAGGAACTTTCAGTTGGTTTCATTCGGCTTTTCTAGCTTTTATATTTTTCATTTTGTTTGTCTTTACCTAGTTTTTAAATTTGAAAACATTTGAATTTCAACATTTTCATATTTGAATTTCTTAAATTTGAATATTTTTCATTTTCAAACAATTTTCAAATCTGAAGTTTTCTACATTTGAGTTCTTTTGAAAATTATAGCATTTTAAAATCATGAGTACTTTCTAAAAATTTGAAAAATTCCAAATTTAAACAATTTTTACTCTAAACATTTTACCAAAATTTGGTCTTTTTCAAAGTAGAACAATTTTAAACTGTAAACTTTTTCAACATCAGAAAGTTTTTTAAAAATCAGATTCTTCTGCATGGAAAACGACAAGGTAAAACCAGAGGGGTGATTTCGGGCCGGGCCACTCAGGAAGGAGCTTTCTCCACACGAGAGTCAAGCCCGTAGTACATGGGAACCCCATCTAAACTCGTTTGCTTAACAACCGGTTCGGAGATAACCCGGAAAACGAAAGAGCCCCCGCTCCGCTCCCATGCGGCTAAGCCGGGCCGCACCAGAGCGCCCCAGATCCGGTGAGCGGCCAGCCTCCCCGTCTCCCTCCCTCGCTGCCACCTGTGAGCGTCGTCGGGGAAAGCCCTGGCGGTGCAGTGGCAGCGGGGCACCGTTCTACGCGTGGGATCTAGGCGGCCCAGTTGCAGCTTTTAGCTCACGAGCTTTAGTGCTCTCGCTCAGTTTAAAAAAATTAAAAATATTTTTACAAGTTATAAAAAATCATGAAAATAATTCTGTAGATTACCATTGATACATCCCACAATCATGAAAAATCTCCATCCGAAATTATTTTATTTCGAACTGGACAAAAATGACAAATTCTGATATGTTTTGGAGATTTGAAAATGACTACTCAGATCTACAATTTTGTCATTTTTGTGTAGCTCAAAGTATTAAGTATTTGAAATTGATTTTTTTTTTCATGTTTGTGGGATACATCATTGGCTATGTGTGGATTTTTTTTCCAGAATTTTTTACAACACAAAACTATTTTTTTTATTTTTTAAACGAGATCACTAGTGCCTATGTGCACCAAATCTGCCCTTTTACGACAGTTGCGGCTGGGGACTGGCTGGACGGCGGCAACACGAGGTGGCGCGGTGCGGCTGCTGCGTGTGTTGGCTCCTCCGGCGGTTTCGTCCGTAGAGGGTGGTGGGGGTTCTCGGGCGGCCCGCGACGGGTGTTGGCGATGTAGGCCATCATGGCCGCGTCGGGTGGTGCGTCGGGCGGTTCTGGAGGTGGTGCTGCTGCCTTTGTGCGGCGCTCCTCCCAACATGGTGCTAGCGGAGCCACGTCACCAATGTGGTATGCCTCCACGTGGTGTGGTGGTGCTGGTTCGGGTCGACGAGCTCTCCATTTCTGGTGGTCATGTGGTGGTTGGTGTTGTGGCTGCGAGAGTCGCCTCCTCTTTACTTAGCTATCAGCCTGCAGCGGGTTGGCATTGGGGCTAGCGGTTGCCGAGGTTTCGCACTGGCGGCCATGGTGGTGACGCGCTTCCCACGCGGGGGGGGGGGGGGGGGCGTCATGGTTGGGTGTTGAGCCCCTCTTTCTTGCCATCAGTGGCAGAGGATGCTGCTTCCGTCTGTTCTGGTGTGCCCCATGGTGATGCAAATGGCGGCCATAGGTGCGGTCTCCTCTCCGATGCGAGGTGAGCCGTGGCAGTGGTGGTGGCTTCTTCTTGCCGGTTGCTGGGCTCCGGTGTCGGGTCCTTGTCGGTGATGCCCTTCGACCCTAGCCGGTGGCACACAGGCGTTGTGGGATACGTACATGTGGTGTCAGTGCGTAGTGTGGTCTCGGATGCACGTTGCCCTTCGATTATCTCGATGGTGCAGTGTCGTTGCTGGGTCTCGGCAGACCAAAGCCGTTCGATTACTCCGACGAGGCCTCGAGCTGGGTTGTCCCTCCGGCGTGTCCTGGGGGCTCTTCCTTGTGATCGCTGTGCTTGGGTCGCAATGAGTTTTTCTCGTCGACCAACCGCTCCTAGGTTTGGGGGTGGCCACTTTTCTCCTCGGTCTTATGTGTTGTTGGTGTGTGTTTTTTTTTCTTTTCTTCTCCTATCTTGTAACCCTGTGTACTCTGGTTCATTTGAACTTATCTTATAGATGCTAAAAAGTTTTATAGGCAACTTTACTAGCTGGCTTACGCCCGCCATAGTTACTGGTAATTTTTTTGTTTACTTTGGGTGCAATCTACCCGCCTCTTGAGCTCCAAGGTGGCTCGGTGCCTATGGTGTGATGGTTGGGCCTCGAATAATGGCGGGACCCACCTAGATAACACAGGCTAAATTTCCCTGTGTGACTAAGATTTTCTAGCATATGGCCGAGCAAGCTAATTCACATGCTAAACGGCTACACTAAGAAAAACATGGTAACGTGCTTGATTAAATAGTATGATATTGAATGGATATAGGCGCGACTAGAGAGGGATGGGGTGAATAGGAGCTATGTCAATTTTTTATCCTTTTTCAGTTTTAGGCGTAGCGGAACTAAAGGTGATAGCTTTCTCCTAGTATGGTGATCCTAATATGGTGCAATGCAAGGAAACAATAGGAACAAGGAGCAAGTGTAAGGGAAGCGAGACAACCGGGCGGGCGGTAGCGGAGACGAGACACGATGTATTTACCACAGTTTCTCCCACAAAAGGGAGTATGTCTGCGTTGAGGAGGTGTGGACCACGAAGGTTCCAATGGTCACGAAGGCTTCACCTTGTTCCTGGTGAAAATCCAACAAAGGAGTCTTCACCTCTCCACTATCAAGGCCGGTCGAGGCAGCGGTTCCTTCGCACAAGGTTGGGGCGAGCTCCACAACAGCCGGAGGCTCCCAACACCCAAAAGACTAGTACAATACCAAGCTAGTTTCCATAGGGGCTCATCTCAAGAGATACCACAAAGGACTAGGTGGGTTGGCGAGTTCTTTGTTGGTGGAAGTATCGGGGCCTCCTCCTCCACTCCTCAAAATATGTCCACTCCTCAAAATATGGGCTTGATTGATTGAATGGGGAGAGAGATCCTCAAGGTTCAAGCTCGACAACAATGGAGGAGGGAGAGTGAAAAGATGCTTGGGCGAGCTTGAAACGACCGCACCTGGTAGGGGTCAAGCCTCTGTCCTTTTTAGTGCTAGTCCCTGGATCGACTCGGTAGCACACAGTTCAAGATGTAATATCAAGAAAAAAGGTCATAATCTATTACATCGCATTATCCAGAAATAAAATAGTTCGGTACAACTTGCATAGCCGAAGGGCTAGCTCAAACACAAATAGAGTTCATCAGCGGAAATCAAATAACATAAGGAGTCCATTTAGTGTCACAGGCGAAACATGCCGAGTGGAGACTCGCGACCATAACATCCTACCTCACTCATCTTTAGAGAAGTCTGCAACAAGTAAAGTTACAACCAAAAATATTTGGTTAATACTTTGAATGTATTGGCAACTTCACGAGAGAGTGGTGAAAGACCTATCAACTACATGCATATTTGGCAAGGTGGGGTTCATGCTTAATTTGTAGAAAGCAAGTTTTTTTTCCTATATTTTCAAATAAGTTTTTTTCATCATTTGTAAAAGAATCTTTCGGACACTTGGATAGACATCCAAAGTGCTCCTAACCCATGTTAAACCCATCAAATTTTAAGTTAAGAAATTGGGATGAGGAGATCTTTCAAACAGTTCCAGGTCTAGTTTCTCATAGTTGTCCGTAACCGGGGACACGACTAAGTACTTAGTTTGACACTCTCGAGAGATGGTACACCTTACCCACGTGACCCAGTCAACCCCTTCCACCATGAAGCTCATTTTGCCCAAATGGTTGGGTGCATACTAAGATAAGACCTTTCAGAAGCAATTCCACAACCACAACGGACGCGCTCCCAATTAAACCACCCTCTGTACGTTGGGTTGGGTTCAAACAACATACTTAGTCAGGACATAGCTCATATGACATGTGGTTGTACCAGAAGTACTAAACTAGAAACTTGTCTAATCTCCTTTGTTCCTAGGTGTTTTCCGCGGGTATGCATAATACAGGAGCAGGCTCATAGAAATGGCCCCATAGAAATGGCGGTGCCACACATAGAAGTGGCCCCATAGAAATGGTCCTGATTGCCACTCAACCAAAAAAAAAACAATCAATGCTATTCACCCAGGTGGTTAATTAATTAAGTTGTCTTGCCACATCCAAAACATAATTTTCTATATCACATAACTGTGACATGAATTTCCTCCCACGTCACTATTCAGCATAGCTAAGCAAATATACCTACGTTGAATCAAGTCATGGAAGTTGATATGGCTATTCTACCTGGTTTTCATAGGAAATCAATACTATATTAAAACACCCTACGCATGCATTCTAAGAAAACATCTAAGTGCAATAAAACATTAGGTATTCGTGAACAAAATGAACTTGCCTTGGTTGAGGTTGCCGGTATCACAATCATCACGACAACAGTGGGTACACTCCGGACAGTCTACACGATCACACAAAAATGCAATCAACATACATTTCACAAACATCAGAAATGCAATGTATGATATGAATGCCATGGATGCAAAAGGTTTTGTTTTCTTTTAACATTATTTAATCCAAGATCCCATTTGTAAAACATTTGGTGTCTGGAAGTATTTAAAATAAGGTTTTGCATAGTATTCCATATGGTTTAATAAGGGCATTTGATTAACAAAAGAAATTATTATTTTATAAACAATGAACTAACATACCAGAGGCATATATGTACTATAGATGATTTTACAAAACTCATGCAAAAATAATCACTCATTTTGAGATTACAGATTTTCTTTTATAACATAAATACTCAAGCTAGGCATTTTAAATTTGAACAAGTTTTCGATCTCTATAAGTTCAAATTTTATTACTCTAGAGTGTTCCTTATGTTTCAAGGATTCCATAGACATAAATTTGTATTTTTTGGACATGTAGAACTCCGGCTATGATTTTTGCAATGTGGGGACTATTGAAAAACAACTTAAAGGAGATTAGGGTGGGAACATACACATGACACAATTCTATTGGGTGTTACCCATTTCACGCGGATCAGCCTCCTGGGCCATTGGATCTACCTTAAATTCTACGGCTGTGATCTAATCTTGGGTCAGAGGTTGACCGGGAAATAGTTGACCTGCGGTGCTGACGTGGCGGATGATGAGCTGGCTGTGACGGTGAGGATGGCGGCGGCTCGGCTCTGGCGATGTTCGGTGGTCCTTCGGTCGAGAAGGAGGCGGACGGGGCGCGGCACGTCGATGCGGTTCGGTAAGTGGCCGCGTCATCGAGCTGCGCTCCCTGGAACGGCGTCGAGGAGCGGCCAGAAATGCTGTGGCGGCGGTGAGCTCCGGCGACAAAATTGCCGAGCCTGGCGGCGCGGTTTTAAGAGCAGGGGAAAGAGGGGGATGGGGGCTTTGTAGGGGAGGGTTCATATGAGAGGGGGAGGGTGCGGACGAGGTGGCGGAAGCGGGGGAAGTGGGGCTGCTGGCGTGTGCATGCGGGAAGGAGGAGTGGTTGGAGTTCGAGAATGGAGCTGACAGGTGGGGTCCTCCTGTCGGTACCGACAGACGGGGCCCGATGGCAGGGGCGGAAGGGGAGCGCGGGTGATACGTCTCCGACGTATCGATAATTTCTTATGTTCCATGCCACATTATTGATGTTATCTACATGTTTTATGCACACTTTATGTCATATTCGTGCATTTTCTGGAACTAACCTATTAACAAGATGCCGAAGTGCCGATTCTTTGTTTCTGCTGTTTTTGGTTTCAGAAATCCTAGTAAGGAAATATTCTCGGAATTGGACGAAATCAAAGCCCAGGGGCCTATTTTCTCACGAAGCTTCCAGAAGTCCGAAGGAGAGACGAAGAGGGGCCACGGAGGGGCCACACCCTAGGGCGGCGCGGCCCCCCCCTTGGCCGCGCGGCCCTGTGGTGTGGGGCCCCCGTGCCGCCTCTTGACCTGCCCTTCCGCCTACAAATAGCCTCCGTGACGAAACCCCCAGTACCGAGAGCCACGATACGGAAAACCTTCCAGAGACGCCGCCAACGCCGATCCCATCTCGGGGGATCCAGGAGATCGCCTCCGGCACCCTGCCGGAGAGGGGAATCATCTCCCGGAGGACTCTATGCCGCCATGGTCGCCTCCGGTGTGATGTGTGAGTAGTCTACCCCTGGACTATGGGTCCATAGCAGTAGCTAGATGGTTGTCTTCTCCCCATTGTGCTATCATTGTCGGATCTTGTGAGCTGCCTAACATGATCAAGATCATCTATCTGTAATTCTATATGTTGCGTTTGTTGGGATCCGATGAATAGAGAATACTTGTTATGTTGATTATCAAAGTTATATCTATGTGTTGTTTATGATCTTGCATGCTCTCCGTTACTAGTAGATACTCTGGCCAAGTTTTTGCTATTAACTCCAAGAGGGAGTACTTATGCTCGATAGTGGGTTCATGCTGCATTGACACACTGGGACAAGTGACGAAAGTTCTAAGGTTGTGTTGTGCTGTTGCCACTAGGGATAAAACATTAGTGCTATGTTCAAGGATGTAGTCACTAGTTACATTACGCACCATACTTAATGCAATTGTCTGTTGTTTGCAACTTAATACCGGAGGGTTCGGATGATAACTTTGAAGGTGGACTTTTTAGGCATAGATGCGGTTGGATGACGGTCTATGTACTTTGTCGTAATGCCCAATTAAATCTCACTATACTCATCATGATATGTATGTGCATGGTCATGCTCTCTTTATTTGTCAATTGCCCAACTGTAATTTGTTCACCCAACATGCTGTTCGTCTTATGGGAGAGACACCTCTAGTGAACTGTGGACCCCGGTCCAATTCTCTTTCTTGAAATACAATCTACTGCAATACTTGTTCTCTGTTTTCTGCAAACAATCATCTTCCACACAATACGGTTAACTCTTTGTTACAGCAAGCCGGTGAGATTGACAACCTCACTTTTCGTTGGGGCAAAGTACTTTGGTTGTGTTGTGCAGGTTCCACGTTGGCGCCGGAATCACTGGTGTTGCGCCGCACTACATCTCGCCGCCATCAACCTTCAACGTGCTTCTTGACTCCTACTGGTCCGATTAAACCTTGGTTTCTTACTGAGGGAAACTTGCCGCTGTGCGCATCACACCTTCCTCTTGGGGTTCCCAACGGACGTGCCAACCACACGCATCAAGCAAATTTCTCGGCGCCGTTGTCGGGAGATCAAGACATTGCAAGGGGAGTCTCCACTTCTCAATCTCTTTACTTTGTTTTTGTCTTGCTTAGTTTTATTTACTACTTTGTTTGCTGCACTAAATCAAAATACAAAAAAATTAGTTGCTAGTTTTACTTTATTTGCTATCTTGTTTGCTATATCTAAAACACAAAAAAATTAGTTTACTTGCATTTACTTTATCTAGTTTGCTTTATTTACTACTACTAAAATGAGTAATCCTGAAGTTGAAGTTCGCACGTTTAAGCAACGGGGGGGAGAATGTTTGAGAGATGCTTGGTATAGAATTAGCGATGCTCATAATAGATGCACTAAGAAGCACTCCACCATTATTTTACTCAGGAATTTTTATGTTGGTATCTCTAGCTGGAATAGATATGTTCTTGATAGTCTCGCAAAAGGTGACTTCCTAAGTACTCCTGCATTAGAAGCTAGTTGCATTATTGAGAGCTTATTTGGAATACCCCCTGTTGATAAAGTTAAAACTGAAATCTCTCTTGAAGATGTTATGAAAAAATTGGAAACCATAGAGAAATTTTTTCCAAGTATTGAAGCTAAATTGAAAATATTACTTGATAAAACTGATGAACTAGATAAATCCTTAGGAGGAATTGATGAAAGAATTAGTGTCCTAGGAACTAATGCTGTCCATGATGATCAAATCAATAGGATTGACGAACTTGAAAAAGCTATGGGAACCTTGGGTTCAACATTTTCTTCTCTTAAATATAAGGAGAAAGCTTATGTGGGTAAGGAGCAAAAGTTTATGTATGTCTCTAAAGTGCCTAGACCAAAGAAGTATTATTATAGGCCTAAAATTGACAAAGCGCTTAGTACCACTATGGATGGGGGAGCTCATGATAACAATGCACCATCTCTTGATAATACTTGATACACACTTTCTGCGCCTAGCTGAAAGGCGTTAAAGAAAAGCGCTTATGGGAGACAACCCATGTTTTTACCTACAGTACTTTGTTTTTATTTTGTGTCTTGGAAGTTGTTTACTACTGTAGCAACCTCTCCTTATCTTAGTTTTGTGTTTTGTTGTGCCAAGTTAAGCCGTTGATAGAAAAGTAAGTACTAGATTTGGATTACTGCACAGTTCCAGATTTCTTTGCTGTCACGAATCTGAGTCCACCTCCCTGTAGGTAGCTCAGAAAATTAAGCCAATTTACGTGCATGATCCTCAGATATGTACGCAACTTTCATTCAATTTGAGCATTTTCATTTGAGCAAGTCTGGTGCCATTTTAAAATTCGTCAATACGAACTGTTCTGTTTTGACAGATTCTGCCTTTTATTTCGCATTGCCTCTTTCGCTATGTTGGATGAATTTCTTTGATCCACTAATGTCCAGTAGCATTATGCAATGTCCAGAAGTGTTAAGAATGATTGTGTCACCTCTGAATATGTCAATTTATATTGTGCACTAACCCTCTAATGAGTTGTTCCGAGTTTGGTGTGGAGGAAGTTTTCAAGGATCAAGAGAGGAGTATGATGCAACATGATCAAGGAGAGTGAAAGCTCTAAGCTTGGGGATGCACCCGGCGGTTCACCCCTGCATATATCAAGAAGACTCAAGCGTCTAAGCTTGGGGATGCCCAAGGCATCCCCTTCTTCATCGACAACATTATCAGGTTCCTCCCCTGAAACTATATTTTTATTCCATCACATCTTATGTGCTTTTTCTTGGAGCGTCGGTTTGTTTTTGTTTTTTGTTTTGTTTGAATAAAATGGATCCTAGCATTCACTTTATGGGAGAGAGACACGCTCCGCTGTAGCATATGGACAAGTATGTCCTTGGTTTCTACTCATAGTATTCATGGCGAAGTTTCTCCTTCGTTAAATTGTTATATGGTTGGAATTGGAAAATGATACATGTAGTAATTGCTATAAATGTCTTGGGTAATGTGATACTTGGCAATTGTTGTGCTCATGATTAAGCTCTTGCATCATATGCTTTGCACCCATTAATGAAGAAATACATAGAGCATGCTAAAATTTGGTTTGCATATTTGGTTTCTCTAAGGTCTAGATAATTTCTAGTTTTGAGTTTGAACAACAAGGAAGACGGTGTAGAGTCTTATAATGTTTTCAATATGTCTTTTATGTGAGTTTTGCTGCACCGGTTCATCCTTGTGTTTGTTTCAAATAAGCCTTGCTAGCCTAAACCTTGTATCGAGAGGGAATACTTCTCATGCATCCAAAATACTTGAGCCAACCACTATGCCATTTGTGTCCACTATACCTACCTACTACATGGTATTTTCCGCCATTCCAAAGTAAATTGCTTGAGTGCTACCTTTAAAATTCCATCATTCACCTTTGCAATATATAGCTCATGGGACAAATAGCTTAAAAACTATTGTGGTATTGAATATGTAATTATGCACTTTATCTCTTATTAAGTTGCTTGTTGTGCGATAACCATGTTTACTGGGGACGCCATCAACTATTCATTGTTGAATTTCATGTGAGTTGCTATGCATGTCCGTCTTGTCTGAAGTAAGAGAGATCTACCACCTTATGGTTAAGCATGCATATTGTTAGAGAAGAACATTGGGCCGCTAACTAAAGCCATGCTTCATGGTGGAAGTTTCAGTTTTGGACAACAATCCTCAAATCTCAAATGAGAAAATTATTAATTGTTGGTATATGCTTATGCATAAAAGAGGAGTCCATTATCTGTTGTCTATGTTGTCCCGGTATGGATGTCTAAGTTGAAGAATAATCAATAGCGAGAAATCCAATGCGAGCTTTCTCCTTAGACCTTTGTACAGGCGGCATAGAGGTACCCCTTTGTGACACTTGGTAAAAACAATGCATTGTGATGATCCGGTAGTCCAAGCTAATTAGGACAAGGTGCGGGCACTATTAGTACACTATGCATGAGGCTTGCAACTTATAAGATATAATTTACATGATGGATATGCTTTATTACTACCGTTGACAAAATTGTTTCATGTTTTCAAAATCAAAGCTCTAGCACAAATATAGCAATCGATGCTTTTCCTCTATGGAGGACCATTCTTTTACTTTCAATGTTGAGTCAGTTCACCTATTTCTCTCCACCTCAAGAAGCAAACACTTGTGTGAACTGTGCATTGATTCCTACATACTTGCTTATTGCATCTATTATATTACTCTATGTTGACAATATCCATGAGATATACATGTTACAAGTTGAAAGCAACCGCTGAAACTTAATCTTCTTTTGTGTTGCTTCAATGCCTTTACTTTGAATTATTGCTTTATGAGTTAACTCTTATGCAAGACTTATTGATGCTTGTCTTGAAGTGCTATTCATGAAAAGTCTTTGCTATATGATTCACTTGTTTACTCATGTCATATACATTGTTTTGATCGCTGCATTCACTACATATGCTTTACAAATAGTATGATCAAGATTATGATGGCATGTCACTCCAGAAATTATCTCGTGTTATCGTTTTACCTGCTGGACGAGCATAACTAAGCTTGGGGATGCTGATACGTCTCCGACGTATCGATAATTTCTTATGTTCCATGCCACATTATTGATGTTATCTACATGTTTTATGCACACTTTATGTCATATTCGTGCATTTTCTGGAACTAACCTATTAACAAGATGCCGAAGTGCCGATTCTTTTTTCTGCTGTTTTTGGTTTCAGAAATCCTAGTAAGGAAATATTCTCGAATTGGACGAAATCAAAGCCCAGGGGCCTATTTTCTCACGAAGCTTCCGGAAGTCCGAAGGAGAGACGAAGAGGGGCCACGGAGGGGCCACACCCTAGGCGGCGCGGCCCCCCCTTGGCCGCGCGGCCTGTGGTGTGGGGCCCTCGTGCCGCCTCTTGACCTGCCCTTCCGCCTACAAATAGCCTCCGTGACGAAACCCCCAGTACCGAGAGCCACGATACGGAAAACCTTCCAGAGACGCCGCCAACGCCGATCCCATCTCGGGGGATCCAGGAGATCGCCTCCGGCACCCTGCCGGAGAGGGGAATCATCTCCCGGAGGACTCTACGCCGCCATGGTCGCCTCCGGTGTGATGTGTGAGTAGTCTACCCCTGGACTATGGGTCCATAGCAGTAGCTAGATGGTTGTCTTCTCCCCATTGTGCTATCATTGTCGGATCTTGTGAGCTGCCTAACATGATCAAGATCATCTATCTGTAATTCTATATGTTGCGTTTGTTGGGATCCGATGAATAGAGAATACTTGTTATGTTGATTATCAAAGTTATATCTATGTGTTGTTTATGATCTTGCATGCTCTCCGTTACTAGTAGATACTCTGGCCAAGTTTTTGCTATTAACTCCAAGAGGGAGTACTTATGCTCGATAGTGGGTTCATGCACGCATTGACACCGGGACAAGATGTGAAAAGTTCTAAGGTTGTGTTGTGCTGTTGCCACTAGGGATAAAACATTAGTGCTATGTTCAAGGATGTAGTCACTAGTTACATTACGCACCATACTTAATGCAATTGTCCGTTGTTTGCAACTTAATACTGGAGGGGGTTCGGATGATAACCTGAAGGTGGACTTTTTAGGCATAGATGCAGTTGGATGACGGTCTATGTACTTTGTCGTAATGCCCAATTAAATCTCACTATACTCATCATGATATGTATGTGCATGGTCATGCTCTCTTTATTTGTCAATTGCCCAACTGTAATTTGTTCACCCAACATGCTGTTCGTCTTATGGGAGAGACACCTCTAGTGAACTGTGGACCCCGGTCCAATTCTCTTTACTGAAATACAATCTACTGCAATACTTGTTCTACTGTTTTCTGCAAACAATCATCTTCCACACAATACGGTTAACTCTTTGTTACAGCAAGCCGGTGAGATTGACAACCTCACTGTTTCGTTGGGGCAAAGTACTTTGGTTGTGTTGTGCAGGTTCCACGTTGGCGCCGGAATCACTGGTGTTGCGCCGCACTACATCTCGCCGCCATCAACCTTCAACGTGCTTCTTGACTCCTACTGGTCCGATTAAACCTTGGTTTCTTACTGAGGGAAACTTGCCGCTGTGCGCATCACACCTTCCTCTTGGGGTTCCCAACGGACGTGCCAACCACACGCATCAGCGGGCTGGTTTCTCCCCGGCTGGGCTGGCGGTCCGCTTGGTCGGCCTAGTTGGGCCGTCCCCCCCCCCCCCCCCTTATTCCTTTTTCTGTTTTCTTTTGTTTGAGAAGCATTTGGGGCACCAAAACAAATCAGAAAAATGTAAATAAAATATATGCGGATTCCTTATAAAAGGACTTTATTTTGGAACCACTTTTAATCAAAAAATAAAACTTTATAAAACCAAAGTTGGCATACATGCCTATATGGCTATAAGTGCCATTTTAGGGTTTGGGGTTTGAAATAAATTTTGTATTTTCCCGAAATTGTGACACGGTGCTTATGAATGCAGTGCATGATGTTTGGAAATTTGAAAATTTGGGATGTTATAGAGCTGGGGAAGAAGACCCCCTTTATATAGGGGTGTTCAAAATCCAGCCGTTCCACAGTTCACGCATGACCGGTACTACCGCTCGGGTGAGCGGTACTACCACTCCCATGTGACCATTGATACTCAAACTGAGGCTCATCCCGCATGGCCGGTACTACCGGTCACGGTACTGCTTGAGGTACCCGTTCATGGTAATTTGGATACTGGATCCAAGGCGGTACCGAAACGGTACTACCACCGGTAGTGCCGCATGTGGGATTCTTCAGAACGGTACCAGACCGGTTCTGTGATCGGTACTACCGCGATTCACTAAAAGAGTGACTCAAGCGGTGGTTCCGATCGTGGTACCGGTACCGCGATTCACTCAAAGAGTGACTCAAGTGGTGGTTCCGATCGTGGTACCGCTTAGGTACCGCTCAGAATCCAGTAGCTTCGGCCACTAAGAGCGGTATCACCAACAGTACTGCTACCGGTAATACCAGTTCCGCGAGGAACCGATAGTGCCATCATAACAGTTCCAGCTGACGTGTACCTGGTGCTGAAGGCGGTAGCGGTACTACCGCTCTCATCACTGGTACTACCGGTCATACAAAGAAAGCATGTTTTTCCATAGCTTTTCACAACCTCTCCAACTATTGCCTCGTGGCACACACACAACAACCGAAAAGCCTATCAACTATGCCCAGCTATGATCTTGGTCTTCCCATCTTGAGTGGGTCACGAGGACACCGTGTACCTAAATATATTTCAGCAACTATACACACAGTAAAGTTATATTCTAGTGTTGTTATCAAACACACAAAAGGGAAGACTTTGCTCTTTCAGATATGCTAAGAAAGATCAATGACGATTATGTCATGCTAATCAACACAAGCACTATAGTTTTTTGTCATCTCCGGATGTATAAGAGCAACTCCAGTACTCGCTGCAAACCGCGGCGCGTTATATCACATTTACATTGCGCTTCAGTCGGATTTAGCGCGTTGAAGCGCCACCGCCCTCACCGGAAGCGCTAAAGTACAGCACGGACAATCGAGCGAGTACGCTTTAACAGGCACTAGAAAATAGCGGACAGTTTTGGTAGAACATTTGATAGAAACAAGATCAATAGGGTAGCTAAAATAAAATAAAAAGACATTTATTTTACAAATGCGAAAAACTACTTGCGTCGGCGATCTAGAAGTTGCCATCTTCGGAGCCCGATGAGGCCGCAGGTGTGGTTAGGAACTCGTCCAGCCAACAGTCGTCGTCGTCGCTTATCGTCCAGGGCCCCGTCCTCTGCGCATCGATGAAGCCTTGAGCCAGCGCACCTCCATCTTCCTCGCCTTCCTCTCCGCACGCGCAACCCTCTTCTAGGCGAAGAAGGCATCCTCATCGAGGACGTCCCGTGGGAAAGTTCGGGGCCACCCTTCCATGGCGCGTTCGTCCCCCTCCACAATGTCGACGCGCTCGCTCCCGGCCTTCATTCCTATGAGGTGCTCGCCGGCGGCACTGGATGGCGCAACACCCTAAGTCCGTGATGTAGCAGGCCATAGTAGTGGGTGGAGGTGATGGTTGCACTGAGTCGAGGATGGGGCCTCGTTAGCGAGACTCACCAATTAGTAGGGGTGAAAACAGATAAAAAAATTTCGTACCGAAACTGGCACTGAATCCGTTTTAAGGTATCCATGTCTGATTTTAAAAAATCTGGAGAATAAAGATACTCGATTCCGAAGTGATGCTCCGAATACGGTGTAGGATATAGTATAGCAAATGACAGACGGTTATAGATTATCCAAAATTTAATTAGGATAATCCGAATGTTTTAAACCGAATAATCCGATTTTTTACTTAAAAGTTAAGGCCAATCTTGGAAGGTTATTAGTTATTGATATACCATATTAATTTGGCGAGCTTGTTTAGCTAAAAGTTTTTATCAATGCTTGAGGATTTCGCATTGTGTCTCTTTTTTAACTACACAAGAATAAAAGTTTAAATCTCTCTCAAAGATTTGCAAGACCTATAACAATCTACCGATCCGACTATTTTTATTTCCGGTCCTAGCCCATTCCATTTCCGATTCAAATCCGCAGTCCAAAATATCCGCATTCGAATCCTAAACCGATTAATGTTCGCTCCGATCCAAATCCGTAAAAAGTACATGATAAAAGATATGTTACGAGCGAAATCCGATCCGATCGGATCCGTTTACATCCCTGCCAATTAGGCATATCATTATAGGAGAACAAACATGTTTGTTTGTACAAAAAGCTCTAATAGTTAGCTTGGAATTTTGGTTTTATTAGAAGTTTAGAACCAACAAGCACCGCATATATTATCCATAACTAACAAAGTTGGTTTTAGTTTGTTACGTGTGTACGAAATCTTGTTATGCAAATCCTCCGTATCTCAGGTTTTTTGATCGATAAAATCCCTCCAGAAATAATCAATCGGCGCATCAGCAGAACACCACCGAGACGATCGAGATGCCTCCGCCGCGCACACGACGATGCAGCCTCCGTCGGTCCGCCGCCGAGCCGTACTGCGGGAAGGCGAAGGACTGCAGGATCAAGAAAGATCGTCAGCGCCGAAAAGTCGGCGGCGGCTCGACAGAGCCTCTCTCCGACGACGCGCTCGCCCGCATCTTCGCCGGGCTATCGGACGCGGCGGACCTCGTCCGCTGCGCCGCCACGTGCCGGCGCTGGGGGCGCGTCGTGGCCACGAGCGCCGCCATTGTCTCCGGCTCCATGCCGCCCGTCGGCCGCTTCTTGCCGGACCTCGCCGTCGGCCTCTTCCACCGGGAGACGGAGCTGCCTGCAGCAGCGTCGCCGCTGCTGCCGTGCTTCGTGCCCATGGCCTCCGCCGCTCGCTTCCTCGGCGTCGGCCAGCAGCGGCTTCTCGGCGTGGCAGGGCTAGGCGACGGCGGTGGGATCTTGCACCACTCTCGCCCCGTCGCGTCCCGGAACGGCCGCCTCGTTCTGGAGCTCCAGCGCGAGGGCCGCGCCGCCGCCGACGGCCTCCGGCTCGTCGTCTGCAACCCGATGCTGCGTGACAACAGCATCGTCCTTGTGCCGCCCCTGATCTCAATAGCTGGAGGCACTATACAGGACTACGGCTGCGCGTTGTTCACCGGCCAGGACCTCCGCCCACCTCGCAGCAACACCTTCTTCCGTCTGCTGCTCGTCTATAACTCCACCGGGAACTCCACCGTGCTCCGGTGTTAGAGCATCCCCACTCGTTGGCGCTCCCCACGCCCAAATCCGAACGAAACTACCGCCGGATTGGACGAAATTAAGGCGTGGGGAGTACCATATTTCCAGTCGTCCACCCGGAGTTCGGCGGATAGAGTTTAAATTCAAACAAATCGCCATCCCACGCTACAAGTACGGCCAGTTGATCGGCAAAAGGAGCAAAAGGATCAGCCACAGATCGGCGATCGGAGGGAAATTACACGGAGACAGGCTCGTCGGCAGTCCCGGCCGGCACGGCGGTGTCCGACGGACCAGTTTCCTCACACGCCGTGGCCGAAGCGGCTGCGGCGGGCGACGATGAAGCAGCGGCAGTGGACGTCGAAGCAGCCGCAGTCGACGAGGTAGATGGTGAGGTAGACGAGGTAGGAGCCGGCGGAGACGACGTAGTGGCTCGGAGGATGTCGTTGCGGTGGCCCTGGTACCAATTCCTCGTCTCCTCGTCCATCAGTTCCATGTCGCCGCCGCCCATGAGGAACGCCAAGTCTGTGTTCCTCTTCTTCGCCGCCACCGTCGTCTTCGACAGGCGATCCGGGCGCCTTGGTTGGCGAGCATCTCCCGCCACCTGCCGTCGAACTTGTCGTTCCTCCCGTCGGCGTGCGATCTCAAGTCGGCCCAGCACTTGTCGATCGACGCCTGCATCCTGTCGGCGGGATTGTCCGTCCGTTTGAGCTCTTTCTGCTTCTTCTGGCCGAGCTCAGGGCGCCCTTCCGCCGCGCAAGCCGGCGGAGCGTCGGGGTTGTACTGCTCGGTCTTGCTTTTCGAGAGGGACGTGCGAACTTCCTTCCACTTCTCGCACTTCTCGAGGCGGGCGTAGACGTTGAGGAACTTGAACTGCAGGCCGGTGTCGTCCGTGTACATGTCCAAAGCTCGGCGCAGCTGGGGAAAAAAGAGCACGGCGATACGGGTCAGCTAACGACGATGTACCTCGGTGGTGTAGGGCCGGCGGAGCATACCCTTTGCTCCAAGTCGTGGCCGCTGATCGGCCGTTTGTCGATCTCCTCCTGTACGCCGTGCCATTTGCTGCACGCCGTCTGCATGATCCCCCAATGGGTGGCCATTGCCTTGTCTCCCCGGTACACGTTCATGTTCGTCTTGTTGAAGTAGGGATCGACGAGCTTGCGTTCCTCGTACGCCTGCCTCACTCGAAACCAGTATGTGTCGAACGACTGATTGGCCCCGATTATGCCGTTCGTGGACACGGTCATCCAAGCTTCGGCGAGGCACTCCTCTTCCTTCGGCGTCCATTTGATACGCGGTTCGGCAGGCGGCGAGTCCTTCTTCCTCTTCTTCTTCCCCTTCGACAGGTTGGCGGCGGCTTCAGTTGGCTCTTCTTCTTCCTCGCCTTCTTCTTCGACGGCTTGGCTTCCGTCGGCAACATCCTCCCGATGCTCGTTGCGCGCCGCCACAGCTGCCGTCGCCCTCGTCTCCTCTTGCGTGAAGAACCCCGGGCACGCGGCGGCGGCGGTCATGAAGAACCCCGGGCTCGCAGCGGCGGCGGTGGAGCCGGAGGTGATCATCTCGTGGATCTCCTCTTCGTTCGGCGCCGCCATCGCACCGAACGTGAGCGGCCCTCGTCGCAGGGCCGGCGAGGTGCCCTCGAACAGGCCGCCGCCGCCGACGTCAAGCTCGGGCGGCGACGGTATGGGCTTGGACGGTTGGACGTAGGCGCCCTCTTGGAACACGGCAGTCGGCGACGGCGAGTACAGCGAAGGCGAGAATGAAGACGGACTTGTTGTACCTTGCGTCGGCCATTGGCCGGGGAACATGCCGCCGCTATAGGCCATGCTGATCAGGCTCGCTTGTTCGTCCTGGGCCGCCTCCGCCGACCTCTTGGCGGCGGCTCTTTTCACCCTCTCCGCCCTGGCGCTTGTTTCCACCTCGCGCCGTTTCTCGTCCGCCGCCCACTCGGCGTTCGACATGCCCGGCGGCTTCGTCTTCTTCGCCCGCATCTTCCTCGCCGGCGCCTTCGGCGGCATTGTGGTGGACGAGAAGACGAGGAGGAGAGTGGTGGTGGACGAGAAGACGCCGCCAGAAACTGGAGCTGGAAGACGAGGAGATTGGGGGATTTCGGCGGGAGAGAATGGGGATATGCAAGCAAATTGGAGGGAATGGGGATATGCAAGCAAATTGGAGGGAAAATCGACAGGATTTGGTTTTCCAGTCGCCGACTACGCGGGTCCACACGCCGTTTCGCGCCAAAATCTTTCGTCCGGAGTCCCCGAGCGCGCCCCGGGGGGCCGGGGGTGGCGTGGGCTCGCCGGATGGATTAAGGGCCAAATCCGGACGAAAACGAGGAACCGGGGGCGCGACTGGGCCGAATTTCGCCGTCCGGATGGAAAAAACGTCGCTCGGGGGCCTCGTCGGGGGACGAGTGGAGATGCTCTTACTCCTCGGACACTGGCTGCTGGGGACGGGAGGCTGAGTGCAGCGTCCAAATCTCCAGCTCCCAGATGTGCGACATCGGCCAAGCCGTGGTGCGCCGCGGAGTTGCCTTCTGGGCCCTGGACCCTGGGGTGCTCGGGGCACGACTCGATCAGATCGATCAGTATGGTGCCGTGATGGACATGCATTTGGTGCCTTACCAGGCACCTCATTTCTGGCCAAACAATCGGCTCTTGGGCATCTCGCCCGACAACAGGCTCTTCTTCATGACCATGGGGGTCACAGGAATGAAGCCCAAGTTTATGCTGGCGAATCTATCCTACTTCAAGTTTGAGGATGAAGACAACATCTGCTCTGGCAGGCAGTTGTTCGGTCCTGATCGTGAGGACAAACGAGACCAACAAGTGCGGATGCCTGAGTTCAAGTTGTCACACTATAACATGTCCGTCAAGCTGCGGTGGTTTGGCGAGAAGAGTGGTCTCGCCGTCTTCACCATGGGAAGACCCAGTGGGCATAGGGGCACCTTCGTATTGAACCTCCGCGACAAAGTGTTCAGCAAGGTGGCTGATTATGGCGACTCGTGGAAGAACTTGCTTGGGTATGAGATGGACATGGCGGCTTACCTTTCCTCCTCTGTCAACCCATGGTCACTACCCGAAAAACCATCAATGCCGAGTATTTGGAGGTTCTCAGTGTGTAGAACAACAGGTACTCGGTATATTACACTAGAGCATAGCTAGAAAAACTCTCTAAACTAGATGATACCCCACGCGTTGCTGCGGAACGTTTGTTAATTTGTTTGTAACAAATTATTTCTTGGATTTATAGATATATGATTTGAACATAAATTGTAACATGTAATACGGTTTGTGCCAACGAATATTTAAACAACGATGTGAAAATAAAACCATAAATGTTACATATTATTGTTTCATCATTTCAGTTCCCAGGATGCACATATAAAGTGAACCAATTCTTGAGCAGCGGCGCCATAGAAGATAAATCTAATTCAAAAATTGGCTATTCAATGCACATTACCGATATAAGAGGGCGGCTACACAACTAAAACAAAAGTCCGTAATTAACTCTCTACTGTAAGATACGATAATGCCCTGTGTGTTGCCGATGCACTTTCTGATGCCTATAAGCAACTTCAAAGGAAATTCTAAATCAGATGAATAAACATTAAATATAGCACCAATTAAATATAAAAATGATATTAATATTTAGCTCTAACGCTGAACAAATACATGTTGTACGGAGAAAGATTTAGTTCGACATTTCAATCATCATAGTCATGTTGGCTTGTAAGAGTGTTGGAATAATCCCTAGTACATTTTTCAAAAGAGAAGTTTAAGGTGATTTCCAATAATGCACTCTTCACATGTACGCGAATATTCAGATTTACACAGCTATGTCTTAGCGACTGGAACAAAACATTGACATATCAATAAAAAACTAAACCCATATTATAAGAGAGGTACTTCACACCTGAAATATAGCCATCGTGCTCTATCTCTTAATGACCATCCAGGGGAGTACGTTAGAACATACAACTATATAACTCTTAAAATAACAATGGACCCGGGTTCATGGGTTTACTCAATCATCCCTCTCAATCTATGGTGGTGATCATGTTAAAGCATCTCCAGTCGCGTCTCTCAAAAAACGTCCGGCACAAATGATTTGGGGCGCGTTTAGGACCGCGCCGGACAAAAAGAGATCAAAAATCTGTACAGAAAAGAGATCCTTTCCAGCCGCGTCCCTCAAACAGCGTCCGGATGCATGCATTTTAATAGAAGGGACCACCCCATGTGGGAAAAGTAGGTAAGAGAAAGTGTGGGGAAAGAGAATGGCATGTGGGGACTAGGGGCTGCATGCATGCATATGGGCTCTCATTTTGTGTCCGGCGTCCCCGGTAGAGACTCTATACTAGAGTCTCTACGTTTGGGGGACGCTGAACAAACGTCCGGCGAGCATCTCCAGTCGCGTCCCCCAAACGGCGTTTGGGGGACGGCGGACAAGAAATGGAGAAAATCGCGTCCCAGTCGCGTCCCCCAAAGCTAAATAGCGCCTCATTTTGTGTCCGGCGTCCCCGGTAGAGACTCTAGTATAGAGTCTCTACCGGGGACGCCGGACACAAAATGAGAGCCCATATGCATGCATGCAGCCCCTAGTCCCCACATGCCATTCTCTTTCCCCACACTTTCTCTCACCTACTTTTCCCACATGGGGTGGTCCCTTCTATTAAAATGCATGCATCCGGACGCTGTTTGAGGGACGCGGCTGGAAAGGGTCTCTTTTCTGTACAGATTTTTGATCTCTTTTTGTCCGGCGCGGTCCTAAACATGCCCCAAATCATTTGTGCCGGACGTTTTTTGAGGGACGCGACTGGAGATGCTCTTATAGATAATAAAAATACTACTATCATGGTAATACTTATGATGGCTACATGTTCAAGAACACATAGGTGAAAGAAAATAATCATTTGTGTTGTTGTTATTATCCTAGTATTAGTTATTGTCACACCATACATCATATTTCTCCCTTTTTACCCCAAGATAAATGATGTGGTGTTGCATTGTCATGTCACTCAATGTATATGTCATCTGCCATTCGGCCATCCACTACCTACATATATCATACTACTATATGGTAAACACTTTTAGACATGGATGCAATGATTTATGTGTTGTGTGAAACAAGTCACATCTCTCCCATCTACCTACACTTGGTGATGTCAAGCACCTCATGACAAGATAAACAAGGCATTTATAGAAGCATCTCCAAAGTATGGCAAACCATAAGAATTCCAACACAACCTTAGATGAATAACAAGTATCACCATATACCATAATATCCACCACATGAATTACATAGATAGATCCATAGACATACATGGCATATCACATGGAATTCAATCATGATCATACATAGAGAGATTGGATCAGGTTACCACCACAAACCCATTGTCCAGGGGTGGACTACTCACCTCTCATCATGGATATTGATGAGGAGGCATTGGTGAAGGGGGAGAGGCGGCCAGAGGCGATTCCGACAGCGATTTCCCCTCCAATCTTCCTCCAGCGGCGGCCAGCAGACTCTCTGTTTATGTGTTTTTTTATCTCTGTCCCCCATAGTGTCGAGGAAACCCTGGCGGTCATATATATAGGGGTTTTTAGGTCAAACGAAGTTTGTAGGCGAAAGATTGAGGCGAATCGGACGGTCAAGGGGGAAAAGACCCCAGGTGGCGCGCCCATAGGGGGTGCACCACTGGGCCTCTTTCCCTTCCCATTCAACTCTCGGTGTCCCACTTTACCTCATTTTGTTCGTCTTGAAATTTCCGAAGCGTGGCCCCTAACCTTGCCCTTTTTCGAGTCCTGTAGCTCCTGGAAAGTCAAAAATACTAAGAAAAGGTATTTTCTGCAAGACAGAGTTAAAACTACAGGAGAGGGGATTGTTTAGAAAATCCCCGAAACAATATAAAACATGGAAATAATATTATATAAAATGAAAATATGTGAGAATATGTATCGATGAAGTACAAAGTTCATGTATGCATTTTACATGCATCATACGTTTATTTTGCAACATGCTAGGAAGCAGCTCGCAAGAATGTTGAGCGTGCTTTTGGGGCGCTTCAGCAGCGTTTCCCCGTTGTCAGGTACCCTGCTCTTACTTGGCCTGAGTCTCAGATGTGGGAGGTGACGAATGCCTGTGTGATCATGCACACCATGATCATTGAGAGTGAGCCCGACGAACCTGTGCATGATGATCAACCATTTTATTATCAGGGGCCTCTTGCTGAAGTAGAGCATGTACCCTAACAATTTGCTGCTTTCCTTTGTTGCATTATCAATACTCCAAAATCTTATCATTTACATTCACCATTTTCTATTTCAATTCTATTTTTTGAAAGGAATACGGTATAGCAAGCCCCTACACTGATTTTGTTTTTAAATAATATAAGAACCCAAATTCGCGTCCCTAGGAACTTGAACCTGGGTGGTTAGGTTGTACATCCACTTCTCTACAAAGTGAGCTAGAGTCACTTCTTTCCATTTCAATTCTTGCAGTCAACTCACGTAAGACTTGTGACACCTTGGGTGCGACAGAAACACCGCAGATAAACATCCTTCTATGCTCCTTGTTGGGACATGATATAAAAACTGGAAATAATACTTCCACGAAAATATGCATGAATGACCCTGTGTTCTTGTAGGCTATCATCGATTCTGCTAACCAATGCCTTCAGCTTTTCGTGGGTTCGGCAGCCTTTCTTATTGAAAAGTACTACAATTGATCTCCTGCAATTGGGAGCCTTCAGGGCATCATCTTTGGAGACATCCATCGGCCAGACAGATGCGTGAACGGCTTAGTGTTTGGGCGTCCATCTCCGCGTGTTTCTTGCATGGGGACAAGGTGGAGCGGTGTGTTATCTAACATCTAAACCAACGAGTCTCGGTGGCATGGTGCATTGGGGTCGCGGTGGTCGGCGTGCCATGATGGACGTGGACATGGAGGTGGCGCTTTATGGCATCATGGTGGCGTCAATGGTAGGGACGGTGGAGGTGACGGCTTCTGTAGTGTGTGTATTACTCTCTAAGAGTATGCTACACCAGTTGAGTTCCGCCGTTTCGCTTACAGGGTGTCTCGGGTTATGTGATGTTCCCGATTCCTACTTGATGAGGGGGTTTCGTGTGTTTAGGACACAAGACCATATTGGCATGATTTTTACTCATTGTCTAGTGTGTAGGCATTGCGTGGTGCCTTAGGGTTTTTTATTATGATGTTTTTGGGATGAGGTGTTTTTGAAACTAGTGGATACCCCGCGCGTTGCTACGGAAATTTAAGCAACACTTTTAAAATATATAAAGTGCAAATTCTGGAAATTCAACATAAATAATGGAGGACAAAGTATTTCATAATACCAGCTTGATTAATATATAAATACATGTTTTACTGAATCAAGACGACCTTGAGTTACACAATATCTTCCATAAAAAGTAACACAAATTTTTTCAACAGATAATACAATTTATATTACAGCAGAGGTATACACATTCAGAGAGGGATAGGAAGCACTGAATAAAAAAATACATACATTTGTTGAAGTAACACACATGCAATCGATGCATCCTACATTGTTATACCAGCCTGCAACAACATGAGAATCGTAAACGTTTTGCCACTTCAATATTTTGTTGAACACCAGCAATGCCCCGGTGAGAAGATGATAAGTACCTTATTGGTTGAACTACCATGTACCATATGAAGAAGACCAATTAGACCACTCAGACTGCAACGCAATCAAAGAGGATTAGCAAGCATAGATGCCATCAGATATTCTGCAACCCTCTAAATTAAAACAAACACCATGACCCATCCACCATATATAGTTATCTTTTTAATCAACAATTTATGCTCAGAGCCAAAAAAAAAAAATGTGTGAGGAGACGTCATGTGGCTTGGTTGACGCCTAAGCAAGTGCAGGTTGCATATTATAATAAGAAAATTGAAGATCACACAGGATGCATTCCATAATATAAATATTTTTTTTCTTGAAGGAAAACAAAACAGGTGTAGCCAGAAGCCTAGAAGGCTACCACGCCTTTTCTTATCCGTGTCTGATTAGCATGTAGATGCCAAAAGAATAACTATTGGCAAAGTTTAGCTTACATGTAATTAATATGGACATACCTGTCAAATGCAGTTTAGTACAATTTTTATGGCTTTCAAGACTGGCCATAGTTTACACTTTTATCTGCAATGCAAGGAGAAGGGGTTTTCCAGCAGGAACTAAAAATATATATGTAGAACATCTGTAATGCTTTTGAGAACAATTTCATACTGAAACTATTATAAAGATGAATAAAGCCAGGCCCGGCGCTGAGCAGGTGCAACCGGTGCACCAGCACTGGGCCCCCGACTCTTAGGGGCCCCTGCCCTGGAATACGTTAAGCCCATAATGAAGGCACCCACGATTCTGCAGGGAGCAGCCGGAACAATCCTGCGACTCGTCATCTACGCGTGCGCGTGGCCTCCTTCGTTTTCCCCTCTCAGGTCGCCTCCTTGTTTCCCATCCCTATTCCCTATGGCGCTCCAGGATTCTTGATCGTTTCGCCGGAATTAATTGAAGAGGAATCCAGTCTGTTAATTTCCAACATATTACTCATCAATTTTCAGTGGCAGGCAAAATCCCCTATCGACGAATATTTCAGATTCAATTCATTTCTTCATTCAGTCCGAGACGTGTATCTATGCTCCTGTAATCTCATTCCCAAATTCTCAGTAGGATTTGCAGTCCCATGTGGGTTCCGCCAGCAGCCAGCGTCCAACAAGGTTGTCCAAGGTGAAGTCAACAAGGCCATTGCTGGTGGCGGCTGACTGGTTTTGTTCTAGCGATGGCGACACAAGTTCGCAGCAGGCATCAAGCAATCATCCAAGCATCGGACCTCCACGACCAGGTGTTTTGTTTCAGTTTCATGCCATATTTTGTACCTAGTGAGAGTTAGAAAATATTGCCAATATATACATTTTGATTTTAAAGTTGTTATGGAAATTAAAAGAAGTGCTTCTAAAATCATTTGCATACAAAGGGCCCACATTGGTGTCTTGCACCGGGGCCCCAATATTTCAGAGCCGGCCCTGAATAAAGCATGCCCTTTGATTCTGTAATCCCGATTAGGACCTGTTAAGATGGCAATAAATAGTTAAAAACTTTGTAAATATAGCATTATAACATTTCTCTCGACCAGATCATGACCAGGTGAAGCGGCCACGATGGAGTAAGAATGCCATGGGGTGGAATGGAGAGGAAATGACGGGTCGGAAAAGGAATATCTTTTGATTTATTGCATCAATGGAACCGGAGACGAAGAGTAAGGGCATTAATGTGGGGACCCCAGACTAATTGTCCGAAATACCCTGTTATGTATACAGTTCACGATCCCATGATCAGTGCGCCGTGAACACATAACCGAACTGATATCAAAATACATCATCCTTTACAAAATGGAATAAGAAAATTACAATAAGGTCACATGACCAATCTTTACATAATAGCCTCAAAGGGACTAATCTAATCATCAGAGTCGCGGAATCACTTCAATCAGCGTAGAACCCAAGTCATCTGCCATAACCCTACAGGCAACTGACTAGGAAGATGTTCCTAGCTCGCATAGACATCGTCAACTCCTTCTTCATTTGTCGAATTCCTCCAAGTCTGGCCAAGTAAATAGCCAGGGACAAAGCCGTGAGTACATTGGAATTGTACTCGCAAACCATCAAGAAAGGTGCTAACAATGCTAACTAAAAGAGACAAGAGAGGAAGGATAGTTTCTCTTGTGGATATAGCATGTGAAAGAGAATCAGTTTCTCTTGTGGATATAGCATGTGAAAGAGAATCAGCTTCTCTTGTGCATATAGCATGTGAAAGAGAATCAGTTTCTCTTGTGCATATAGCATGTGAAAGAGAATCAGTTTCTCTTGTGGATATAGCATGTGAAAGAGAATCAGTTTCTCTTGTGGATATAGCATGTGAAAGAGAATCAGTTTCTCTTGTGGATATAGCATGTGAAAGAGAATCAGTTTCTCTTGTGGATATAGCATCCCAACATCGCAGTTGAAGGGGACACTAAGAGGGTTCTATGACATCTCTATATCTTTGTTAAAGAAGATACTTCAAAAGAGTTCTACAACATAAAACACTAGGATGGGAATAGCCCTTTTTATTTCCTTTCCGACCATCTTCACATGGTCAACCACTTTCCCGTACCCTTCTGGTACTCCGAAACAACTTTCTCTTTTTCTTTGTAAAGCTTTTCTAAAACAAAACTAGCCCCGGTTAAGTATGGCCATTTCAACCCGTCCATGACCGCGGACGCGGCTATTCGAATAGTTTTGACTCTGCAGAGTTTGCACACTTTCACCACAACTATCCGGATACCTATCGTGTGGGCATCATCCCCGCATAACGACATATGCCACGACGGATACCCGGACATAACCTTTCGCCCATTCGACTTAACACGAGGTCCTACCCTATGGAGTATGTACCTCCCCGGCACCGTGGCAGCTCACCTCCTTTTGAGCGTGGCTCCACCGCCAAGCCAGGAGACCCATAGTGTCTTCCGGACGGGTCAGCCCCGAAGGCCTCCCGTTATACTATTGTCCCAACCTCGACAACCCGGACTCGGGGGTAACCGTACCCTTGTATAGTTGTGCGGTGCCTCATGCTAAGAAGAACAAACGTCAATTTAAGCCCGTGCCCACTTTGGGTAGCCATGGTTGCGCTGTAAAGGTTGTGATGGCGAACACTTATACGCAGTGCTCTTTTGAAAATTCATTTTTTTGTTACTCACACATCCTTTGGCGGCCAACAACCAGCCATATCCCACTTTCCGAAAACATCAAGACCTTTCTCTTGAAACAACACTTGAGCAAGAGAACATCTTCCCAAGGTTTTGAAAGTCTTTCCAAAACATAAAACATCGGGGTTTCCCAACCTAAGGTTTTATTGTGGAGAACAAGGCTATCAACAAGGGCGTGATGCTAACCATCATACCACTAAGGAGATGATTATTGTGGTGTCAAAAGGGGGTCATACATGCTTGGGGTAAGCATGTATATAATCGACATAAGTTGGAAGATTCAACAAGGTTCATGATGTTAATCATCATACCGCTAAGAAGATGATAATATAGATGGTCAAGGGGGCATACATGCTCGGGGTATGCATGCATAAGATCGACAAGGGGTTCAACATACCCGAGAGTAAGTATGCAGAACATCAACAAGGGGTTCAAGAAGGGTGTCAAGAGGTCGACACACACAAGATAAGTGGGCATACCCCTCACACTTAGAGGGTACACCAAGATCATGATAATGACCACCATTTCCCTAAAGGGGATGGTAGGTGAGGTGTCAAAGAGAATCCAACATGCTCATGGTGAGCACGCTCCATCAACAAGTAGATACCACACAAAATATATCGAGAGACAAGAATAACAACAAAGTAACCACAATATGTGATTCAACATTCAGAGATCAAGAGATGGCTTGCCTTGGTTGGTTTATTTGTCCCTGGACTTCTCCAACTCCATCAAATAAGACTTCCAACAATATGAATAAAATCCTCGTCCGATTCCACTTCTTCTTCTTCTCCGAAATCGTTCGCATCTATAGCCGGAAAATATAAAGAGAACACAATCAACACATTGTACCAACATAACAAACATGCAACAATCAACAATCAAAAACTAACCACCTTACTAAGGGCTAACATGCAAAGGACTTAAGGATACTACAAAGCAACTAAAAGAAAACCCATTTATTTTACTTGATAAAAGCATGAAAACTTCACAATGAGCAATTGCCTCTATGGTTATCACCAAGGCATGAATTAAACATCCCCTAGTAGATAACACTATCAAGAAGAATAGTGCAATGCTTTGGCCTCAAAAACATTCATCCTTTATTTTCAAACATTTTTGAAGAGGTAGAAATCATTTCTCTCTTTTATTTTTAAAACACTACACCAAAAATAGAAAGTAAACCATATACCACACCTTAGGAAAACTTGAGAAAACAAAAGAACTGAGTTTGAGAGGCAGAGGTTTTGTTTTCCAAAATATAGGTTGACCATTTTTACTAAAAAGAGTTGGTCAAAGATTTTAAATAAACAAAAGTTTTGGTACAACATTTCATGTGATACACACATATTACTAACAGAAACAAATATGCATGAACAGAGACTAGCAATATTTTTCCTAAATGGCCAGTAACAAAACAAGGTCAACACAATTGGATTCATCCAAAAATATTAATCCTACAATTTGTAAAATTACAAACACTAAACAGAATGCAGTGATCATGTTTAATGCACTAAAAATCGTACAAAATCCTAAAAATATGGGACCAGTGGCATTCGAAAGGTAAGGAAATTTCTGATCTAATGCAACTGGTTTCACTCAATTTGGGTTTGTAGAAGTAGAGTTATTTAAATTTTAGTGCTGCTCGTTTTGGGGTCAATTTAACCGAGGTTTTTTTTAAAAAAAAAACGAACAGAAAAGGGTGGGAAACTGATGGGCCACGCAGGGGCTTCGTTTTGGGCCGGCCTAGGGATATTTCCAGGTGGAGGGAGGAAAAAAAAACAAAAGAAAAGGAGAGGGAGGAAGGGGTCCGAGCGGGCCAGGCCTGCATGGCCCATGTGGCTAAGTGTCCATGCAGCCTAACGATCGGGAGGAGGTCGTCGTTCTCCTCACGCGCAGCGGACGCGAGAAGAAGAAAAGAGATTGGCGGCCGGGGTTACCTGCGGGCAGTGGAGGGCGCCGACGGAGGCTGGGTAGGGACGCGGCGGGTCGAGGCCGTCCCGGGCAGGCTCGGCGACGTCCCCTTCGTCCTCCGCATCTCCTCCCGGCGAGTTTCTTCCCTACAGCAGCCCATGGCAAAACAACGGCGGCGGCGGCTCCGGCGGTTCTGGACAGAGCGTGGTGGTGGGTTAGAGCGGGGAGAGGATGAGGAACAACACGGAGCGAGAGAGAGGGAAGCAGGACACTGGGAACGAGCTCCGTTTGCTCGCCATGCATGCGGCGACTACGGCAACGGTGGTGGTTTCCGGCGAGCACGGCCAGAGCTGCATTGCAGCGCTTTCGGGATAGAGGAGGGAGGATGGTTGGGATGGAGTGGAGCCTGTGGAGGAGCAGAGTGAGCTGGGGAGGGCTTTTTATAGGTGGGGGAGGGTGACCAGCGGGCGGGTGGGCGGTGTCGGGAGCCAATGGCCGGGCACGCGGGAGGCGGTAGCCAACGGGGAAGCACTTGCTGACGTTGGGGCGGTGCAAGGGAGTGACGTAGGGTGGGGGACGTCAGCAGAGGCGCGGGAAGAGAGGGGGTCGAGCGGGAGAGGTTCCTGTACGTGCGCTCGGTCACGGTTTAGGGTTTGGGGTCGTTGGGTTCATGTGGGCCTGTGGCCTGGTCGTTCTTGGAGAGAAAAAGAGGGCCCAGGGTGGTGTCTTTGGTGGCCTAGGGCCGGACCAGAGGTGCTGCACCAGGTTGTGCCAAAAGAGGATGGTCCGTTCATGTGAAGAGAAAGAGAGAGGATTCTCTCCTAGCTATGGTTTTGGAGGGAGGGGTAAGGAAAAGAGAGAGGGAGTGGATGGTGAGTGTGGGGAGATCAATTATCTTGTATTGTCAAGGTTTTGCAGCAAGTTGCAAGGTTTGGAAAGAAAACAAAAAAAATAAGAAGAAAGTGGTACGGTGGTGGTGGTGATGATATTCACTTGATTCATGAAGAGAGAGAGAGAGAGAAAATGGTAGGAAAAGTGGTGATATTTTTGGGAGATTTCCAATCACCCAAGACATAAAGTCTTAGACTTGGTCTAGACTCAACACATAGTGATTTTGCATGGATTACAAGGAGTGGGTCTTAGGCAAGATAATACCAAAGAGGTCATCAAGACACAATATTGTTGGGCCAAGCATGATTATCTTGAAGGGATAGAGATGCTAAAAGAGAGTAGTTACTAGTTGTATAAAGGACCAATTTGTTTCCAAGGTAAAGACTGGATGGAGTTGTGATCTTGAAAGATGGATATGTGAGATGTATTATTGGTAAAGACAATACCATGGATATCTGATCAGAGATCAAATAGCCTTAAATTTGGTGTCTAAGTATTTGATTTGGTAGGATTACTTGGAAACTTTTCAAATGGTAAAGGGTTTTTAGAAAACTAGAATGATCCATAGTTGAAAAAGGATAAAATATGGGTCATTCCATTTTATTTTAGGAAACCAGAATAGTATTTATAACATTTTAAAAGTTACACATAGAAGTGTAAGCCATTTGGTAAAAACTTTGTGCCAAAATAAAACTATGCCTTTTTAGAAACTCTTTTGTGATACCATGATCAAAGGTGATCATAGTCAAATTTTAAAAGAAGCATTTTTGACAAAATCCTTTGAATTTCGAGTTATAAAACAAAAAGTGGTTTTGGGGGTTTAGGTCAAAAGGTTCAATTATTTGAAAAAGAGGAGGTTAAGGTAATGCAAGAGTTACCAAAGATTCACTATTTTTCTGGAGACTAGAAATTGTGTGTTGAGGTACTTATGGGGAAAACACCAAGCATAGGGTTTTATGGATTGTTAGTGGAAGGAAAAAGAATTTACTAGGGCCACACATGTGTTTTATTAAGTGAAATGCTAAATTGTTCTATTACTAGAGGTCTTGTTCTTGGGGGTAGCTCCAGACAATTTTCAACAAGCAAACCAAGAAAATACATCTACAAGCAGATCAAGACAATTCATCTATAAACAGATCAAGGCAATTCATCTTGGTTAGTATTTAGAAAAAGTTTTTGTTCCCCCTAATTTTTGCAATATGGACAACTAATCAAGGTTGCAAAAGTTGGGGTGTTACAGCTCTTCCACCCTTAAAATAATCTTGTCCCGAGATTACTAAGCGTAGGACTAGAGGGGTTGTAAAGTTTAACTAAAGTTAGACTCCATTCTTCTGTAGACGTGCAGTTGTTGAGAAGGTTGCAACTTCTGCTTCTAAGAGACACGGTAACTTCTGGCCAAGGGCAAGCTTCATGAAGAGGTTGACTACTCCATGCAGGTGTTAGATCTGTAGCTTCTTAATGATCCTAGCGGGGTTTCACGATTTTAGAAAAGTTAGTGCACCCCAACGGTGCTTTAGTAGGGTTGAAGCTTTTTAGAGTTAGCTTAATATTTTAGTGGAAGACTTCGTCTTCCACCCTTAAAATTGTTCATCGGGGGAGGGTTTAAAAACTCTAAGCTTCGACCACGGGTCTTGTCGGACGCTTTCGAAGAAGTCATCGATCTCTCGTCTTGAGTCGAACATCTCCAGAGGGCGTTGTGTAGTCCACGGCTTCATGAGGGGTTTGTGCAATCCCACGTTTTTCAACGGTGTTTTTAGAAAGGTTGAAAATTTTAGGGTTAGCCCCAATTTTTAGTGGAAGACGAAGTCTTTCACCCTTAAGATTTTTCATCGGTATTTCGGAAAAACTCAGAGCTTCTGCCTTGTGGTCCTTCTGGGGGCTTATGAAGAAGGCATCGATCTTCTGTATTCAGTTCAAGGATCTTCGGGAGGGGGAGACGTGTAGGCGACGGCTTCAATAGGCACTCACGGTGTTTTCTAAACCACAGGATGCTCGGCAAGTTAGTAAGTCGATAAAATGTCTGGTTGGTATCCATATGAAGCAACAACAAAGGTCGTCGAAGACAATCTTGAGCTTGAGGGTTGGTGATGAATGATAACAATTAAGAAGTGAGCGGGTACGGTACATCTAATCTTGAGTCTTCAATTGTCTTCATGAGCTTCACTTGATGATGACCAGATGAACCATGCAGGGTAACTTGGCTTCGAGGTTGTCGCTCACTCAGCTTGTTAGATGGTGTGTTAGAGGGTGTTTCCAAAATGATATCCTCGGGGTTAGTGCGATTATAATCCAAGGTCAGACTAAGTTAGTGTGACTTCTTGCAGAGGTGCAGTCACTCTTGAAGGCATGGCTTCTGCTTTCTTGGCGTCGTAGAGATGCTCCAGCTGATCTTGAAAGTAGTTAGCGTAGATAGGGGTCTAGGTTAGTTTTTCCGATGGTTGAAAAACAACTGCTAACGGGGTTAGAGTTAGAGTCTTCCGTTAAATTATCCAACTAACTAGCAGTTAGCAATACATCGGCGAGGTAGGTGAGGGTGAAAACATCCTAGGGAGGCTTCTACGCTAGGTTATTATACTAAGAGTATTTTTCATGCCGAAAGTCTAGAAAAACATACACACAACAAACAAATAAAAGACACTCAAGATAGCACACTAGGGAACTACAAGAAATCAGCACACCAAACAAGGCACTCTAAGTATCTAGGGATACCTAACACGTGGGGGTAGCTCAATCGAAGCGATTGAGTTTGTCCTATCCATCCTATAGTTTTGGGGCTGGTCACATATGTTGGCGTCTTCATCTTGTTGACATCATCTTCAACAAGGATCCTCGAAGCAGTTGGTGGTGAAGCGGCCTGGTGTTGAGTCGTCGATGTTGAAGTGGAGGCGGAAACTAAATAAAACTTTTGGTCTCAATATCTCTGGGATGTGAGGTCTTCAGAGGATTATGTGCTGAAGAGCTCCGTAGACGGCAACTTCTCGTGACGAACCTAAGAATTACTAGTCATGAAATTGAGGGCTTGATCCTTGACGACCGCAAAAAGTGCAAGTCCAGGGAGGAACAAGGTTAGCTACTTGACAGACTTTGGTGACAACCAAAGACATGATCTAAATATCCCTATATGTGCACTACTAAATCGACATCCAATCTTCAACAGCTGCGGTTGGAGATATATGAACCTTCCCGAGGGATTGAGCCATCTTCGAGTTCGAGTCTCCGGTCTGAGTTGGGGACATCGTCCAATGTGTAGGTTTGAAGTGAGCAAGACAATAGAGTAAGAATTTTCAAACATTTATAAAGTGGAGAGATAAGAATTTAGAAGTTTTGCAGAAATAAGAGGAGTACAAGCTAGGCTTCTGACTAAAGAAAGAATCAGTTTTGTAAATAGTTTTTCCCAAGTACTGGTTTCCTAACTAACGTCCATGCTAACTAAGGTCTCCTACAGTCAGGATAGCTCTGATACCAGCTCCGTGGGGACCCCGGACTAATTGTCCGAAATACCCTGTTATGTATACAGTTCACGATCCCATGATCAGTGCGCCGTGAACACATAACCGAACTGATATCAAAATACATCATCCTTTACAAAATGGAATAAGAAAATTACAATAAGGTCACATGACCAATCTTTACATAATAGCCTCAAAGGGACTAATCTAATCATCAGAGTCGCGGAATCACTTCAATCAGCGTAGAACCCAAGTCATCTGCCATAACCCTACAGGCAACTGACTGGGAAGATGTTCCTAGCTCACATAGACATCATCAACTCCTTCATTTGTCGAATTCCTCCAAGTCTGGCCAAGTAAATAGCCAGGGACAAAGCCGTGAGTACATTGGAATTGTACTCGCAAACCATTAAGAAAGGTGCTAACAATGCTAACTAAAAGAGACAAGAGAGGAAGGATAGTTTCTCTTGTGGATATAGCATGTGAAAGAGAATCAGTTTCTCTTGTGGATATAGCATGTGAAAGAGAATCAACTTCTCTTGTGTATATAGCATGTGAAAGAGAATCAGTTTCTCTTGTGCATATAGCATGTGAAAGAGAATCAGTTTCTCTTGTGGATATAGCATGTGAAAGAGAATCAGTTTCTCTTGTGGATATAGCATGTGAAAGAGAATCAGTTTCTCTTGTGGATATAGCATCCCAACATCGCAGTTGAAGGGGACACTAAGAGGGTTCTATGACATCTCTATATCTTTGTTAAAGAAGATACTTCAAAAGAGTTCTACAACATAAAACACTAGGATGGGAGTAGCCCTTTTTATTTCCTTTCCGACCATCTTCACATGGTCAACCACTTTCCCGTACCCTTCCGGTACTCCGAAACAACTTTCTCTTTTTCTTTGTAAAGCTTTTCTAAAACAAAACTAGCCCCGGTTAAGTATGGCCATTTCAACCCGTCCATGACCGCGGACGCGGCTATTCGAATAGTTTTGACTCTGCAGAGTTTGCACACTTTCACCACAACTATCTGGATACCTATCGTGTGGGCATCATCCCCGCATAACGACATATGCCACGACGGATACCCGGACATAACCTTTCGCCCATTCGACTTAACACGAGGTCCTACCCTACGGAGTATGTACCTCCCCGGCACCGTGGCAGCTCACCTCCTTTTGAGCGTGGCTCCACCGCCAAGCCAGGAGACCCATAGTGTCTTCCGGACGGGTCAGCCCCGAAGGCCTCCCGTTATACTATTGTCCCAACCTCGACAACCCGGACTCGGGGGTAACCGTACCCTTGTATAGTTGTGCGGTGCCTCATGCTAAGAAGAACAAACGTCAAGTTAAGCCCGTGCCCACTTTGGGTAGCCATGGTTGCGCTGTAAAGGTTGTGATGGCGAACACTTATACGCAGTGCTCTTTTGAAAATTCATTTTTTTGTTACTCACACATCCTTTGGCGGCCAACAACCAGCCATATCCCACTTTCCGAAAACATCAAGACCTTTCTCTTGAAACAACACTTGAGCAAGAGAACATCTTCCCAAGGTTTTCAAAGTCTTTCCAAAACATAAAACATCGGGGTTTCCCAACCTAAGGTTTTATTGTGGAGAACAAGGCTATCAACAAGGGCGTGATGCTAACCATCATACCACTAAGGAGATGATTATTGTGGTGTCAAAAGGGGGTCATACATGCTTGGGGTAAGCATGTATATAATCGACATAAGTTGGAAGATTCAACAAGGTTCATGATGTTAATCATCATACCGCTAAGAAGATGATAATATAGATGGTCAAGGGGGCATACATGCTCGGGGTATTCCTGCATAAAATCGACAAGGGGTTCAACATACTCGAGAGTAAGTATGCAGAACATCAACAAGGGGTTCAAGAAGGGTGTCAAGAGGTCGACACACACAAGATAAGTGGGCATACCCCTCACACTTAGAGGGTACACCAAGATCATGATAATGACCACCATTTCCCTAAAGGGGATGGTAGGTGAGGTGTCAAAGAGAATCCAACATGCTCATGGTGAGCACGCTCCATCAACAAGTAGATACCACACAAAATATATCGAGAGACAAGAATAACAACAAAGTAACCACAATATGTGATTCAACATTCAGAGATCAAGAGATGGCTTGCCTTGGTTGGTTTATTTGTCCCTGGACTTGTCCAACTCCATCAAATAAGACTTCCAACAATATGAATAAAATCCTCGTCCGATTCCACTTCTTCTTCTTCTCCGAAATCGTTTGCATCTATAGCCGGAAAATATAAAGAGAACACAATCAACACATTGTACCAACATAACAAACATGCAACAATCAACAATAAAAAACTAACCACCTTACTAAGGGCTAACATGCAAAGGACTTAAGGATAGTACAAAGCAACTAAAAGAAAACCCATTTATTTTACTTGATAAAAGCATGAAAACTTCACAATGAGCAATTGCCTCTATGGTTATCACCAAGGCATGAATTAAACATCCCCTAGTAGATAACACTATCAAGAAGAATAGTGCAATGCTTTGGCCTCAAAAACATTCATCCTTTATTTTCAAACATTTTTGAAGAGGTAGAAATCACTTATCTCTTTTATTTTTAAAACACTACACCAAAAATAGAAAGTAAACCATATACCACACCTTAGGAAAACTTGAGAAAACAAAAGAACTGAGTTTGAGAGGCAGAGGTTTTGTTTTCCAAAACATAGGTTGACCATTTTTACTAAAAAGAGTTGGTCAAAGATTTTAAATAAACAAAAGTTTTGGTACAACATTTCATGTGATACACACATATTACTAACAGAAACAAATATGCATGAACAGAGACTAGCAATATTTTTCCTAAATGGCCAGTAACAAAACAAGGTCAACAAAATTGGATTCATCCAAAAATATTAATCCTACAATTTGTAAAATTACAAACACTAAACAGAATGCAGTGATCATGTTTAATGCACTAAAAATCGTACGAAAATCCTAAAAATATGGGACCAGTGGCATTCGAAAGGTAAGGAAATTTCTGATCTAATGCAACTGGTTTCACTCAATTTGGGTTTGTAGAAGTAGAGTTATTTAAATTTTAGTGCTGCTGGTTTTGGGGTCAATTTAACCGAGGTTTTTTAAAAAAAAAAACGAATAGAAAAGGGCGGGAAACTGATGGGCCGCGCAGGGGCTTTGTTTTGGGCCGGCCTAGGGATATTTCCAGGTGGAGGGAGGAAAAAAAAAAAGAAAAAGGAGAGGGAGGAAGGGGTCCGAGCGGGCCAGGCCTGCATGGCCCATGTGGCTAAGTGTCCATGCGGCCTAACGATCGGGAGGAAGTCGTCGTTCTCCTCACGCGCAGCGGACGCGAGAAGAAGAAAAGAGATGGGCGGCCGGGGTTACCTGCGGCAGTGGAGGGCGCCGGTGGAGGCTGGGCAGGGACGCGGCGGGTCGAGGCCGTCCCGGGCAGGCTCGGCGACGTCCCCTTCGTCCTCCGCATCTCCTCCCGGCGAGTTTCTTCCCTACAGCAGCCCATGGCAAAACAGCGGCGGCGGCGGCTCCGGCGGTTCTGGACAGAGCGTGGCGGTGGGTTAGAGCGGGGAGAGGATGAGGAACAACACGGAGCAAGAGAGAGGGAAGCAGGACACTGGGAACGAGCTCCGTTTGCTCGCCATGCATGCGGCGACTACGGCAACGGTGGTGGTTTCCGGCGAGCACGGCTAGAGCTGCATTGCAGCGCTTTCGGGATAGAGGAGGGAGGATGGTTGGGATGGAGTGGAGCCTGTGGAGGAGCAGAGTGAGCTGGGGAGGGCTTTTTATAGGTGGGGGAGGGTGACCAGCGGGCGGGTGGGCGGTGTCGGGAGCCAATGGCCGGGCACGCGGGAGGCGGTAGCCAACGGGGACACACTTGCTGACGTTGGGGCGGTGCAAGGGAGTGACGTAGGGTGGGGGACGTCAGCAGAGGCACGGGAAGAGAGGGGGTCGAGCGGGAGAGGTTCCTGTACGTGCGCTCGGTCACGGTTTAGGGTTTGGGGTCGTTGGGTTCATGTGGGCCTGTGGCCTGGTCGTTCTTGGAGAGAAAAAGAGGGCCCAGGGTGGTGTCTTTGGTGGCCTAGGGCCGGACCAGAGGTGCTGCACCAGGTTGTGCCAAAAGAGGATGGCCCGTTCATGTGAAGAGAAAGAGAGAGGATTCTCTCCTAGCTAGGGTTTTGGAGGGAGGGGTAAGGAAAAGAGAGAGGGAGTGGATGGTGAGTGTGGGGAGATCAATTATCTTGTATTGTCAAGGTTTTGCAGCAAGTTGCAAGGTTTGGAAAGAAAACAAAAAAATAAGAAGAAAGTGGTACGGTGGTGATGGTGATGATATTCACTTGATTCATGAAGAGAGAGAGAGAGAGAGAAAATGGTAGGAAAAGTGGTGATATTTTTGGGAGATTTCCAATCACCCAAGACATAAAGTCTTAGACTTGGTCTAGACTCAACACATAGTGATTTTGCATGGATTACAAGGAGTGGGTCTTAGGCAAGATAATACCAAAGAGGTCATCAAGACACAATATTGTTGGGCCAAGCATGATTATCTTGAAGGGATAGAGATGCTAAAAGAGAGTAGTTACTAGTTGTATAAAGGACCAATTTGTTTCCAAGGTAAAGACTGGATGGAGTTGTGATCTTGAAAGATGGATATGTGAGATGTATTATTGGTAAAGACAATACCACGGATATCTGATCAGAGATCAAATAGCCTTAAATTTGGTGTCTAAGTATTTTATTTGGTAGGATTACTTGGAAACTTTTCAAATGGTAAAGGGTTTTTAGAAAACTAGAATGATCCATAGTTGAAACAGGATAAAATATGGGTCATTCCATTTTATTTTAGGAAACCAGAATAGTATTTATAACATTTTAAAAGTTACACATAGAAGTGTAAGCCATTTGGTAAAAACTTTGTGCCAAAATAAAACTATGCCTTTTTAGAAACTCTTTTGTGATACCATGATCAAAGGTGATCATAGTCAAATTTTAAAAGAAGGGTTTTTGACAAAATCCTTTGAATTTTGAGTTATAAAACAAAAAGTGGTTTTGGGGGTTTAGGTCAAAAGGTTCAATTATTTGAAAAAGAGGAGGTTAAGGTAATGCAAGAGTTACCAAAGATTCACTATTTTTATGGAGACTAGAAATTGTGTGTTGAGGTACTTATGGGGAAAACACCAAGCATAGGTGTAATGTCCCAGGTTTATAGGCGATCGAGGGGTAGATTTTAGAAAGGGATGTGCATTGCATGGTAAATTCCGGGGAAATTTCGCGCTTTTAAAACAAAACTGCATCGAAGGGGGACAAGTTTCTCTCTCGACACCTTATAGGGTTAGGGTTTCGAGAGTGCGATGAACTTGTTCCTACTTGTCTAAAATAGGGTTTTGAGAAGAGGGAAGTGATATTGCATTGAAATCTTAAGTTGCATGATTGAATTCTAAACTAAGTTGTATGATTGAATTCAAACCAAATTTGAATTTGAATTTCAAATTCAAACACCAAATGGTTATCACATAATTCAAATTTGAGATAATTTAACAAACAATTATCATTAAGCAAGAATATAAGTAATACATCAATTATATAAAGCTCATTAAGGAAAACTTGAGCTTTATTGATAATCACACAAGATAGAATGTCAATTACAATATCCAGAATTGAAAAATAAATTTACAACACATTACAAGAATTGAAGAAATAGAAAAAGAAAAAGGAAAATTACAAGGTATTTAAATGACCTAAACTACATTGGGATCTTCATGATCTTGAGTTCATCTTGAGTATCTTCTTGATCCCTGCACACACACACAAAAAACCAAACAAGGATTAAGCCAAGTGGCAAAGCCACTTGGCTGGTTAAAAGAAAACTAGAATTGAGCAGATATGGATCAGCTCTGCCGAGCTGATCATCTCACCACCAGAACCAAGCCAAGTACAAGGCATTTGACACACACACACATCCAACCTGCTCACCAGGTAGTGTGCATGCTCAACAGCACACACAGGCCAGTGAGTCACCTTAAACTGCAGGCCAAGCTATCGACCAACAGAGCAAAGCCAGGAGCATATAAAACCTTGCCACAGTAAACCCTAGCATCTCCATCGACAGGATTGCACTGGTAAGCCACCAAGAACACCAAGAACAGCAAGAACAGGAAGAACAACCAGAGTTGTTCAACCTGTCCAAACTCACCACAGAATCAATCAAGCTTCACAAGCTCACCAGGAGGAGCAGGGCAAGCAAATCAACCAAAAGATCAACACAGAAGCAAACCCTCTACATCAACCACAAATCTTGGAGCTGGAGTGAGGTATACCAGAAAAGCTTGAGCAAACCATGGTTTTGCTCATAATTAAGTATACTCATGCATCACAGAAGCAAAAAGGGTATGAAACCCTGGATGTATCATCACTTGGTTGCTAAACCAATTGGTGCCAGCAAATACAACTAAGGCTAGAAGGAAATCAAACCAGGGAACACTGGTTGTGACAACACAGTGTCACAACCAGAGAAATCCAGCATGGATTTAGTCCTATGTAGCCATCCAGATCCACCAAGCAGCTAATAGTCTAGTTAAACCATCAGACTGACAGGCAACATGTGCCTATCTTGTTTATCAACACCAAAGCCACTGGGACTTCACCAAGTGATTAGCCAGTGAGCATCTATTCATCAAAGAAAGCCAACAATGGTGGGAGCCACCCTAACAGCAAGGACTTACTATCAGGGTTACCTCAACCACTTCACAAAATCCCACAGATAAGCCATGCCCAATTATCATTACCCAGATGGGTTCAAAAGGGAGCTAGGGTACCCAACCCAAGGGTTGGCATCCATCTAGCTCTATCAACTTCATTGAAATGATCATTACCGCTCAGCAGTTCATATCAATTATCCACTCAATCAACAAAGGCAACAAAGATAATTGATATCAGTAAGTAAATCATGAAACAGATACTTGCAAATGATCCAGTGGATCACTGCAAGCAACAGTAGTTGCTTGAGCCAACCACAGCACACACCAGGACAAGGCTTGGTGATGCACAGTCATCAGGATGAACATCAGATAAGCACAGACAGCAGATAGTAAGCAAACCACATGCACCTGGTGATCACTGGGTCACCAGTGCTTGCCAAACTATGCAAGTGCTTGTCAAAGACAAGCCTAGCATCAAATCATGAACTACAGAAATGAAATAGCCCAATTAAGTAATAAGTGTACCACTGATAAGCTAATGAAATGAATACAATTGTATTCAGAAGCACACCATCACTGGATGGTGCTGTTTAGCCAACAACATAGTCCAATGGGCAGTTCCAGGATTTATAGCACAGAGATATAGCACAGCAGAGCTCTGGCAATTGCAGATTCGCGTGGAATACACATGGTAATCCAGCCAGGGCAAATCAACTGAATACACTTGATGATTTAATAGCAATAACATCAAGGACATGATCACAGGGATAGAATTAAGCAAGAAATACAAGCATAAGCATAGCAACCAATTAGATCAGGAATTCTTGCACAGAGATCTGGCAGAGCATCACATAGCAATAGCACATGCCCAGTGCAGGCAAGCACATCGCAGCAGCACAGCTAGAACCATGGCATCAGAGCAAGAGCAGTAGTTAGGCAGAAGCGCAGCAGCAACACACACGCACGACACAGTCTCTCCATGGGGAGAGGCAGGCCCAGTACGCAAGCAAGAGCACAAAGAAGGAAAAAGGAGGGGATCAGGGGAGGCGCGTACCTGGAGCAGCAGCACAAGGCGTGCCATGGCGGCACGGCGGCACGGGCCACCCATGGTAGCGCCAAGCCGCGCCTGGCCTGGCGACGCCGAGCGTGAGCGCCCCACGGCAGCACCCACAGCAGCAGCACCACGGCGGCGCCACGGCACCTGGAGCGTCGGCGGCGACGAGATTGCCACGGCACTCCACGCCAGGAGACCAGTGGCGATGGGGGCGAGACGAGCAGGCGGCGCAGCACGAATCGCCGCGGTGGATCTGAATCGCCGTCGAGTGGCGGTTCAGATGCGCCATACCTCGCCGGCGGCGACGGCCGGAGATGGCCGGAACAAATCGGAGAAGACGGCGGCGACGAGAATCGCCAGAGGAGGTTAGGGTTAGGGTTCGGGCACGCGCGAGAGAGAGAGGGAGAGAGTGAGCGGGTTGGGCCGGACCAGGTGGGTCGGCCAACCTAAACCGTTGGGCCACCCTGACAGGTGGGCCCAAGGGGCAAAACAGTCTTTTCATAAATACATTAAAAACCAGAAACTTTGAAATTAAATGAAAAATTGATAAAAGCTCTAAAAAAATAGTTAAAAATATGAAAATCAATCAGCATAAAATTCTCTATCCAAATAAAATATCAAAGAGAATTTTTGAAGATAATTAAGAATAGGTCTTAATTTGATGATTTAAATAATGATTTAAATCACACATATTATTTTCAATAAAGAAAATAAGTCCATTAATGTAATTGGACAATAAAAACACCTTGACAATATTTCAAGGTTGTATTTAACCTAAATAGAGAATCTCCAAATTATTCTTAGTAAATACCTCTCACATAAAATGATAAAACATCGAAAAGGGGGGGGGGAACAAACCCTAAAAATGGAAAGCATGCATAATTGCTTCTTTAACCATTGCCCTTATCGGAAAATGATGCTATTTTTCAGAAACAGAGGACAAGGGTCAGTCCACGCCATCCAACTGCAAAACTTTGCAGTGTTCAGGCAAGTTCATCACTTGCTCATGTCATTTGAGTATTTCTATCAAATTACTTGCAAAGTACTATGGTTATCACTACTGCATAAAAACCAAAACCACTACTTTCATAACTATGAATATGACTATGTGGTGGGCAATGGAACCATGGATTGTGTTGATATGGTGGAGGTTCCATTGCAAGGGTTTATATCCATCTAGGATTAAACAACAAATGTCGCTAGTGATTCTTGTGCCGTAACAACCGTGTTAACCATAAGATCCGGAGTGGGACGGAGTAGTCAAAAGTGTTTCCACCTCTCGTTCATCAACGAATACTCATTACCGGGTGCACATGATCTTGCGAGACTTGATGCAGGGGTGGGAACCCATAGAAGTCCCAACGGTAATGAGGTCTATGATGGGTTGCATCTGCCGGCGTAGGAATGTATGGTAGAGCCTGCATTGACGTCGTGGTCGGAGTCCACCCTGAAATCTATGGGAATAATGGGGCCGGCGTGGACCCAGGGTCGGAGTATGCAACAAAGGGTGGGTGTTCGAGGTAGCGGAGGAACATGATTGGCTAGACCTTATACCGGGCCTCACACCGAAGGAAGTGTGGACGGGAAAGCTGCCCGGTTGGCACCAAGGTTAAGATCTCTTATGGGTAAAGCAACACACCTCTGCAGAGTGTAAAGAACTGTGACCTGTCACTCCCTGTTCCGGGTTATGGAACTGCGAACGCTGCCGGAAAGGAGCTCCATGAAGTTCTAGTAAACCGGTGAAGGCTGACGGACATAGCTCTTTGGAATAAAAGCAATCTCTTGAAGAAATGTTTATCAAAACTTGCATTGGTATTAGACTTTCTGGTCTAATATCGTAGCTAGAACATTAAACACCTCTTATCTATAATGAACTTGTTGAGTACGCTCGTACTCATACCACTCTTAAATCCCTTGCTTAGATTGTCTGAATCGTTTGGAGGAGGACTACGACAACACTGAAGAAGCCGAGATCATCGGCTATGAAGAACCAGACCTCTCTGGAGGTATCGAAGGCGTAGACTACCTCATCGTCTACGGATCCGGGGAGGCTTCTGGAGGATACCAAGCCTAGAAACATCAAGTAGTAGTAGTAGTAGCTGAGCAGCCCGAACTCTTAGGATTTAGCTGCTCGAGAGAATAAATGTACAACTTAATGAGACATCTATATTGTAAGCTATGTTGGGTTCGCCTCGAACCCAGGAGTATCCCTCTTAGGACCCAAGAGGAGCTCCGAGATGATATGTGTATGATGTTTGTAATATTAAATGAATGAGTTATGGTCCTGCTATGTTCTGTTGTACTACTCTTAGGGATGTAACATTTGCGGAATGGTACTTCGTGAATGTTATATCAATGACTGGCATACTACAACATGCAGTGGTATGCAGGGTCACCACAGTTGGTATCAGAGCAAAAGCTTTGACCTTAGGTTGGAACCTAGTAAATGGGACCAAACGTTAGGAGTCAAATAGGATTAGTAAAGAATTCTCTAAAAATATGGTGTATATTCAATTGAGAATAAAACAATCATATCTTTTAGTGCGATAATTCTTTATTATCTCTATTATGATGCATTATTACTAATCTTATAATCTTTCTATTTCTACAGCCAACATGGCAAGTTCACGTCCGGGACGAAACGTGAAAGTGATGGATTCCACACTGAGTGAATATGAAGGAGGACTTGCAGATATTTTATGTGCCATGTTACTTGAATTTGGGTGTGATCCCCAGATCCAAGTAAAGAAATACATGTACTACGATGGTACTGTATTGGCCAAGTGTAGGGTAGGACTGCGCCTTCCCGAATCTTTGGGAATGAGCGTAGTAATGCCAGCAGGTGAAGCCAGAACTATCAACACAGCCTACCATATAGCCGCTATGAGAGCCATCACTGATATTCGGGAGCATAAGACGAAAGAGCTTATGGGTTCCGAATTCACCCACATTCCTCATATGCAGGAGGAAGAGGATCCCATGCTTAACCACTTCAAATATGCAAAACGCAAACCAATAGCAGCTGCAAAATACATGGATAATAGCCGCAACTTAATATCATTGCTCTTTCAGTTGAACCATCATTTGACGGGAGCAATTGATACAATGCTAGAGGAGTTTACTGAACCCAAGGAGGAGACTAGTGGGAAAGAATCTATGGAGAATGTGGTGCACACACCAGTTTACTCAGCTGGTGACTACATTAGTATTGATCCTCTTGAGCATGAAACTACACCCGTTACACCTGGGAACTATCTGGGTAGTTCCTATGGGGGATATGAGGGTGGAGAGGAATCCGGAAACAATCAGCGTTCCGTGACTCCTATATAAAACTCCACGGGTTGGCGTTGGGGATCTGATACGGGAACTCATAGTACTCCAGTGTATTATGATGGAGAGATGAATGAGGACGCCACAACCCAGAACCAGAGTTATCCTAGTAATGAAGGAGTTGATGGAGGGTATCCGACACAGGTTGAGTCGGATACAAATGTTGGAAACACCTATGGTGGAGTTACAGGGGAGTACACCCGATGTGTGGACTATGATGCACTCAACGACCAGTTTGTGAACACTGATTTCTCCCTAGGATCATCATCTGATTCTGACTACTGATGTCTACTTCCCCCTCCTTTTCCTGTAGACAGTGTTGGGCCTCCAAGAGCAGAGGTTTGTAGAACAGCAGCAAGTTTTCCCTTAAGTGGATCACCCAAGGTTTATCGAACTCAGGGAGGAAGAGGTCAAAGATATCCCTCTCATGCAACCCTGCAACCACAAAGCAAGAAGTCTCTTGTGTCCCCAACACACCTAATAGGTGCACTAGTTCGGCGAAGAGATAGTGAAATACAGGTGGTATAAATAAGTATGAGCAGTAGCAACGGTGCCAGAAAATAGCTTGCTGGCGTGTAGTTGATGGTGGTAGTATTGCAGCAGTAGTAACACAAGAAACAAGAAACAAGCAGTAGTAACGCAGCAGTATTTAGGAACAAGGCCTAGGGATTACACTTTCACTAGTGGACACTCTCAACATTGATCACATAACAGAATAGATAAATGCATACTCTACACTCTTGTTGGATGATGAACGCATTGCGTAGGATTACATGAACCCTCAATGCCGGAGTTAACAAGCTCCACAATTTGTTCATATTTAAGTAACCTTATAGTGTAAGATAGATCAAAAGACTAAACCAAGTACTAACATAGCATGCACACTGTCACCTTCATGCATATGTAGGAGGAATAGATCACATCAATATTATCATAGCAATAGTTAACTTCACAATCTACAAGAGATCATGATCATAGCATAAACCAAGTACTAACACGGTGCACACACTGCCACCTTTACACACGTGCAGGAGGAATAGAACTACTTTAATAACTTTGCTAGAGTAGCACATAGATGAATAGTGATACAAAACTCATATGAATCTCAATCATGTAAAGCAGCTCATGAGATTATTGTATTGAGGTACATGGGAGAGATGAACCACATAGCTACCGGTACAGCCCTGAGCCTCGATGGAGAACTACTCCCTCCTCATGGGAGCAGCAGCGGTGATGAAGATGGCGGTGGAGATGGCAGCGGTGTCGATGGAGAAGCCTTCCGGGGGCACTTCCCCGTTCCGGCAGCGTGCCGGAACAGAGACTCCTGTCCCCCAGATCTTGGCCTCGCGATGGCGGCGGCTCTGGAAGGTTTCTGTGGTTTTCGTCAATTGGTGTCGAAGTTTTAGGTCACGACGGCTTAAATAGGCGAAGAGTCAGAGTCGGAGGGGCCACGGGCTGCCCAAACCATAGGGGGGCGCGGCCCCCCCCCCTGGCCGCGCCGGGGTGTGGTTTGGTGGCCCTGTCCCCCTTCTCTGGCGGTTCTCGTGTGTTCTGGATGCTTCCGGTGAAAATAGGAACTTGGGCGTTGATTTCGTCTGATTCCGAGAATATTTCGTTACTAGGATTTCTGAAACCAAAAACAGCGTAAAAACAGTGAACCGGCACTTCGGCATCTTGTTAATAGGTTAGTTCCAGAAAATGCACGAATATGACATAAAGTGTGCATAAAACATGTAGATAACATCAATAATGTGGCATGGAACATAAGAAATTATCGATACGTCGGAGACGTATCAGCATCCCCAAGCTTAGTTCTGCTCGTCCCGAGCAGGTAAAACGATAACACAGATAATTTCTGGAGTGACATGCCATCATAACCTTGATCATACTATTTGTAAAGCATATGTAGTGAATGCAGCGATCAAAACAATGTATATGACATGAGTAAACAACTGAATCATATAGCAAAGACTTTTCATGAATAGTACTTCAAGACAAGCATCAATAAGTCTTACATAAGAGTTAACTCATAAAGCAATAATTCAAAGTAAAGGTATTGAAGCAACACAAAAGAAGATTAAGTTTCAGCGGTTGCTTTCAACTCATAACATGTATATCTCATGGATATTGTCAACATAGAGTAATATAATAAGTGCAATAAGCAAATATGTAGGAATCAATGCACAGTTCACACAAGTGTTTGCTTCTTGAGGTGGAGAGAAATAGGTGAACTGACTCAACATTGAAAGTAAAAGAATGGTCCTCCATAGAGGAAAAGCATCGATTGCTATATTTGTGCTAGAGATTTTATTTTGAAAACATAAAGAGAGCATAAAAATAAAGTTTTGAGAGGTGTATGTTGTTGTCAACGAATGGTAATGGGTACTCTAACCCCCTTGCCAGACAAACCTTCAAAGAGCGGCTCCCATTTTATTTTATTTTTGGATGGCACTCCTTCCAACCTTTCTTTCACAAACCATGGCTAACCGAATCCTCGGGTGCCTGCCAACAATCTCATACCATGAAGGAGTACCTTTTTATTTTAGTTTTATTATGATGACACTCCTCCCAACCTTTGCTTTCTCAAGCCATGGCTAACCGAATCCTTCGGGTGCCGTCCAACAATCACATACCATGGAGGAGTGTCTATTTAATGTTAATTAATTTGGGACTGGGAATCCGATTGCCAGCTCTTTTTGCAAATTATTGGATAAGCGGATGAAGCCACTAGTCCATTGGTGAAAGTTGCCCAACAAGATTGAAAGATAAACACCACATACTTCCTCATGAGCTATAAAACATTGACACAAATCAGAGGTAATAAATTTTGAATTGTTTAAAGGTAGCACTCAAGCAATATACTTTGGAATGGCGGAAAGTACCATGTAGTAGGTAGGTATGGTGGACACAAATGGCATAGTGGTTGGCTCAAGTATTTTGGATGCATGAGAAGTATTCCCTCTCGATACAAGGTTTAGGCTAGCAAGGTTTATTTGAAACAAACACAAGGATGAACCGGTGCAGCAAAACTCACATAAAAGACATATTGAAAACATTATAAGACTCTACACCGTCTTCCTCGTTGTTCAAACTCAATACTAGAAATTATCTAGACCTTAGAGAAACCAAATATGCAAACCAAATTTTAGCATGCTCTATGTATTTCTTCATTAATGGGTGCAAAGCATATGATGCAAGAGCTTAAACATGAGCACAACAATTGCCAAGTATCACATTATCCAAGACATTTTAGCAATTACTACATGTATCATTTTCCAATTCCAACCATATAACAATTTAACGAAGAAGAAACTTTGCCATGAATACTATAAGCTAAGAACACATGTGTTCATATGAACCAGCGGAGCGTGTCTCTCTCCCACACAAGCATTTATTCAAACAAAAAAAAAGCATACAGACGCTCCAAGTAAAGCACATAAGATGTGTGATGACCCACAAGTATAGGGGATCGCAACAGTCTTCGAGGGAAGTAAAACCCAATTTATTGATTTGACACAAGGGGAGACAAAGAACACTTGGAAGCCTTAACAACGGAGTTGTCAATTCAGTTGCACCTGGAAACAGACTTGCTCGCAAGGGTTTATCGATAGTAATGTGTTTATAGCGATAGAGTGAAATAACAGCAGAGTAACAGAGACAGCAGTAGTGATTTTAGTAAACAGCAGGATTAAAATACTGTAGGCACGGGGACGGATGACGGGCGTTGCATGGATGAGAGAAACTCATGTAACAATCATAGCAGGGCATTTGCAGATAATAATAAAGCGGTGTCCAAGTACAAAGCAATCAATAGGCATGTGTTCCATATATAGTCGTGCGTGCTCGCAATGAGAAACTTGCACAACATCTTTTGTCCTACCAGCCGGTGGCAGCCGGGCCTCAAGGGAAACTACTGGATATTAAGGTACTCCTTTTAATAGAGTACCAGAGCAAAGCATTAACACTCCGTGAACACATGTGATCCTCACATCGCTACCATTCCCTCCGGTTGTCCCGATTTCTGTCACTTCGGGGCCATCGGTTCCGGACAGCGACATGTGTATACAACTTATAGGTAAGACCATAAACAATGATTATCTTGATGAAACAATAACATGTTCAGATCTGAGATCATGGCACTCGGGCCCTAGTGACAAGCATTAAGCATAACAAGTTGCAACAATATCATCAAAGTACCAACTACGGACACTAGGCACTATGCCCTAACAATCTTATGCTATTACATGACCAATCTCATCCAATCCCTACCATCCCCTTCAGCCTACAGCGGGGGAATTACTCACACATGGATGGGGGAAACATGGCTGGTTGATGTAGAGGCGTTGGCGGTGATGGCGGCGATGATCTCCTCCAATTCCCCGTCCCGGCGGAGTGCCAGAACGGAGACTTCTGGCTCCCGCGACGGAGTTTCGCGATGTGGCGGCGTTCTGGAGGGTTTCTGGCGACTTCGACCTCTCCCCTGGCGTTTTTAGGTCGAGGCCGATAAATAGTCCGAAGGAGGGCGTCGGAGGCCGGCCGAGGGGGCCACACCACAGGGCCGCGCGGGCCCCCCTGGGCCGCGCCGCCCTATGGTGTGGGGCCCTCGGGCCTCCACTTCAATTGTCCTTCTGGCTCCGTCATTATTCTGGGAAAATAGGGCCTTCTGCATAAATTCCGAGGATTTTCCCGAAAGTTGGATTTCTGCACAAAAACGAGACACTGAGCAGTTCTGCTGAAAACAGCGTTAGTCCGTGTTAGTTGTATCCAAAATACACAAATTAGAGGCAAAACAATAGCAAAAGTGTTCGGGAAAGTAGATACGTTTTGGACGTATCAACTCCCCCCAAGCTTAGCTTATTGCTTGTCCTCAAGCAATTCAGTTAACAACTGAGCGATAAAAGAACTTTCACGAACACATTTGCTCATATGATGTATATACTCTCATGCTATGGCTAATACTCGAGCAGTTCATAATGAGATATATGCAAATAAGATCATCTAACAGCTATGTCAATCATGGAGAGGTACCAACAATTAATAAGAAGCATCATGAATCATGTATATAAGCAGAATTGTAATGTTCATAAGAGAGCATGATAAAGTGGTATCTCGCTTGCCTGTATTTTGTTGGCAAAACATAAATGCCCGGGCACCTTTGGAGTTCATAGAAAGACTAGAAGTAGTGATTGTCAAAAGATAAATGCATCAAAGTTATACCACAATCAATCATATTTTGAGACAAGCATATTATACTAAGAATGACAGTTGTGCTCTCAAGATAGTGCTCAAAGAAATAATGGAGACACAACATAAAAGTAAAAGATTGACCCTTCGCAGAGGGAAGCAGTGGATTAACATGCGCTAGAGCTTTTCATTTTTATAAAGACAGGAGTAAAATTATTTTGAGAGGTGTTTGTTGTTGTCAACGAATGGTAATGGGTACACTAACTACCTCGCCAACCGGACTTTCAAGAGCGGCTCCCATGAATTATTGCATATTTATTTGGCACTCCTTCCAACCTTTCTTTCACAAACCATGGCCAACCGAATCCTCGGGTGCCTGCCGACAATCTCATACCATGAAGGAGTGCCTTTTTATTTAGTTTTATTATGATGATGACACTCCCCCAACCTTTGCTTACACAAGCCATGGCTAACCGAGTCCTTCGGGTGCCGTCCAACAATCACAAACCATGGAGGAGTGTCTATTTAAGTTAATTAATTCGGGACTGGAATCCCATTGCCAGCTCTTTTTGCAAAATTATTGGATAAGCGGATGTGCCACTAGTCCATATGAGAGTCCGTCAAAAGTAAATGACAAGGTTGAAAGTTAAACACCACATACTTCCTCATGAGCTATGAAACATAAACACAAATTGAGAAGCATTTTGAAGGGTTTAAAGGTAGCGCATGAGAATTTACTTGGAATGGTTTGAAATGCCATGCATAGGTATTTATGGTGGACACTCTGGAATAACTTGGTTTTCATGTGTTTGGAAGTACGAGCAGCGTTCCCGCTCAGTACAAGTGAAGGCTAGCAATAGACTAGGGAGCGACAAATCAAGAGAGCAGTAACTGTCATAATCATGCTTGCGGCAAAATAAATTAACGAAGGCATAAAAGTGATACAAGAACTCTGAAGCAATATAAATCATCGAGGCTTAATTGACTTTTTGTTCAGTCATATGCATGCGTGAGCATGTGCCAAGTCGATATAAATGAATTATTCAGAGGAGGATACCACAATGCCATACTTACTTATGAATAAAACAATGCAAACAAACATACATGACATGCTACTCATATTAATAAATTGGAGCTAAACATGAGAGATCATGAACTACTAGACTTTCTCAAATAACATATACCTCACACGAACCAACTAAGCATGCTCACATGGATGAGTATATGTGCAAAAATGAAGGCAAATAGAGTTCATACCAGCCTCTCACCACAATCAGATTGTCGTAGATCGTCATTATTGCCTTTTCACTTGTGTAGCTTGGATAATATGAAATGAAAACCACGCTCCAGCCACCGAAGACCATTGAACTCATAAAGAACTTTACAAACCAGAGAAGAACAGCAAATATTTTTGGTGTTTTCAAATTGCAAATAAGAACAAGAGGAAACAAACAAACAAAGCAAAATCTTTTTGGGTTTTCTTATAGTAAACTAGCAATAGCAAATAAAGTGAAACAAATGCAAGAAACTAAAGCAAACAAATGGTGAAGAGAAATAACAGAAATATTTTTGGTCTTTTTGTGTTTTGGGAAGGAAACAAAGCGAAATCAAGAAATAGCAAACTAAAAGAAACACAGAAAAGCGAAATGGCAGAAATCTGCCAAAACCTGACAGCAGTACAGAAATCGATTTTAAAAAAAATCTTACGTTGCTCAGATCGAAAAGTGTTCAACTAATGAAAGTTAGATAACAACCTGGGGAACCTACACAAAAATTTGCAGCTCAAAATGACGCTCTGGCTATTTTTTACGATTTTTACAGTAACGTTCCAGAATCTGTTTTCAGGCAGCATTTCCCCAAATATCATCTTCCTCTCATTAGAAAACCACTCAAACGAACAAAACAAGTATGTGCGAGTATCCAGCAACCATAATATGCAAAGAATGAGTGATGCCGGTATACCTCCCCCCAAGCTTAGGCTTTTGGCCTAAGTGGAGTTCAACCCCAACGCGGGTCGTTGTTCCTCGCCGGTGGGTAGTCCATGGAGTAGTCATAGTAAAGCTCATGTGCAGAAGAAAAGCGTGGAGGCTCCGCATATCCACCATGTTGATGTGAGGAACTTGCTGCATCGGATGATGAGTCGAGGTGCTCCTCGACCTCTATGTCGTCTCTTGCATGATGGCCTCCTCTCTCTATGTGTGCATCCAGTGCACCTTCTGTGACCGACCAATCTCCCCTGGAATCAAGGTTAGACAGAACAGGCGCAGGCAATCTTACTAGTTTCTCAGTTTTCTTAGTTATTCTCCAAACTTTCTTATAAAATATTATCTTATAATACAGGTTACCCAAGTTGGAGGAATCTGAAATAAATTCATGTTTAATCATAGAGGCTATGTCAAGTTTTTCTATGGGGAACGGAATATCAAAATGATGAGGTTCTACATTATGAAAAGCTAGTAAACGAGAGGCGATGAGACCTCCACAAATTCCACCTTTCTCACGGTTAGTAGCAAGTCTATAAGCTATTAATGCCCCCAAATTATAAGACCTACTATTTTGCAGTGCTGCAGCTAGAAAAGCCAAATCCGGGATAGAAAGTTTACCACCAATCCTTTTAGCGAGAACGCACTTGGTAATAAAATAGGCAAAGTAGCGGATAGCCGGGAGTTGAATACTAGTGATTTTACCACTTTCACCTGAGAAACTCCTTCCATCGCAAATCATCTTGTAGAGATCCGAGAGTTCTTGCGGCGATCCCTTTATCTTCTCACATGATCCCCATTGCGGTACTCTAATTGCTTTGCCTGAAAGCACTAAATGGCAAGTTGACAGCTTTATTGTAAATTTTATACTGGACCGTGGGGTTAGATCGCGACCAATTGAACTTGAAGTCCTGCACAAAAGACATAGTTAATTTCACATATTGTCTTGGCTCTCCTTCAACAAAGTCACTCAGCCCTGCACGAGAAATTAGAGTTTGAACATCTTCAAATATCCCCACGCTTCTCATGAAATCCGCGCACGGGTAGTAAGAGGGGTAAACTCCCTCTTCACGATTGACTATCATAACTTGTTGGACTTCCAATTCTTGCTGGTTCAAGTGATATCTATTCCACTCCATTTTCTGAAATTTCAACAACCAATATAGAAATTTGATTTGGTGACATATAATTGAGGGAAACTACCATAGGAACTTGCTAGAGTACTAATCATGCATCAAAACTAGTTTCTACCACTTAGAACAAGCATGCAAGCTCACTAAACATGTTACCTACAGCAGCAAAATATTCAAGATATACTCAACCAAACGAAATTCTACTTGGATGGGTGGAGGAGTCACATACCGAAGAGCAAATGTGCCAAATTTCAGACAGAAATCTGGGCTGAGCAAAGAGATCGAAAAATCTGGAGTTCTGAAGCAAAAACGCGAGAGAGAGGAACTTGGTACGAGTTTTTTCGGGAGAGAGACTGTTCTGGGCGAAAGAGATGACAAAGTGGGGCAGAGGGGGACCCACACCACATGGTGGCGCGGCCACCTCCTTGGTCGCGCCGGCCTGTGGTCTGGCCCCCTCTGGTGCCCCACAGGTCATCCTCTGGTGCTCCCAGGTGCCTCGTCGAAAAATAGGACCAACGGTAAAAATTTTGTGAATTTTTGAAAACTTTGAAAAACGCACATTTCTGGGTATTTAGTTTATTATTACTGGCCAGGAAAATTTTTGAAATCTTCAAATAACTAAAGAACTTTGCAAATTAAAAGTGCTACAGCAACTAGAGCAAGTGGAGGAAGAAAGAGATGTTGTTTACCCTCTCTATGCATACAAAAAGTATTTGTTAACAAGGTTGATCAAGTCTTGCCACCAAATAAATTTTACATAGCATAAGAAGAAATAAACCTCAAATCAATCATGTTACCTTGAATTGTATTGATATGGATCCAATCACGAGAGTTTGATATTCTTCCTTAGGCTCATATATAGGACAATCAATAGTTCCCACTTTGATAGTTCTCACATTAGAAATAGTATTGACTCCACATACTTTATCAATCTTCTTGGGGAAATAAACGGTATGCTCCCTATCATCAACATTGAAAGTAACCTTTCCTTTATTGCAATCAATAACAGCCCCTGCGGTGTTAAGAAAAGGTCTCCCAAGAATAATAGACATATTATCATCTTCAGGCATTTCCAACACAACAAAATCAGTTAATATCAAGCAGTTAGTAGTAACTTGAACAGGAACATTCTCACATATACCAACAGGAATAGCAGTAGATTTATCAGCCATTTGCAAAGATATATCAGTAGGTATCAGCTTATCTAAGTAAAGTCTCTTATAAAGAGAAAAAGGCATAACACTAACACCAGCTCCCAAATCACATAGAGCAGTTTTAACATAATTATTCTTAATAGAACAAGGAATAGTAGGTATACCTGGGTCGCCCAACTTCTTCGGAACTTTGCCATTGAAAGAGTAATTAGCAAGCATAGTGGAAATTTCCTCATTGGGGATTTTCCTTTTGTTAGTAACAATATCTTTCATATACTTTGAATAAGGTGGCAATTTAATAGCATCGATCAAAGGGATTTGCAAGAATAAAGGTTTCATCCAATCGCAAAATTTATTATAGTGTTCTTCTTCCTTTGATTTTAATTTCTTAGCAGGAAAAGGCATTTGCTTTTGCACCCAAGGTTCTCTTTCATTACCATGTTTCTCAGCAATAAAATCTTCTTTAGTGTACTTTTTATTTTTAGCATGCTTTTCAGGTTCTTCTTCAACCTCTTCTTTATCAGAGTATCATTCTTATCATTATCATTATCATTATCATGTTCATTACCACTTTCAGTTTCAGCATCAGAAATAGAAATACTATTAGGATCATTAACAGGTTCAGAGGATTCTACAACATTTTTATGTTTCTTCTTCTTTTTCTTCCTAGAATGAGCACTAGGTTCAATGCGTTGAGAATCTTGTTCAACTCTTTTGGGATGCCCTTCAGGATATAGAGAATCCTGGGTAGAGACACCACCTCTAGTTGTTACTTCATAAGCATGTTTCTCTTTAGAATTATTCCCTAACAAGTCATTTTGCACTTTAGTGAGTTGATCAATTTGAGTTTGAATCATTTGAAAATGTTTAACAAGCATCTTAACATCATTGGAGGTTCTCTCCACAATATCATGCAATTCACTAATAGCTTGAGAATTTTCCATTAAATGATTCTCTACTCTCATATTAAAATTTTCTTGCTTAACAATATAATTACCAAACTCATCTAAGCATTGTGCAGGAGGTTTCGAATACGGAATATCTTCCCTAGTAAAGCGTTGAAGGGAGTTTACCTCAATCATGGATGAAGGGGGAATTATCTCACATATATCTTCAATAGGAGGTAGATTCTTCACATCTTCAGATTTAATACCTTTCTCCTTGAGAGACTTCTTGGCTTCCCTCATATCTTCATCATTCAATTTAATTAAACCCCGCTTCTTCAATATTGGAGTTGGAGTCGGTTCAGGCGTAGTCCAATCATCATGATTCCACTTATTTTAGCCAATAATTCTTCAAATTGCCCTGGAGTTCTTTTCTGAAAACACAACCAGCCCAACTATCCAAGTATGCCCTAGACTCAATGGTTAGTCCACTATAAAATATATCAAGTAAATCATGCTTTTCCAAATCATGCTCGGGTCGAGCTCTAATAAGAGAGCAGAATCTCGACCAAGCCTCAGGCAATTTCTCTTCATCTCCCTGATTAAAATTATAAATTCTCTGCAAAGCAATATGTTGAGCACTAGCAGGAAAGTATTTGCGGAAGAAAACATCAAGCAATTCTTTCGGACTTTTAATAGAATTAGGTGGCAAATTATTATACCAAGTTTTAGCGTCATCCTTTAATGAGAATGGAAATATTTTAGCAACAAAGTAAGTACGCATCTTAACATCATCAGAAAACAAGCTACTAAGAGTAGATAGCTCAGTCATGTGTTCAACAGCACTTTCTTTTTCAGTACCACAAAAGGGTGTTTTCTCAACAATAGCTATATGAGATAGATCAAGAGAAAAATCATAATCTTTATCCCTAATGTTTATAGGAGATGTGGCAAACTTAGGATCGGGAGACAGCTTTATATCTAACAATATGTTCTGCAAGCAACTTTTTAATTTTTCTTGCATCAGTAGTAGCATTGCATTTTTCAATAAAATCATCATTAAGCTCCACATAATCTTCCTCAGGATCATCACTAAAATAACCAAGTTCAGGTGAACTAACAGGTGTAGTAGCATTAGGAGTTTCAGTATTTTCAATTTGTCTAGACCTAGCAATTGTAGCATCTAGAAAAGATCCCAATGAACCACTATCATCAAGCACAGCAGAAACATTATCAATATTATGAGAGTGTTCAGATTCAGTAGATGTACCCGCATGCGAAGCATGTGGCGGTGAAACAAGTTTATCAATCACAGATGGTGAATCAAGAGCAGCAGAGGTATTCAGAATTGTACCTTTTCTTGTAGTGGATGGTAATATGGCGATCTTAGTATCGCGAGGTTTACCCATGATGGAGAATTTGCAGCGAACAATATTAATCCAAGTGAACTTCCAAATAAAGCTATGCTCCCCGGCAACGGCGCCAGAAAATAGTCTTGATGACCCACAAGTATAGGGGATTAACAGTCTTCGAGGGAAGTAAAACCCAATTTATTGATTCGACACAAGGGGAGACAAAGAACACTTGGTAGCCTTAACAACGGAGTTGACAATTCAGTAGCACGTGGAAACAGACTAGCTCGCAAGGGTTTATCGGTAATGTAACAGGTTTATAGCGATAGCGAGAGTGAAATAACAACAGCAGAGTAACAGAGACAGCAGTAGTGATTTTAGTAAACAGCAGGATTAAAATACTGTAGGCACGGGGACGGATGACGGGCGTTGCATGGATGAGAGAAACTCATGTAACAATCATAGCAGGGCATTTGCAGATAATAATAAAACGGTGTCCAAGTACAAAGCAATCAATAGGCATGTGTTCCATATATAGTCGTGCGTGCTCGCAATGAGAAACTTGCACAACATCTTTTGTCCTACCAGCCGGTGGCAGCCGGGCCTCAAGGGAAACTACTGGATATTAAGGTACTCCTTTTAATAGAGTACCGGAGCAAAGCATTAACACTCCGTGAACACATGTGATCCTCACATCGCTACCATTCCCTCCGGTTGTCCCGATTTCTGTCACTTCGGGGCCATCGGTTCCGGACAGCGACATGTGTATACAACTTATAGGTAAGACCATAAACAATGATTATCTTGATGAAACAATAACATGTTCAGATCTGAGATCATGGCACTCGGGCCCTAGTGACAAGCATTAAGCATAACAAGTTGCAACAATATCATCAAAGTACCAACTACGGACACTAGGCACTATGCCCTAACAATCTTATGCTATTACATGACCAATCTCATCCAATCCCTACCATCCCCTTCGGCCTACAGCGGGGGAATTACTCACACATGGATGGGGGAAACATGGCTGGTTGATGTAGAGGCGTTGGCGGTGATGGCGGCGATGATCTCCTCCAATTCCCCGTCCCGGCGGAGTGCCAGAACGGAGACTTCTGGCTCCCGCGATGGAGTTTCGCGATGTGGCGGCGTTCTGGAGGGTTTCTGGCGACTTCGACCTCTCCCCTGGCGTTTTTAGGTCGAGGCCGATAAATAGTCCGAAGGAGGGCGTCGGAGGCCGGCCGAGGGGGCCACACCACAGGGCCGCACGGCCCCCCCTGGGCCGCGCCGCCCTATGGTGTGGGGCCCTCGGGCCTCCACTTCAATTGTCCTTCTGGCTCCGTCATTATTCTGGGAAAATAGGGCCTTCTGCATAAATTCCGAGGATTTTCCCGAAAGTTGGATTTCTGCACAAAAACGAGACACCAGAGCAGTTCTGCTGAAAACAGCGTTAGTCCGTGTTAGTTGTATCCAAAATACACAAATTAGAGGCAAAACAATAGCAAAAGTGTTCGGGAAAGTAGATACGTTTTGGACGTATCAATGTGACCGAATAAAAATATAGTTTCAAGAGAAGGAACCTGATAATTTGTCGATGAAGAAGGGGATGCCTTGGGCATCCCCAAGCTTAGACGCTTGAGTCTTCTTGATATATGCAGGGGTGAACCACCGGGGCATCCCCAAGCTTAGAGCTTTCACTCTTCTTGATCATAGTATATCATCCTCCTATCTTGACCCTTGAAAACTTCCTCCACACCAAACTCGAAACAACTCATTAGAGGGTTAGTGCACAATAAAAATTAACATATTCAGAGGTGACACAATCATTCTTAACACTTCTGGACATTGCATACTGCTACTGGACATTAATGGATCAAAGAAATTCATCCAACATAGCAAAAGAGGCAATGCGAAATAAAAGGTAGAATCTGTCAAAACAGAACAGTTCGTATTGACGAATTTTAAAATGGCACCAGACTTGCTCAAATGAAAATGCCCAAATTGAATGAAAGTTGCGTACATATCTGAGGATCATGCACGTAAATTGGCTTAATTTTCTGAGCTACCTACAGGGAGGTAGACCCAGATTCATGACAGCAAAGAAATCTGGAACTGCGCAGTAATCCAAATCTAGTACTTACTTTACTATCAAAGACTTTACTTGGCACAACAAAACACACAAAACTAAGATAAGGAGAGGTTGCTACAGTAGTAAACAACTTCCAAGACACAAATATAAAACAAAGTACTGTAGCAAAATAACACATGGGTTATCTCCCAAGAAGTTCTTTCTTTATAGCCATTAAGATGGGCTCAGCAGTTTTAATGATGCACTCGCAAGAAATAGTATTTGAAGCAAAAGAGAGCATCAAGAAGCAAATCGAAAACACATTTAAGTCTAACATGCTTCCTATGCAAGGGAATCTTGTAAATAAACAAGTTCATGAAGCATAATGCAACAAGCATAGAAAGATAAAACAAGTGTAGCTTGAAAAATTTCAGCACATAGAGAGGTATTTTAGTAACATGAAAATTTCTACAACCATATTTTCCTCTCTCATAATAACTTTCAGTAGCAACATGAGCAAACTCAACAATATAACTATCACATAAAGCATTCTTATCATGAGTCTCATGCATAAAATTATTACTCTCCACATAAGCATAATCAATTTTATTAGTTGTAGTGGGAGCAAATTCAACAAAGTAGCTATCATTATTATTCTCATCATCAAATATAGGAGGCATATTGTAATCATAATCAAATTTATCCTCCATAACAGGTGGAACCAAAAGACCACTATCATTATAATCATCATAAATAGGAGGTAAAGTATCATCAAAGAAAATTTTCTCCTCAATGCTTGGGGGACTAAAAAGATCATGAAAACCAGCTTCCCCAAGCTTAGAGCTTTCTATATTATTATCAACAATGGTGTTCAAAGCGTTCATACTAATATTACTACCAGCATGCAAATAAGATTCCATAGGTTTTTTAATTTTCGCATCAAACAATCCATGTTTTAAATCAGGAAACAGAAATAGAAGCTCATTCTTGTCCATTATGCCAAACTAGTGTAAACAAGAAACAAAAAGATGCAATTGAAGGATCTAAAGGAAATAGCTTTGAGTACTTACGGCGCTGGGAAATAGCTTAGTAGCCGAGGTCCGGAGTGTGAGTACCTTTTACCTTTCCTCCCCGGCAACGGCGCCAGAAAATAAGCTTGATGTCTACTTCCCCCTCCTTTTCCTGTAGACAGTGTTGGGCCTCCAAGAGCAGAGGTTTGTAGAACAGCAGCAAGTTTTCCCTTAAGTGGATCACCCAAGGTTTATCGAACTCAGGGAGGAAGAGGTCAAAGATATCCCTCTCATGCAACCCTGCAACCACAAAGCAAGAAGTCTCTTGTGTCCCCAACACACCTAATAGGTGCACTAGTTCGGCGAAGAGATAGTGAAATACAGGTGGTATAAATAAGTATGAGCAGTAGCAACGGTGCCAGAAAATAGCTTGCTGGCGTGTAGTTGATGGTGGTAGTATTGCAGCAGTAGTAACACAAGAAAAACGATAAACAAGCAAAGAGTAACGCAGCAGTATTTAGGAACAAGGCCTAGGGATTACACTTTCACTAGTGGACACTCTCAACATTGATCACATAACAGAATAGATAAATGCATACTCTACACTCTTGTTGGATGATGAACGCATTGCGTAGGATTACACGAACCCTCAATGCCGGAGTTAACAAGCTCCACAATTTGTTCATATTTAAGTAACCTTATAGTGTAAGATAGATCAAAAGACTAAACCAAGTACTAACATAGCATGCACACTGTCACCTTCATGCATATGTAGGAGGAATAGATCACATCAATATTATCATAGCAATAGTTAACTTCGCAATCTACAAGAGATCATGATCATAGCATAAACCAAGTACTAACACGGTGCACACACTGTCACCTTTACACACGTGCAGGAGGAATAGAACTACTTTAATAACTTTGCTAGAGTAGCACATAGATGAATAGTGATACAAAACTCATATGAATCTCAATCATGTAAAGCAGCTCATGAGATTATTGTATTGAGGTACATGGGAGAGATGAACCACATAGCTACCGGTACAGCCCCGAGCCTCGATGGAGAACTACTCCCTCCTCATGGGAGCAGCAGCGGTGATGAAGATGGCGGTGGAGATGGCAGCGGTGTCGATGGAGAAGCCTTCCGGGGGCACTTCCCCGTTCCGGCAGCGTGCCGGAACAGAGACTCCTGTCCCCCAGATCTTGGCCTCGCGATGGCGGCGGCTCTGGAAGGTTTCTGTGGTTTTCGTCAATTGGTGTTGAAGTTTTAGGTCACGACGGCTTAAATAGGCGAAGAGTCGGAGTCGGAGGGGCCACGGGCTGCCCAAACCATAGGGGGGCGCGGCCCCCCCCTGGCCGCGCCGGGGTGTGGTTTGGTGGCCCTGTCCCCCTTCTCTGGCGGTTCTCGTGTGTTCTGGATGCTTCCGGTGAAAATAGGAACTTGGGCGTTGATTTCGTCTGATTCCGAGAATATTTCGTTACTAGGATTTCTGAAACCAAAAACAGCAGAAAACAGGAACTGGCACTTCGGCATCTTGTTAATAGGTTAGTTCCAGAAAATGCACGAATATGACATAAAGTGTGCATAAAACATGTAGATAACATCAATAATGTGGCATGGAACATAAGAAATTATCGATACGTCGGAGACGTATCAACTACCAGCCGACGGGGAGACCTTATGTTCCAGGGTCTATCAGGAGGACGACACGTTCGACCGGATGGAAGCCTGGGATGTACCGGGAGTGAAGATCGACTAGAGTCCACCAAGGAAGGCAGGACTACAATACACAAGTACCACGTGTATTGTAGTTTGTAATATTTGTAGAAATTTGTACATATACTTTAATAAGTGAGTTTGCATACTCACATCGACTTGAGTATTGTAATAAGACCACTTAAAGTATGTATATACATGGTATATGTTTTGTATGATTTGGATTTGCTTCTTGATTGCCATTGCGTGACTAGTTCTGTGCACAAAGTTGAGCTCAGAAAACTTGCGCATGGAGTAATTATGAGTATCATCTTGTGTTGCAGAACTAGGGGGTTATGTCGGGAGCGTTAGGAGAGGAGACCGAAGCGCAGCGCATGGAGCGCGAAGCGAAGCAAAAGGAAGAGGCTGATGAAGCAACCCGGAATCAGTTTCCACCACCACCACCACCCATGACGCAGCAGAATTTCGTCCAGTACATGCAGCTGGTAGAGGAGAGACAACGTATCACGTTGGAGCAGCAGAATAAATTCTTCCAGGAGCTGCTGCAGCAGAACAGGGTGGAGAGACCCGAGAATCAGGGAGTCACCTTAGCAGACTTCCAGAATACTAAGCCTATACCTTTCGCATACGCGCCCGAGCCAATAGACGCGGAGGATTGGCTTATGGACACCGAGCGAAAGCTCAATACTGTTGGTTGTAACGACCAGGAGAAGGTTCGTTATGCTACACATTTATTGTGTGGACCTGCCGCATCATGGTGGGACAACATCGTAGCCGTTTACCCGGCTGGAAAAGTGTTTACCTGGGAGGAGTTCGCGAGGAAGTTCAGGGAATCCAATGTCCCTGAAAGTATTGTGGAACTGAAGCGTCGAGAATTTGAAAATCTCGAGCAGAAGGACAAGGCAATCCTGACTTATGTCAGGGAATTCTCAAAGCTGTCCCGGTATGCGGTTGAAGAAGTCAACACCGAGGACAAGAAAAAGAAGAGGTTTCTGAGGGGGTTAAGTCCCCAGTTCAAAGTACAGCTCCGGATGATGAGAGCGACGGAGTTCCAAGAGTTGGTGGATGCAGCCATCACTCTTGAGGATGACTTTAAACAGCTACAAGAGGAGAAGAGGAAGAAGGCCAAGTTTGAGCCTAAGAGATATGTCAGTAACAAGCCTAATACTGGCTTGAGTTTCAAGCCAAGATACAACAACAACAACAACAACAGCAACTACTACGGTAGCAGGAAGAACCAAGCATTTCAGACTGCAAATAAGATTGTGTGCCGTAGCTGTGGAGGTACGGGGCATTTCTCCAAGGACTGTAAGAAGCCCAGGATCATCTGCTTCGGTTGCCGTGAGGAAGGACACATGCTTAGGGATTTCCCTAAGAATAAGAATAAAGGAGGTCAGTCTGGAGGGGGAGCAAGCCGAGGAGGAAACAACGGAGGGAACTGGAAGAACAGGAAACCCTTCGGCAAGCTGAACTGCACTAGTCTGGAGGAGGTGGTCAACTCCGATCAGGCGGTGATAGGTACGCTCCAGATACTCACTCATCCTGGCAAAGTACTTTTTGATACTGGTGCAACTACATCATTCATTTCTCAACAATTCATCATCAAACATGGGATTAGTTGCACTAAGTTAGATACACCCATAACTATACTTTCCGCGGGGGGAACGATAGTAGTAACCCATACCAAACAAAAACAAGTCATCATGATCAATAAGTGCGCGTTCGATGCAGACCTGTTCATTTTACCGATGAAGGACATTGATGTCATTCTTGGTATGAACTGGTTAGAAGCTAATGGAGCATTGATCGACTGTGTGAACAAGACGGTATCTTTGAAAAGCCCCGATGGAAGTAGAATGATCTACCAAGGCGACAAACATACACAGATTGAAATTGAGCTACAGTTGAACAGCATGAAGGAGGTGAAGATAGAGGATATACCTGTAGTGAATGAATTCCAGGATGTGTTTCCTACAGAATTACCTGGTATGCCACCAGATAGGGAGATAGAATTCACTATCGACCTAATTCCAGGAACAGCTCCGATTGCTAAAGCACCATATAAAATGGGGCCAAAGGAGTTGAAAGAACTTAAGGAGCAATTGGATGACTTGGAACAAAAGGATTTATTCAAGAGAGTATTTCACCATGGGGATCACCTGTGATCTTCGTAGATAAAAGAGATGGAGGAAGAAGGATGTGCGGAGATTACAGGAATTTGAACAATGTGACAATCAAGAACAAGTATCCACTTCCAAGAATACAAGATCTATTCGATCAAGTTAGAGGCGCGGGAGTCTTTTCCAAAATTGATCTAAGATCCGGTTATCACCAGATAAAGATCAAGAAGGAGGACGTTCCGAAAACTGCCTTTGTCTCAAGGTATGGACATCATGAATACCTTGTAGTGCCTTTTGGATTAACCAATGCCCCAGCAATTTTCATGAATCTCATGAATAAGATTTTCATGCCATATCTAGACAAGTTTGTCATCGTATTCATTGATGATATTTTGCTCTATTCCAAAGACAAAGCCGAACATGCTGAACATCTGAGGTTAGTGTTGCAAACACTAAGAGAACACCAACTCTATGCCAAATTCAGCAAGTGTGAATTTTGGCTAGATCAAGTGGAATTTCTTGGTCATGTCATTAGTAAAGATGGAATAGCTGTTAACCCGAGCAAGGTAGCAGCAGTTCTAGAATGGAAAGCACCCAAGACTGTCAAGGAAATCCGAGGATTCCTAGGAATGGCAGGATATTATCGGAGATTCATTGAAGGATTCTCCAAGATAGCAGGACCCATGACGAAGCTGTTAAGAAAGAACACACCATTCGTGTGGTCAGAGGAGTATGAGAAGAGTTTTCAAACTCTGAAAGAGAAACTCACCACAGCACCGGTGTTAGCAGTTCCTGAAGTTGGCAAGGATTACACAGTGTACTGTGACGCATCCAAGCATGGATTGGGTTGCATACTCATGCAAGATCGGAAAGTGATATCTTATGGATCGAGGCAACTCAGACCTCATGAAGTAAACTATCCAACACATGACCTGGAATTAGCAGCAGTTGTATTTGCACTCAAAACTTGGAGACATTTTCTCTATGGAGCCAAGTGTGAGCTCTATACAGATCATAAGAGTCTCAAATACTTCTTCACTCAGAAGGAACTCAACATGAGGCAGAAAAGATGGCTAGAATTAATCAAGGATTATGATTTGACCATCAATTACACTCCAGGAAAGGCCAATGTTGTAGTAGATGCCTTGAGTAGGAAGAGCACCGGAGGAGTGGAACAAGAGATATCACCAGAGTTGAGGAAGGAAATAAGTCAAGCCCAAATACAACTTTGGGAAAAGGAAGCTCATGAGGGACTATCGGCTTTGCAAGTAGCCGATGAGTTAAATGTTAACCTGAAGAATGAGATAATGATGGGTCAGTTGGACGATCCATTCATCGTGGAGGAGATGAGAAGAATAGATGAAGGAAGATCATCAGAATTTCATCGCGGAGAATCGGGATCATTATGGTTCCAGAAGAGAATTTGTGTTCCGGATATTGCTGAAATAAAGGAAGTAATACTCCGGGAAGCCCATCAAACACCATACTCCATACATCCGGGAAGTACCAAGATGTACATGGATCTCAAGGAGTTATTCTGGTGGAATAATATGAAGAGAGAAATAGCACAATACGTGGCGGAATGCCATACCTGCCAGAGAGTGAAGGCAGAACACCATAGTCCGGCAGGAAAGTTACAACCTTTACCCATTCCAGAATGGAAATGGGAGGAGATAGGAATGGATTTCATCACCGGACTACCCATGACCAATAAAAAGAAGGACATGATATGGGTAATCGTGGACCGGTTGACGAAGAGTGCACACTTCTTAGCGGTAAATCAGCAGGACAAAGGAGAGAAACTCATCGATCTTTACATTAAAGAGATCGTGAGTAAACATGGAGTGCCCAAGAAGATCGTGTCGGATCGAGGATCCGTGTTCACGTCAGCATTTTGGAAGCAACTACACGAAGCTTTAGGATCCAAGTTGGACTATAGTACCGCCTATCATCCCCAGACAGGTGGACAAACGGAAAGAACTAACCAGATTCTAGAGGATATGCTTAGGGCTTGTGCCCTAGACTTCGGAGGATCATGGGAGGAGCACTTGCCACTAGCAGAGTTTTCATACACAATACCTATCAAAGTAGCATCAAGATGGCACCGTTCGAAGCTCTGTATGGAAGGAAGTGTAGATCACCGATATGTTGGTATGAAGCCGGAGCAAGCAAAGAGTTAAACCCTGATTATGTCAAGGAAAAGCAACAAATAATTGACATTATCAGGGATAGGCTCAAGATAGCCCAGAGCCGACAGAAGAGTTATGCCGATCAAAAGAGGAGAACATGGGAGCCACGAGTTGGAGACATGGTATATCTTGAGGTGAGCCCGATGAAAGGACTTCAGAGGTTTGGAGTAAAAGGAAAGCTAAGCCCTAGGTACATTGGACCCTTTAAGATTCTGAGTCAAAACCGAGGGTTAGCCTTTCAATTGGAACTACCGGGAAGATTATCTCAGGTTCACAACGTATTCCATGTGTCACAACTCAGAAAGTGTTTAAAGACCCCAGATGAGCCAGTATCACATGAAGAGCTTGAGTTACAACCAGATTTGACGTACATCGAGAAGCCAGCGAAGATTCTCGAGGAAAACTGGAAACAACTCAGGAATAGAGCTATAAAGTACTGCAAGATACAGTGGAAGCATCATCCCGAGAGGGAAGCCACCTGGGAAAAGGAAGAAGACCTGAGGAAAACATACCCCGAACTCTTCAGGTATTACAACCACAACTTCGGGACGAAGTTTTCTTTAAGGGGGAAAGGCTGTAATGTCCCAGGTTTATAGGCGATCGAGGGGTAGATTTTAGAAAGGGATGTGCATTGCATGGTAAATTCCGGGGAAATTTCGCGCTTTTAAAACAAAACAACATCGAAGGGGGACAAGTTTCTCTCTCGACACCTTACAGGGTTAGGGTTTCGAGAGTGCGATGAACTTGTTCCTACTTGTCTAAAATAGGGTTTTGAGAAGAGGGAAGTGATATTGCATTGAAATCTTAAGTTGCATGATTGAATTCTAAACTAAGTTGTATGATTGAATTCAAACCAAATTTGAATTTGAATTTCAAATTCAAACACCAAATGGTTATCACATAATTCAAATTTGAGATAATTTAACAAACAATTATCATTAAGCAAGAATATAAGTAATACAACAATTATATAAAGCTCATTAAGGAAAACTTGAGCTTTATTGATAATCACACAAGATACAATGTCAATTACAATATCCAGAATTGAAAAATAAATTTACAACACATTACAAGAATTGAAGAAATAGAAAAAGAAAAAGGAAAATTACAAGGTATTTAAATGACCTAAACTACATTGGGATCTTCATGATCTTGAGTTCATCTTGAGCATCTTCTTGATCCCTGCACACACACACACACAAAAAACCAAACAAGGATTAAGCCAAGTGGCAAAGCCACTTGGCAGGTTAAAAGAAAACTAGAATTGAGCAGATATGGATCAGCTCTGCCGAGCTGATCATCTCACCACCAGAACCAAGACAAGTACAAGGCATTTGACACACACACACAGCCAACCTGCTCACCAGGCAGTGTGCATGCTCAACAGCACACACAGGCCAGTGAGTCACCTTAAACTACAGGCCAAGCTGTCGACCAACAGAGCAAAGCCAGGAGCATATAAAACCTTGCCACAGTAAACCCTAGCATCTCCATCGATAGGATTGCACTGGTAAGCCACCAAGAACACCAAGAACAGCAAGAACAGGAAGAACAGCCAGAGCTGTTCAACCTGTCCAAACTCACCACATAATCAATCAAGCTTCACAAGCTCACCAGGAGGAGCAGGGCAAGCAAATCAACCAAAAGATCAACACAGAAGCAAACCCTCTACATCAACCACAAATCTTGGAGCTAGAGTGAGGTATACCAGAAAAGCATGAGCAAACCATGGTTTTGCTCATAATTAAGTATACTCATGCATCACAGAAGCAAAAAGGGTATGAAACCCTGGATGTATCATCACTTGGTTGCTAAACCAATTGGTGCCAGCAAATACAACTAAGGCTAGAAGGAAATCAAACCAGGGAACACTGGTTGTGACAACACAGTGTCACAACCAGAGAAATCCAGCATGGATTTAGTCCTATGTAGCCATCCAGATCCACCAAGCACCTAATAGTCTAGCTAAACCATCAGACTGACAGGCAACATGTGCCTATCTTGTTTATCAACACCAAAGCCACTGGTACTTCACCAAGTGATTAGCCAGTGAGCATCTATTCATCAAAGAAAGCCAACAATGGAGGGAGCCACCCTAACAGCAAGGACTTACTATCAGGGTTACCTCGACCACTTCACAAAATCCCACAGATAAGCCATGCCCAATTATCATTACCCAGATGGGTTCAAAAGGGAGCTAGGGTACCCAACCCAAGGGTTGGCATCCATCTAGCTCTATCAACTTCATTGAAATGATCATTACTGCTCAGTAGTTCATATCAATTATCCACTCAATCAACAAAGGCAACACAGATAATTGATATCAGTAAGTAAATCATGAAACAGATACTTGCAAATGATCCAGTGGATCACTGCAAGCAACAGTAGTTGCTTGAGCCAACCACAGCACACACCAGCACAAGGCTTGGTGATGCACAGTCATCAGGATGAGCATCAGATAAGCACAGACAGCAGATAGTAAGCAAACCACATGCACCTGGTGATCACTGGGTCACCAGTGCTTGCCAAACTATGCAAGTGCTTGTCAGAGACAAGCCTAGCATCAAATCATGAACTACAGAAATGAAATAGCCCAATTAAGCAATAAGTGTACCACTGATAAGCTAATGAAATGAATACAATTGTATTCAGAAGCACACCATCACTGGATGGTGCTGTTTAGCCAACAACATAGTCCAATGGGCAGTTCCAGGATTTATAGCACAGAGATATAGCATAGCAGAGCTCTGGCAATTGCAAATTCGCATGGAATACACATGGTAATCCAGCCAGGGCAAATCAACTGAATACACTTGATGATTTAATAGCAATAACATCAAGGACATGATCACAGGGATCGAATTAAGCAAGAAATACAAGCATAAGCATAGCAACCAATTAGATCAGGAATTCTTGCATAGAGATCTGGCAGAGCATCACATAGCAATAGCACATGCCCAGTGCAGGCAAGCACAGCGCAGCAGCACAGCTAGAACCATGGCATCAGAGCAAGAGCAGTAGTTAGGCAGAAGCGCAGCAGCAGCACACACGCACGGCACAGTCTCTCCATGGGGAGAGGCAGGCCCAGTACGCAAGCAAGAGCACAGAGAAGGAAAAAGGAGGGGATCAGGGGAGGCGCGTACCTGGAGCAGTAGCACAAGGCGTGCCATGGCGGCATGGCGGCACGGGCCACCCATGGTAGCGCCAAGCCGCGCCTGGCCTGGCGACGCCGAGCGTGAGCGCCCCACGGCAGCACCCACAGCAGCAGCACCACGGCGGCGCCACGGCACCTGGAGCGTCGGCGGCGACGAGATTGCCACGGCACTCCACGCCAGGAGACCAGTGGCGATGGGGGCGAGACGAGCAGGCGGCGCAGCACGAATCGCCGCGGTGGATCTGAATCGCCGTCGAGTGGTGGTTCAGATGCGCCATACCTCGCCGGCGGCGACGGCCGGAGATGGCCGGAACAAATCGGAGAAGACGGCGGCGACGAGAATCGCCAGAGGAGGTTAGGGTTAGGGTTCGGGCACGCGCGAGAGAGAGAGGGACAGAGTGAGCGGGTTGGGCCGGACCAGGTGGGTCGGCCAACCAAAACCGTTGGGCCACCCTGACAGGTGGGCCCAAGGGGCAAAACAGTCTTTTCATAAATACATTAAAAACCAAAAACTTTGAAATTAAATGAAAAATTGATAAAAGCTCTAAAAAAATAGTTAAAAATATGAAAATCAATCAGCATAAAATTCTCTATCCAAATAAAATATCAAAGAGAATTTTTGAAGATAATTAAGAATAGGTCTTAATTTGATGATTTAAATAATGATTTAAATCACACATATTATTTTCAATAAAGAAAATAAGTCCATTAATGTAATTGGACAATAAAAACACCTTGACAATATTTCAAGGTTGTATTTAACCTAAATAGAGAATCTCCAAATTATTCTTAGTAAATACCTCTCACATAAAATGATAAAACATCGGAAAGGGGGGGAACAAACCCTAAAAATGGAAAGCATGCATAATTGCTTCTTTAACCATTGCCCTTATCGGACAATGATGCTATTTTTCAGAAGCAGAGGACAAGGGTCAGTCCACACCATCCAACTGCAAAACTTTGCAGTGTTCACGCAAGTTCATCACTTGCTCATGTCATTTGAGTATTTCTATCAAATTACTTGCAAAGTACTATGGTTATCACTACTGCATAAAAACCAAAACCACTACTTTCATAACTATGAATATGACTATGTGGTGGGCAATGGAACCATGGATTGTGTTGATATGGTGGAGGTTCCATTGCAAGGGTTTATATCCATCTAGGATTAAACAACAAATGTCGCCAGTGATTCTTGTGCCGTAACAACCGTGTTAACCATAAGATCCGGAGTGGGATGGAGTAGTCAAAAGAGTTTCCACCTCTCGTTCATCAACGGATGCTCATTACCAGGTGCACATGATCTTGCGAGACTTGATGCACGGGTGGGAACCCGTAGAAGTCCCAACGGTAATGAGGTCTATGATGGGTTGCATCTGCCAGCGTAGGAATGTATGGTAGAGCCCTGCATTGACGTCGTGGTCGGAGTCCACCCTGAAATCTATGGGAATAATGGGGCCGGCGTGGACCCAGGGTCGGAGTATGCAACAAAGGGTGGGTGTTCGAGGTAGCGGAGGAACATGATTGGCTAGACCTTATACCGGGCCTCACACCGAAGGAAGTGTGGACGGGAAAGCTGCCCGGTTGGCACCAAGGTTAAGATCTCTTATGGGTAAAGCAACACACCTCTGCAGAGTGTAAAGAACTGTGACCTGTCACTCCCTGTTCCGGGTTATGGAACTGCGAACGCTGCCGGAAAGGAGCTCCATGAAGTTCTAGTAAACCGGTGAAGGCTGATGGACATAGCTCTTTGGAATAAAAGCAATCTCTTGAAGAAATGTTTATCAAAACTTGCATTGGTATTAGACTTTCTGGTCTAATATCGTAGCTAGAACATTAAACACCTCTTATCTATAATGAACTTGTTGAGTACGCTCGTACTCATACCACTCTTAAATCCCTTGCTTAGATTGTCTGAATCGTTTGGAGGAGGACTACGACAACACTGAAGAAGCCGAGATCATCGGCTATGAAGAACCAGACCTCTCTGGAGGTATTGAAGGCGTAGACTACCTCATCGTCTACGGATCCGGGGAGGCTTCTGGAGGAGACCAAGCTTAGAAACATCAAGTAGTAGTAGTAGTAGCCGAGCAGCCCGAACTCTTAGGATTTAGCTGCTTGAGAGAATAAATGTACAACTTAATGAGACATCCATATTGTAAGCTATGTTGGGTTCGCCTCGAACCCAGGAGTATCCCTCTTAGGACCCAAGAGGAGCTCCGAGATGATATGTGTATGATGTTTGTAATATTAAATGAATGAGTTATGGACCTGCTATGTTCTGTTGTACTACTCTGAGGGATGTAACATTTGCGGAATGGTACTTCGTGAATGTTATATCAACGACTGGCATACTACAACATGCAGTGGTATGCAGGGTCACCACAATAGGGTTTTATGGATTGTTAGTGGAAGGAAAAAGAATTTACTAGGGCCACACATGTGTTTTATTAAGTGAAATGCTAAATTGTTCTATTACTAGAGGTCTTGTTCTTGGGGGTAGCTCCAGACAATTTTCAACAAGCAAACCAAGAAAATACATCTACAAGCAGATCAAGACAATTCATCTATAAACAGATCAAGGCAATTCATCTTGGTTAGTCTTTAGAAAAAGTTTTTGTTCCCCCTAATTTTTGCAATATGGACAACTAATCAAGGTTGCAAAAGTTGGGGTGTTACAATTAATGCGGGAGACAAAGAGTGCCATGGGGAAGCTACCGTGGGAGTATAAGGCGAAACTAAGACGTACTGAGAGGAGACGACGGCAAAAAAAAAACTTAAAAATTGTTCACTTATTTTTGGGGGAAAAGTGACGTGCCAAGGGGGGGGGGTTGTGTGGGCCTGCTGAGGTGGAGTAGCTACATGTTAAGAGAAATGAGTTGGTGGGGATGAACTATTTAGTTATATAGGATGGTATGCAATAACTACCGGTGAAAACTGAGGCCTCACTCTGATCACAAAAATTGCTTTAAAGTATTTAAAGTTTGAATTTTGTTTCATCATGAAATTGCGTGATTTCATGTCACACAAAGCATGATCTTCTATCGAGATTCGGAGTTAGCACATATTCTAGAGCATTTCTCTCCCAGTTGCAACCCCACTTTCAACTGGGCAACAAAGGTTAGATACGACCCCACTTCTAACTGGGACAAATAGATATTCGAGGTTAGTACGGATTTTGGAGCATTTCTCTTTAGTTGCAACTCCACTTGCAACTGGATTTTGGTGACCCTGCATACCACTGCATGTTGTAGTATGTCAGTCGTTGACATAGCATGTGCGAAGTACCAATCCGCAAATATTACATCTCTCAGAGTAGTACAACAGAAGCATAGCTGGTCTTTATTCCAGTCACTTAAGATTACAAACCATATATATACATCACATTGGAGCTCCTCCTGGGTCCATAGAGGATAACTCCGAGGTTCTAGGTGAACCCTACCTAACTTACACAATATATCTTTTAGAAGGCTTAACACCATTCTACTCGAGTAGCTAAATACTATAGAGTTCGTGATGCTCGACTACTACTACTCTTGTTGCTTAAGCATGGTCTTCTTCTGGAACCTCCCCGGTTCCGTACACGATCAGGTAATCAACCCCCTCTACTCCTCCAGAGAGGTCTGGTTCTTCATAGCAGATCCCATATGTTCCTTCTTGTCCTTCAGTGGCCTCCTCCAGGTGATTCATACAATCTATGCATGGGATTATAAGAGGTATGAGTACGAGCGTACTCAACAAGTTCATTATTGGAAAGAGGTGTTTAATGCACTAGCTACGGTATTAGACCAGAAAGTCAAATGCCAATGCAGGTTTTCATAAGCATTTCTTCAAAAGGTTGCTTTTATTATGAGGAGCTATGTCCGTCAGCCTTCACCGGGTGTCTAGAACTTCATGGAGTTCCTTTCCGGCCGTGTTTGCAGTTCCAAAACCCGGAACAGGGAGTGACATGTCACGATTCATTACACTCTGCACAGGTGTGTTGCTTTACCCATAAGAGATCTTAACCTTGGTGCCAACCGGGCAGCTTTCCCGTTCACACTTCCGTGGTGTGAGGCCCGGTATAAGGTCCTAGACAATCATTGTGTTCCTCCGCGACCCCGTACACCCACCCTTTGTTGCAATTTCGACCTTGGATCCTCGCCGGTTAGCGTATCCATAGGATAACATCCGACTTCGACTACTATCAGGTTCCACGACCATGATAACTTCCCCGTTCGTTGCAACCCATCATAGACCGCATTACCGTGGGGACTTAGGGCTCCCCAACCACTCCGGTTGTCCCTCGGGATTCAACTGACTACGGTAAGCGCATCCGTTGATGAACGAGAGGAAGAAACACAACTGACTATTCCATCCCACTCCAGATCTTATGGTTAACACGGGTCTTACGGCACAAGAATCACTGGACGACATTTGTTGTTAATCCTAGATGGATACAAACCCTTTGCAATGGAACCTCCACCATACTCATACCATGGTTCCATTATCCACCACATAGTCATATTCATAATTATGAAAGTAGCATTGTTGTTTTTCATGCAAGAGTGATAAGTATAATACTTTGCAAGTAATTTGATAAAAATACTTAAATTGACATGAGCAAGCGATGAACTTGCCTAGTGACTGCAACGTAGTACAGTTGGATTGTTCGGACTGACCCTGGTCCTCTGTTTCTGAAAGATAGCATCATTGTCCGATAAGGGCAATGTTTACAGATTCAAATATGCATGCTTTCAGCTTTTAGGGTTGTTTCCCCCCTTCCCGATGCTTAGTTATTTAAATGTCGGAGGTGGCGAATAAGAATAATTAATAGTACTCCTTAAGAGTGAAAATAATATCTTGGGATATTTGCAAGAATTGGTTAAGTCCAAAATATTTTATGGACTTATTTAATTGTCAAAAATAAGAAGTTTATTTTTAATTTCTTAATTAATGCATTATTTTTGGAGTAAATAATTATTAATATTTACTTATTCCAAATATTCAAACCAATATTTGTTTATGATAGAGGATAAAATTTTAAGTGGTTTTCATATTTTTGTCTATTTTTTACAGTCATTTACAATTTATTGATTTATGTCAAAGTTTATGTTTAAATCAAAATGGGAAAAGACCATTTGCCCCTGGGCCCACCTTGTCAGGTGCACCCAGTGGGTTAGGTTGGACCAGCTCGGCCTGGTCCGGCCCAATCAGCCACTGTCACCCCCTGTCGAGGGTACTCCCTGGCAATGTCCTCTGTTTGGGGCTTAGGGTAGATGGAATCCTGTAGGCTGACACGAGACATCGGGTATCAAACAAGCGGGAGAGCGATTTACTCAGGTTCGGGGCCCTCGATGAGGTAACACCCTTACGTCCTTCATGTCTAATCTTGATTATCAAAATATCGGGTTACAATGGGGTGCCGAAGGTTTCGGCTATGATCTCGTCGAGAGGCTAAGTTCTGTGATGACCTAACTCTAGACTTGCGGTGGTTATGGCTACTATGATTGTGTGTCCCTCGACAGGCCCTCTCCTGGCCCTTATATTGGGAGCCAGGTCTCGAGAGGCATGTTCGAGTACGACTAGGTTACAAAGAGTCCTATGTCTAACCTTTCCGTGTTTTCTTCGTCTTCTTGCCTTGCTTTCCAAGACTCCTTCCTTGGAATTAACGTATCGGCCCACCTTGGTCGATGGATATCCTTCATGGGCCCCTAGTTGGGCCATAAGAGGTAGCACGAGACTAGTTACCCGAAGGGTAATGCCCACATCAGTAGCCCCCGAGTGACTAGCCGAAGAAACTTCGGGCAGGGACTAAAAACTGTCTTCTATCGAATATCTTCAATATCCAAAAAATCTTGATTCCCTTCTAACAACAACATCTTCTTTATCGGGTGCGCGATCAGCGCCCCCGATGGGAGTAGCACCCCCGAGTCTAGGCACGGATGCTTGCAACCGTGTGTAGACTCAAGTTGTACTACTCGAATATTTTTCTTCTGCCGATTTTCTCTTCAAATCGTCATGGCCATCCGATACATCCTCCTGTATTGGGTCTTCAATTCCTTCAAATAAGGTTATGCTTGTTGGTAGAACGTAAAGGATATTAGATAACATGCCTAGCTTTACTCGATAAATCTATGCTGGCTAACTGCCGATGGTAAAACAACGTTATCCTACTCAGAATCAAGTCCCCGGGCATGATTCTGGGCCGCACAAAATCTTCGAATCCATAACTTTTATCGGATGTGCGTTCAGCGCTCCTGATGGGAGTAGCCCCCGAGTCTAGGCGCGGATGCTCGCAATCGTGCGTAGACTCAGACCATACCCCTCGAATGTTTTTGATTTCCTTCGGGTGCTCTATGCAGAGTCGACATTACTCATGACATCATCGATGACGTACCGCTACTGCATGACTGATAGGACATGACCTGACGGGCCCACCATACTTCTGCGCGGTCAGTTAGGAAATGACTAGTGCTTGTGCATTGACCGAGGTGCCTCCTCGATTTCCGCGCGTAGTGGAAGTAATGGGCCGTCGGTTTCATCTCTCTTTCTTGGACACGTGTACGATTGGATTCTTGCCCATCTTCCCACGATCTGTAGAGTTACGGCCATGATTCCCCAGGACTCCTTGTTATAAATAAAGAACCCTTTTCCATTTTCACTTTTTACTCCTCTCTACTGCTCTTCTTCTTCCTCACTTCCTTCTCGCCATTGCTTCTGCTCCCAAGAACTCAATCACCATGGGCAAGAAGAAGGGAACTGCTGACTCAAGCACTTCCACATGCGCGGCCAAGATTGGTCGCGACTGGAGTGCCTCCACCATCTCCAATCGCAAGGTGAACAAGCTAAGGACGCTTGGCCTCATTTCGTCTGCCGAATCCGATTTCCGCCACCCAGTTCCTCCTCTCGTCCAAAGCCAACGAAAGTCTTTACTGTTATGTTGACTGCTTTTCTGTTTCGTGGGCTTTCTCTCCCTACCCATGAATTTCTCCGCTCTCTTCTTTTCTTTTACGGGATCCAACTCTAGCAGACTCCCAATTCCATTCTCCATCTTTCCATCTTCATCACCCTGTGCAAGGCCTTCCTTGGCATTGACCCTCATTGGGGCTTGTGTAGGAAGATCTTCTACGTCAAACGCCACAATGGCAATGACGGTCCTCCCGTCATTGGCGGCGTCGACTTTGTCGTTAGAAAGGAGGTCAATTACTTTGACTACCCGATGAAAGAGTCAGTCCAGGGCTGGCGACATAAGTGGTTCTATCTGTGGGACATCCCAGTACCTGGACGACGTTCCAATTTGCCCCCGTTCGAAGATGTCCCCTTGGCTGTGCCGAAGAAATCCTGGCGAAATACTTTGACTGCCGAAGAAAGCGCCCTAGCCGACCAACTGTATAAAAAGGTCATGGACCTGAAGATTGCGGAAGGTCTAACGATGTGCGGCACTGAGGTAGTTTCAGTGTTTCTAACGCATCGGGTGCAACCATTAATGTCACGTCCTCACCAATTGTGGATGTACACCGATGAAAAGGATAAATCAAGGATCAGCTTATCTGATTTTTCCGAAGAAGAACTTCGGGACGAGGTGCGACGTCTGACCCGTCTCAGCCAAAAAGTCAATATTATCTTGACTTCGGCTCGCCCTCCTCTCGACCTCAAGCATGTTCCCGCAGAGGTAATTTCTCTTGTATATGCATCAAATGTCATTTTCATTTCTAGATCTGAACTCGACAATTTCCCTTCTTATCGACAGGCTTCCACTGTTGCTCAGTGCTACCCTCCTACACCTGAAAGTGGGGTAGTACCGGAGGATGACGATGTGTCGGAAGAAACTGAAGATGAGCAGCATATGCTCGAGGATAGCAACATCCAAGGTGAGGAAGCCCCCAAGGATGATGCTCGTATTAAGTCCATGCATCGCAGGAAGATTAACGAAGACTTGCTAGCGACTGTTGAATCGAGTCCTAGCGGACCAGAAGATGATGCTGACGCAACTTCTTCCCCTGCTTCTTCTCGAAGAACGTCGCCTCCTCCAGTTACAAAAGGCTCCGCAGGCCTCTTTGCCGATGAAGATGACTTGGAGCTGTAAGTTTTTCCTGCTTCTTTGCATCTAACCCTCTTCAATTTTTTCTGAAGTGTGTATTTATTTTCAAACGACTCTGTCGACGATGATGATGATGAATTCCCTCTTGCGAAGAGGACAAAAGTACTTTCTGACTGAATCCGCAAAGGTATCAAATCCTTCGACTGCTGAGCCTACTCCGCCGCCCAGAAAAAGCGTGGCCAAAGTTCCTCTGTCGAAGGTTAACCCTCTTGTCGGTGCCTCCGCCCCTTCAATTTCTCGTGATCACGTAAGTATAATAACTGGCACAATATCTCTTTAGCCTCTGAACTGATGGTTGATGTTTAGATCAAGTATAAGTGATACGTCTCCAACGTATCTATAATTTCTCATGTTCCATGCTTGTTTTATGACATTACCTACATGTTTTGTTCACACTTTATAACGTTTTGATGCATTTTCCGGAACTAACCTATTGATGAGATGCCGAAGTGCCAGTTCCTGTTTTCTGCTGTTTTTGGTTTCAGAAATCTTACACAGGAAATATTCTCGGAATTGGACGAAATCAACGCCCAACATCTTATTTTTCCCGGAAGCTTCCAGAGCACCGAAGAGGGGCCAGAGAGGAGCCAGGGGGGCCCACACGCCAGGACGGCGCGGCCAAGGGGTGGGGCGTGCCCCCATATGGTGTGGCCCCACCAGGGCCCCTCCGAGGCTGCCCTTCCGCCTACTTAAGGTCTCCGTCGCGAAAATCCTAAACGAATAAGCCACAGTACGAGAAAAGTTCCAGAGCCGCCGCCATCGCGAAGCCACGATTTGTGGGACAGAAGTCTCTGTTCCGGCACGCCGCCGGGACGGGGAATTGCCCCCGGAAGGTATCTCCATTGACACCACCGCCATCTTCGTCGCCGCTGTTGTCTCCCATGATGAGGAGGGAGTAGTTCTCCCCCGAGGCTAAGGGCTGTACCGGTAGCTATGTGGTTCATCTCTCTCCCATGTACTTCAATACAATGATCTCATGAGCTGCCTTACATGATTGAGATCCATATGATGAGCTTTGTATCACTATTAATCTATGTGCTACTCTAGTGATGTTATTAAAGTAGTCTATTCCTCCTCCATGATGTAATGTTGACAGTGTGTGCATCATGTAGTACTTGGTATAAGCTATGATTGTGATCTCTTGTAGATTATGAAGTTAACTATTACTATGATAGTATTGATGTGATCTATTCCCCCTTTCATAGTCTGTCGGTGACGGTGTGCATGCTATGTTAGTACTCGGTATAGTTGCGTTGGTCTATCATGCACTCTAAGGTTATTTAAATATGAACATCAAATGTTGTGGAGCTTGTTAACTCTGGCATTGAGGTGCTCTTGTAGCCTGATGACCCACAAGTATAGGGGATCGCAACAGTCTTCGAGGGAAGTAAAACCCAATTTATTGATTCGACACAAGGGGAGACAAAGAACACTTGGAAGCCTTAACAACGGAGTTGTCAATTCAGTTGCACCTGGAAACAGACTTGCTCGCAAGGGTTTATCAGTAGTAACAGGTTTATAGCAGTAGCAGTAGTGAAATAACAGCAGAGTAACAGAGACAGCAGTAGTGATTTTAGTAAACAGCAGGATTAAAATACTGTAGGCACGGGGACGGATGACGGGCGTTGCATGGATGAGAGAAACTCATGTAACAATCATAGCAGGGCATTTGCAGATAATAATAAAACGGTGTCCAAGTACAAAGCAATCAATAGGCATGTGTTCCATATATAGTCGTGCGTGCTCGCAATGAGAAACTTGCACAACATCTTTTGTCCTACCAGCCGGTGGCAGCCGGGCCTCAAGGGAAACTACTGGATATTAAGGTACTCCTTTTAATAGAGTACCGGAGCAAAGCATTAACACTCCGTGAACACATGTGATCCTCACATCGCTACCATTCCCTCCGGTTGTCCCGATTTCTGTCACTTCGGGGCCATCGGTTCCGGACAGCGACATGTGTATACAACTTATAGGTAAGACCATAAACAATGATTATCTTGATGAAACAATAACATGTTCAGATCTGAGATCATGGCACTCGGGCCCTAGTGACAAGCATTAAGCATAACAAGTTGCAACAATATCATCAAAGTACCAACTACGGACACTAGGCACTATGCCCTAACAATCTTATGCTATTACATGACCAATCTCATCCAATCCCTACCATCCCCTTCGGCCTACAGCGGGGGAATTACTCACACATGGATGGGGGAAACATGGCTGGTTGATGTAGAGGCGTTGGCGGTGATGGCGGCGATGATCTCCTCCAATTCCCCGTCCGTGAGTGCCGTAACGGAGACTTCGGCTCCCGCGACGGAGTTTCGCGATGTGGCGGCGTTCTGGAGGGTTTCTGGCGACTTCGACTTCTCCCCTGGCGTTTTTAGGTCGAGGCCGATAAATAGTCCGAAGGAGGGCGTCGGAGGCCGGCCGAGGGGGCCACACCACAGGGCCGCGTGGGCCCCCCCTGGGCCGCGCCGCCCTATGGTGTGGGGCCCTCGGGCCTCCACTTCAATTGTCCTTCTGGCTCCGTCATTATTCTGGGAAAATAGGGCCTTCTGCATAAATTCCGAGGATTTTCCCGAAAGTTGGATTTCTGCATAAAAACGAGACACCAGAGCAGTTCTGCTGAAAATAGCGTTAGTCCGTGTTAGTTGTATCCAAAATACACAAATTAGAGGCAAAACAATAGCAAAAGTGTTCGGGAAAGTAGATACGTTTTGGACGTATCAACTCCCCCCAAGCTTAGCTTATTGCTTGTCCTCAAGCAATTCAGTTAACAACTAAGCGATAAAAGGACTTTCACGAACACATTTGCTCATATGATGTATATATTCTCATGCTATGGCTAATACTCGAGCAGTTCATAATGAGATATATGCAAATAAGATCATCTAACAGCTATGTCAATCATGGAGAGGTACCAACAATTAATAAGAAGCATCATGAATCATGTATATAAGCAGAATTGTAATGTTCATAAGAGAGCATGATAAAGTGGTATCTCGCTTGCCTGTATTTGGTTGGCAAAACATAAATGCCCGGGCACCTTTGGAGTTCATAGAAAGACTAGAAGTAGTGATTGTCAAAAGATAAATGCATCAAAGTTATACCACAATCAATCATATTTTGAGACAAGCATATTATACTAAGAATGACAGTTGTGCTCTCAAGATAGTGCTCAAAGAAATAATGGAGACACAACATAAAAGTAAAAGATTGACCCTTCGCAGAGGGAAGCAGGGATTAACATGCGCTAGAGCTTTTCATTTTTATAAAGACAGGAGTAAAATTATTTTGAGAGGTGTTTGTTGTTGTCAACGAATGGTAATGGGTACACTAACTACCTCGCCAACCGGACTTTCAAGAGCGGCTCCCATGAATTATTGCATATTTATTTGGCACTCCTTCCAACCCTTCTTTCACAAACCATGGCTAACCGAATCCTCGGGTGCCTGCCAACAATCTCATACCATGAAGGAGTGCCTTTTTATTTTGGTTTTATTATGATGATGACACTCCCCCCAACCTTTGCTTACACAAGCCATGGCTAACCGAATCCTTCGGGTGCCGTCCAACAATCACAAACCATGGAGGAGTGTCTATTTAAGTTAATTAATTCGGGACTGGGAATCCCATTGCCAGCTCTTTTTGCAAAATTATTGGATAAGCGGATGTGCCACTAGTCCATATGAGAGTCCGTCAAAAGTAAATGACAAGGTTGAAAGTTAAACACCACATACTTCCTCATGAGCTATGAAACATAAACACAAATTGAGAAGCATTTTGAAGGGTTTAAAGGTAGCGCATGAGAATTTACTTGGAATGGTTTGAAATGCCATGCATAGGTATTTATGGTGGACACTCTGGAATAACTTGGTTTTCATGTGTTTGGAAGTACGAGCAGCGTTCCCGCTCAGTACAAGTGAAGGCTAGCAATAGACTAGGGAGCGACAAATCAAGAGAGCAAAGAATCGTCATAATCATGCTTGCGGCAAAATAAATTAACGGAGGCATAAAAGTGATACAAGAACTCTGAAGCAATATAAATCATCGAGGCTTAATTGACTTTTTGTTCAGTCATATGCATGCGTGAGCATGTGCCAAGTCGATATAAATGAATTATTCAGAGGAGGATACCACAATGCCATACTTACTTATGAATAAAACAATGCAAACAAACATACATGACATGCTACTCATATTAATAAATTGGAGCTAAACATGAGAGGTCATGAACTACTAGACTTTCCCAAATAACATATACCTCACATGAACCAACTAAGCATGCTCACATGGATGAGTATATGTACAAAAATGAAAACAAATAGAGTTCATACCAGCCTCTCACCACAATCAGATTGTCGTAGATCGTCATTATTGCCTTTTCACTTGTGCATCTTGGATAATATGAAATGAAAACCACGCTCCAGCCACCAAAGACCATTGAACTCATAAAGAACTTTACAAACCAGAGAAGAACAGCAAATATTTTTGGTGTTTTCAAATTAGAAACAAGAACAAAAGGAAGCAAGCAAACAAAGCAAAATATTTTTGGGTTTTCTTATAGCAAACTAGCAATAGCAAATAAAGTGAAACAAATGCAAGAAACCAAAGCAAACAAATGGTGAAGAGAAACAACAGAAATATTTTTGGTATTTTTGTGTTTTGGGAAAGAAACAAAACAAAAACAAGAAATAGCAAACTAAAAGAAACACAGAAAAGCGAGATGGCAGAAATCTGCCAAAACCTGACAGCAGTACAGAAATCGATTTTTACAAAAATCTTACGTTGCTCAGATCAAAAAGTGTTCAACTAATGAAAGTTAGATAACAACCTGGGGAACCTGCACAAAAATTGGCAGCTCAAAATGAAGCTCTGGCTATTTTTGAGAATTTTTACGGTAACGTTCCAGAATCTGTTTTCAGGCAGCACTTCCCCAAATATCATCTTCCTCTCATTAAAAAACCACTCAAACGAACAAAACAAGTATGTGCAAGTATCCAGCAACCATAATATGCAAAGAATGAGTGATGCCGGTATACCTCCCCCCAAGCTTAGGCTTTTGGCCTAAGTGGAGTTCAATCCCATGGTGCCCATGCACATTTTTGGGTGTTAAAATTATTATTACTGGCCAGGAATTTTTTTTTGAAATCTCTAAATAACTAAGGAACTTTGCAAATTAAAAATGCTACAGCAGCTAGAGCAAGTGGAGGAAGAAAGAGATGTTGTTTACCCTCTCTATGCATGTAAAAGGTATTTGTTAACAAGGTTGATCAAGTCTTGTCACCAAATAAATTTTACATAGCATAAGAAGAAATAAACCTCAAATCAATCATGTTACCTTGAATTGTATTGATATGGATCCAATCACAAGAGTTTGATATTCTTCCTTAGGCTCATATATAGGACAATCAATAGTTCCCACTTTGATAGTTCTCACATTAGAAATAGTATTAACTCCACACGCTTTCTCAATCTTCTTGGGAAAATAAACGGTATGCTCCCTATCATCAACATTGAAAGTAACCTTTCCTTTATTGCAATCAATAACAGCCCCTGCGGTGTTAAGAAAAGGTCTCCCAAGAATAATAGACATATTATCATCTTCAGGCATTTCCAACACAACAAAATCAGTTAATATCAAGCAGTTAGTAGTAACTTGAACAGGAACATTCTCACATATACCAACAGGAATAGCAGTAGATTTATCAGCCATTTGCAAAGATATATCAGTAGGTATCAACTTATCTAAGTAAAGTCTCTTATAAAGAGAAAAAGGCATAACACTAACACCGGCTCCCAAGTCACATAGAGCAGTTTTAACATAATTATTCTTAATAGAACAAGGAATAGTAGGTATACCTGGGTCGCCCAACTTCTTTGGAATTTTGCCATTGAAAGAGTAATTAGCAAGCATAGTGGAAATTTCCTCATTGGGGATTTTCCTTTTGTTAGTAACAATATCTTTCATATACTTTGAATAAGGTGGCAATTTAATAGCATCAGTCAAAGGGATTTGCAAGAATAAAGGTTTCATCCAATCGCAAAATTTATTATAGTGTTCTTCTTCCTTTGATTTTAATTTCTTAGCAGGAAAAGGCATTTGCTTTTGCACCCAAGGTTCTCTTTCATTACCATGTTTCTCAGTAATAAAATCTTCTTTAGTGTACTTTTTATTTTTAGCATGCTTTTCAGGTTCTTCTTCAACCTCTTCTTTATCAGGAGTATCATTCTTATCATTATCATTATCATTATCATGTTCATTACCACTTTCAGTTTCAGCATCAGAAATAGAAATACTATTAGGATCATTAACAGGTTCAGAGGATTCTACAACATTTTTATGTTTCTTCTTCTTTTTCTTCCTAGAATGAGCACTAGGTTCAATGCGTTGAGAATCTTGTTCAACTCTTTTGGGATGCCCTTCAGGATATAGAGGATCCTGGTAGAGACACCACCTCTAGTTGTTACTTCATAAGCATGTTTCTCTTTAGAATTATTCCCTAACAAGTCATTTTGCACTTTAGTGAGTTGATCAATTTGAGTTTGAATCATTTGAAAATGTTTAACAAGCATCTTAACATCATTGGAGGTTCTCTCCACAATATCATGCAATTCACTAATAGCTTGAGAATTTTCCATTAAATGATTCTCTACTCTCATATTAAAATTTTCTAGCTTAACAATATAATTATCAAACTCATCTAAGCATTGTGCAGGAGGTTTCGAATACGGAATATCTTCCCTAGTAAAGCGTTGAAGGGAGTTTACCTCAATCATGGATGAAGGGGGAATTATCTCACATATATCTTCAATAGGAGGTAGATTCTTCACATCTTCAGATTTAATACCTTTCTCCTTGAGAGACTTCTTGGCTTCCCTCATATCTTCATCATTCAATTTAATTAAACCCCGCTTCTTCAATATTGGAGTTGGAGTCGGTTCAGGCGTAGTCCAATCATCATGATTCCGGCTTATTTTAGCCAATAATTCTTCAGCGTCGTTTGGAGTTCTTTTCCTGAAAACACAACCAGCACAACTATCCAGGTATGCCCTAGACTCAATGGTTAGTCCACTATAAAATATATCAAGTAAATCATGCTTTTCCAAATCATGCTCAGGTCGAGCTCTAATAAGAGAGCAGAATCTCGACCAAGCCTCGGGCAATTTCTCTTCATCTCCATGATTAAAATTATAAATTCTCTGCAAAGCAATATGTTGAGCACTAGCAGGAAAGTATTTGCGGAAGAAAACATCAAGCAATTCTTTCGGACTTTTAATAGAATTAGGTGGCAAATTATTATACCAAGTTTTAGCGTCATCCTTTAATGAGAATGGAAATATTTTAGCAACAAAGTAAGTACGCATCTTAACATCATCGTAAAACAAGCTACTAAGAGTAGATAGCTCAGTCATGTGTTCAACAGCACTTTCTTTTTCAGTACCACAAAAGGGTGTTTTCTCAACAATAGCTATATGAGATAGATCAAGAGAAAAATCATAATCTTTATCCCTAATGTTTATAGGAGATGTGGCAAACTTAGGATCAGGAGACAGTTTATATCTAACAGCATGTTCTGCAAGCAACTTTTTAATTTTTCTTGCATCAGTAGTAGCATTGCATTTTTCAATAAAATCATCATTAAGCTCCACATAATCTTCCTCGGGATCATCACTAAAATAACCAAGTTCGGTGAACTAACGGGTGTAGTAGCATTAGGAGTTTCAGTATTTTCAATTTGTCTAGACCTAGCAATTGTAGCATCTAGAAAAGATCCCAATGAACCACTATCATCAAGCACAGCAGAAACATTATCAATATTATGAGAGTGTTCAGATTTAGCAGATGTACCCGCATGCGAAGCATGTGGCGGTGAAACAAGTTTATCAATCACAGATGGTGAATCAAGAGCAGCAGAGGTATTCAGAATTGTACCTTTTCTTGTAGTGGATGGTAATATGGCGATCTTAGTATCACGAGGTTTACCCATGATGGAGAATTTGCAGCGAACAATATTAATCCAAGTGAACTTCCAAATAAAGCTATGCTCCCCGGCAACGGCGCCAGAAAATAGTCTTGATGACCCACAAGTATAGGGGATCGCAACAGTCTTCGAGGGAAGTAAAACCCAATTTATTGATTCGACACAAGGGGAGACAAAGAACACTTGGAAGCCTTAACAACGGAGTTGTCAATTCAGTTGCACCTGGAAACAGACTTGCTCACAAGGGTTTATCAGTAGTAACAGGTTTATAGCAGTAGCAGTAGTGAAATAACAGCAGCAGAGTAACAGAGACAGCAGTAGTGATTTTAGTAAACAAGAGGATTAAAATACTGTAGGCACGGGGACGGATGACGGGCGTTGCATGGATGAGAGAAACTCATGTAACAATCATAGCAGGGCATTTGCAGATAATAATAAAACGGTGTCCAAGTACAAAGCAATCAATAGGCATGTGTTCCATATATAGTCGTGCGTGCTCGCAATGAGAAACTTGCACAACATCTTTTGTCCTACCAGCCGGTGGCAGCCGGGCCTCAAGGGAAACTACTGGATATTAAGGTACTCCTTTTAATAGAGTACCAGAGCAAAGCATTAACACTCCGTGAACACATGTGATCCTCACATCGCTACCATTCCCTCCGGTTGTCCCGATTTCTGTCACTTCGGGGCCATCGGTTCCGGACAGCGACATGTGTATACAACTTATAGGTAAGACCATAAACAATGATTATCTTGATGAAACAATAACATGTTCAGATCTGAGATCATGGCACTCGGGCCCTAGTGACAAGCATTAAGCATAACAAGTTGCAACAATATCATCAAAGTACCAACTACGGACACTAGGCACTATGCCCTAACAATCTTATGCTATTACATGACCAATCTCATCCAATCCCTACCATCCCCTTCGGCCTACAGCGGGGGAATTACTCACACATGGATGGGGGAAACATGGCTGGTTGATGTAGAGGCGTTGGCGGTGATGGCGGCGATGATCTCCTCCAATTCCCCGTCCCGGCGGAGTGCCAGAACGGAGACTTCTGGCTCCCGCGACGGAGTTTCGCGATGTGGCGGCGTTCTGGAGGGTTTCTGGCGACTTCGACTTCTCCCCTGGCGTTTTTAGGTCGAGGCCGATAAATAGTCCGAAGGAGGGCGTCGGAGGCCGGCCGAGGGGGCCACACCACAGGGCCGCGCGGGCCCCCCCTGGGCCGCGCCGCCCTATGGTGTGGGGCCCTCGGGCCTCCACTTCAATTGTCCTTCTGGCTCCGTCATTATTCTGGGAAAATAGGGCCTTCTGCATAAATTCCGAGGATTTTCCCGAAAGTTGGATTTCTGCACAAAAACGAGACACCAGAGCAGTTCTGCTGAAAACAGCGTTAGTCCGTGTTAGTTGTATCCAAAATACACAAATTAGAGGCAAAACAATAGCAAAAGTGTTCGGGAAAGTAGATACGTTTTGGACGTATCATAGCCCTACACAGTTAATGGTGTTTGTCATCCAACAAGAGAGTGTAGAGTGGTTTTATTATGTGATCAATGTTGAGAGTGTCCACTAATGAAAGTAGGATCCCTAGGACTTGTTTCTAAACATCAAATCTCCGTTTATTTACTGTTCTGTTGCATGTTTACTCGCTGCCACATTTTATTCAGATTGCTATTACCACTCATATCCATCCATATTACTTGTATTTCACTATCTCTTCGCCGAACTAGTGCGCCTATACATCTGACAGGTGTATTAGGTGTGTTGGGGACACAAGAGACTTCTTGTATCGTGATTGCAGGGTTGCTTGAGAAGGATATCTTTGACCACTTCCTCCCTGAGTTCGATAAACCTTGGGTGATTCACTTAAGGGAAACTTGCTGCTGTTCTACAAACCTCTGCTCTTGGAGGCCCAACACTGTCTACAGGAAAAGAAGCGTGCGTAGACATCAAGCTATTTTCTGGCGCCGTTGCCGGGGAGGTAAGGTAAAAGGTATTCACATCCTCCGACTACTAAGCTATTTCCTAGCACTATTGCCGGTGTGTGAGTGCTCGAAGCTATTTCCTTTAGATCCTGCAATTGCATCTTTTTGTTTCTTGTTTTTCACTAGTTAGGCATAATGGAAAATAACAGTGAGCTTTTTAATCTATTTCCTGAGTTAAGACATAGATTGTTTGATGCAAAAATTAAAAAACCTATGGAACCTTATTTGCATGCTAGTAACAATGATATTAGTATGAACGCTTTGAACGCCATTGTTGCTAATGCTATGGAAAATTCTAAGCTTGGGGAAGCTGGTTTTGATGAGCATGATATTTTTAGTCCCCCAGGCATTGAGGAGAAAATTTTCTTTGATGATACTTTGCCTCCTATTTATGATGATTATAATGATAGTGGTCTTTTGGTGCCGCCTACTATGGAGGATAAATTTTATTACGATTATACTATGCCTCCTACACTTGATGAGAATAATAATGATAACTAATTTGTTGAATTTGCTCCCACTACAATTAATAAGAATGACTATGCTTATGCTGGGAGTAGTAATTATTTTATGCATGAGACTCATGATAAGAATGTTTCATTTGATATTTATATTGTTGAGTTTGTTCATGATGCTACTGAATATCTTTATGAGAGAGGAAAATATGGTTGTAGAAATTTTTATGTTACTAAAACACCTCTCTATATGCTGAAATTTTTGAAGTTACACTTGTTTTATCTTTCTATGCTTGTTGCATTATGCTTCATGAATTTGTTTATTTACAAGATTCCTTTTCATAGGAAGTGGGTTAGACTTAAATGTGTTTTGAATTTGCTTCTTGATGCTCTCTTTTGCTTCAACTCTTATTTCTTGGGAGTGCATCATTAAAATTGCTGAGCCCATCTTAATGGCTATAAAGAAAGCACTTCTTGGGAGATAACCCATGTGTTTATTTTACTACATCACTTTTATTTTATATTTGAGTATTGGAAGTTGTAACTACTGTAGCAACCTCTCCTTATCTTTATTTTATTGCATTGTTGTGCCAAGTAAAGTCTTTGATAGTAAAGATGATACTAGATTTGGATTACTGCGCAGAAACAGATTTCTTGCTGTCACGAATTTGAGTAGTATTCTCTGTATGTAACTCAGAAAAATCTGCCAATTTACGTGAGTGATCCTCAGATATGTACGCAACTTTCATTCAATCTGAGAATTTTCATCTGAGCAAGTTTAGTGCCCCAGAAAAATTTGTCTTTACGGACTGTTCTGTTTTGACAGATTCTGCCTTTTATTTCGCATTGCCTGTTTTGCTATGCTTGATGGATTTCTTTATTCCATTAACTTTTAGTAGCTTTGTGCAATGTCCAGAAGTGTTAAGAATTTTCATTTGAGCAAGTTAAGTGCCTCAGAAAAATTCGTCTTTACGGACTGTTCTGTTTTGACAGATTCTGCCTTTTATTTCGCATTGCCTATTTAGCTATGTTTGATGGATTTCTTTATTCCATTAACGTTCAGTAGCTTTGTGCAATGTCCAGAAGTTTTAAGAATGATTATGTCACCTCTGAACATGTGAATTTTTGATTATGCACTAACCCTCTAATGAGTTTGTTTTGAGTTTGGTGTGGAGGAAGTTTTCAAGGGTCAAGAGAGGAGGATGATACAATATGATCAAGGAGAGTGAAAGCTCTAAGCTTGGGGATGCCCCCGTGGTTCATCCCTGCATATTTCAAGAAGACTCAAGCTTCTAAGCTTGGGTATGCCCAAGGCATCCCCTTCTTCATCGACAAATTATCAGGTCACCTCTAGTGAAACTATATTTTTATTCTGTCACATCTTATGTGCTTTACTTGGAGCGTCTGTTTTTTTTTTGTTTTTGTTTTTGTTTGAATAAAATCGGATCCTAACAATCATTGTGTGGGAGAGAGACACGCTCCGCTGTTTCATATGAACACATATGTTCTTAGCTTTATTCTTAATGTTCATGGCGAAGGTTGAAACTGCTTCGTTAATTGTTTTATGGTTGGAAACGGAAAATGCTACATGTGGTAAATGGTATAATGTCTTGAATAATTTGATACTTGGAAATTGTTGTGCTCATATAGATCATGTTTAAGCTCTTGCATCATGTACTTTGCACCTATTAATGAAGAACTACATAGAGCTTGTTAACATTTGGTTTGCATGATTGGTTTCTCTAGAGTCTAGATATTTTCTGGTAAGGTGTTTGAACAACAAGGAAGACAGTGTAGAGTCTTATAATGCTTGCAATATGTTCTTATGTAAGTTTTGTTCTACCGGTTCATACTTGTGTTTGCTTCAAACAACCTTGCTAGCCAAAGCCTTGTATTGAGAGGGAATACTTCTCGTGCATCCAAATCCTTGAGCCAAAAACTATGCCACTTGTGTCCACCATACCTACCTACTACATGGTATTTCTCCACCATTCCAAAGTAAATTACTTGAGTGCTACCTTTAAAAATTCTATTCCATGTCTTTGCAATATATAGCTCATGGGAAAATAGCTTAAAAACTATTGTGGTATTGAATATGTACTTATGTATCCTATTTCTTATAAGTTGCTTGTTGAGCGGTAACCATGTTTCTGGGGACGCCATCAACTATTACACCTTTGTTGAATATCATGTGAGTTGCTATGCATGTTCGTCTTGTCTGAAGTAAGGGTGATTTATCATGATCCAACGGTTTGAGTATGCATATTGTTAGAGAAGAACATTGGGCCGCTAACTAAAGCCATGAATCATGGTGGAAGTTTCAGTTTGGACAATCAATCCTCAATCTCTTATGAGAATATTATTTGTTGTTGAATGCTTATGCATTAAAGAGGAGTCCATTATCTGTTGTCTATGTTGTCCCGGTATGGATGTCTAAGTTGAGAATAATCAAAAGCGAGAAATCCAATGCGAGCTTTCTCCTTAGACCTTTGTACAGGCGGCATAGAGGTACCCCTTTGCGACACTTGGTTGAAACATATGTTATACAATGATAATCCATGTAAATCCATGTAAATCCAAGCTAATTAGGACAAGGTGCGAGCACTATTGGTAATCTATGCATGAGGCTTGCAACTTATAGGATGTCTTGTACATAACACATATGCTTTATTACTACCGTTGACAAAATTGTTTCTATGTTTTCAAAATAAAAGCTCTAGCACAAAATAGTAATCCATGCTTCCCTCTGCGAAGGGCCTTTCTTTTACTTTTATGTTGAGTCAGTTTACCTACTTCTTTCTATCTTAGAAGCAAACACTTGTGTCAACTGTGCATTGATTCCTACATACTTGCTTATTTGCATTCATCATATTACTTTGTGTTGACAATTATCCATGAGATATACATGTTGAAGTTGAAAGCAACTGCTGAAACTTATATCTTCCTTTGTGTTGCTTCAAAGCTTTCTACTAAGAATTTATTGCTTTATGAGTTAACTCTTATGCAAGACTTATTGATGCTTGTCTTGAAAGTACTATTCATGAAAAGTCTTTGCTATATGGTTCAGTTGTTTACTCATTGTCTTTACCATTGCTTTGAACCACTTCATTCATCTCATATGCTTTACAATAGTATGATCAAGATTATGTAAGTAGCATGTCACTTCAGAAATTATCTTGTTATCGTTTACCTACTCGAGGACGAGTAGGAACTAAGCTTGGGGATGCTGATACGTCTCCAACGTATCTATATCTGATGTTCCATGCTTGTTTTATGACATTACCTACATGTTTTGTTCACACTTTATAACGTTTTGATGCATTTTCCGGAACTAACCTATTGACGAGATGCCGAAGTGCCAGTTCCTATTTTCTTCTGTTTTTGGTTTCAGAAATCTTACACAGGAAATATTCTCGGAATTGGACGAAATCAACGCCCAACATCTTATTTTTCCCGGAAGCTTCCAGAGCACCGAAGAGGGGCCAGAGAGGAGCCAGGGGCGCCCACACGCCAGGGCGGCGCGGCCAAGGGGTGGGGCGCGCCCCCCTATGGTGTGGCCCCACCAGGGCCCCTCCGAGGCTGCCCTTCCACCTACTTAAGGTCTCCATCGCGAAAATCCTAAACGAATAAGCCACGGTACGAGAAAACTTCCAGAGCCGCCGCCATCGCGAAGCCAAGATTCGGGGGACAGAAGTCTCTGTTCCGGCACGCCGCAGGGATGGGGAACTGCCCCCGGAAGGCATCTCCATCGACACCACCACCATCTTCATCGCCGCTGCTGTCTCCCATGATGAGGAGGGAGTAGTTCTCCCCCAAGGCTAAGGGCTGTACCGGTAGCTATGTGGTTCATCTCTCTCCCATGTACTTCAATACAATGATCTCATGAGCTGCCTTACATGATTGAGATCCATATGATGAGCTTTGTATCACTATTAATCTATGTGCTACTCTAGTGATGTTATTAAAGTAGTCTATTCCTCCTCCATGATGTAATGTTGACAATGTGTGCATCATGTAGTACTTGGTATAAGCTATGATTGTGATCTCTTGTAGATTATGAAGTTAACTATTACTATGATAGTATTGATGTGATCTATTCCCCCTTTCATAGTCTATCGGTGACGGTGTGCATGCTATGTTAGTACTCGGTATAATTGCGTTGGTCTATCATGCACTCTAAGGTTATTTAAATATGAACATCGAATGTTGTGGAGCTTGTTAATTCCGGCATTGAGGTGCTCTTGTAGCCCTACACAATTAATGGTGTTTGTCATCCAACAAGAGAGTGTAGAGTGGTTTTATTATGTGATCAATGTTGAGAGTGTCCCCTAGTGAAAGTAGGATCCATAGGCCTTGTTTCCAAACATCGAATCTTCGTTTATTTACTGTTTTGTTGCATGTTTACTCGCTGCCACATTTTATTCAGATTGCTATTACCACTCATATCCATCCATATTACTTGTATTTCACTATCTCTTCGCCGAACTAGTGCGCCTATACATCTGGCAAGTGTATTAGGTGTGTTGGGGACACAAGAGACTTCTTGTATCGTGATTGCAGGGTTGCTTGAGAGGGATATCTTTGACCTCTTCCTCCCTGAGTTCGATAAACCTTGGGTGATTCACTTAAGGGAAACTTGCTGCTGTTCTACAAACCTCTGCTCTTGGAGGCCCAACACTGTCTACAGGAAAAGAAGCGTGCGTAGACATCAATAAGCTGAGATTTGCCTATCGCGCAACTTGACATAACTTTTTATCTTCTTGCTTGTAGCCAATTTTTGCCACAGTTGATGCTGTGGCAGACTTTGCTGATCAATTCACTCGCCTGGAATCCGAGAACGTTCAACTTCGTAAAGCCGTCAAGACTTCAACTGATCAGGTGCTGGAAGCCAATAAGCTCACAGCCTATGTTCAGAATGAGAACACACTTCTGAAGGATGAGCTGAAGAAGATGAAGAAGAAAATGACGGATGACCAGGAAGCTAGACGCGAGGCTTCCGTCATAATCGACGAAAAGAAAGGCGCTCTTTGAGAGTCCATCACGAAGTTCCTAAGTTTCCCTTCGCATTGTGCGCGGCACTCTTTCAATAATATCCTGTTAATCTCTCATTCGCAATTTCTTCAGGTACTGCTGACGTGGGCATTACCCTTCGGGTAACCGATATTGCCCTATCCTGTATAACCTAGTTGGAGGCCCATGAAGGCACTTGAAGGCAAGGCGGGCCACTTGGATGGTGCACCAGAAGGTTCCTTGGCGGGCAAGGCAAGGAAGGAGCCGAACAAGGAAAGTTTAGATTTAGAACTACTGTAAATCTAGTCGTTCACGGTTAGACCTCTTGAGACCTGGCCTCCTATATAAAGGCCAGGAGAGGGGCTGCCGAGGGACATGATCAATCATAGCAATCTTACCCACCAGAAGTCTAGAGCTAGGTCGCCGCAGCACTTAGCCTCTCGACGAGATCTCAGCCGAAACCCTTCGGCACCCCATTGTAATCCAATATTCTCATAATCAAGATCAGACAGGCAGGACGTAAGGGTTTTACCTCATCGAGGGCCCCGAACCTGGGTAAATCGCTCTCCCCGCTTGTCTGTGAACCGATGTCTCGTGTTAGCCTACAGGATTCCATCAACCCTAAGCCCCAATCGGAGGGCATTGCCGAGGAGTACCCTCGACAATTGGCGCCTTCTGTGGGAACCCTGTCGGCACAAGATCGGTCATCGGAAGATCCAGTCATGTCTTCAGCAGCTTCATCGACACCGTCATCGCCAAACTTGGGAAGCCCAATTCGCTTCGGCTCCTATGAATTCACCCCGCACAGCGACTCGTCTCGCTCGACCTTTTCTGATCTACAAGGAAATATGGAGATGACCTTTGGCAGCGTCCACTACAACATCAACTCGGAAGGAGTCCTTCGACTGCTGGAACCACTCACCTCCAGATCGTCAGGTCCAAGCACGTCATCATCAGTCGACCTTTCGGCTGGTTTGACAGGCTCAACGAACTCGTCTGCGCCATCGACACCTCGTTCAATGTCTTCCATGTCGGTTGGATCTGACAATCCCACACCTTCGGAGATGACTTCGTACTACTGCTTGAACTGTGATACCAGGCACGGGCTAGGGTCAAGCGACACACCATTCATCTGCAATGCCCAGTACTCATCGGGAGAGGACAGCGTCGACAACATCATCCAAAGTACCACCAGAAGAACGGCGCACCACCAGGTTTTTGCTGCCAATAACACGAGCAACTGGGGGGACGGAGATCGCACCCCCCGCTCTAGCAGACGAGCAAGTTTTGAGAACAGCGCCAGTAACAACAACATTGATTACACCATCGCAGAGGAGGAGTGGGCAGCAGCCAGGGCAGCCGTGCTTAACAACACGCCGCTCCCTACAGGAACCATGGTTGGGACCCTCAACGCTTACCGCTCCATATTGGAGAAAAACCGGGACCGACTATCCAAAGAGCAAGCCACCCTTGAGAAACGCCTATCCACGGCAGACCAATCTAGTGAACGACGGAGAGGCTCGCGAGGAAGCTCCTCTCGAAGCACTCAAGGGGCAGGCAAGCACCGATCGAGATTATCCAGGCTCTCAGAAGATGACGCCATAGAAATAACGTCAAACCTGACCAAGTCCTTTATGACCACGTACACTGCGGGCATTCCATGACAAAAAACTGTCGCGGGAGCGACTGCCAATCTCGCTGCATACCTCATCAATCAGCGCCCTGAAGGTTCCATGGCTCAAGCCCATCGAGGTGCCCTAGAAAGTCTCGCAATATTGGGAGACAATCTAGTCCCGCGGAAGGAAAAGACCACGTTGCAGGCTAGTGGCTCAAAGCATCATGCGAGAGACGCTCGAGATGAAATCACCCACAGCAGAATCGACAAAGCGAGGCGACGACGCGCCGCTAGGGAGGAATATGACAGTGATTCTTCGCATGAGAGTTAGGAGAACGACGACAAACTAAGGGGAGCCAATTGTTGAAGCTACAAAATCCGCGAGGCGATGCCACCCAGAAAGTTCAAACCCACCCCTACTGACGCTACCAAATACGATGGGCAGCAGGAGCCAAGGTCCTGGATAGACGACTATTTGCAGACTGTGATCCTGCACAAAGGAAATCAGATAGCAGCAATGCAATGCCTGCAGCTTTACCTGAAGGATTCAGCATGAGCCTGGTTAAGAGGCCTGTCGAAGGGTTACATCAAATCATGGGACGACCTAGTGGACGCTTTCGTTGCCAATTTCCAAGCAACATACAAAAGGCCCGTCGCGATTGAGGAGTTGCGGCATTGCCAGCAAAAGCAGAAGGAATCAATGCACGCATACATCGGGAGATTCACCAAGCTCCTAAACGCTGCCGAAGATGTATCCGTCGACAGAGCAATCGACGCCTTCAGCGATGGTATCCGACGTGAAAGCTATATAGAGGAACTCGGGCGCAAAAAGCCAAAAACCATAACCAAATTAATGGAAATCGCCAATAGCTGGGCTGATGGCGAGGACAACATACGAAAGCCGCGACAGCGCAGTGACGACGAAGACGACGACCAGCCGAAGCACGACTCGGGTGGACGAAGGGATCGCCACAAGAGGAGGAAAAACCGCAGCTATGACGATAGTAACCTGGTAGCCGCAGAATATTCAGATCGGCAGGATGATCGGTATGACGACAGACGAGATGATCGGCAGGACAGCAATCAGAACAACTCTGGAAACCGTGGCAACTACAAATCACGACCACAGAGGACTCCCGAACTACCCTACGCCGAGCAGATCAACGCTCCCTGTTACTTGCATTTGTACGTTGATTCTAATGACAACAAAACGAAGTCAAGCCACCTGCTCAGAGATTGTAGGCAGTTGATTGACATGCAGAAACTCATCCAGCAGCAGCAACAGCCACCACCGCCACCACCACCACCTCCACCGCAGCATCAGGTCCAGCAGGCCCAACCTCACCAACCCAATGAGGCGTTTCCACCACCACGTGGGCAGATGAGCATGATCCACAGGACAGGCGTTTCAAGGAGAGAAATGAAGAAGCTCACCCGAGAAATCAATCTGGCAGAAAGTATCATGGCAAACATCCCTGAGTATATCGAGTGGTCGTCTCAGAACATAACGTTCAGCCGAGCAGATCACCCGATGACCATACCAAAACAAGGACACGCCGCCTTAGTAGTCGAGGCACAAATCGGGGGATTAAAGATGATCAAAGTTTTCATGGATGGGGGAAGTGGATTAAATCTGATATTTGTCGACACAATCAAAAGTATGGGGATCACCATGAGAATGCTAGAAGAAACAAACACCTGTTTTCATGGGATTCTCCCTACTTCACCAGCGTACTCTCTTATCAAAGTTTACCTGAACGTCGTCTTTGGAAAACCCGACAACTTCAGGAAGGAAAAGATCGAGTTTGAAGTCGTGAACTGGGAATCGCAGTATCACGCTATACTCGGAAGACCAGCTTATGCCAAGTTCATGGCTGTACCGCATTACGCATACCTCAAGCTGAAAATGCCTGGGAACAACGGGACAAACATCACAGTCTATGGAAGTTTCTCACGCTCGGACAATTGTGATCGCGACTTTCAGAGGATTGTTGCAAAGTTTGGGCTGAGACAGGAAGTTTCCGATCTCCCTTCCAAGTCATCATCACGCGATAATAAGGAAGAAGAACGTGTCAGAGGAGCGAAGAAGAAGCCAGCCGACCTTGCCCTGGAAGCTTCGGCAGCACAAACTTCGGCAGCACAAGCTTCGGCAGCACAAACTTCGGCAGCACAAGTTTCGGCAGCAAAAAGTTCGGCAGTCAATGGCAGAACAGTCATAGGAGACATCAAGACACTGACAATTGCTGCCGAGACCCCTGGTGAAATCAACGATGCTTCGATAGCCACTAACGTGGTGGACAAGCTGGAAGATAAGAAGAACCCTTTACTCGCTTAAGCAGTTTACTAGTTTTTAGTTTTCCCTTCCTTTTCAAACAGGGCTCTCCCTTTTCTCGCCCTTTAGTCCCGTGTTTCTATTATTAATGAGAACTTAAGTTTTGATTCCTTGAAAAGCATTGCAGTAATTCAGAGCACCTAAACCGCATCATCGTAAACCTTGCTTACGCCCCTTGGCAAACGACGGTGCAACGTAGTACGCGGCAAAAGATGTGCTCCGAAAAAGCCTCTACGAGTGCTACAGGATGCAAAATAAACAAGGACACTAACACTTCCCTCTGCTATAAATGCCTCTACGAGCGCCGTAAATAGCAAGATGTTGGAAAGACATATAACACAACCCACGTTCGATATTTCACTTATGGAAATACCATAGAACAACGGGCTCATCGGCAGAGTTAGTGCACCCGATATATTTGGGAGCTGCTCTCCGAACATACATTGGTTGAAAGCAAAGTTGCACATACAACGGGTTTAGCAAGACCTGCAACACGAGCTGATCACTCAAATAATTTGCTGACCAATGAGTACACATATGTTTAAACGGGCAATTAAGATTTGCTCCTTCAAAATTTGCCAACGGCATTGACACGGTAAAAATACATATACATGTATATACCGAACAAAAAGTTTCAACTATGCAATCCAAACACTTGGACGAAGTAGCCAAAGTAACTATTTACAATACAAACTTAACCCTGAATTACTCTTGCGGAGTTTCTTTTCTTCAGGTACCTTTGAATCCTTTTCAAGCTTGTCGACAATTATATTGGCGGACAACAATACTTTCGGGTACAGTGTCTCCAAATCACCAACTGCGTTGGCGATAGCCAGCAGATTTGCCGAAGGATAACGTGCAAGGACGAGGGCAAGTGTAAATCTGGCCCCTGTAAAAACCTGAGCTCGCACCAAGTCTCGAATCTTCTTGGTATTTCCAAATTCAGATATCAAAGTCAACAGCGTAGGAGGGACCGTGTTCAAGGGGAACATCGTCCTCCAAATTCCCCTTAGGGCTTTGTAGCACTTGTCGAAGAAATGGTGGACCTGCTGGACCCGATCCTGGAATTGTGCGACAGCCGAAGCTTTCGAGTGCTCCCTCCAGAAAATTTCCTCGGCTGATGACAGCTGAGTCAATGCGTTAACGCGCTCGTGGATCCTCTTGTTCTCTTCAGCACGGTTTAGAGCTATGACTAGCAAAGGAATCAACGGAAGATCAGGCAATGCGGTTTCGACAAAGAGTAATGAGCACAAGGACCAGGGAACTTACAGTTTAAACTTTCCGTGGCTTTATGCAGTTCAGTAAGAGCATAGCGCTCTACATCGGCTGCAATCTCGCCCTCCTTCTTGAAAATGGCAGCCAAGGCATAGGTACTGCGCAGGTTCTTTTCCATCTGCGCGATCCGATCCGATCCTTCATACGCTGGATTCGATCATCTTCAGAAAGAGCACCCGAAGAATCATCAACAAATGCAGGCACTAGGAAAACCTGCAAGGAACAGCGCCAAAGGCATGACGGATCGCTTCGCATCAACATCGGAAGATACTCCCATCGGGAGATTGCAAGTGAAAATATCATAATAAGGGTGTACTAGCAACATTGCTAGCACGGAGTTTATTACAAACATAAGTTTTGAAACAGAACATTTTTTCACATCAACTCAAAGAGAAGTTTGTTACAAAAGTCAAGGGGCTTGGGTCTGAGTCGATAAACTGGGACCAGCCGATGTTTTCCTTGATGAAACCAGCTCAAGGAGCTGGCGTGCACACTTAAGGGCTGACGTTTTGAAGATGCTTAAATCAATGAACCGCCCATCTTGCTCTTTCGGCAGCTCCTTAGACATCTCTTCGATATCGGCCTTGAAGCCATGACCCATCATAAGTTGGAAGGCTAGGAGGGCACCAAAGGTACGCGAAGTGCATTTGAATACCTCGATAACCTCCTTGGTGTCGACTGCGAAGGCATCGATCAGCTGCCCCAGAGACTTGTCTTGATTGATCTTGGGGAAGATCATCGAGTGCATCCACGCCATGGCACCTTTCCCCTTTTCAAGAAGCTCCCGCGTAAGCTGGTGGGAGGCGAGAGTCATCGACACACCGTTTGTCGGAGAGTTGTTTGGAATCTTGTCCAAGGCATTGGCAGGGATATTGGCGGCTTCTGCAAGAGAATGAAATAGAAAATATTACTGACAAAGAATCGAATTAATACGCGTAATGATCGACAGAGAAACATAAAAGAAATTACCAAGCAAAGCCAAGGAAGACTGGCGAAGAAGTTCATCTTTTTTAGTCGCCCGAGCCTCGGCGACCAGCCTAGACGCTTCCTCTTCTTTCAACTTCTCCTTCAGCTTGCCCAGTTCCTCCTTCAGGGAGTCGACCTCTTGGCGAGCTGCGGCGGCTATTTTGACTGCTCCGTCCAGTTTCGAGGAAGAAGATTTAACTTCCTTCTGCAGCCGAGCCTTGTCTGCCTCCAGGGAAGTAAATTGGGAGGCGAAGGCCTCCAAAGAAGATATAACGCCCCGTAGGTCCTTAAGGAAAAGGGAAAAAACAGATGTTTATCAAAGAATCATTAAACAAGGCACATTCAGGGAAAATTCGCGTTATAATCGAAAAAGACTTACAGGCTTTCCTGAAGGAGGGGTCGTGTCGGCAGCAGTCGAAGGGACATCTTTCCCCCTAGAAAGGGAGGAAGCAGTCAATACCTGAGCCGCGGGGGCTGCCATAGGAGCCAAAGCTTCGGAAGCCGCGACGTCCAGTGGAGCAGCGCCAGATTTGGCTTTCTTAGACGGAGGTTCGATGAAACCTTCGTCACTGCGAAAGGATGGTTGGCGCAAGTTAAAAAAGAAAAGTGAATGGTGGAAGTAGGGTGCAAATCCTAGGAAAAAGGCGCTTACATGTCGAAGAGATCGTCTTCATCAGCAAAGCCGCTGGTCGATCTCTTCACGGGTGAAGTTCTGGCCTCCTCCACAACTGCATTAACAAAGGTATCACACTCAGCGTCGTCATCACGCACTGATCCCGCTGTATCGCGAGCATCATTGGCTGAGGGAGGAAGATCTTTGTAGACAACCTCAGAATCTATCGGGTCATCATGTTCGTTCTTTGGGCTCGTGTGCTCGGCAGTATGAAAATCGACAGGGGCTGAGGAACCTCTTCCCTCGGAAGTATCGTCTGGCAAATCATGCAAGTTTTCAGAAACTATGGGGACCTATCGAAGAAAAGAACAAACAAGAACAATAGTAGTTATGTCGACAAAGTGGAACAGGGTAATAAGAGTATGAAAAGGAAAATTACCTCTGATGGTGGATGATCAGCATCAAGAGGAGAATAAGGAGATATCAACGGGATCGAGTCTTCTTGACTAAAGAGAGTGAGGCGACGAACTTCATCAAGCAGCTCCTTTTCCGATAGTTCAGCAATGTTTATCCTGGTTTCATCCTTTGGACCCGAATACAACCACATCGGATGAACCCTGGCTATGACTGGTTGGACTCGACGTTTCAAGAACACCGCAGCCACCTCTGTGCCAATCATAGTTTGACCATTGGTTTCTTTGATCCAAAGGAATTTGGCAAATAACTCGTCGGCTGCTGTCCTTTCATCGGGAGAGAGGATGTTCTTCCAAGAATGCTTAGGCGTGGCTTCATGGACGTCGGCAAAGCAAGGATGCTGGGACTCGGCTGTTGAGGAATCCTTAACATAAAACCATTTCAGTCTCCATCCTTGCATGGATTCTCTCATTGGGAAACTGAAATAGTTAACCTCCGAACGAACAACGAACCCCACTCCTCCAATGACAAAAGATCCATTGCTACTGCTGTATCTCTTTACGAAGAAAATTTTCTTCCACAACCCAAAGTGAGGCTCGATGCCCAAGAACGCTTCACAGAGGGTGATAAACACAGCAACGTGGAGGATTGAGTTGGGGGTGAGTTGCCACAGTTGGATTTCGTAAGTCCGCAGAAGACGATGAAGGAATTCGTGGGCAGGAAGTGAGAGACCCCGATACAAGAACGACAGGAACATCACGGTAAAACCAGCAGGGGGATTGGGCCGAGAAATCGCACCTGGAAGAATCACATTCCCCTCGTCGGAGGAGATTAATCCGAGGCTTCGGGCCCTCTTCTCATCACGCTTCGTGATGGAGGACGCTAGCCAATCTCCGGGTTTGGCTATCGAGCTTGGCGGCGCTGGCGGCACCGGAGCTGGGGGAGGAGCATCTGGAGCGCTCCTCTTCGGAAGATTCGAGGAGGCCTTGGCGGCGGCGCCACCGCTCGTGGAGCCGGCGGCGGCAGCGAGGTTCTTCTTCTTCACCATTGCAAGATCTGGAGAAGATCTGAAAAGCGGTGGTGGCGGCGCAGCGGTTGCGAAAGAGAGAGGAAGAAGAAGGACAGAAAGATGCTACGGTCAATATGGGAGAAGATTAAAGATTTTGTCCTCTGAAGATTTTAAGAGAGGGAGAACCAGAGGACTGCGTGGGCACGTGTCGTTGCTGCCAGTTCATTAAGGGGACCTTTTTTCTTTTTGTGGTTGCGGAAATCGAGGAGGCGCCTTGGTAACCGTACGAGAAAGGTGGATATTACTTAAAGATAGGGCCAGACAGAGGAAATATGGGCCCAGCAGGTCGCGTCTTGTCAGTCAAAATCAAAATGTCAGTAACGTCATCAGTGACGTCGTGAGGAATACTCGAAGCATTTGAAGGAATGGAAAAGGTAACGGAAGACATCGGAGCGCTGGACGCGCACTCGATAAAATGAGGACTCGACGATATTCCTGTGAAGAAATGAATGAAGAAAAAGATGATTGCTCAGCTCGAGTCTGCACTCGGTTGCAAGCGCCCGTGCCCAGACTCGGGGGCTACTCCCATCGGGAGCGCTGGACGCGCACCCGACAGAACTTTTTTGCACTCCAGGATCATGCCCGGGGACTTGATTCTGCGTAGGGTAACGTTGTTTTGCCATTGTCAGTTAACCAGCAAAAGCTGGGCACGTTGCTCATTATCCCTTGCGCGCGGGAAATATATCGGATGACCTATGAAGACTTGTAGAAAAACTTCGGCAGAGCAAAACGTTCGAGTGGTACAACTTGAGTCTAGGCATGGATTGCAAGCATCCGTACCTAGACTCGGGGGCTACTCCCATCGGGAGCGCTGATGCGCACCCGACAGAAGAAGATGATGCTGATTCAAGATGAACAAGAACAATCAAGGAGAAGAACGTTAAGAGGAGGCGTGCTTTAGTCTCTACCCGAACTATTTTCGGCTAGACACTCGGGGGCTACTGTCGTGGGCATTACCCTTCGGGTAACCGATATTGCCCTATCCTGTATAACCTAGTTGGAGGCCCATGAAGGCACTTGAAGGCAAGGCGGGCCACTTGGATGGTGCACCAGAAGGTTCCTTGGCGGGCAAGGCAAGGAAGGAGCCGAACAATGAAAGTTTAGATTTAGAACTACTATAAATCTAGTCGTACACGGTTAGACCTCTTGAGACCTGGCCTCCTATATAAAGGCCAGGAGAGAGGCTGCCGAGGGACACGATCAATCATAGCAATCTTAGCCACCAGAAGTCTAGAGCTAGGTCACCGCAACACTTAGCCTCTCAACGAGATCTCAGCCGAAACCCTTCGGCACCCCATTGTAATCCAATATTCTCATAATCAAGATCAGACATGCAGGACGTAAGGGTTTTACCTCATCGAGGGCCCTGAACCTGGGTAAATCGCTCTCCCCGCTTGTCTGTGAACCGATGTCTCGTGTCAGCCTACAGGATTCCATCAACCCTAAGCCCCAATCGGAGGGCATTGCCGAGGAGTACCCTCGACAACTGCCGATATGCATGTCGACCGTACAAGTAAGCTTCGAGAGGATTCAATGTCGAATGCTCTCGTATTTACTACCGATTCCAGCAACCAAGTCCAGGGTCTCTTGCATAAAACCAAGGGGCTTTATCGAGACTATTTTCAATGATGTTCCCAAAGTTGAATCAGAACAAGCCTTGGCGAAATGGCGGATGTCTTCTTCTTCGATTCTGCCGAAGCTGTAGAGGTATTGAAGCGGCGCTCTCGTCTTTACGGGGCGGTTCTTACTTTTCAGCTTCTAATGGGGCATGGACAAAGTTCTAAGTTGGAAAAGCTATCCAAGTCTTTGCCATTAGATGCCAATGAATGTCTAGTAAACCTTGAGCCTTTCAAGCAATCGGAGGTGCTGTGCGCAAATCGACTCCTCAAACTAGTTGACGAGGATAAGAACAAATCTACATCTGAAGCTGCCCCTGATTCATCATCAGCTCAGCCTTGAAACAAACCTTGCTCCGTTGTTGTAATTTCAGATACAATTTAGTCGCGCCATGTTTTATACTAGCTCTGTTGCTAGTGTCAACAATCTTTTGGATGTAATATGCGCTCCCGATGGGAGTTATTTCGCTTTTTATCGGCAATTTCCTGAATTGAAAATTGTGCTGCAGATTCCTTCAACTTTTTCCCGTGCTGAAATTTCTTTGAATCCTTCAACTGGCGATGAATCTAATCTTGTCCGTCGATTGCGTGATCAAATTTCTCGGTTGAACAAAGACATATCCAATCTTCATGCTATGGCAGCTCTGGTGAAAAAAAAAGTGAAATTTCCACTGCTATTGAACAACATGCTTTGGATCGCCCGCGTGTTGCTACTGAGAGTTTAACCTTTAAGCGATCGACCACCCTTGTTTTCTGTTGACTCATTCGTTAAATAATCTTCCGCTAATCTAACTTTTGACTTCAACAGTCGTAGCCTTTGATGAATCAGAAGAGAACAAGCACATCCATGAGAAGATTGCAGTCATCACCAATGTTACTCACCCAAAACATGAGTTGTGATCCAATCGATCAAAGGTTGTAGCCATAGCTAAGTTTGAATATCGAGTCGAGAAGGTGCATTATTACTTCGACAAATATCATGCTCATCTTTCCATGGTGTGGAAGACTTTGTTTCTATTGGATCATGCACCCGAGATTTTATCTGCATTATTTAACCTGTTCAAGACTCCGGAGAGGATCCGATTATTGGTGCGGAAGGAACTTCTTGCTGGAGCCGAACTTGTCCTTGCTTCAGTCTTAGCATGTCACCCGGCCATAAATTTGGAGGTCATAGAAAATGCTAATAAAAAAGTAGATCATTATTATTCTATAGCCCGACATCCTGCATATACTATGATTTCCCGAATGGAAACAGGAGTTGAAAAAGATTTGAAGGCCCCAGAAGATCAAGAAGCCTTGTCATGAAGTTCTGTATAGTTTTTTATGATAACCTTGCGTTGCAAGGAGTAATCATGTATGTGCTTTGATGTGTTTCTTAAACATCATTTGTTTTTTAACTTGTTAGTTCGATTGAAAAGCTTTGTCGAGGGCAACTGAGTGATCAAGTCAGCTTGCTCACTCGACGACTCTGTTGTAATTGCATTATTTGCAGAGTTGATTTGTAAGTTTCGTATGAGCGACACCCATCGAGCAAACGAGGGATTTAGGCCCTTTATTTATTTGGCTTCGTAACACGGTGCACCGGTATGAGCCTTTTTGTAAGTAATATCGTTCCCATCAGCTGCAGCACTCGCGAATTTTCTTGAGGCTTAGATGGTTTGTCGTGTATCGATAACCATAGCTCCCGATGGGAGTATTAATTAATTATCGATACTGTAATAATTCCTTTGCAGCCCCCGAGTATTATCGAGTTGGCCTGTGAAACACGCAGTTTTAGCCGAAGCTCCCGATGGGAGTAGTAGCCAATAAAAGAGGCGCGAACGACTGTTCGAGTGGCAAAATAATTAATAAAGATGGAAGCTCAACCAAAAAAATTATTCATAATATATGACGGGCTAAGAGGCCTTCATGTAAAGAATAATGAATAGTTGAATTCTATGCATAGAATCGTCGTAAGTGTGCGACATTCCATGGATTTTCAACATCTTTGCCCGAACCAGGGTTCTTGAGTCGATAGGCTCCTCCTGGTATTACTTCAGTAATGATGAATGGTCCTTCCCATGGAGATTCAAGTTTCAAGGTTCTTTCTTGCTTCAGTCGTAATACCATGTCACCAACGCTGAAGCCTCTGTTGCGAACTCTTCGACTTTGGTAATTCCGAATCGCATGTTGATATACAACCGTTCTGGCTAAGGCAATGTCTTGAGCTTCATCAAGGAGATCTACAGCATCTTGTAATGCAGTATTAGAAGTTGTCTCTGTGTATGCAGTCACCCGAGGAGCTTCAAAACGAACATCGGCTGGTAAAACTGCTTTGGCTCCGTACACAAGGAAAAACAGAGTATACAGGGTCGACATGTTTGGCGTAGTCCGCTGGCTCCAGAGCACAGATGGTAATTCTTCAACCCAAGCTCCAGCTGCGCCTGTGAGGCGTTTTTTAATGCTGTCGCATATTAAGCCATTGATCCTTTCGACTTGACCATTTGTTTGAGGATGTGCAACCGAAGCAAATTTGAGTTTTATACCACCATCATCACAAAATTTACGGAATTCCTTGGAATCAAAATTACTTCCGTTGTCTGTAATGATGCTATGAGGCATACCAAAACGACAAGTTATTCCTTTAAAGAATTTAACAGCAGTTTTAGCTGTTTGATCTCTGACTGGTACGGCTTCAATCCATTTAGTGAACTTGTCGACTGCGACCAATAGATACGTGTGCCCTCCGGGTGATGATCTCGGCAGTGGACCAACTTGATCGAGTCCCCATTGTACAAAGGGCCAGGCCAAAGGTATTGTCATTAGATCTGTTGCAGGCGCGTGCGGTTTTGGTGCAAAACGTTGACAAGGGTCACACTTTCTCACCAAATCTCGAGCGTCAGATGCGGCTGTTGGCCAATAAAACCCTGCTCTGAAAGCTTTGGCTACGAGAGCCCTACTACTTGCATGATGACCACAAGTTCCTTCGTGTATTTCTCGCAATAGAGCTTTTCCATCGGCAATGGCGATACACCTTTGAAAGATGCCAGAGATGCTGCGATTATAAAGTTCACCGTCCACTATAGTAAAGGCCTTAGACCTGCGTACGATACGCTTGGCTTCCGTTGGGCCGTCTGGTAATTTTTTCTCTATCAAACATGCTAGAAAAGGCTTAGTCCAAAGAGGTTCAAGGAGAAGGACATGCTTTAAAGATTGTAGTATAGAATCTTCGACACCTTCCTGGTGCACAGTTTCTGGGTCGGCAGTCGATACTGCTGGAGGTGCCGACGTTTTTTCCTTAATGGATATCTGAGCGATTACTTCGTAGAAGACTCCAACTCGAATAGGAGAGCATGTGGATCCTATGTTCGCTAAGTATCAGCTTCTTCGTTATTAGCCCTGCCGATGTGTTTTAGCTCGCATCCTTCAAATTTGGCTTCCATGGACTGGTATATTTGACGGTAAGCAATCATGTTATCACTGACCGCGTCACATAAATTCATCGACTGCTGTACCACAAGATTTGAATCCCCATAAATTTCTAACCGAGTTGCTCCACATGCTTTAGCCATACGCATCGCGTGCAATAGTGATTCATACTCTGCTTCATTATTTGTCGGCAGTGGAAAGTTCATCCTCAGAATATATCTCATTTTGTCTCCCTATGGTGAGATCAGTACTACTCCGGCTCCTACACCTGTACTCCTCTTCGATCCATCGAAATACATCGTCCAAGATCCAGACATGTCGGGTGCTGCCAGAATTTGCGATTGAATCCAATCAGCCACGAAATCTGGAAGAACCTGAGATTTAATTGCTGTTCGATTGACATAAGTTATATCATGTGGCCCTATCTCGATAGCCCATTGAGATACTCTGCCCGTAGCCTCTGGGTTTGTGAGTATATTTTTCAATGGTGCTTCGGTTACCATGATGATCGGATACTCTGTAAAGTAATGTCGTAGCTTGCGCGTTGTTCTGCATACGGCATATGCCAGTTTCTGATGATGGGGATATCACTGCTTCGCCGGTGTGAGTACCTCGCTGAGGTAGTAAACAGGTCGTTGTACACCATGAACTCTTCCCGCCTCTTCTCGCTCGACAACTAGAACCGAGCTAAAGACCTGCGCCGTTGCAGCTATGTACATAAGCATTGGTTCTTTTTCCTGTGTAGTTACTAGTACTGGAGATGTTGACAAGATCTTCTTTAGATTATCAAAAGATTCCTATGCTTCGACTGTCAACTCGAACTTTTCTGACATCTTCATGAGCTGATAAAAGGGCAAAGCCTTCTCTCCCAATTTTGCAATGAATCTGCTGAGCGCTGCCAACCGTCCTGCCAACTGCTACACCTGATGCAGATTCTTTGGCGGTTCCATGTCGAGGATGGCTTTGATTTTTAAATGGTTGGCTTCTATCCCTCTTGCTGAAATAAAGTACCCAAGTACTTGGCCTCCTGGTACCCCCAAAGAAGCATTTCTTGGGATTTAGCTTTATTTTGTACCTATCGAGATTGTCGAAGGTTTCTCTCAGATCATTGATGAGGGTAGCTGCGTTTTCGGTTTTAACCACGATGTCATCGATGTAGACTTCAATATTCCGACCAATTTGATCTCCAAGGCAAGCTTGCATGCACCATTGATAAGTTGCACCCGCATTTTTTAGTCCAAATGTCATAACATTGTAACAGTAAACATCATGCGGATTTATGAATGATGTTAACTCTTGGTCTTCTTTTTTGAGCTTGATTTGATTATACCCTGAGTAAGCATTGTGGAAGGAGAGACGATCGCAGCCGGCTGTGGAGTCGACTATTTGATAAATACGAGGCAACGAAAAATGATCCTTTGGACAATGCTTGTTGAGGCTTGTGTAATATACACATGCGAAGAGCTGTTTTGTCTTTCTTTGGCACCATGACTGGGTTGTCTACCCACTCAGCTTCCTTGAGCTCCCGAATAAAACTGGCTTTGCGGAGCCAATTAGCTTCCTCACCAATAGCTTTTCTTTTTGGTTCTGAAAAACGACGTAACGTTTGCTGTACATGTTTAGCTTTAGGGTCAACATTGAGGGCGTGCTCAGCGAGTTCCCTGGGAATACCTGGCATGTCGGATGGTTCCCAAGCAAATATTTCCCAGCGCTCATAGAGGAACTCGATGAGCGTGCCTTCCTATGCGACAACGAGATCTGCTGACGTATTAACTGTTTTCTTCGGGTCAGAGGGATGCACTTGTTGTTTCTTTACTTCCTTTGCAATGTCGAATTCGTCGGATTTTACATTCCGATTATCGGCAGGAGGCTGTGTGTGATCTGTGACAACGTCGAGTGCATTGAGCTCTTCCTTAACTCCAAACTTTGAAGCAATCTTCTGGAAATCCCTGTCGCAATTATCAGAACGAGAAAAACTTCCATGGACGGTTATTACTGTCCCGTTGTTGCCTGGCATCTTTAGCTTCAAATATTTATAGTGAGGTACCGCCATGAATTTGGCAAACGCTGGCCTGCCGAGGATGGCGTGATACTGTGACTCCCAATCGACTACTTCAAATTCGAGTTTATCCTTCCTGAAGTTGCTAGGTGTGCCGAAGACTACATCCATCGATATTTTGCCAAGGGGATAAGCGGGTCGAGTCGGGATGATGCCATGGAAGCCTGTATCAGATTCTTTGAGCATATCAACCGTTAAACCCATTGCCTTCATCGTGCTTGCAATTAGCAGGTTCAGGCTGCTTCCTCCATCCATGAATACCTTACTCATATTATATCCTCCAATCTGCGCCTTGAGAACTAAAGCAGCGTGACCAGGTCTTGGAACAGCCGTCCGGTGATATGCTTTGCTAAATAATATGCTTTGATCTGAACAGTCGATATACTCGGGTACCTCTGCCATAGCAACTTCTGCGTACTTTACTTCCCGTGAGAACTTCTTAGCTTCCCTTTTAGAGAAACTAGTTTTATGGATCATGTTGACCTGTCCTCGGGATGCTGGGTATACTTTGGTAGGTATATACACATCTTCTTCTTCCGGTAAGTATTGTTGCTGCTGCGAGTGACTGCAAGCTACCGCCCTTTTCTCCGCCGAATGAGCTTTTGCCGCTACCTCAGCCCTTAGGTCATCGCAAAACAGCTGTACTTCGAGGAACTGCCAACAATTTCTGAGCAGATGCGTAGCCTTCTCTAGGTTATCCTTTGGGTCGATGTAGGAGTGCAAGTAACACGGTGCTTCAAGCTGTTCTATGGCCGAGAAGTAAGGTGTGCGAAGGCGGCTCTTGCTTGACTTCATATTGTAGTATCCATGTTCACACTGTGGACTCGCAACCCTTCCCTCTTCTTCTCGGCGTAGATCCCTTCGTCTCTTCCGTTGCTCCTCTCTGCTACCGAAATTACTTTGAATGCCTTCACCTTTACCCCTGGGCGAGGCTGCCAAAGCCGGCGGCGAAGCGATATTATCTGGAACCAAAGTTCTTAGGCTTGGCACATTTGAACTGGGAAGTCGAAGAAATCCTCTGGAGTCGATGATGAAGTGAACACCACCGAAAGCTGTATCCATGCTCCGCGCGGCTCCAAAGAGATCGGATGCGAGGCCTCAGTGCGTGTTGTGGACTCGAAGGATCCGCAGCGAACCAAGTTTCTTGGACTTGGCGGCGTTGGCAATTCCAACACGAATGCTGCAGACGTGACCGGGACTGCCGATGACATGCCTTGTACCAATAGGTTCCCCACGGACGGCACCAATTGTCAAGGGTACTCCTCGGAAATGCCCTCCATTTGGGGCTTAGGGTAGATGGAATCCTGTAGGCTGACACGAGACATCGGTTATCAAACAAGCGGGGAGAGAGATTTACCCAGGTTCGGGGCCCTTGATGACGTAAAACCCTTACGTCCTACCTGTCTGATCTTGATTATGAAAATATCGGGTTACAATGGGGTGCCAAAGGTTTCGGCTATGATCTCGTCGAGAGGCTAAGTTCTGCGATGGCCTAGCTGTAGACTTGCGGTGGTTATGGCTACTATGATTGTGTGTCCCTCGACATGCCCTCTCTTGGCCCTTATATTGGGAGCCAGGTCTCGAGAGGCCTGTTCGAGTACAACTAGGTTACAAAGAGTCCTATGTCTAACCTTTCTGTGTTTTCTTCGTCTTCTTTCCTTGCTTTCCAAGACTCCTTCCTTGGAATTAACGTATCGGCCCACCTTGGTCGATGGATATCCTTCATGGGCCCCTAGTTGGGCCATAAGAGGTCGCACGAGACAAGTTACCCGAAGCGTAATGCCCACATCACCCCTTCTCTCCCCGGCGAGTCTAACCCTAACCCCTCGCTCTCGCGACGCCGTAATCGCCAGCGCCATCACCGAATTACCCCAGCGGTCTCCGGCGGTCTCCGACGACGAGATTGGTCGCATCTTCTCCGCCTCTCGATGGCACACCTGGTGGTACGCGTCAATCTGGAGTTCCAGGCCTCCTCCGCTCGCCCCCAACCCTACTGCGCCTAGGATTTGTTTGGTGTGGGTGGCGGTTTGCTACACGCCGGCGTTCAGAGACGCCGTGGGGTTGCCGTGCGTGTCGCTGGTGCTACGCTGGAGCTCCCGTGCCCGACGATCCCCTGGCTTGGTTGTGGCTTGGCATTGCCGTGGCCAGGCTATGCCACCATGCTGCCACGGTGGCGCCGTGGTGCTTCTGCTCCAGGTAGGTTCTCCTGCTCTGCTCCTCTCCCTACTTCTTCTCTTCTCCTAGCTCTAGCCACTGGCCCTGCTTCCCTCTCTGGGGTATTGGCCAGGCCATGTTGTTCCTGTGCTTGTGTGTGTGCTATGGCTGATGTTCTTTTGCTAATACTGTGCTTGTGCTCCTACTATCTATGACATGCTTGTTGTTGCTGATGTGCTTGCTCTAGTGCTTGGCCTACTGCTGCACTACTGATGTTGCTATGTTGTTCATGTCATGCCCTTACTGCTATGCTGCTCCTGCTGTGCTTATGTGTGTGCTCTTACTGATACTGTAATACTCCTTTCCTTGCCATTCTAGTGTTACTACTATGATGCACATGCTCATGAGCATGTTATGATGCACATGCTCATGAGCATGCTGTGATGCTCATGGCCTTGCCATGCTGCTCCAGCTGCTGCTGTGCCACTGCCTATTCATGTGTATTCATATTTTCCATCTCTGGCTTGATTTCCTTGAGCAATCCTTGCCTGTGCAAGTGCTAGTGAGGTGTGCTGTTGTGGCATCCTTGTGTTGTTTGGTTCCGTGGTACATCATTTGCTTGATGTGCTTCTGGATACAATTATAAAGTTATATATTCAATTTATGTTTATTCAGTTATGTCTTATCAATACTAATTCAGGAACTAGCATGAGTTACTGATGCTATGATTGGCTCTAGCAGGCTCTAGCAAGCTTTGATGATCATATGATCAGCAGTTGTTTGATGGTTGCTTACTGTACTCTTATATGTGCCTTGCTAGTGATGCTTCCTGTGCTTGTGTAGCACCTCTCCATGTACTGGTGGTTGCTAATGCTTGATAAAGCATGTGCTTATGCTTGCAGTGATCTACTAGATCATTTGCAAGTGTTTCTGTTGCTGGTTATTTGATCACTTCATTTATCTGTATAGTTTTGCATGAATTATTGGATAAATGAGATGAACTACTTGCAGTGATGAATCTTATGATGTGTATGATTGAGCTAGAGGGATGCCAACTGGTGTTGGGAACCCTAGCTCCTCTTTGAACCCTTCTGGTGATGATATTTGTGTTTGGCTAGCTGTCTAGATGCTTTTTTAGATAGTTGAGTTGGCCGTAGCAGCATATATCTGCTGTTTTGGTATCTCCTATACCTCTGTTGGCTTGCTGTGAATGGATAAATGCTTGCTGGGTGATCATTGTTTGATTGCCAGCAGCTTTTGATGTTGAAAATACTTGCAGATACATTTATTTCTGCTCTTATCTAATGGTTTTAAAAGGGCTAGTGTAGTCTGGTAGCTATGGTTTAATTGTCTGGGATGATTTCCTTACTATTTCCATTTGGAAGATGCTATCATGTGAATGGTTGGCATAACCATGGACAGTAGTTTGATTCATCCCTGATGCTTTGCCATTTTTCACCAGAGTCACTTGGTCTATGACCAAATGATGATCAAAAGAGATTTTCCACCCCTTGTGTGTTTGTGTGTGTCTTGCCTGTGCAAGACTATGGACAAAACCATCTGGTTTGCCCATGATTTGATGTATACCTCACTCCAGCTCCTAGATGGTGTTGGTGTAGAGGTTTTGCTTCTGTTGTGTGGTAATGGTATTGTGCTTGCCATTCTTCTCCTCTGGCTTGTGATCAAGTGTGAGCTTCTACTTCATTTCTTGATCAACAAATTTCTATTTTTGGTGGAATGGATGCTGGGTGGTTTGGTACTGTGTATTCTTGCTGTTCTTGTTGTTATTGTTGTTCTTACCCTGCTGGAGCTTGTGTCGATGGATCCTAGGGTTTGGTGGCTGAAAATGTTTTATACCTACCACTGATGGCTTCCTTGATCGACATCAAGGTATTGTGGTGTGGTGACTCCCCCTGTGTGTGTATTGGTGAGCATGCACTCACCCTTGTGAGCTGCTTGTACTGCTCACTGTTGGGACTTGTGTGAGCTGTGGATCAGCTCGGCTGATTGATCTTATCATGCCTATTTACCTTTCGTTCTAACTTGCCAAGTGGCTTTGCCATTTGGCACATCTTGCATTTCTGTTTTCTTTTTGTCTATGCAGGGATCAAATAGGATGATCAAGAACTGCTCCCTCACTTGTTGATCAAAACAATCAAGAAGATGAAGATAGTTTAGTTTAGCTAGTTCTTTTATACATTGTAATTTTCCTTTTCTTTTTCATTTATCAATTTCTAAAGTGTGTTATGTAATAATTATTCCATTTGAATATTGTAAAGACAATGTATATTGTGTGATGATCAATAAAGCTCAAGTTTTCTCTTATGAGATCTTTGTGATATGTTTATATTCTATTCTTATTTATGTTATCCAATTATAATATTATTATTTGAATTATTCATTGTTTGAATTATAAATTGTCTTAGTGTTGTTTGAGTTTGAATTCCAATTCCAACTTCAAGTATGAGATGAAAATGTTCCCCCTCTTCTCAAAACCCTAATTCAGAAGAGATCATGTCCAAGTTTGCCGCTCTCTTGAAACCCTAACCCTAGCTGGTGTCGAGAGAGAAACTTGTTCCCTCTTAGGTTTTATGCAATTAAGCGCGAAATTTTCCCTAGTTTTGCAATGCAATGCACAACCCTTTTCTCATTTTACCCCGCAATCGTCTCAAATCCTGGGATATTACAGCCTTTCACCCTTAAAGAAAACTTTGTCCTGAAGTTGTGGTTGGTAATACATAAACAGTTCTGGATATGCTTTCGTTAGATCATCTTCTTTCTCCCAGGTGGCTTCCCTCTCAGGATGATGTTTCCATTGTATCTTGCAATACTTGATAGCCCTGTTTCGGAGTTTCTTCCAGTTCTCCTCCAGAATCTTGGTTGGTTTCTCAATAATATAGGTCAAATATGGCTGAAGATCTAGGTATTCATGGGATACTGGCTCATCTGGTGTCTTCAAACATCTTCGAATTTGTGAAACATGAAATACATTGTGTACCAGGGCTAACTTTCCAGGTAGTTCCAATTCGAAGGCTAACCCCAGTTTTGACTTAGTATCTTGAAAGGTCCAATGTATCTTGGACTAAGTTTCCCCTTAACCCCGAATCTCTGAAGTCCTTTCGTTGGACTAACCTTTAAGTATACCATGTATCCAACCTTTGATTCCCATGTCCTTCTCTTCTGATCTGCATAGCTTTTCTGTCGGCTTTGAGCTATCTTGAGTCTATCCCTAATCACATCAATGATCTATTGTTTCTCCTTCACATAGTCAGGGTTAACCTCCTTGCTTGATCCTGCCTCATACCAGCATATGGGCGACCTACACTTCCTTCCGTATAAAGCTTCAAATGGTGCCATCTTGATACTGCTTTGATAATTATTGTTGTACGAAAACTCTGCTAAAGGTAAATGCTCTTCCCACGATCCTCCGAAATCTAATGCACAAGCTCTGAGCATGTCCTCTAGTATTTGGTTTGTCCTCTCAGTCTATCCTCCCGTCTGTGGATGATAAGCGGTGCTATAATATAGCTTGGATCCTAACGCTTCTTGCAACTGTTTCCAAAAGGCAGATGTGAACACAGATCCTCGATCTGATACTATCTTCTTTGTAACTCCATGTTTGCTCACGATCTCCTTGATATAGATATCTATAAGCTTCTCACTTGTATCCTTCCGATTTACCGCTATGAAATGTGCACTCTTAGTCAACCGGTCCACGATTACCCATATCATATCCTTATTTTTATTTGTCATGGGTAGTCTGGTGATAAAATCCATTCCTATCTCTTCCCGCTTCCACTCCGGAATTGGTAAAGGTTGTAGTGGTCCTGCGGGACTTTGATGTTCAGCTTTCACCCTTTGACAAGTATGACATTCTGCCACATACTTGGCAATTTCCCTCTTCATGTTATTCCACCAAAACAACTCCTTTAAATCCATGTACAACTTCGTACTTCCAGGATGGATTGAATATGGGGTTTCATGGGCTTCTTTTAAGATTATTTCCTTGATTTTAGTGATATCTGGAACACAAATCCTCTTTTGAAACCATAAGGATCCAGACTCACCCAGGTTGAACTCTGATGGTCTTCCCTCATCGATCCTTCGTTTTTCTTCCACGATAAATGGATCATCCAACTAACCCATTATAATCTCATTCTTCAGGTTTATGTTCAACTCTTCCACAACTTGTAAAGCTGATAATCCCTCATGTGCTTCTTTCTTCCAAAGTTGTATCTGTGCTTGACTTATTTCCTTCTTCAACTCCGTTGGTAGCTGCTGGTGTGTAGTTGACGTGGGAGTTAGAAATCTTTGTGGTGTAACTTTTCTTCAGATCCCCGGCAACGGCGCCAGAAATTTAGCCTTGATACGCATACAACACGCGTCCATTGGGAACCCCAAGAGGAAGGTGTGATGCGTACAGCGGCAAGTTTCCCTCAGTAAGAAACCAAGGTTTATCGAACCAGTAGGAGCCAAGAAGCACGTTGAAGGATGATGGTGGCGGAGTGTAGTGCGGCGCAACACCAGGGATTCCGGCGCCAACGTGGAACCTGCACAACACAACCAAAATACTTTGCCCCAACGTGATAGTGAGGTTGTCAATCTCACCGGCTTGCTGTAACAAAGGATTAGATGTATAGTGTGGAAGATGATGTTTGCAGAGAACAGCAAAACAAGTATTGCAGTAGATTGTATTTGATGTAAAGAATGGACCGGGGTCCACAGTTCACTAGTGGTGTCTCTCCAATAAGAAATAGCATGTTGGGTGAACAAGTTATAGTTGGGCAATTGACAAATAAAGATGGCATGACAATGCACATACATATTATGATGAGTAGTGTGAAATTCAATTGGGCATTACGACAAAGTACATAGACCGCTATCCAGCATGCATCTATGCCTAAAAAGTCCACCATCGGGTTAGCGTCCGCACCCCTTCCAGTATTAAGTTGCAAACAACAGACAATTACATTAAGTATGGTGCGTAATGTAATCAACACAAATATCCTTAGACAAAGCATTGATGTTTTATCCCTAGTGGCAACAGCACATCCACAACCTTACAACTTTCTGTCACTGTCCCAGATTTACTGGAGGCATGAACCCACTATCGAACATAAATACTCCCTCTTGGAGTTACAAGTAACGACTTGGCCAGAGCCTCTACTAGCAACGGAGAGCATTTAAGATCATAAACAACACATAGATGATAGATTGATAATCAACATAACATAGTATTCCATATTCATCGGATCCCAACAAACGCAACATGTAGCATTACAAATAGATGATCTTGATCATGTTAGGCAGCTCATAAGATCCGACAATGAGAGCACAATGAGGAGAAGACAACCATCTAGCTACTGCTATGGACCCATAGTCCAGGGGTGAACTACTCACACATCACTCTGGAGGCGACCATGGCGGTGAAGAGTCCTCCAGGAGATGATTCCCCTCTCCGGCAGGGTGCCAGAGGCGATCTCCTGAATCCCCCGAGATGGGATTGGCGGCGGCGGCGTCTCTGGCAGGTTTTCCGTATCGTGGCTCTCTGTACTAGGGTTATTATCGACGAAGGCTATATGTAGGCGGAAGGGTAGGTCAGGGGGCGTCACGAGGGGCCCACACAATAGGGCGGCGCGGCCCCAGGCCTGGCCGCGCGGCCCTGGCGTGTCGCCGCCTCATCGCCCCACTTCGTTTCCCTTTCGGACTTCTGGAAGCTTCGTGGAAAAATAAGACCCTGGGCGTTGATTTCGTCCAATTCCAAGAATATTTCCTTACTAGGATTTCTGAAACCACAAACAGCAGAAAACAACAACTGGCTCTTCGGCATCTCGTTAATAGGTTAGTGCCGGAAAATGCATAAATATGACATAAAGTATGTATAAAACATGTGTGTATCATCAATAAAGTAGCATGGAACATAAGAAATTATCGATACGTTGGAGACGTATCAGCATCCCCAAGCTTAGTTCCTACTCGTCCCCGAGTAGGTGAACGATAACAAAGATAATTTCTGAAGTGACATGCTATCAAAATCTTGATCAATACTATTGTAAAGCACATGAGATGAATGCAGCGATTTGAAGCAATGGTAAAGACAATGAGTAAACAATTGAATCATATAGCAAAGACTTTTCATGAATAGTACTTTCGAGAGAAGCATCAATAAGTCTTGCATAAGAGTTAACTCATAAAGCAATAGATTCAAAGTAAAGGCATTGAAGTAGCACAAAGGAAGATATAAGTTTCAGCGGTTGCTTTCAACTTGTAACATCTATATCTCATGGATAGTTGTCAATATAAAGTAATATGATGAATGCAAATATGCAAGTATGTAAGAATCAATGCACAGTTAACACAAGTGTTTGCTTCTAAGATAGAAGGAAATGGGTAAACTGACTCAACATAAAATTGGAAGAATGGCCCTTCGCAGAGGGAAGCATGGATTGCTATATTTGTGCTAGAGCTTTTATTTTGAAAACAAGAAACAATTTTGTCAACGGTAGTAATAAAGCATATGTGTTATGTATAAGATATCCTACAAGTTGCAAGCCTCATGCATAGATTACCAATAGTGCCCGCACCTTGTCCTAATTAGCTCGGATTTACATGGATTATCATTGCATAGCATATGTTTTAACCAAGTGTCACAAAGGGGTACCTCTATGCCGCATGTACGAAGGTCTAAGGAGAAAGCTCGCATTGGATTTCTCGCTTTTGATTATTCTCAACTTAGACATCCATACCAGGACAACATAAACAATAGATAATGGACTCCTCTTTAATGCATAAGCATTCAACAACAAATAATATTCTCATAAGAGATTGAGGATTGTTGTCCAAACTGAAACTTCCACCATGGATCATGGCTTTAGTTAGCGGCCCAATGTTCTTCTCTAACAATATGCATACTCAAACCATTGATCATGATAAATCACCCTTACTTCAGACAAGACGAACATGCATAGCAACTCACATGATATTCAACAAAGATAGTTGATGGCATCGCCAGGAACATGGTTATCGCTCAACAAGCAACTTATTAGGAAATAAGATACATAAGTACATATTCAATACCACAATAGTTTTTAAGCTATTTTTCCCATGAGCTATATATTGCAAAGACAAAGAATGGAATTTTAAAGGTAGCACTCAAGCAATTTACTTTGGAATGGCACAGAAATACCATGTAGTAGGTAGGTATGGTGGACACAAGTGGCATAGTTTTTGGCTCAAGGATTTGGATGCACGAGAAGTATTCCCTCTCAATACAAGGCTTAGGCTAGCAAGGTTGTTTGAAGCAAACACAAGTATGAACCGGTACAGCAAAACTCACATAAGAACATATTGCAAGCATTATAAGACTCTACACTATCTTCCTTGTTGTTCAAACCCTTACTAGAAAATATCTAGACCTTAGAGAGACCAATCATGCAAACCAAATTTTAGCAAGCTCTATGTATTTCTTCACTAATAGGTGCAAAGTATATGATGCAAGAGCTTAAACATGATCCATATGAGCACAACAATTGCCAAGTATCAAATTATTCAAGACATTATACCAATTACCACATGTAGCATTTTCCGTTTCCAACCATAGTAACAATTAACGAAGCAGTTTCAACCTTCGCCATGAACATTAAGAATAAAGCTAAGAACATATGTGTTCATATGCAACATCGGAGCGTTTCTCTGTCCCACACAATGAATGCTAGGATCCAATTTATTCAAACTAAAACAAAAATAAAAACATACAGATGCTCCAAGTAAAGCACATAAGATGTGATGGAATAAAAATATAGTTTCACTAGAGGTGACCTGATAATTTGTCGATGAAGAAGGGGATGCCTTGGGCATCCCCAAGCTTAGATGCTTGAGTCTTCTTGAAATATGCAGGGATGAACCACCGGGGGCATCCCCAAGCTTAGAGCTTTCACTCTTCTTGATCCTATTGTATCATCCTCCTCTCCTGATCCTTGAATACTTCCTCCACACCAAACTCAAAACAACTCATTAGAGGGTTAGTGCATAATCAAAAATTCACATGTTCAGAGGTGACATAATCATTCTTAACACTTCTGGACTTTGCACAAAGCTACTGAAAGTTAATGGAATAAATAAATCCATCAAACATAGCAAAACAGGCAATGTGAAATAAAAGGCAGAATCTATCAAAACAGAACAGTCCGTAAAGACGAATTTTTTAGGTGCACCAGAATTGCTCAAATGAAAATGCTCAAATTGAATGAAAGTTGCGTACATATCTGAGGATTACTCACGTAAATTGGCAGATTTTTCTGAGTTACCTACAGAGAATAATACTCAAATTCGTGACAGCAAGAAATCTGTTTCTGCGCAGTAATCCAAATCTAGTATGAACCTTACTATCAAAGACTTTACTTGGCAAAACAATGCAATAAATAAAGATAAGGAGAGGTTGCTACAGTAGTAACAACTTCCAAGACTCAAATATAAAATAAAAGTGCAGAAGTAAAATCATGGGTTGTCTCCCATAAGCGCTTTTCTTTAACGCCTTTCAGCTAGGCGCAGAAAGTGTGTATCAAGTATTATCAAGAGATGAAGCATCAACATCGTAATTTGTTCTAATGATAGAATCAAAAGGTAACTTCATTCTCTTTCTAGGGAAATGTTCCATACCTTTCTTGAGAGGAAATTGATATTTAATATTTCCTTCCTTCATATCAATAATAGCACCAACAGTTCGAAGAAAAGGTCTTCCCAATATAATGGGACAAGATGCATTGCATTCAATATCCAAAACAACAAAATCAACGGGGACAAGGTTATTGTTAACCGTAATGCGAACATTATCAATCCTCACCAAAGGTTTCTTTGTAGAATTATCAGCAAGATTAACATCCAAATAACAATTTTTCAATGGTGGCAAGTCAAGCATATTATAGATTTTCCTAGGCATAACGGAAATACTTGCACCAAAATCACATAAAGCATTACAATCAAAATCATTGACCTTCATCTTAATGATGGGCTCACAACCATCCTCTAACTTCCTAGGAATAGAAGTTTCACGATTTAGTTTCTCTTCTCTAGCTTTAATGAGAGCATTTGTAATATGTTTTGTAAAGGCCAAATTTATAGCACTAGCATTGGGACTTTTAGCAAGTTGTTACTAGAATTATTCCGATAAGCATTGTTGTTGAAATTATTATTTTTAATGAAGTTCACATCAACATGTTCTTCTTGAGCAACCAATGAAGCTAATGGAACATTATTACGATCAACATTAGTCCTACCATTCACAAGCATAGACATAATAGCATCAATCTTATCACTCAAGGAGGAGGTTTCTTCAACAGAATTTACCTTCTTACCTTGTGGAGCTCTTTCCGTGTGCCATTCAGAGTAATTAATCATCATATCATCAAGAAGCTTTGTTGCGGCACCTAGAGTGATGGACATAAAAGTACCTCCAGCAGCTGAATCCAATAGGTTCCGCGAAGAAAAATTCAATCCTGCATAAAAGGTTTGGATGATCATCCAAGTAGTCAGTCCATGGGTTGGGCAATTTTTAACCAAAGATTTCATTCTTTCCCATGCTTGGGCAACATGCTCATTATCCAATTGCTTAAAATTCATTATGCCACTTCTCAAAGATATAATTTTAGCAGGAGGATAATATCTACCAATGAAAGCATCCTTACATTTAGTCCATGAATCAATACTATTCTTAGGCAAAGATAGCAACCAATCTTTAGCTCTTCCTCTTAATGAGAAAGGAAACAATTTTAATTTTATAATGTCACCATCTACATCCTTATACTTTTGCATTTCACATAGTTCAACAAAATTATTAAGATGGGCAGCAGCATCATCAGAACTAACACCAGAAAATTGCTCTCTCATAACAAGATTCAATAAAGCAGGTTTAATTTCAAAGAATTCTGATGTAGTAGCAGGTGGAGCAATAGGTGTGCATAAGAAATCATTATTATTTGTGTTTGTGAAGTCACACAACTTAGTATTTTCAGGAGTACCCATTTTAGCAATAGTAAATAAAGCAAACTAGATAAAGTAAATGCAAGTAACTAATTTTTTGTGTTTTTAATATGGAGAACGCAAACAAGATAGTAAATAAAGTAGAACAAGTAACTAATTTTTTTGTCTGTTTTGATATAGTGCAGCAAACAAAGTAGTAAATAAAATAAGCAAGACAAAAACAAAGTAAAGAGATTGGAAGTGGAGACTCCCCTTGCAGCGTGTCTTGATCTCCCCGGCAACAGCGCCATAAATTTATTTGCTGGCGTGTAGTTGACGTGGGAGTTAGAAATCTTTGTGGTGTAACTTTTCTTCAGATCCCCGGCAACGGCGCCAGAAATTTAGCCTTGATACGCGTACAGCACGCGTCCGTTGGGAACCCCAAGAGGAAGGTGTGATGCGTACATCGACAAGTTTCCCTCAGTAAGAAACCAAGGTTTATCGAACCAATAGGAGCCAAGAAGCACGTTGAAGGTTGATGGTGGCGGAGTGTAGTGCGGCGCAACACCAGGGATTCCGACGCCAACGTGGAACCTGCACAACACAACCAAAATACTTTGCCCCAATGTGACAGTGAGGTTGTCAATCTCACCGGCTTGCTGTAACAAAGGATTAGATGTATAGTGTGAAAGATGATGTTTGCAGAGAACAGTAAAACAAGTATTGCAGTAGATTGTATTTGATGTAAAGAATGGATCGGGGTCCACAGTTCACTAGTGGTGTCTCTCCAATAAGAAATAGCATGTTGGGTGAACAAATTACAGTTGGGCAATTGAGAAATAAAGATGGCATGACAATGCACATACATATTATGATGAGTAGTGTGAAATTCAATTGGGCATTACGACAAAGTACATAGACCGCTATCCAGCATGCATCTATGCCTAAAAAGTCCACCTTCGGGTTAGCGTCCGCACCCCTTCCAGAATTAAGTTGCAAACAACAGACAATTGCATTAAGTATGGTGCGTAATGTAATCAACACAAATATCCTTAGACAAAGCATTGATGTTTTATCCCTAGTGGCAACAGCACATCCACAACCTTAGAACTTTCTGTCACTGTCCCAGATTTAATGGAGGCATGAACCCACTATCGAGCATAAATACTCCCTCTTGGTGTTACAAGTAACGACTTGGCCAGAGCCTCTACTAGCAACGGAGAGCATGCAAGATCATAAACAACACATAGATGATAGATTGATAATCAACATAACATAGTATTCCATATTCATCGGATCCCAACAAACGCAACATGTAGCATTACAAATAGATGATCTTGATCATGTTAGGTAGCTCACAAGATCCGACAATGATAGCACAATGAGGAGAAGACAACCATCTAGCTACTGCTATGGACCCATAGTCCAGGGGTGAACTACTCACAGATCACTCGGGAGGCGACCTTGGCGGTGAAGAGTCCTCCGGAAGATGGTTCCCCTCTCCGGCAGGGTGCCGGAGGCGATCTCCTGAATCCCCCGAGATGGGATTGGCGGCGACGGTGTCTCTGGAAGGTTTTCCGTATCGTGGCTCTCGGTACTGGGGTTATTATCTACGAAGGCTATATGTAGGAGGAAGGGTAGGTCAGGGGGCATCACGAGGGGCCCACACAACAGGGCGGTGCGGCCCTGGCGTGTCGCCGCCTCGTCGCCCCACTTCGTTTCCCTTTCGGACTTCTGGAAGCTTCGTGGAAAAATAAGACCCTGGGCGTTGATTTCGTCCAATTCCGAGAATATTTCCTTACTAGGATTTCTGAAACCAAAAATAGCAGAAAACAACAACTGGCTCTTCGGCATCTCGTTAATAGGTTAGTGGCGGAAAATGCATAATATGACATAAAGTATGTATAAAACATGTGTGTATCATCAATAAAGTAGCATGGAACATAAGAAATTATCGATATGTTGGAGACGTATCAGTAGCTCTTGTTCTACTCCTCCTGTACCCTTCCGACTTAAGGCATCAGCTACAACATTAGCCTTTCCTGGTGTATAATTGATGGTCAAATCATAATCTTTGATCAATTCAAGCCATCTTTCTGTCTCATGTTCAGTTCCTTCTGAGTAAAGAAGTATTTGAGACTCTTATGATCCGTATAAAGTTCACACTTGGCTCCATAAAGGAAAAGGATTTCTATTTTCGTGCCCCTGGCTCCTTAGTTGTGCTCAGTTTTCCCCAGCCCCTTAGTTTTTCCTCAGTTTTCCCCAAGTCCTTGTTTGAAACCCGCAGAAGGAGCTCCGACGGCAGGAATCCCGTTTAGTTGACGTTGGTTGGTGCTGGCAAGTGGGGCCGCTATTGGTGCCCCGCAGTGGACACGTCTTCACTTATCCAGATCATCGTGGGACCCACAACTTGTCCACGTTAGTGCGCCGGACCCACAGCTTACCCAGGTGACCGTTGCAAAATGGGAGCCCGAGCCAGCCCCGCGCCCGTGTCCATGCCATTGCTTCCCCTTTCTTTCCCGGCGCCCCATTGTTCTTCTTCTCCGCCAGCGGCAACCCTTCTCCGGAAGGCAGGTGATGTCTAGTTTCTCTTCGACCTCCCGTTCTTCATGGCCGCATTATGGACCCGTGCCTTTGACAAGATGCCCTGACTGCCCACGCCAGGAGCCTCTGAAGCGGTCGATCTGTAAGACGGACGAGAACGGCAACCGTGGACGTGAGTTCCTTGCATGCGAGAGCTTGCCATATAGAGAGGGGAATAAGGTTAGATCTCGCTCCAATTTCTCTGTTTTCTCTCGATTTTCTTGCTATTCCCTCGAATTTGGGATTTATGGTTCCCATTGTTGTTTTCAGATCCTGAAGAAATGCAGGCATTTCGAGTGGATCGATGTGTACGTTCAGAGGCTTCAATTGCAGGAATCAATTGGCGCTATTGGGGAGCGCAATTTGGGAGGGGGGACTTGCTGTAGAGAATGCGGCGGAGAGAGGAGCCGTTCCGATTATGCCTAATGCTCCCAATGTAGGACTGGTGGAAGTGAAGGGAGAACTGAAGAAAATGAACAAGCAGTTAAGGCAGCTGATCGAGTTGAAGAAGCAAGCTAATCTGATGGCTTGTTGTTTTTTCTGTTGTATAATTGCGATCAGATTCTTATCATTGCTCACCAGGCGCTAGAAGTTGTTACAAGGGATACCTTGTTACAAATTCATTATTCAGTTACATGTACTTGTAGTTGTTTTCATGGTTAGTGTGTGCATTCACCGAAATTACCAACTATATTGGAATGCTTTATGTATGCCTCATATTTATACAAGGGATTCTTATCATTGCTCACCGAACTATATTAGTGTGTGCTGTTTCAAATTACCGAAACTATATGCCAAAACTATATCCCCTAAAAGAAAAAGGAAAGCGAAAGATAGTTGATAATTGTTAGGGGGTGACAATAATGCATTCACCGAAATCTGCAAATATGTATGCCTCATGTTTATACCAAAATTATACCACTTTTGGGCCGTTTCAAATTACTAAAACTATATGCCAAAACTATATCCCCTAAAAGAAAAAGGAAAGCGAAAGATAGTTGATAATTGTTAGGGAGTGACAATAATGCATTCACCGAAATCCGCAAATATGTATGCCTCATGTTTATACCAAAATTATACCACTTTTGGGCCGTTTCAAATTACTAAAACTATATGCCAAAACTATATCCCCGAAAAGAAAAAGGAAAGCGAAAGATAGTTGATAATTGTTAGAGGGGTGAAAATAATGCATCCACCGACAGAGAGAGAGGGGTGGCCACGAAGAGAGAGAGAGAGGGGTGGCCACGAAGAGACGGGGAGGGGTATACTGCCCGTTAGATCAGTTGATCAACGGTTCGTGGATTCGATCCGTGTGACAACGGCTCAACCAATCAGGATAAGTTTGGGCTTCTGAGAGCATTTGTGACAGAACTTGAGGGCAAAACTGAGTAGTACTAACAATCCAAGGGCACATAAATAGTAAATAGACTAAGGGATTCAAACAAAAAGAATTACAAAATGAAAAATGCGTGTTTTGTACAATATAATTCATATTGGGCTACATCAAATTATTTGCAATTCAAATATACATGAGTGTGACAATTATGGCATCATTTAGACAAATTATGTTTTTGGGGAAGATGTTTTGCAAAGGGGTTTGAGTGGAAAACCATGCATCTTCATAGCTACACTAGTGATTCTGAGAAGTGGCAATTTGTGGTAAAACTTGATTTATATATGTTTGTTAAGGTTTTCTTGGGGGCAGGTTGCGTAGGAAGACTCCATGAGTAGGTGCCACTATGTTTTTATTTTTTTGAATTTTTTTGCGCATGAAATGCCTCAATTAGATATGTTAATCTCATTTGTTGACTCTCTGTTGACTAGCTACTTGAGGGTAAAACTGAGTATATTGCACTTGCCAGTCTAAGTACTCGAGGGGAAAACTGAGTACAGATAAAATTTCTGTATAAGGCCCGAGGTTATAACTGAGTACACCAAACGTCCCAGGGTTAGACTCGTGTCGCGGTGCACGCTGCAGCCGTGCATAGCGGACGCGTGTTGCGGTACACGCCACCTTCGTCTTTATAGAGCCCTTTTCCTCTCCCTCGACGCACGTTCTCACTGCAACCGCCTCTCCTATCCAATCATCTTCTCCACAACCGAAGGAAAAACCCTGAAGAAAACCGCCGGCGATGGAGAAGAATGAGATGCCCATTGTCGGCGCATCAGCCACCGGCGCATCGGCCGCTGCCCCCATCCAGGCGCCTGTCGCTGCTTCCAACGTAGCAGTCGGCGCATCAGCCACCGGCGCATCGGCCGCCGCCACCATCCAGGCCCCCGTCCAGGCCCCCGTCGCTTGGGACCCGTACGAACCAGTGCCGTACGTCGCGCAGGAGAACCCCTACGACACCAGCATCGTCGACGACGAGCCGGAGGTAACCCTTTGCTCCCTTGTTCTTATCCCATTTCAATCCTTTTGTGTTAGATCTAGCGTTATTAGGGTTTGTCTGTTCCTAGTTCAATCCATTTGTGTTAGATCTAGCGTTATTAGGGTGCGTCTGTTCCTAGTTCAATCCTTTTGTGTTAGATCTTGCGTTATTAGTACTTGTGATTTTCTTTTGTTTAAGATTTGTGCCGATGATGATGAATATTTGGGCACAAATTGATTCAGGGTTTGGTCAGTAAACAATTGGTGTGTTCAAATTTGTTGTGGATGATCTTTGGTTTACTGACTCAAATCCTGGATATAAGTGTGTCCAATGTAACTGAGGCTACCTCTTTTTTTCGAGCCCATATTATCATGCATGATCTTTGTTCACTCTCTGTTCCATCATCATTGCAACTGACTCCATGTTTTTTGCACGATCTTTGGTGCTACGTGACAGGTGCAGAGCAGCGACGTCGACAGCGACGATGAGTCCTTCCACACCAAGACTCGTCATGTCCTCAGGAGGCTGCAGTCCGGCCATTACGATGGCCCCTTTGCTCGAGGCATTTACAAGTGCCCCTTCTGCAACAGGAAGCTCCGCGCCACCGACTTCAACTGCCTGGTGAACCATGCTGAATCCATTGGCAGATGCGGCGCTAGAGTTGGAACGACGGTGAACGTGCATGCGTTCATGGCCAAACCCAAAGCACTTGGGATTCACCTGCGCAACCTCCAGGCGAGTCACATGCGCAACCTGGAGGCGTTGAACATGCCTACTGCACTCTCTGTATGTGACTGCTCTATCTGTAGAGCAGCTTAAATTCATGTAAAATGTAGCTTATGTTGTAGGGTTCTATCGGTACTACTGTTGGATCTGTCCTGAATATATCTATGCTATGTTGGCTGCTCTATGCAAGCTTATCCTATATTTTCTCTGGATTTGTGCCCTAGATTTCCTACCTGATTGGGTAAAAATGAAGGCATAAAGAAATGAATGGCGTTAAAAAACAGAAGGAGAAGCTGCTCTAGATTTGCTACCAATTTGGGCTATCAAATAGGAATAAGATCGAGCGAGAGAGAGGAAAAAAGTACATTGAAAACTGCTAATCTGGGCGAAAGAGACAGAAACCACTCGTGCCCACGTCCCGGACCCACACGGCTCCACACGCTACGGCCCCACACGCTACGGCCACACAAACATGGTCTAGTCCTGTCCCACGCGGTTCCTTCCTACTAGCCCCACACGACGCGACCCCACAAACAACACGACCCCACTCGTCAGCACGGAACAGTCAACTTAACGGATTCCTGCCGTCGGAGCTGCTTCTGCGGGTTTCAAACAAGGACTTGGGGAAAACTGAGGAAAAACTAAGGAGCTGGGGAAAACTGAGCACAACTAAGGAAGCGAGGGCACAGAAATAGAAATCCCTAAAGGAAATGTCTCCAACTTTTCAGTGCAAACACTACGGCTGCTAACTCTAAGTCATGTGTGGGATAGTTGACTTCATGAGGTCTTAGTTGCCTTGATCCATAAGATATCACTTTTCGATCGTGCATAAGTACACATCCCAATCCATGCTTGGATGCATCACAATACACTGTGTAATCGTTGCCAGTTTCTGGTACTACTAACACATGTGTTGTGGTTAACTTCTCCTTCAGAGTCTGAAAACTATGTTCACACTCGTCTGACCACACAAAAGGTGTATTTTTCATTAACAACTTGGTCATTGGTCCATCTATCTTGGAGAATACTTCAATGAATCTCCGGTAGTATCCTCTTATTTCCTTGACATTTTTAGGTGCTTCCCACTCCAAAGCTGCTGCTACTTTGCTTGGGTTTACAGCTATTCCATCTTTACTAATCACATGGCCAAGAAATTCCACTTGGTCTAGCCAAAACTCACACTTGCTGAATTTGGCGTAAAGCTGATGTTCTCGTAGTGTTTCTAACACTATCCTAAGATGCTCTGCATGTTCAGCCTTATCCGTGTAATATATCAAGATATCATCGATGAAAACGATGACAAACTTGTCAAGATAGGGCATGAATAACTTGTTCATGAGGTTCATGAATATTGATGGGGCATTTGTCAACCCAAAAGGTACTACTAAGTACTCATGATGTTCATACCTTGAAACAAAGACAGTCTTTCGAACATCTTCCTTCTTGATCTTTATCTGGTGATAACCCGATCTCAAGTCTACTTTGGAGAAGACTCCTGCTCCTCTGACTTGGTCAAACAAGTCTTGGATTTTGGGTACTGGATACTTGTTCTTTATGTTAACATTGTTGAGGTTTTGATAATCTCCGCACACTATACGGCCTCCATCTCTTTTGTCCACAAAAATTACTGGTGTTCCCCAAGGTGATACACTTTATTGTATGAATCCTTTTTGATCCAAGTAATCCAATTGCTCTTTGAGTTCCTTAAGCTCTTTTGGTCACATCTTATATTGTGCTTGGGCAATTGGGGCTATTCCTGGAATTAGGTCTATGGTAAACTCTATCTCTCTGTCTGGTGGCATTCCAGGTAATTCCTTTGGAAAAACATCTTGGAATCTATTGACTACGTACTGGTATATCCTCTAGTTTCACCTCCTTCATACTGTTAAGCTATAACTCAACCTCGATCAGTGTATGCTTATCTCCTTGATAAATAATCCTTCCTCCCTCGGGACTTTTCAGAGACACTGTCTTATCTGCACAATCTATCAAGGCTCCATTCTCTTCCAACCAGTTCATACCAAGAATGACATCTATGTCCTTCATGGGTAGGACAAACAAGTTTGTGTCAAATGCACATCTGCGGATCATAATGAACTTCTCTTGCTTAACGTGGGTAACTAATATCGTTCCCACCGTAGATAATATGGTAATGGGCGTTTCTAGCTTAGTGCAATTTATCCCATGTTTGATGATGAATTATTGAGAAATGAACGATGTAGTTGCACCAGTAGGAAAAAGTACTTTTCCAGGATGAGAAAGTATCTAAAGCGTACCTATGACAACCTTGTCCAAGTTAATCACCTCCTCCAGGCTGGTACAATTCAGCTTTCCGAAGGGCTTCTTGTTCTTCTAGCTCCCTCCAGAGTTTCCATTCCGACGCCCTCCTCCTCCTGACTTTCCTCCTCCATTGTTTTTGTTAGGGAAATCTTTCAGCATATGCCCTTCCTGGCGACAACCATAGAAAATCACTTTTGGCCTCTGACAATCCTTTGAGTAATGCCCTTTAAGTCAACAGATACGGCAGATGATATTTGCCATAAACTGGGATCCTGGGGTCCTCCTGTTGTTATTGGGGTTGTATCTGGGCTTGAAGGTCAAGTTGGTATTGGGTTTGTTGCTAACAAACTTCTTTGGTTCAAACTTTGCCTTCTTGCCCTTCTCCTCCTATACCTACTTGAAATCATCCTCTAGCGTGATTGCTGCGTCAACCAGCTCTTGGAATTCTGTTGCCCTCAACATCTTGAGTTGCATCTTGAAAGACAGATTCAGTCCTTTCATGAATCTTTTCTTTCTCTTGTCCTCGGTACTCACTTCATCAGCTGCGTATCTGGATAACCCTGAGAACTCTCTAACATATGTCAAAATCGCTTTATCCTTCTATTCTAGGTTCTCAAACTCCCGACGCTTCAGCTCCATCACACTTTCAGGAACATTTGATTCCCTGAACTTCCGCTTGAACTCCTCCCATGTGAATACCTTTCCAATTGGATGTACTACCACTATAATATCCCACCAGGATGCGGCGTGTCCACACAACAAATGGGTCGCATATCTTACTTTCCCCTCATAAGTGCATCCAACTGTCTTGAGTTTTCTCTCGGTGTCCATCAGCCAATCCTCCGCATCCATTGGCTCTGGTGCGTATGCAAAGGATATGGGCTTGGTGTTCTGAAACTCCAACAAGGTAACTCCTTGGTTTTTGGGCCTATCTACCCTGTTCTGCTGCAGCAGTTCTTGAAAGAACTTGTTCTGCTGCTCCATTGTTGCACGCCATCTTTCCTCCAGCATCTGCATGTACTGCAGAAAGTTCTGTTGCGTCATCGGAGGTGGTGGTGGAAACAAATGTCCTACTGCTGCTGCATCTGCTTCCTCCTTCTGTCTTGCCTCTAGCTCGAGACGGTGAGCTTCTCTCTCCTCTCCCGTTGATCCCGACATCACCTCCTAGCTCTGTAACACAAAGTGGTACTCATAATTACTCCATGCGCAAGTTTTGTGAGCTCAACTTTGTGCACAGAACTAGTCATGCAATGGAAATCAAGACGCAAATCCAAATCGTACAAGACATATACCATGTATATACATACGTGAGTAGTTTATTACAATACCCATAAGTAGTGTGAGTATGCAAACTCACTTATTGTATGAAAATTACAAACTCATTAAACTAGTACACAGTACAATACATATGGTACTTTAGTATTGCATCTTTGCCTCCGTTGGTGGTCAACTACTCGTAGCTTTGTTCCTGGTACATTCTAGGCATCCATCTGGTCGAACGTGTCGTCCTCCTGATAGTGTCTGGAACATATGGTTTCCCAGTAGGCTGGTAGTCCGAGTCTGAGGAAGATCCCAAAGAAAAATCCATCATCATGAAATGATTATTTAATGATGCATAAGCATCCCATGGGGTATACTCCTCCTCTCCAACAGACACATTCCCAGTATACTCGGAAGTGTTCATGTCGAAAGGTCCTTGCCTTCCTCTACTCCCGGAACACTCCACCTTGGCCACCTTACGTGCCTTCCCTCCTTCAGAGTCTGACTCGATCACTATTGGGTTCTCCTGGTAATCTCCCATACCATAGTGAAAGTTATGGTATTGATCTATATCATCTTGATCTATCTCCGGGTCACATCTCACCGGATCTGCATAAGTACCCATGAATGGCTCAGTACGCCATCGAGTGGAGTTCTCTATCAGGGTAACTAAGCGACGTGTATTTCCGGATTCTTCTCCTCCCTCATAGCCTCCATAGGAGCTACTAGGAAAGTACCTAGGTGTTAGTGGTGTTGTTTGTGGTTCAGGGGCATCTATGTCTATGTAATCACCAGTAGAATATAGGGATTTCTATTTTCGTGCCCCTGCTTCGTTAGTTGTACTCAGTTTTCCCCAGCTCGTTAGTTTTTCCTCAGTTTTCCCCTCCCTCTAGTTTGAAACCCCTCGAAGACGCGGGTTGCCGTCAGGTCAGAGGCCTTACCGTTACCGTGAGGTCAGTTCCTCGCTGACCGTCTCGTGCTGACGGGTGGATCCATCTACCGCTGACGCGTGGGCCGTTTTATTTCCTGATTGTATACGCGGTGCTGCCAATGACAAATGGGGCCGCTCTATGGGGCTGCCGCAGCCAATGACCAGTGGGTCGTCTATTTATTTATAGAAAATTATATATTGCCGCTCTGTGGGGCCTCCGCAGCCAATGACCGCTGTGGTCGTCTATTTTATTTAGAGAATATAATATAGAGCCGCTCAGTAGGGGTCGCCTCAGCCCATTTTCGCAGCTTAATCTAAAGTGACTCTTATGCTAAACATTGTGTATCCCGACGTTGACCTAGCAGTGGCGGCGAGCATAGCCGTTCTGACCATGCCGATATCGGCATCGGCATCGGCATCGTTTGGAGGATGTGGTGCTCGAATAATAGTGGAAATGCGATATTATTTTTTACATGCATAATATATAGAAAATAGCTAGATCTCTAAATCGATGCATATGAAGCTACATATATATTCTTGGTCATAATCCCCTTAATTATCTAAAGGGGATGGATGCATGGCTTCACGTCGTCGTCGCTTTCATCGTCGGTATCTTCGTCGTCGAGTAGTAGTACCTCCTGCACATTGTTCCGTCGAACACCTTCACCGTGAGCACATCCTCGCCTTCATATTTGATGTTTACGAACCACCCGATATCAACACCGTGCGCGATGGCGAATTTCTCCCAGCCCTTGTCGAGGTACATCCGGCCTTGTCCGTCAAATAGGACCTCCACGGTCCAGAGACGAGGACATGATCACTGCTCATGCAGATACACCTTAGCTGGCTCCTTGCCGTCAAGATAGTCCGCAAATTTTTTGGGAGTTCCTGCAAAGAGATCGAGCGCCGATCGTTTGAAATTAGGGAACCCTTGAAATTAAAGGTTTTTTAGAACATGCCCATAATTAATCACATGCATCATATATGTGGGAACGCGTACGTACCTTCTTGACCAAAGGGTCTTCATAGACGACGATGAAGAACTCCTCTATGATCAATGGCAGTGTTGACGGTGGTGGTGGCAATGATGATGATCCACTTCCCCTTCCCCTTCCCCTTCCCCTTCCGGTCCGCGTCCGAGACGTGGAAGCCATGGCAATGGATAAAGTGTATGTGAACGAAAAGAAGAGAGGCAGAACCTATTGACACAAGGGATGGCCGTGTGGGTGTTTATAAGGGAGAGATGACCGTTGTAGGGTTTACACAATAAAATAAGGAGGAGATGACCGTTGTGGGGGTTTATACACAATAAATTAAGGAGGAGTCGACCGTTGTGGGGGTATAGTTTATCATTTTACCGTGAAAAGTAATGCCTAAAAGGAAAGTAATGGCTACAAGAAATCGGTGATGGTTTATCGTTTTTTGCGTGAAAAGTAATGGGTACAAGAAATGGGTGATGGTGTATCATTTTTTGCGTGAAAAGTAATGGCTACACGAAATGGGTGATGGTGTATCATTTTTGTGCGTGAAAAGTAATGGCTACAACAAATCGGTGATGGTTTATCATTTTTGTGCGTGAAAAGTAATGGCTACAACAAAATCGGTGATGGTTTATCATTTTTTTGCGTGAAAAGTAATGGGTACACGAAATGGGTTATGGTTTATCATTTTTGTGCGTGAAAAGTAATGGCTACAAGAAATCGGTGATGGTTTATCGTTTTTTGCGTGAAAAGTAATGGGTACAAGAAATGGGTGATGGTGTATCATTTTTTGCGTGAAAAGTAATGGCTACACGAAATGGGTGATGGTGTATCATTTTTGTGCGTGAAAAGTAATGGCTACAACAAATCGGTGATGGTTTATCATTTTTGTGCGTGAAAAGTAATGGCTACAACAAAATCGGTGATGGTTTATCATTTTTTGCGTGAAAAGTAATGGGTACACGAAATGGGTGATGGTGTATCATTTTTGTGCGTGAAAAGTAATGGCTACAACAAATCGGTGATGGTTTATCATTTTTTGCGTGAAAAGTAATGCCTAAAAAGAGTTTATAATTTAGCTCGTGAAAAATAATGCAGAAAACCAAACTTTGCGTGAAGCTAACCGACGACAGAGAGAGAGAGAGGGTGGTGGCCCCGACCAGAGAGAGAGATAGGGGTTATCCTGCCCGTTAGATCATACGATCAACGGTCGTCGGGCACGATCCGCGTGACATGGGCTAGACCAATCAGGGCAATGTTGGGCGTCTGTGAGAGTTTGTGAAGGGAGAGGGCAAAACTGAGTAGTATCAAGAAACCAAGGGCAAGTGAGTAGTAAGCAGACTAAGGGATTCAAATATGAGATTTAAAAAATGGAAATTGCGTGTTTTGTACAATGAAACCCATCTTGGCCTACCTCTAACTTTTTGCAATACAAATCTACATGAGTGTGATAATTTTGGTCTCATTAGGACAAAGTATGTTTTGGGGAAAGCTGTTTTGGGTAGGGCTTATTATGGAAAACCATGCACCTTCATAGCTACTAGGTGATTTGAGAAGTGGCAATTTGTGGTGAAACTTGATTTATCTACGATTTATCTATGATTTGAGAAGTGGAAATTTGTGGTAAAGACTCCATGAGTAAGTGCCACTCCTTTTCGGAATTTTTGCACATTAAATAACTCATTTAACTAGTTAATCCCATTTGTTGACTCTCTGTTGACCAGCCACTTGAGGGTAAAACTGAGTATATTGCACTAGCCAGTATTAGCACTCAAGGTGAAAACTGAGCATACAAAAAATGCTAGTATATGACTCGAGGGTATACATGAGTATATCTAAATTTCCAGGGTTAGACTCGAGGACGCGTGTTGCGGTGCAGAAGTGGAAGACGTGCCATTGTTGACGCGTGTCGCGGTGCAGACGTGGAAGACGTGCCATTGTTGACGCGGGTCGCATTTAGGACGCGTAAGCCCCTCTCTCCCTCCCTCTGCACACAATACGTCTCATTATCGCTCACGCACGAAACCACCCCTTCACGTCCCATCAACTTCTCCAAAAACCCCAACCGCCGTACGAGCCCTCCCCCGCCGGCGATGGAGAAGAAGAATGCGCCGGCGGCCATCGCCCCGAGCCCGTCGCCCCGAGCCCGTCGCCTCCGAGCCCGTCGCCTCCGAGCCCATCGCCGCCGAGCCCGTCGCCGCCGAGCCCGTCGCCTCCGAGGGCGGCGCATCCGAGGGCGGCGCATCCAAGCGCGGCGCCTCCGTGAACTGGGCCGGTCTCACGGCTGACGGACCACTTCACAAGATCGGCGAATGCTTATTGGCGAAAGAGGAGTACGTGGACAGCTACTCTGCTATGAGGCAAGTCTGTAGAAATTGGCGCTCAGGTTTATTCGATCCCGACGTGCACCGCACGAATGGATCATGCTACACCACGCCCTTCCACGCGCCGCTGAGTTCACCTTCCTCCATCTCGGCACATCCCGCTACGTCACCATAGATCTATCTGCAGTTCGTGCAAGGTTCAAATTCCTCGGCTTTTCCGGTGGCGTCACCATAGATCTTATTTTCAATCTTAGTGCTGAATGTTATCTTTTCAATATATTTTAGATTCTACTTCGTCGGCTTTTCCCGTGGCGTCATCGTGCTTGCCCAGAAGAACCCGCCGCACAAGATACGGCTGCTGAACCCACTCACAAAGAAATCGAACACGATGTTTGAGGCGCAGATGCCATCTGTTTTTACGAAATCGATCGCTGTTATCAAATCCCCGACTATGGTCTTCGTTGCCACACATTACCCGCCGGAAATTGGTTGGGTCGATGAGAGCACTCCAACTAAGGATATAAATGAAGATGGGGATTGGGGAGAAGGAAGATTTTCGATCAAGAACCATGTTTTCCGTTGCATTACCCCGTTCAATGGTGAACTGTATGCAGTAGCTTCGGACAATTTTGAGATCGGAAGAATAGTGTGCACCAATATACGATTGCAGCAGCGCGAAACCTTTGTCAAGATGGAGACACTAATTTCATTTCGAACTTGGACGTCAGAAGTTCTACCTTGTGAAGTCGGATGGTGATCTGCTGCTTGTGTTGTTGGTCAGCGCGGCTTTGGCGGGCAAACCATTGGTGTACCGTGTGGACACTCAGAGCCGCTCTCTCCATCCGGTCACTAACATTGGCAGTAATGCCTTCTTCGTGAATTTTATCCGGTGTATCTCCGTCGACACCTGAGTGTACCCGACACTTCAACCTGGCAGCATCTACTACACGGATTTGGGTTATATCGAGCGTACTCTCATGATACAAATGCAGGGATGAGTGGCCACTACGTGTGGATAGAATAGGACTCTACGGTTTGAGAAATGAACACAGGCCATACCGTTTGGAGGATGTATTGGCCTCACTGCCGCAGAGATGGAAGGAGTTCAATGAATATTTCCTTGGGGAATTGCACGAATGGAGCGACGGAGAAATATATGAGGAGGAATGAAGAACAAATTCATTCATCCTAATCTTCTTGTTGTCCATACATTGCGTGCGTGATCTTGTATATTTTTGCAGCTTAGTTTGTCGTGAACATTAACAATGTTATTGGCTGCTTTTGGCTGCTGTATGCAGTTTACCTATGTATTATACTTAGTTTTCTGATTATGCTGCTGTGAATTTATCATATAATAGCTTCTAGATTTGCTACTAGATTTGCTGCCATATTGGGCAAAAAACGAGGGCCAAAAGGCATAAATAACCCCAGAGATTTGCTACTAGATTTGCTGCCATATTGAAGAAAGACAGAAATAGAAGCTTCTCTAGATTTGATACTAATTTGGTGAAAAAGACAGAGAGAGAAAGAGGGGAAAAGGTGCTTTTAAAAATGCCAATTTGGGCCGAGAGAGACAAAACCCAGCTCCTGCTCACGTGCAACCAAACGCTTCTCGTCCTGTCCCACGCGGTCCCTTTCTACCAGCCCCACGCGACGCGGCCCCACACGACGCGGCCCCACAGACGACGCGGCGCAACACGTCAGCACAGAACGTCCAAATAAACGGATTCCTTCCGTCTGAGCTCCTTCTGCGGGTCTTCAGACAAAGGCTAGGGTAAAACTGAGGAAAAACTAAGGGGCTGGGGAAAACTGAGCACAACTAAGGAACCGAGGGCACGAAAATAGAAATCCCTAGAATATACTGGTGTATGTGGCTCGCTCTCCACAGGCTCCTTACATTTTAACTCTTCTTTAGGCTCTGTGAACTCATCTAACATTGTATCAATTGCTCCCGCCAAGTGGCGATTCAATTGAAATAACAAAGTTAGAAGGTTCCTACAGTTGTCCATGTATTTTGCAGCTTCTGCAAGTTTCTTCTTGGCAAACTTGAAATGGTTTAGGGTAGGATCGTCCTCCTCCTCCATATGTGGAATATGGGCAAACTCGGAGGCAATAAGATCTTTCGTGTTATGCTCGCGTATCTCAGTGATGGCTTTTAGGATAGCTATATGGTAGGCTGTCCTAATTGTTCTTGCCTCTCCTGCAGGCAATACTGCGCTCATACCTAAGCTTCAGGTAGTTGGAGTCCTACTCTGCACTTTGCCAGTACAATACCATTATAGTACATGTACTTCATCACTCGGATCTAGGGATCACACCCAAATTCGAGTAACATAGCACGAAGTATGTCCGCAAGTCCTCCGTCATAGTCATCCAAAGTGGATTCCTTCACCTTAACGTTGCGTCCGGAACGTGAACTGGCCATAGTTGGTTGTAGATAAGAAGGAATATAATATTAGTAATAATGCATCATAATAGTTATAATAAAGAATTATCACACTACAAGATATGAATGTATTATTCTCAAGTGAATAGACACAATATTTTTAGAAAATTCTTTACTAGTCCTATTTGACTCCTTAAGGTTCTCCCATTAATTAGGTTCCAACCTAAGGTCAAAGCTTTTGCTCTGGTACCAACTGTGGTGACCCTGCATACCACTGCATGTTGTAGTATGCCAGTCGTTGACAAAACATGTGCGAAGTACCAATCCGCAAATATTACATCCCTCAGAGTAGTACAACAGAAGCATAGATGGTCTTTATTTCAGTCACTTAAGATTACAAACCATAGATACACATCACATTGGAGCTCCTCCTGGGTCCATAGAGGATAACTCCAAGGTTCTAGGTGAACCCTAGTTAACTTACACAATATACGTTTTAGAAGGCTTAGCACCATTCTACTCGAGCAGCTAAATACTACAGAGTTCGTGCTGCTCGACTACTACTACTAATACTATTGTTGCTTAAGCGTGGTCTGATACGCGTACAGCACGCGTCCGTTGGGAACCCCAAGAGGAAGGTGTGATGCATATAGCAGCAAGTTTTCCCTCAGTAAGAAACCAAGGTTTATCGAACCAGTAGGAGCCAAGAAGCACGTTGAAGGTTGATGGCGGCGGAGTGTAGTGCGGCGCAACACCAGGGATTCCGGCGCCAACGTGGAACCTGCACAACACAACCAAATTACTTTGCCCCAAAGTGACAGTGAGGTTGTCAATCTCACCGGCTTGCTGTAACAAAGGATTAGATGTATAGTGTGGATGATGATGTTTGCAGAGAACAGTAGAGCTAGTATTGCAGTAGATTGTATTCGATGTAAAAGAATGGACCGGGGTCCACAGTTCACTAGTGGTGTCTCTCCCATAAGAAATAGCATGTTGGGTGAACAAATTACAGTTGGGCAATTGACAAATAAAGAGGGCATGACCATGCACATACATGTTATGATGATTATTGTGAGATTTAATTGGGCATTACGACAAAGTACATAGACCGCTATCCAGCATGCATCTATGCCTAAAAAGTCCACCTTCAGGTTATCATCCGAACCCCCTCCAGTATTAAGTTGCAAACAACAGACAATTGCATTAAGTATGGTGCGTAATGTAATCAACAAATACATCCTTGGACATAGCATTGATGTTTTATCCCTAGTGGCAACATCACATCCACAACCTTAGAACTTTCTGTCACTGTCCCAGATTTAATGGAGGCATGAACCCACTATCGAGCATAAATACTCCCTCTTGGAGTTACAAGTAATGACTTGGCCAGAGCCTCTACTAATAACGGAGAGCATGCAAGATCATAAACAACACATAGATAATAGATTGATAATCAACATAGCATAGTATTCATTATTCATCGGATCCCAACAAACGCAACATGTAGCATTACAAATAGATGATCTTGATAGCACAATTAGGAGAAGACGATGATACGTCTCCGACGTATCGATAATTTATTATGTTCCATGCCACATTATTGATGATACCTACATATTTTATGCATACTTTATGTCATATTTATGCATTTTCCGGCAATAACCTATTAACGAGATGCCGAAGAGCCAGTTGCTGTTTTCTGCTGTTTTTGGTTTCAGAAATCCTAGTAAGGAAATATTCTCGGAATTGGACGAAATCAATGCCCAGGAGCCTATTTTGCCACAAAGCTTCCAGAAGACCGAAGTGGATACGAAGTGGGGCCACGAGGTGGCCAGACGCTAGGGCGGCGCGGCCCAAGCCCTGGCCGCGCCGGCCTAGTGTGTGGGCCCCCTGTCAGGCCCCCTGACCGATCTCCTCCGCCTACTTATAGCCTTCATCGCGAAACCCCCAGTACCGAGAGCCACGATACGGAAAACCTTCCAGAGACGCCGCCGCCGCCAATCCCATCTCGGGGGATTCAGGAGATCGCCTCCGGCACCCTGCCGGAGAGGGGAATCATCTCCCGGAGGACTCTTCAGCGCCATGGTCGCCTCCGGAGTGATGAGTGAGTAGTTCACCCCTGGACTATGGGTCCATAGCAGTAGCTAGATGGTCGTCTTCTCCTAATTGTGCTTCATTGTCGGGTCTTGTGAGCTGCCTAACATGATCAAGATCATCTATCTGTAATGCTATATGTTGTGTTTGTTGGGATCCGATGGATAGAGAATACTATGTTATGTTGATTATCAATTTATACCTATGTGTTGTTTATGATCTTGCATGCTCTCCGTTGTTAGTAGAGGCTCTGGCCAAGTTTTTGCTAGTAACTCCAAGAGGGAGTATTTATGCTTGATAGTGGGTTCATGCCTCCATTAAATCTGGGACAGTGACAGAAAGTTCTAAGGTTGTGGATGTGCTGTTGCCACTAGGGATAAAACATCGATGCTATGTCCGAGGATGTAGTTGTTGATTACATTATGCACCATACTTAATGCAATTGTCTGTTGTTTGCAACTTAATACTGGAAGGGTTTCGGATGGTAACCTGAAGGTGGACTTTTTAGGCATAGATGTATGCTGGATAGCGGTCTATGTACTTTGTCGTAATGCCCAATTAAATCTCACTATACTCATCATATCATGTATGTGCATGGTCATGCCCTCTCTATTTGTCAATTGCCCAACTGTAATTTGTTCACCCAACATGCTATTTATCTTATCGGAGAGACGCCTCTAGTGAACTGTGGACCCCGGTCCATTCTTTTAATCGAATACAATCTACTGCAATACTTGTTCTACTGTTTTCTGCAAACAATCATCATCCACACTATACATCTAATCCTTTGTTACAGCAAGCCGGTGAGATTGACAACCTCACTGTTACGTTGGGGCAAAGTACTTTGGTTGTGTTGTGCAGGTTCCACGTTGGCGCCGGAATCCCTGGTGTTGCGCCGCACTACACTCCGCCACCATCAACCTTCGACGTGCTTCTTGGCTCCTACTGGTTCGATAAACCTTGGTTTCTTACTGAGGGAAAACTTACTGCTGTACGCATCACACCTTCCTCTTGGGGTTCCCAACGGACGCGTGTTGAACGGAAAAGACATACGTCAACTACGCGCAGCAAGTAGATTTTCTGGCGCCGTTGCCGGGGAGATCAAGACACGCTGCAAGGGGAGTCTCCACTTCCAATCTCTTTACTTTGTTTTTGTCTTGTTTTATTTTATTTACTACTTTGTTTGCTGCATTATATCAAAACACAAAAAAATTAGTTGCTAGCTTTACTATATTTACTGTCTTGCATTCTATATCAAAAACACAAAAAAATTAGTTACTTGCATTTACTTTATCTAGTTTGCTTTATTTACTATTGCTAAAATGGGTACTCCTGAAAATACTAAGTGGTGTGACTTCACAACCACAAATAATAATGATTTCTTATGCACACCTATTGCTCCACCTGCTACTACAGCAGAATTCTTTGAAATTAAACCTGCATTACTGAATCTTGTTATAAGAGAGCAATTTTCTGGTGTTAGTTCTGATGATGCTGCTGCCCATCTCAATAATTTTGTTGAATTATGTGAAATGCAAAAGTATAAGGATGTAGATGGTGATATTATAAAATTAAAATTGTTCCCTTTCTCATTAAGAGGAAGAGATAAAGATTGGTTGCTATCTCTGCCTAGGAATAGTATTGATTCATGGACTAAATGCAAGGATGCTTTTATTGGTAGATATTATCCCCCTGCAAAAATTATATCTTTGAGAAGTAGCATAATGAATTTTAAACAATTGGATAATGAGCATGTTGCACAAGCTTGGGAAAGAATGAAATCTTTGGTTAAAAATTGCCCAACTCATGGACTGACTACTTGGATGATCATCCAAACCTTTTATGCAGGACTGAATTTTTCTTCGCGGAACCTATTGGATTCAGCTGCTGGAAGTACCTTTATGTCCATCACTCTAGGCGAAGCAACAAAGCTTCTTGATAATATGATGATTAATTACTCTGAATGGCACACGGAAAGAGCTCCACAAGGTAAGAAGGTAAATTCTGTCGAAGAAACCTCTTCCTTGAGTGATAAGATTGATGCTATTATGTCTATGCTTGTGAATGGTAGGACTAATGTTGATCCTAATAATGTTCCGTTAGCTTCATTGGTTGCTCAAGAAGAACATGTTGATGTAAACTTCATTAAAAATAATAATTTCAACAACAATGCTTACCGGAACAATTCTAGTAACAACTATAGGCCATATCCTTATAATAATGGTAATGAGTATGGTAATTCTTATGGGAATTCTTACAACAATAATAGGAATACACCCCCTGGACTTGAAGCCATGCTTAAAGAATTTATTAGTACACAAACTGCTTTTAACAAATCTGTTGAAGAAAAGCTTGAGAAAATTGATATACTTGCTTCTAAAGTCGATAGTCTTGCTGCTGATGTTGATCTTTTGAAATCGAAAGTTATGCCTAATGAAAATCATAATAATAAAAATTTTACTACAGCAAATGCCATCCAAGTTAGAATTAATGAGAATATAAGATTGATGGCCGAATTGCGTGCTAGGTGGCAAAAGAAGAAACTGCTAAAGAAGAAAATATAGCCAAAGTTTGGACTATTACCACCACTAGCAATGCTAATGCTTCACATGTTGCTGCACCTCCTACTAATAATGGTAAAAGAATTGGTGTTGGCAATGTTTCCACTTCTAATGCAAAGCGCGAAAAACTGCCTGAAACTGCTAAAACTGCTGAAACTGCCTGTGATAAAACTGCTGAAATTTTTTCCAACTTTGGGGATGATGATCCCATTGATTTAGATCATAATGGTTTAGATTTTGATGATTGCCACATCTCTGAAGTTATAAAGTTCTTACAAAAACTTGCTAAGAGTCCTAATGCTAGTGCTATAAACTTGGCTTTCACAAAACATATTACAAATGTTCTCATAAAAGCTAGAGAAGAGAAATTAGAACGCGAAGCTTCTATTCCTAGGAAGCTAGAGGATGGTTGGGAGCCCATCATTAAGATGAAGGTCAATGACTTTGATTGTAATGCTTTATGTGATCTTGGTGCAAGTATTTCCGTTATGCCTAAGAAAATCTATAACATGCTTGACTTGCCACCATTGAAAAATTGTTATTTGGATGTTAATCTTGCTGATAATTCTACAAAGAGACCTTTGGGGAGAGTTGATAATGTTCGCATTACCATTAACAATAACCTTATCCCCGTTGATTTTGTTGTCTTGGATATTGAATGCAATGCATCTTGTCCCATTATATTGGGAAGATCTTTTCTTCGAACTGTTGGTGCTATCATTGATATGAAGGAAGGTAATATTAAATATCAATTTCCTCTCAAGAAAGGTATGGAACACTTCCCTAGAAAGAGAATGAAGTTACCTTTTGATTCTATCATTAGAACAAATTATGATGTTGATACTTCGTCTCTTGATAATACTTGATACACACTTTCTGCGCCTAGCTGAAAGGCGTTAAAGAAAAGCGCTTATGGGAGACAACCCATGATTTTACTACAGCACTTTTATTTTATTTTTGTTGACACCGATTTTGTCTTAAAATATAAATCATATAGAAAAAATGTTGCTTGTCATACAATATAGAGAAAGTAAATTTTTCAATGCCTAAACTATTGACGGAGCGTTCCTAAATTCTCGGTGTCATGGGTCACCCCATATTTCAAAAGAAATCGACCGTGGGATAAATTCAACCACGAGATTAATATAGGACAGGTGTACTATATTTGCCTGAATTCTCGTCGCGCGTGGCGGCATCGAAATACTCAACTGTGGGATATATGTCCACATCATCCCCGCAACTCTATATATAAATACGGTCCAAAGATATAACAACAGAATATCGTCGGACATAAAAAAGATGTATAGTGGCTATTGAAGATAAATTATTGGTCCACTAAATTATCTAGCTGACATACAATGGTAAAATAATCAGCCATTATAGTATTAGGCAGGCTAAGTCTACATTACGCTTGCATGAAAGGCAAGGAGCCTACGGTGTTGACTAGAAGAGACGACGCCAAGCACAAAGAAAGAAAGGCTACATGAAGCTGCTAATCACGTGCCTGCATGAATTAGCCGGCGCCATTACATAACTAATTAACTCATGAAAATAATAATGGTATGGTCCACATGACAGCAGTCCATAGAAGAGAAAAGCCAAATCAGTGTGGCCGAAGATCTCGCCGGCTCTCAACGTTTCAGAAACTTGCGAGTATACCGAGTCCACGCCAATCGCTAGGAAACTTTTTTTTTTTTATCCAAATATCTGAACTATATTAAGTAAGGAAAATACAAGAATAGTCCAGACATGGGACAGCTGTCCCCGAAAAACAGAAAGAACCCTGGAAAAGAAAGAAAAAACAACTAAGTCCCTGGGATCTTCTGCGCCAAAGACGATCCGCTGCCGCCCGCACCGGAGCCACATCCTCGCCGGAAGGAGAGAAGAAGCCCCCACAAGCTGCAGCTGAGTCGCCGGAGAGGAACTTTAGAGGAGAACTCCTCGTTGAAGTCGCCGCAGTATCCACCCGACGCGGACGCCGGGATCTAGCAAAGGCCAAAGCCACATCGGCGGGGGCAGCACCCCGAACCTCACCGGCAGTCAGGCCAAGAACACCGGCCCGAGCCAGCCTCCAGGCCTGCAAAAGCACCACGAACAACACGGGGAGCAGCTGGAGACCCGCCTCTGCAGACCGAGGCGCCCGGACTCCAAGAACAGGACGCCGAGGATCTGGAAGACCAGATCCGTCGCCACCCTCCTCCACAAGCTTGCTGCTGCCGCAGGAGCCGACGGCGACGGCAGCACGAGGAAGAAGCCGGGAGGACCAAAACACGCCAAGCGATGAAGTCCCCCACGCCAGGACAACACCGGCGAGACCGACTCCGGAATCTCGTCGGCAGCACCCCACAGAGCACCGCTGAGATGGGGAACAAGATCCGGCAACATTATTCCAGAGCGCCGCCGCCGCCACCACCTCGCCAGCGCCGCCCGGAAACCCAACCCTACTATCTACACACCTAAGACACGGATCCGAGGTCCCCCCACTCTCCCACCACCTCAACGGCGGCCGGAGAGGGAGGGGACCGGCGGACCGGCCGTCGGCGGAGCGAGGGACCTGGACAACCTCCCTTTCGCCTCTCTCGACTGTAGCACGGGAGAGGATAAGAAAACAGGTGAGAGTTCGCTCTGGACCTTAATCGCTAGGAAACTTGACGCCCAAATATCCAATCAGCCACGACGCCCACGTTCCTGCCCACGATCTTTCCAGGACGTGTGCGTGCGCCGCTGCGGGACTCTCTATTCGCTGCCTATATAAACATCAGCGAGTAAAACGAGCCAGACTAATCACCATTCGCTAATCGTCGTTCGCCATACGCATCGCCGATACCCCCACCAAATTAGTCCATCGCTGCTGCTGCTAGACCATACTCGTACATACGTGCTGCCGGCCGCTCGCTGTACGCGTTGCCGGCGATCGTCGCCGACGCTGCCAAAGGAACACGCCGGCGCTCCAACATCTCCACGCAAAGGTAACCAAAAGAGAAGGATCATACTCTTCTGCTCCTATGGTGCTCCCATGGTGATTGTTGCTCCATACATCACATATATTTTCTAGGTGCAGATCCCTACATAATCCAAAGTTCATATCTTGTTTGGTCGCATGATGATCTTTGATCTCATGTGATACACTTCAAGAATAGAACCAAAGTTCATATCTTGTTTGGTCTCATGATGATTTTTGATCTCATGGGTCCACTTCAAGAATAGAACCAAGTTCATATCTTGTTTGGTCCCATGATGATCTTTGGGTCTCATGTGATACAATTCAAGAATAGAACTAAAATAGATATTGATTGGATTGCACATATTGCTCTAACTTGCCCAAATTAATATATCCCTTGTTTTGGTCTCATGGTAAAATCCCATGAAGAAACAAATCGGGATAATCAACCAAAGCCTACTTTGGTCTCATAGTGATCATTGGTCCTATGATGATACAAATTAGGTGCACATGATAAAATTATGCTTGCTCCGGTCACATGGTGATTTTGATCCCATGATTGATATAGAAATAGAAGTAAAACTCATATTGTTTTGGTCTCATAAAGTTCCATATGCTGGTAGAAATTAAGACATATTTGCTAGTCCCCTAAATGGATAAATTATTGTAGCATTATGTATTAGCCGTGTAGACATAGAAATGAGATCAAATAAAATATTGTCGCATGCCATCTGTCTAGCTAAACGTCAACATATAGTCTAAGCAAGTTGTGTAGTATGAAATCTGAGAACCAAACTTCATGTGCATGGTCAGATATTTTTAATACACATACTAGCATCATGTATAGTGGGTTATGCATCCGAAACCTAAAATCACTAGTCCCATTTAGTCACTTGTTTATGTAGAACATAATCAGGACCATAGAAACTAGTGTTAAAAAATATATATATGTGTAGTCAAATCCATAAAGAAGTGACTCACGTTGCATGTATAGGTATCATCAACCTCCATGCATATACTGAAATCAAATTGCTCGCATGGGCATTAAATTGCTACTTGATGGCAGTCATAATACAATAGAAGTACTGATTTAAAATTATGTTATGGTGTTTGAGTCCTAAAGCTGTAAAATATACTTTAGGACTCTGAACTTAAATCATCCAAGCCTATTACGTGGTGCCTGCTGTGTAGTTAAGGAAATTATACTGCACTAATCTATATGCAGGCTGGTTCAATGCTTGCAGCCTCATGCCAAAAAGCATGACTGTTATACAGTCTTAATCCTAGATAAAATAAATATCTAGAAAACTAAGCAAGCTAGGTAGCTGGAAATAATCATTACCCCTGCCTGGCAACATACATGCAAACAGGAGCTAGATACTAGTCCACACTACGTGCATATGACGAAGTAGACTGCATATAGTGAAATTGATTTGGCTGATGCTAATCCATGTTGCATTTAGCCCATCCATATTTAATCCACCAAAATAAACCGCATACTCTAGGATGTATATGTCCTGTAAATTATATGGTGATCACAAATTATGTTGTTTGCACTAGGCATGTAATATATGTGCATATGCATGTATTCATCACCAAATCTTAAATGATTCTTATTTGGTTGCATGGTGGACATATATTATATGTCATACTAGTGTTAATACAAATGAGAGAAAATATATATGTACAACCATATACTGTACTTGGTTATGCTACACATGGGCATACTGCCACATGACACTAGTATTAATACAAGTACGGTGAAACTTCATAAATATATTCATATTACTAGCCTCATATAGTCTTCACAAATGATATGATAATGACTATAGAAAACTAGCAGATATTGAAATATAATCAAACTCCATGCATAGGTTGCATATATAAGTGTCATAAATCACACCAGCAACTTCAGGCGAAGCTATGTACAGTAAAAATAGCTTCCCTTAATTTCACTTAGCTAGTTAAATTGATGATTTAGCTAAGTAATAAAAGTCAAATAAATTCTATGAAAAACATCTTGCTCCATATAGCATCCAGGGGTTCCTAAATTCTGAACCTCTCTACCATATGAACAATCTTTAAATTACCTGCATTAATCATAGTTTAATGCAGGTGTATATGTCACTAGTAAGCATACACATGCGTTGCTTTACTCCTATACCCCGGTGGTATGCAAATAACTCAAAATGAATCTGCTCCTAAGAGCAATCAGTACTACCAATTTTGGTACTGAAAGAAATATAAAAGGCTGACCATATGTACTTAGCAATGCATGCATATAGAAAACCCTTATGCGTGGCCTTTGCTCCATGCTCTATGCACTATTTGAGATGCTTTTCTAGTTAGCTGACTACAACAAAACAACCCTACAAATAATTAAAGAACATGATTACTCAGCTGATCGAATATATGATCCATCCCACATGTGCACTTTGGCTTGTACTTATCATACTAGTACCTAAATCTGATACATATGATATGAAATCTATGATAATTCAAAGAAGACTTAGAAGGCTCCCCCGAGCACGCCGCCGACGATGACAGCGAGGAGGACTTAGTCTTTAGTATATTTTGTAATAGTCATAGGATATAATCCTTTGTAATGGATATGTTGGAATTCTTAATCAGGGGTTTTCTCTCCGGAGATGTAATTAACAGTTCTTTTATGTAAATGTGAAAGTTCTGGAAATAAAGTACCTGCAATGTTTGATCCCTTTTATTTATCTTATGCATTTATGCATTTAAATTACTATCTGTCTCTATGACGTGGATGCGTACATTAGTTACTTTTGTCGCCGCCATTTTCCCGTCATCAATATTTGAGTCTTGGAAGTTTTTACTACTGTAGCAACCTCTCCTTACCTTATTTTGTTGCATTGTTGTGCCAAGTAAAGTCGTTGATAGTAAGGTTCATACTAGATTTGGATTACTGCGCAGAAACAGATTTCTTTGCTGTCACGAATTTGGGTCTAATTCTCTGTAGGTAACTCAGAAAATTATGCCAATTTACGTGAGTGATCCAAAGATATGTACGCAACTTTCATTAAATTTGAGCATTTTCATTTGAGCAAGTCTGGTGCCTCTTAGAAATTCGTCTTTACGAACTGTTCTGTTTTGACAGATTCTGCCTCTTATTTCGCATTGCCTGTTTTGCTATGCTTGATGGATTTTTCGATTCCATTAACTTTCAGTAGCTTTGTGCAATGTCCAGAAGTGTTAAGAATGATTATGTCACCTCTGAACATGTGAATTTTGATCGTGCACTAACCCTCTAATGAGTTGTTTTGAGTTTGGTGTGGAGGAAGTTTTCAAGGATCAAGAGAGGAGGATGATAAAATATGATCAAGGAGAGTGAAAGCTCTAAGCTTGGGGATACCCCGGTGGTTCACCCCTGCATATTTCAAGAAGACTCAAGCGTCTAAGCTTGGGGATGCCCAAGGCATCCCCTTCTTCATCGACAACATTATCAGGTTCCTCTAGTGAAACTATATTTTTATTCCGTCACATCTTATGTACTTTGCTTGGAGCGTCGGTTTGTTTTTGTTTTTGTTTTGTTTGAATAAAATGGATCCTAGAATTCATTGTGTGGGAGAGAGACACGCTCCGCTGTTGCATATGGACAAATATGTCCTTAGGCTTTACTCATAGTATTCATGGCGAAGGTTTAATCTTCTTCGTTAAATTGTTATATGGTTGGAAACGGGAAATGCTACATGTAGTAATTCTAAAAATGTCTTGGATAATTTGATACTTGGCAATTGTTGTGCTCATGTTTAAGCTCTTGCATCATATACTTTGCACCTATTAATGAAGAAATACATAGAGCTTGCTAAAATTTGGTTTGCATAATTGGTCTCTCTAAGGTCTAGATAATTTCTAGTAAGGATTGAACGACAAGGAAGACGGTGTAGAGTCTTATAATGTTTACGATATATATCTTTTATGTGAGTTTTGTTGTACCGGTTCATCCTTGTGTTTGTTTCAAATAACCTTTCTATCCTAAACCTTGTATCGAGAGGGAATACTTCTCATGCATCCAAAATCCTTGAGCCAACCACTATGCCATTTGTGTCCACCATACCTACCTACTACACGGTATTTCTCCGCCATTCCAAAGTAAATTGCTTGAGTGCTACCTTTAAAATTTCTATCCTTTACCTTTACAATATATAGCTCATGGGACAAATAGCCTAAAAACTATTGTGGTATTGAATATGTACTTATGCACTTTATCTCTTATTAAGTTGCTTGTTGTGCGATAACCATGTTCCTGGGGACGCCATCAACTACTCTTTGTTGAATATCATGTGAGTTGCTATGCATGTCCGTCTTGTCTGAAGTAAGGGAGATTTACCACTATTTAATGGTTAGAGCATGCATCATGTTAGAGAAGAACATTGGGCCGCTAACTAAAGCCATGAATCATGGTGGAAGTTTCAGTTTTGGACAAATATCCTCAATCTCATATGAGAACATTAATTGTTGCTAAATGCTTATGCATTAAAGAGGAGTCCATTATCTGTTGTCTATGTTGTCCCGGTATGGATGTCTAAGTTGAGAATAATCAAAAGCGAGAAATCCAGTGCGAGCTTTCTCCTTAGACCTTTGTACAGGCGGCATAGAGGTACCCCTTTGCGACACTTGGTTAAAACATATGTATTGCGATGATAATCCAGGTAATCCGAGCTAATTAGGACAAGGTGCGGGCACTATTAGTATACTATGCATGAGACTTGCAACTTGTAGGATATAATTTACATAACACATATGCTTTATTACTACCATTGACAAAATTGTTTCTTGTTTTCAAAATCAAAGCTCTAGCACAAATATAGCAATCAATGCTTCCCTCTGCGAAGGGCCTTTCTTTTAATTTTATGTTGAGCCAGTTCACCTATTTCTCTCCACCTCAAGAAGCAAACACTTGTGTTAACTGTGCATTGATTCCTACATACTTGCATATTGCACTTGTTATATTACTTTGCATTGACAACTATCCATGAGATACACATGTTATAAGTTGAAAGCAACCGCTGAAACTTAATCTTCCTTTGTGTTGCTTCAATACCTCTACTTTGAATTATTGCTTTATGAGTTAACTCTTATGCAAGACTTATTGATGCTTGTCTTGAAAGTACTATTCATGAAAAGTCTTTGCTATATGATTCATTTGTTTACTCATGTCATTTACCATTGTTTTGATCGCTGGATTCATTACATATGCTTACAATAGTATGATCAAGGTTATGATGGCATGTCACTCCAGAAATTATCTTTGTTATCGTTTACCTACTTGGGACGAGCAGGAACTAAGCTTGGGGATGCTGATACGTCTCCGACGTATCGATAATTTCTTATGTTCCATGCCACATTATTGATGATACCTACATGTTTTATGCATACTTTATGTCATATTTATGCATTTTCCCGCACTAACCTATTAACGAGATGCCGAAGAGCCAGTTGTTGTTTTCTGCTGTTTTTGGTTTCAGAAATCCTAGTAAGGAAATATTCTCGGAATTGGACAAAATCAACGCCCAGGGGTGTATCTTGCCACGAAGCTTCCAGAAGACCGAAGAGGATACGAAGTGGGGCCACGAGGTGGCCAGACGCTAGGGCGGCGTGGCCCAAGCCCTGGCCGCGCTGGCCTAGTGTGTGGGCCCCCTGTCAGGCCCCCTGACCTATCTCCTCCGCCTACTTATAGCCTTCGTCGCGAAACCCCGATGCGAGAGCCACGATACGGAAAACCTTCGAGAGACGCCGCCGCCGCCAATCCCATCTCGGGGGATTCGGGAGATCGCCTACGGCACCTGCCGGAGAGGGGAATCATCTCCCGGAGGACTCTTCACCGCCATGGTCGCCTCCGGAGTGATGAGTGAGTAGTTCACCCCTGGACTATGGGTCCATAGCAGTAGCTAGATGGTCGTCTTCTCCTAATTGTGCTTCATTGTCGGGTCTTGTGAGCTGCCTAACATGATCAAGATCATCTATCTGTTATGCTATATGTTGTGTTTGTTGGGATCCGATGGATAGAGAATACTATGTTATGTTGATTATCAATTTATACCTATGTGTTGTTTATGATCTTGCATGCTCTCCGTTGTTAGTAGAGGCTCTGGCCAAGTTTTTGCTAGTAACTCCAAGAGGGAGTATTTATGCTCGATAGTGGGTTCATGCCTCAATTAAATCTGGGACAGTGACAGAAAGTTCTAAGGTTGTGGATGTGATGTTGCCACTAGGGATCAAACATCGATGCTATGTCTGAGGATGTAGTTGTTGATTACATTACGCACCATACTTAATGCAATTGTCTGTTGTTTGCAACTTAATACTGGAAGGGGTTCGGATGATAACCTGAAGGTGGACTTTTTAGGCATAGATGCATGCTGGATAGCGGTCTATGTACTTTGTTGTAATGCCCAATTAAATCTCACTATACTCATCATATCATGTATGTGCATGGTCATGCCCTCTCTATTTGTCAATTGCCCAACTGTAATTTGTTCACCCAACATGCTATTTATCTTATCGAAGAGCCACCTCTAGTGAACTGTGGACCCCGGTCCATTCTTTTAATCGAATACAATCTACTGCAATACTTGTTCTACTGTTTTCTGCAAACAATCATCATCCACACTATACATCTAATCCTTTGTTACAGCAAGCCGGTGAGATTGACAACCTCACTGTTACGTTGGGGAAAAGTACTTTGGTTGTGTTGTGCAGGTTCCACGTTGGCGCCGGAATCCCTGGTGTTGCGCCGCACTACACTCCGCCGCCATCAACCTTCGACGTGCTTCTTGGCTCCTACCGGTTCGATAAACCTTGGTTTCTTACTGAGGGAAAACTTACTGCTGTACGCATCACACCTTCCTCTTGGGATTCCCAACGGACACGTGTTGAACGGAAAAGACATACGTCAACTACGCGCAGCAGACGACCATCTAGCTACTGCTATGGACCCATAGTCCAGGGGTGAACTACTCACACATCACTCCGGAGGCGACCATGGCGGTGAAGAGTCCTCCGGGAGATGATTCCCCTCTCCGGCAGGTTGCCGGAGGCGATCTCCTGAATCCCCCGAGATGGGATTGGCGGCGTCTCTGGAAGGTTTTCCTTATCGTGGCTCTCGGTACTGGAACTATTATCGACGAAGGCTTATGTAGGCGGAAGGGTAGGTCAGGGGGCGCCACAAGGGCCCCACACGTCAGGGCCGCGCGGCCAGCACCTGGGCCGCGCCGCCCTGTTGTGTGGGCGCCTCGTCGCCCCACTTCGTTTCCCTTTCGGACTTCTGGAAGCTTCGTGGAAAAATAAGATCCTGGGCGTTGATTTCGTCCAATTCCGAGAATATTTCCTTACTAGGATTTCTGAAACCAAAAACAGCAGAGAAAACGACAAGCGGCTCTTCGGCATCTCGTTAATAGGTTAGTGCCGGAAAATGCATAAATATGACATAAAGTATGTATAAAACATGTGAGTATCATCATAAAAGTAGCATGGAACATAAGAAATTATCGATACGTTGGAGACGTATCATGGTCTTCTTCTGGAACCTCCTGTCAACACCCGGATTTTTAAGTCTGGATGCCTATTATGTCATACATCGCAATCCCAGGAATATTGTTGTTGCGAGGCATAATAGTTAAGTATCACAGTCATCATTCATTACAAACCATAATGTCTTACAAATTGGAATCACATGATCCATATTACACGAATAGTGGATCTATCGATCAACGAACAAACACAAGTTCATGGCGGAAGCGTAAAGATACACGGACTCTCTAGTCCACAGGCCAACGCTTGACGTTAGAAGCTCCTAGTTGTGGTAGACGTCCTGCTGATCGTCATCCTCATCGCTGCTTTCGCTTCATATTCTGGCCATTTGAATAGCCAGGGACAAAGCCGTGAGTACTTTAAGTACTCGCAAACTAATACTAATGTAAGTACTAACATTTCTATTGAGATTGTTCTAAGCTCTAAGGTTATTTGCATAAAGCCAATTTTAGTTGAGAAACATCTTAGTAAACAACTCCTCATGTGCTAACTAACTCAAGTGGGAACATTAGTGTCATTCCCACAACTCTGTTGTGATTCAAATTCAAAATCACCGTTCAAGTTCAAATTCATAAGTCACACAGATACCGATTCTGATGACGGAAACAGTATGGCCTTTCCAATTGTCCATATCCGCGGACGTGGCTATTCGAATAGGTTTACACTCTGCAGAGGTTGCACACTTGTGCCACAACATTTGATTACATCCGTCAGGGATAAACCCCGAATAATCGTAACTCAGTACGCGGATCATCAACCGTTAACCTTTCACTTACACACCCTAGTATAGGCACCTCTCCCCATGAGCTTGGCCTCCCGGTGAAAACCAACTGTTAACCCGGGAACTGCACAGGGTTTGGCCGTACAATTCACCTCAATTCACATCATTTCTCAACAACGGAGGTAGCCTCAAGCATAACCCCTATGATGTGTGTTCAGAGGGAACCCATACTAAGACACATAAATTTCCAGCTAAGCCCTACCCATAATCAGGTATTGTGGGGGTACTCAAAAATTGGAATGGTATCGCATCCAACTCAATCATCAGTTTTAGTCATGTCACCAAGTCAAAAATCATGTCATATTCACCTTCAAAATCTTTCAATGGAAATGACTCATCATTCCAAGGTTTTCAACATCATCATTTCATAAACACATGTTCCCATCTAGAGTAGTCATTTTTAATTTAGCACTAGCATCTAGGTATGAGGGGTGCTAAATGGCTCCTCCCAACACCACCTCCACCTTCACCTCCGACGATCTTCATCCACTTCGGTGATCTCTCCAAGCTGATCTGATTCACCTCCAAGGCGTCCTCCGCTCCCAAGGTGATCTCACTCATGGCTCCTCCTCCCTCTCCTCTTGGCCGTTGGAAAGTCTCTTTTGAATCTCTCCTTCCCGATGGTACTTGCAATGCTACTTCTGGTTTTCTCCTCCTTTGGCCAAATAATTGGCTGGCCCTAGTAAATCATAAGGATTCTCCTCTGGTTGGCAAATCTTTACGTGATGGGGAGGTCTTTTACCCTGGATCTTCAATCAGATTCCTTGCTCACTTGGTTCTTGTTCAAACATGCCTTGTCTCACCCCCGGGTTTTGCATCCTTTTCGGAACCACCTTCTCTTAGATGGAGGGTGACTTATACCCCTTTGGGTAAATTGGATCCAAAAATTCCTATGGGCAAATCAGCTTTCCTGCTTTTGAGGCCCCATGCAAAGAGGATCTTTCTAGTTGATTCTAAGGAGCAGAATATCTCTGCTAGATTTCTTCGTACAGATGAACAAGTGGTTCCCGGATCTATATTGGATTTCATAATTATTCTGTTTTGGTGGGGGAATGTGTTGGATCTCTTTCTGCTTCTTTGTCTGAGGTTGCAACTGCCCTGCCTTCTAAAGTGATAGACAATCGTAGCTTCGTTCAAGTGGTGAATTCTTCAAAAGCTTTGAATGTTTTCTCTCTGCCAGAAGCTCTTCTGGTTTGTTGGAAAGCTAGTTGCACCACTATTCAAGATGGTTCACGATCTTTTCAAGCCTTCCTCATTCTAAGGCCTCAAGCAAGAAGATTGGTTTTACTGGATATGTAGGAAGAGGTTTTGGATGCTAGGTTTCTTTTGGAAAATGAAAGAGTGCATTCTGGATTGATTTTGGATCTGAAATCACATACTGTTGCTGTGGGTGAGCGCATTATTGCTGATTCTTTGGCTCAAGGAGTAAATTTGTTGAAGTCTTCATGCACCAAGCAAGATAATTCCACCACCTTTTGCTCTACAACTGTTTCTCATGAGGTTAAAGCTCTGGATTTTACAAAGGGAATCTCTTTTGAAGCAGCATGCAAAAATAAGTTTGGGCATTCTGTTACAATTTCAAATCATTCTCAAAGAAGAGCCTTCTTCCTCGTTATCTCTTTTGGTAGAGCAAATTTCAAGTTGGATAATTATACTGTGGCTATCACTCTGCAATCCTGTTTTGGAGGTTTGGCATCTGATTACAAAGTCAGGTATCTAAGGGACAGAACTTTTCAATTCTCGGTGTTCTCTTCTGCAGTAGGTTTTGAAATTTACAACCAATCCAAAGTTTGCACCCCTATGTTTGAATTCTTCTTGAGTCTTTGGGGTCATGGTGGTCCAAATTGGATGGTTGAAGAGAAAAAATATTATAAGGAAGTTGACTCTGAATGGCAAGTGGTAAAAAGGAAAAAATCCATCATTCCTTCCTCTAGGCGTGTGTCTGTGTTTCAGCGCATGCAACCTTCTTCTTCTGATCCTGGTTTGAGACACGACATTCATCAGCAACGTCAAATGGCTAATCCCGACAATTATGCAGCACCTCTTAAAAGTTTCCCTCCAAATACATCGATTCTTCGTGCTAATTTGTCGGGCTTGATTCCTTTTTTCAAATATCCCTCATTCAAAGCAATTGAATGGCCCGATGACAGTTACCTTTCATGGTTTAAGGCCCATGGGCCGGCGCTTTAATTCAGGAGGTTTCCTCTTTTGGAGATTTTTCGGGTTTCCTTTCTAGAGAAAAAATATCCGACAGTTTTGTCCTCTCTGCCTCCTCGCATTCGCCACCCTCAACCTCTCCGCAGTTGCCCACACCACCGACCACCATCGCTGCGCCAGAGGAGGCTCCTCCTCCGACAATGGCGAATCTTCCTATCGATCCTGGTCCGTTCGTCCAGCAAGGCTATCAGATTCAGAACATCGCTGGACGTCTCGCTGTCAAGAGAGTGGTGGTGCCCCGCCGCCCTAAGGAACATGAGCAGTATGCAATCGCCACCATCGACCCCTTTCCAGAAGGTTTGGTTCCTTTTGAGAATGTTAGAGATGTTCTGGGAGAGTTCTTAACAGAGGTTGCTAGGGTGGGTTTTGTTAGTCTGCATTCTTGTCCGTTTGGTGCTGCATATGTTCAGTTCAGGAATGTTAGTGATAAGGACAGGTTGATTTCCTCTAGCCCTAACAAATTTGGGGATGTTAATATCTCTTTTGTTGAACATGATAAGGGTGTTAATTGGAGGGGAGTCACTTTCAATAGAGATGTTTGGTTACTTCTGGTTGGCCCTCCTCTAGATCACATGAAGACTGAAGACCTAAATGCTTGTTTCTCTGACATTGGTTCTCTTCTTCTCTGGGAAAGAGACCCAAATAGAAAAGGCAGAGTTCTGGTGAAAGTGAGAGTCACTGACTTACAAGATATTCCAAGAAGTATTAGAATGACTGAAAGCTCCAGGCCAGAGGCTGAATCTTGGACTTTCTTGGTTGAAGTTCTTCAGCAAAACCTTCTTGGAGGAGGACCACCAGATGAAGATCCTTTGCCTGATGAGGGTGTTGACCCACACCCAATGCCTGGACATGCACTGCCTGCTCCTTTGTTTAATCAAGGCCTCCCTCCACAAGATAATCAGAATAATGAAGAGGTTGCTGATGGGTGGGGTCACTGGGCCATGGGGCCACAACAGGAGCAACCTCAGCCCATGGATGTAGAAATGCAAGAACAGCATAATAACTTCATGCCTAAAGCCCAAGAGGAAGTTAACTTGGGTGAAGAAGAACCTCCCTTGCCTGATGTCACCAGCATAATCCAAGTCTCTTCTTCCAGCTCTGAAGATTCAACTTCACATACTCCTGCCAGTAATGCTGCTAGTAATGTTGCTGGAGCCTCTGGTTCTTCTCAGTCTGGTGCTCTGCAGCCTGCTTTGCCCCTAGGTGAGGGATTGATATCATTGATCCAGGCTTACTCTACAGAAACTGATCCCTTGGAGGGCTCTTCTTTTCCCAATTCCTCCATGGACACTGATACAGTTCAAACCTTAGACACCATGGCAGACAATATGTTCCTTCCTGAGAATGTAAACATGGTGTCCCCTAATGAAGCACACTTACAGTTAACCCTTGGAAGAGTGGAAACTCATTTCTTCTCTATTCCCGAGGAACATAATTTGGCAAGGAAGCTATCTCCAGAAGGTTTTCTTCTTTGGGAGAAATATTTTGCTCCATATATGCATGGACCTGACAAGAAAAATCACTCTGCAGTGGTAGACATTCATGTGAGTTGGTTTAATTTTATTACTCTCATGTTGTTAACTCCAGAAAAATTTGAGTGGGCAAAAAGTTTTCTCTCTTCACAATTATGGAACATTCTTAAAGAACCAATGCTCTCAGAAGAATCTATTCAGTTTGCTATACCAGATAAATGTGTTACTACTGAAGCACCTCTTTGCATTAATCTGTTTAACTAGGATGAGGCTTCACCAGCTGGCACTCCATCTAATGAAGCTCTCATAACTCCCAAAAGGAAAAGAAGGGAAGGGAAGTCAGTTTTGGTGGAATCTGAGGTAAGAAGAAGCCCAAGACTTGTTTTGCTGAATGATGGGTACAAGAATCATGTGAATTGTTCAGCTAAAAACTGTGTCACATGCAATGCTATTCCACCTATTGTCAATTCCAAGGTGGTTAAAAACTTGGCTATGTCTTTCTGTAAGGTCCCTGAAGAAACTGTTGCAAGGAAAGTGCTGAAGAACAGTAAAGTTTCAGGTGGAGATCCCAAGTCCACAACTGAACCAGGGGTGAATGGAAGCAGGAAAACCAGGGGAACCCAATCTACCTCCCAAAGCAAGACAAGTGGAATGGGGCAAGATAAGCCTACTGCCATGGGTCAGCAGGCAAAGAAGAAAAATCCCAAGTAGTTTACAATGCAGAGCTTTCTAGCTACTTTTGCTCTCTCTGGGATCTGTTTATTTCCAGTGCTTGCACACATATATTGTGAACCTGCTTATGTCAGTATGTCTCAGTACTATGTCAGTTTGTCTCAGTACTATGTGATCTCACTTTATATTCTGGTGTTATGTGATGTAATGAGATCAGTCTATCATGACTTAATGCCTAGAGTCTCTTTTTTTGCTTTGGGTATAATGTGGATCTTTCACTCCCTCTTTTATGGATAATTGCAAATCCTGGAAAATTATGAATTGGAACTTGAGGGGCATAAATTCAGAGAAAAAATGGTTGGCCCTTTATAATAAAATTGAAGAATCTGGATGTGATATCATATGCCTTCAAGAAACTAAAAGAGAAATTTTTGATCTGGCTTACATTAAAAAATTTGCCCAAAGAAATTCAATAAATTTGAGTTTGTCCCATCGGTGGGTGCCTCTGGTGGCTTGATTATTATCTGGAATGGAGCTCTTTTCAATGGTGAACTGGCATTTCATAATGAATTCTCAATATCAGTAAATTTCAAATCCAACCTTTCTAATGATTCTTGGATTCTTACAAACATTTATGGACCTTGTCAACCTGAAAGGAAAGCTACCTTCATTGATTGGTTTGCAAATATTGACATGCCTCAGGAAACTGATTGGATTATTATGGGTGATTTTAATCTCATAAGAAGTCCCACAGATAGAAATAAACCTGGAGGAGACCTTAATGACATGCTACTCTTTAATGAGGCAATCAATAGTCTTGGCATTGTGGAATTACCTTTAAAAGGAAGAAAGTTCACTTGGAGTAACATGCAGAAAGATCCTTTGTTGGAAAAACTAGACTGGTTTTTTACTTCTTCTTCATGGACTGTTTCTTATCCAGCAACCTTTGCTTATCCTCTGGTTAAACCAACTTCAGACCATGTTCCTTGTGTCATAGCTTTCAACACAAAAATCCCAAAAGCTAAAGTCTTCAGAATTGAAAACCATTGGATGCACCACAGTGAGTTTAAACAAGTTGTGCAGGCAGCATGGAACATTCTTGTGGGTTTTGATGATAGTGCTAAAAACATTAATGAAAAATTCAAAAATTTGAGAAGAGGCCTCAAATTGTGGGCAAAAAGTCTCCCTTGTCTAAAAAATCTTATTGCTCAAGTGAATGAAGTTATTGCTCTGTTTGATGTCTTGGAAGAATTCAGAACACTAACTATAGTTGAATGGGATTTGAGAGATACTCTTAAAGCACACCTTCTTGCCCTGTTACAAGATCAGAACACTTATTGGAAACAAAGAGGAAAGATTAAGTGGGTAAAGCTAGGTGATGAGAACACAAGATTTTTTCATTCTAAGGCTACCATCAATTACAGGCATAATTATATTGCCAAGTTACAAAATTCAGATAAAGTTGAGATCTCTGATCATGATGGCAAGGCTACTATTCTATGGAAAGCTTTCAAGTATAGGATGGGTCTTTCAGATAATCCAAAGATGCAATTCAACCTGGAAAGTTTCATTGACTCCAACATTACTGAGGATATGAATGTCATTCTCCAAGCTCCTTTCTCTGATAAGGAAATAGAAGAAGTGGTTAAACATCTACCAAATGATAAGTCCCCAGGCCCTGATGGCTTTAATAATGAATTCATCAAAATTTGTTGGTCCATCATTGCTAATGATGTCAAAAAGTTAATTGGTGACTTCCATTCTGGACACATTAACCTGGAGAGTATCAACTCATCCTTCATTACTCTCATTCCAAAAGTTGACAGTCCAATCACTCCTGGGGACTTTAGACCTATTTCTCTTTTGAATAGTGTGCTCAAGATTATCACAAAGTTGCTAGCTAATAGATTACAAGATATTATCTTGTCTCTAGTACACAAAAATCAGTATGGTTTCCTCAAGAAAAGATCTATACAAGACTGCCTAGGTTGGGCTTTTGAGTACTTGTTTCAGTGTCACCAATCAAGAGAACAGATTCTAATTCTCAAGCTAGATTTTGAGAAAGCTTTTGATATAATTTAACACACAACAATAATCCAAATTCTGAAGGCAAAGGGTTTTGGGGAGAAATGGATTAAATGGATATCAATGATTCTTGGTACTGGTACCTCTGCTGTCATGCTGAATGGTGTTCCTGGAAAGAAATTTTACTGCAAAAGAGGAGTTAGGCAGGGTGATCCTTTATCTCCTTTGCTTTTTGTCCTTGCTGCTGACTTTTTGCAAACAGTGTTGAATAAAGCTATGAATCAAAACCTTATTTCTAGACCAATTCCTTGCCCACCATGCCCTGACTTCCCAGTGATTCAATATGCTGATGATACTCTCATTGTGATGAAGGCAGATGCTTCACAGCTTCTCTGCTTGAAAGCTATCTTACAATCTTTTGCGTACTCCACTGGCCTCAAAGTTAACTACCAGAAGTCTAGTATGATGCCAATAAATATGTCACCAGAAAGACTAGCACACTTTGCTGCAACTCTGAATTGTAAAATTGGAAGCCTCCCTTTAACCTATTTGGTTTTACCTCTGAGCATTAAAAAACCCTCTCTTGATTTTTTTCTCCCACTTGTGCAAAGAGTTCAAACAAGATTGGGTGGTATTGCAGATTTTTTGAACTATGGAGGAAAATTGCAAATGGTCAAATCTGTTCTTGCCTCTCTGCCTATTTTCTTCATGTGTTGTTTGGATGTGCCAATCACAATAAAGGAATAGGTGATCAAGTACATGAGACACTGCCTTTGGAGAAAGAAAACAGCAGATGTGCAAGCAAGGGGTGCTGCTCTTGTATCCTGGAAAAAAATTTGCAGGCCTAAAGATCAGGGAGGCTTGGGAGTGCTTAACTTAGATGTCCAAAATAAATCTTTTTTGCTGAAAAATTTGGATAAGTTCTACAATAACCTTGAAATTCCTTGGGTCAACCTCATCAGAGATACATATTATGATGAAGATAATCTCCCTGGCATCAAAATAGAAGGGTCATTCTGGTGGAAAGCACATTTAAAACTCATTGACACTTATAAAGCTATGGCAAGATGCAATTTGGGCAATGGCAGATCAGCCCTATTCTGGACTGACCTCTGGGGAGAATCATGTTTACATCATAGATTTCCACACTTGCTTTCTTTTGCCAAAAACACTGATGTTTCTGTCAGCAAAGTTCTTCAGATGGATTTCCTCCAAGATTTGTTTCATCTGTCTCTCTCTCAACAAGCATATGTTGAATTTGAGGAACTAGAGATTTTATGTGAGAATGCACAAGCTGAATTTCAACAACATATCCCTGATAATTGGAGTTACATATGGGGGTCTGATACTTTTTCCACAACTAAAGCATACAATTTACTGATTGGAGTACAGCAAACACCAGTTTTCTTCACATGGATTTGGAAATCTTCCTGTCAGCAAAAACATAAGTTTTTCTTCTGGTTGCTTCTACATGACAGACTCAATACTAGAAATCTTCTTAGAAGAAAAAATTGCATCTTGCAATCATTTAATTGTGCCACATTGCAGTGTAACCATAAGGAAACATTGGCACATTTATTCTGGAGTTGTCCTTTTGCTCAGCAGTGTTGGGATTATGTTTGCCCACAAGTTACAAATCAACATTCTGTCATGGAGGCCTTTTATGATATCAAAGATACTTTGAAATTACCCTTTGCGGTTGAGATTATTATTCTGGCTGCCTGGAGCATTTGGATAATCAGAAACAGAAAAATCTTTGAAGACCAAAATCCTACGTTTATGGCTTGGAAGATAGTTTTCAAACAAGAATTGCAGCTACTGTCATACAGAATGAAATAGAAATGGGATGCTCCATTCAAAGCTTGGCTGCAGAGTCTACCTTAGTCACCTAGTTTTTTGTTCTTTTCTTTTTCTGTTTTCTTTCTTTCTTTTTTCTTCTTTTTTCACCTTTGTACACCTTGTACATCTGGATACCTTTTGCCTTTAATTATTAATAAAAATTGCAGTGGGGATCTTCCCCACTGTTCAACCCTCAAAAAAATGAGGGGTGCTAAGTACTTTGCTTTGCTTCTAGGCTAACTTTGGTACTCATGTACTAATCCAATACTAACCAAGTGAATCCTGAATCAAAAAATACTCTGATAAAACAAAAGTAAATAAAGCTTGGAACGTAAAACTGGGAAGTAGGATCATAAGCATAAAGTAAATGGGGTAATGCCTTGCTCATGGTGAGCTTCGCACTTTACAAGAGTATTATCTTGCCTTGGTTGGGGAATTGGTCAAAGTGGTCTTCTTCTCCTTGGAAGTAGACCTCCTCCTCCTCTTGATACTCCTCGGTACTAGCGTCTAAAATACGAATACGGGGTACACAATCATCATACCAAACTTATTTACTAAACTAGGCACACTCATGATGCACACAACTTAAACTAGCATCACACATTACTATTAAGTTGGTGGATGTGTTTTTCTTATTATTTAAGAAAAATAATTTCCTCTCATACTAAATTAGGTGTTACTTTTAATTACTTAGAGAAATAATTTCCTCTCATTATCTTATTAAGATTTAATTTCTCTCATAAATAATATGTGACCTAGGTTGACCAAAGTCAACCTCTTCACACTTATCATTTAAGAAAATGATTTAAATGAGGTGAGCACCACATACCATTTAATCTTAACATGGTAAAGATTTAATATCACCAACCATTCATATGAGACCTAAATGACCAGAGTCTCTACCTCATTTTGAATTGGTGGTGACAATGTTTAAATGAGAGAAACACTCCCATATGATTTCTTAATAGTTTTGGACAATATCTTTGACTAGAAATAGCCATAAAGTCCTTTAATTAAACTAGGCCATGATCATTCAAAGTAAGCATGGCATATTTTTGCAGAAACAATTAGTACAAGTGAAATGTGAATTATAGGAGTTGGAATTAATTTAAATCATTTATGGTTGATTTTTAATAATTATTCTAAGGCAGAAAAGTCCCTACCTTGTCTATTTTCTCACTTTAATTCTATAGTAGATCTAGGGTTCAATCCAGTGGCATTGTGTGGATAATTTCCTAAGGTTTCCAAACATATAAAATTTGTAAAATTTGGCCAAGTAGATTTGTCCCTATTAAATTTCAAAGTTAACATCAGATTGTATTATTTCTCTATTTTTCATTTTTGAATTTGAAACGTGGGCTGGCGGGAGAAATAACGGGCTGTGCAGTGCGGGAAGGAAATGGGCCAGCCCAGCTTCGCAGCGGGCCAGCTGACATGGTGGGGGCCACCTGTCATTGAGATTTTTCCAGCGAATCGGTACGGGCGAGGATGGCCGTGCGATTAGAAGGGAGATCGACGGCCCAGAGATGTCGTCTTCTCCGGCGAGATGGTGACTTACGGGCGGCGGCAATAGGGGGTCGGCGAGCTCGTCGAAGCTCCGGCGGTCGTCGGAGATGTGCGCAGGGACCTTGTCGTCGATGAGGAAGCCAACGGTAGCAGTGGCGTCGCCTGGGGCAGCCTCCTCCTCCGAAGAACTCCATGTACTGGCGGCGGCGATGATCTTGCGATTCGAGCAGTGGGGTGGCTAATCGAATGAATTGAGGTGTCGAGGAGAGTCGTGGTGAGGAGAGGAAATGTTCTGCGTGCTCAATTCGGGAGGAGAGGTCCTCCTTTTATAGGAGCGGGAGGTGGCCGTGGAGCGGAGCTAGGGGCGTCGTCGTCGTCGCCGTTCCAAGGTCGCGAAGGGGCAAGACATGGGCGCGTCTGGTTGCTGCTGCACTGGCGAAGGTGATGCGCTTGATCGTGGCGCCGCAGGGGCTCTGTGGAGATGGGGAGCTTGATGGGAAAGCTCGGTACCGCGGCGGACGATCGTCATCGTGGTCGTCGAGTACGGCGTTCCCGCGGGCAAGTGGCCGTGTCCAGGCGCTTCAGTGTGTCGTCGTGCGTCGACTGGCGCTGAGAGGAAGGGCCGAGGTGATGCGTGGCAGTGGGCGTCATCACGCTCTGGCGCGTCCAGGGTTGGCGCCATGCGCGCTCTGGCGCGGCATGGGCGTGTTCTGGGCGCCACTGGGCGCGCGTGTTCTGGTGTCTCCGGCGCAGGGATTCGTCGAGTCAATGTCTGGACAGGTTCAGGTGAGGGAGAGGAAGAGAAATGGCATGGTGGTGCAGGCCAGAAGTGACCATGGACGGTGATGGCATCAGAGAGGCATGCCATGCCACGGCATGGCATGTTCTGCTCGATTTGGTCAAACAAAGGTTAGTGCAAGTGGTGGTACTGGTATTGTGAAGTGAGAGGAGGCTCCAGGGATGCAGGGGAGGCTCAGGTTGGACCAAGTCCTCTCCATTTTCCAGCATGGGCACATTTAGATACCCTGCCCTAAAGGTGGTTGATGAAATGCCCGAAAGAAAATAATTTTTGAATTTTGCAAATCTTTTTGGTGGGTTGTAATCATATATTAAATGGAGTATATTGGTGGTGGTGGTGATCAAAATGGAGTTGAATTGCAAAATCACATTTGGCATATGATCTTAATTTTGTTTCAATATCTCCACTTGGCTTGCTTCTAGTTTGAAAATTAGGCAGAGTTTGGGGTGAGGGTGTTGAGCAAAGTTGTTGTCCTTGATGTTGTCTTGGAAGAGGTGCAAAGAGTTGGTCAAGGTTAGAAGTTAAAACTCAAAAACCAGGGGCTCAAAGTGGGTATCATGCTGAAATTGTCACACATGACCATAATCACATGTGAGCACAAATTTGATTCAAATTTGATTTGAATTGATTTTGATTGTTTCCAAAAGTGTTAATAAGTGTTTAGTATCCATTTACAACCAATGGTGCAAACCAAAATGGTCTAGATTAAAGATTTGTAAAAAATGGCATAAGCCATATGGGTGTGTGGAATTGATTTTCATAACTTCTTTGGTATTTTCTTTTTCTTTGACTTTGGATGATCAAGTGATCATGGTTAGGGTTTTAGAGTAATTGTAAACACATAAACAAGCATCATGGCAAAAGCACACTCAAATAATTAATAAGGTGAGCTATATGCATAGTCCGATATGATGAGAAAAAGTTTTTGTTGGCTCTAATTTTTGGATTCTTGGAAACTCTCTCTTGTTCCTTTTATTGAAAACTTGGGATGTTACAAACCCTTCCCCCTTACAAAAGATCTCGTCCCGAGATCTAAAGAAAACTAGGTACTAAAGAGATCTGGGTATTCCTTCTTCATATCTTCTTCGCATTCCCAAGTGGCTTCTTCTTCAGTGTGATTGCTCCATTGAATCTTCAGGAACTTGATACTTCTGGTGCGGGTGGTCCTGAAAGCTTCTTCAAGGATGCGAATAGGCACTTCGCGGTATGTTAGATCCTTGTTGATGTCAATGGCTCTGTGGTCGATGTTCTTGAACACTTCGGTCTTCTCCGGCACTTCTAGGCGGCACTTCCGAAGCAGTGAGATGTGAAACACATTGTGCACGGCGGACATTTCTTCCGGTAGTTCAAGCTGATATGAAACTTCTCCTCGGCGACTCAGAACCTTGAATGGTCCGACATATCTGGGGGCGAGCTTTCCTCTGAGTTGGAATCTCTGCATTCCTTTGAGGGGTGAGACTTTGAGATACACAAACTCTCCGATCTCGAATGTCATCTCTCGGCATCTCTTGTCGGCGTAGCTCTTCTGTCTTGACTGAGCGGTCTTGAGGTACTCGCGGATCTTGTGCACCTTCTCTTCGGCTTCTCGGAGAATATCGGGGCCGAAGACTTGACTATCTCCGACTTCCGACCAGTTCAGAGGGGTACGACATTTCCTTCCGTACAGGGCTTCAAAGGGGGCCATCTATAAGCTGGCTTGATAACTGTTGTTGTAGGAGAATTATGCGTATGGTTGGCAGTCTTCCCATTCTGCGTGATGTTCTGCTTGACTCGTTGATAGATATCACACTTGGCGATGTAGCTTCCTATCTCTCGCTTCATTCCGTGCCACCAGAATTGTTCCTTCAGGTCTTGGTACATCTTGGTTCCTCCGGGGTGAATGGAATACAGTGTATCGTGAGCTTCCTTCAGAATGACTTGCTTCAACTCTGAATCTGCCGGTACACATAGGCGTCCGTTGTACTAAAGAACTCCTTCTTCATCTATGGTGAATCCTGGTGCCTTTCCTGCAGCTATCTGATTCTTGATTCCGTCAATGCTGGAATTTCCCTTTTGGGCTTCTTTTATCTGGCTCATCAAGGTGGGTTGGAGTTCAATGCTGGCTAGGAATCCTTCGCTCACTAGCTCTAGTCTAAACTGTTCAAACTCTTGATATAGGCTGGGTTGCTCTATTGCGATCATGGAGTTCAACTGACATGGTAGTCTGCTCAAAGCATCCGCTACCACATTGGCCTTGCCGGGGTGGTAGTGAATTTCCATGTCGTAATCTTTGATTAACTCTATCCATCTGCGTTGTCTCATGTTCAGTTCCTTCTGGGTGAAAATGTACTTCAAACTCTTGTGATCTGAATATATCTCGCATCGATTACCCATGAGGTAATGACGCCAAACCTTCAGGGCTAAGACTACGGCTGCTAACTCCAAGTCATGAATTGGATAGTTCTGCTCATGTTGCTTCAGTTGCCTTGATAGGTATGATATCACCTTGCCTCCTTGCATCAACACACATCCAAGACCAGTCTTGGATGCATCACAATAGACATCGAATGGCTTGGTGACATCTGGCATGATCAGTATTGGGGTTGTGGTTAATCTGAGCTTGAGCTGCTGAAAGCTTTCTTCGCATTTGTCATTCCAGTCAAACTTCTTGTCCTTCTTCAGCAGTTGAGTCATTGGTCTTGCGATGCTGGAAAATCCTTCAACAAATCTGCGGTAATATCCCGCTAATCCCATAAATGCCCAGACTTCAGTCTGGGTGGTTGGGGCTTTCCATTCCTCAACGGTTTTGATTTTTGCGGGATCTACGGCAATTCCTCCTGCAGACAAGATGTGTCCCAGGAATCCTACTTTCTTCAACCAAAACTCGCATTTGCTAAACTTGGCGTACAACTTGTGCTGCCTCAGGGTTTCTAGGACCACTTCCAAATGTTGCTCATGTTCTTCTTCTGATTTGGAGTAGATAAGAATGTCGTCAATGAAGACAACGACAAATTTATCCAGAAATTCCATAAAGATCTTATTCATGAGATTCATGAAGTAAGCAGGGGCATTGGTCAGTCCAAAGGACATGACATTGTACTCATACAGTCCATATCTGGTGGTAAAGGCAGTCTTTGGAATATCTGTTGCACGGATCTTCAGTTGGTGGTAACCTGTCCTCAGATCAATCTTCGAGAATACTTGGGCACCGGTCAGCTGGTCAAACAGGTCTTCTATCTTTGGCAAGGGGTCTTTGTTCTTGATGGTGACATCGTTAAGCTTACGATAATCCGTAACCAAACGAGTGGCACCGTCCTTTTTATCCACAAACAAAAATGGTGATCTCCAAGGCGACGCACTTGGTCGAATCAGACCTTTGTACAGCATATCATCCAGTTGCTTCTTCAGTTCCACTAGCTCTGCGGGGTTCATGCTATAGGCTCTCTAGGCTATAGGTCCTGTTCCAGGGATTAACTCGATGATGAACTCGATACCCCGATCCGGGGGCATACCGGGTAGATCATCCGGAAACACATCAGGGTATCGACAAACGACCCTGATTTGATCCAGAGTTGGCTTGGCTACTCTTTGGTTGCAGGTGAAATTTCTGGGTAGTTTTTCCGACATATGTTCGATTATTATTCCGGTGCTACTAGTCATGGTGATGGCCTTCTTGGCGCAGTCTATCAATCCATGATGTTTCGCCATCCAATCCATACCCAGGACTACTTCCAATCCTTTTGTTCCCAGAACAATCAAGTTTGCATAAAAGTCTATTTCATGAATTCTGATGGGTACATCTTTGCAAAATTTTCTAGCTTTAGTGGTTGATCCCGGTATTTGAACTATCATGACATGTTTCAAGCTGATTGATTGAATCTTACTAGTGCACACAAAATCTTCTGTAACAAACGAATGCGATGCTCCAGAATCAAACAACACTCTTGCTGGTATTGAGTTAACAGAGAACATACCCAGCACCACGTCAGGTGCTTCCTGGGCTTCCTCGGCGTTCATGTGGTAGAGGCGACCTCCACGGTTGTTCGGATTGTTGGGGGCGAACTTCTTGCCGGTGGAGACACGGCGTTGCTGCTGAGCTGGTGCTGCGGTGTTGCCTGCGAGCTTGGCGAGCCTCTTGGGACACTCATTGGAGTAATGTCCCACTACACCACACTCATAGCAAGTGATGGTGGCCTTGTCCTTGGTCGCAACGGGGATGGCGTTGCAACCAGTCCTTGGTGCGGTGTTGTTGTTGTTGTTGTTGTTGTTTTTGTTGGGGGCTCTCGGCGGAGTGCGGTTGAAGTTGTTGTTGTTGTTGTTGTTGTAGGGGCCTCCTGGCCTGGGGTTTCCTCCACTCCGTATCTGATAACCCGGACGTGACATCTGTGCATTGGGCTTGTTGTTCCGGAAGCCTCCGCTTGAGTTGGGGCGATACTTTGGGGCGTTGCTGGGCCCACTCTGGTTCATCATGCGGCACTTGCGGTTCTCGCTGGCTTGGTGCAGTTTGCCCTCCATTTGGATGGCGGAGTCAACAAGGGCTTCGAGGTCGGCGAAGGGGATGTTGATCCACACAGTCTGCATCTCATCATGCAGTCCGTTCAGAAACCTTTCCTTCCTCTTCTTAGTAGTATCTGTCTCATCCGGGGCGTACCTTGACAGAGTGAGAAACTTGTCGCGGTATTCTACCACGGACATCCGACCTTGCTTCAGTTCACGGAATTCATCTCTCATCTTCTTTATCAGACCCGGGGGCACATGGTACTTGCTGAACTTGAGCTTGAAATCAGTCCAAGTCATAAATTGTCCCGCGTTCATGGCACGGGTGCTTGTCCACCAAGCTCTTGCTGGTCTTGCTAAGTAGTGCGTGGCAAACAGCACTTTCTCATTTTCCTCAACTCCAGCTACTTCAAGATTGTTCTCCATAGTTTAGAGCCAATCATCTGCATCAAGTGGTTCCTCAGTCTTGCTGAAAACTGGCGGGTTGGTATTCTGGAAGTTCTTGAGTTTTGATCCTGGGTGATATGATGGCCTTGATTGTTGTTGGCAAGCTGTTGAAGTGCTGCAATGTTGGCTTGCCTTTCAGCTCTTTCTGCTTCTCTACCTTCCAGCATAGCTTGCAACATCTGCATCATTGCGTCTTGAGTCGTGTTGCGAGTTGGAGGGGCCATCTGAGCATTGAGATAGATCATAAGATAAGAGGGAAATTCTCTATGGCTTGTTTTGTGTTTAAGTTCAAAAAGTTAAAACTTGAAGTCTTTTCATGATAACACAAACATACATTCATTCATGACAAACACACACATTACAAGCTAACACACTAAGGGTTTTAAGAACCCTTCTTCTCCAAGCTACGATACATGGGGCGGGATACAACTCACACCTACGATAGTGCACAAGTGAACTACTCATCATCTATGGCGATGTGGTCATCCTCTCCGGCGTCCAGGAACTCGTAGTCTTCCTCCTCGGTGTTCTCGTCCTCCTCAAAGTCGTCGTCGTCACTCAGGAAGGCACTTCCTCCCTGAATGTCGTCTCCATCTTCCTCCATCTTCTTCATCTGCTCCTCCTGGTTCTTGATGGTGGCCTCAAGTGCTGCTATCTTCTCGCGGAGGCGAGTGATGGTGGCATCCTTCTTCGTCCGCTGCTGGCGAAGAGTCCTGCGGTCCCTAGCGAGCAGCTTGATGGCTTCGCCCTGCTCGATGATGTGCGCGTGAGTCTGGTTGGCGTACTCACGGGCGTGGTCGAGATCCTGCTGAGTGTGGTACAGGATGAAGTCAAGATGCTCCACATGGTGCTTCAGCTCCGGGTGGGGCGACATGTCCATGGGCTCTCCAGCAGAGTTACGCCTCGCGAGGTGAGAAAAGCGAGGGTCCTTGAGTGCCTCCCCGCTCATCCTGCACAAGCGTGCGAGTCCCTCCTGAAGTGCGCGGGCAAGTCCGTCCAGCCAGTTGCTCTCCCTGAAGGAGAAGAGGATCCTCTCAGAAGTGGGAGGCTCCATCTTGCCCCTCAAGTCAGCGGTGATGATCCACTGCAACTCGCCTCCTGGCTGGTCCGTGACCTGAACTCCGTGGAACTCCGGGTGCGGGCGGTCAAGGTGATCGGAAAGGGCGTTGAGGTCGTGCTCGAAGATCAAGCTTCCCCCATTTCCAAGCTGGTAAAACTTCGTGTTCACGAGCTCCATCTGAAAGTGAAGTGAAGGATTAAGTTAGAGAAGTGAACAAGTATGGCAAAATTTTAGTTACATTTCTAAGGAAGAGCATGACTTCTTATTTTCCCGAAGAACTCCAAGAGAAGACAAAGACTAAGTTTTTCAGAAATACTCCATTCATTTTTGAAACTAATCTCTCAGAACGTCCATTTCTAACTAGGGTCTCCTAAGGTCAAACAATGGCTCTGATACCAACTTGTCAACACCCGGATTTTTAAGTCCGGATGCCTATTATGTCATACATCGCAATCCTAGGAATATTGTTGTTGCGAGGCATAATAGTTAAGTATCACAGTCATCATTCATTACAAACCATAATGTCTTACAAATTGGAATCACATGATCCATATTACACGAATAGTTGATCTATCGATCAACGAACAAACACAAGTTCATGGCGGAAGCGTAAAGATACACGGACTCTCTAGTCCACAGGCCAATGCTTGACGTTAGAAGCTCCTAGTTGTGGTAGATGTCCTGCTGATCGTCATCCTCGTACTGCTGCTCGGCTTCATATTCTGGCCATTTGAATAGCCAGGGACAAAGTCGTGAGTACTTTAAGTACTCGCAAACTAATACTAATGTAAGTACTAACATTTCTATTGAGAGTGTTCTAAGCTCTAAGGTTATTTGCATAAAGCCAATTTTAGTTGAGAAACATCTTAGTAAACAACTCCTCATGTGCTAACTAACTCAAGTGGGAACATTAGTGTCATTCCCACAACTCTGTTGTGATTCAAATTCAAAATCACCGTTCAAGTTCAAATTCATAAGTCACATAGATACCAATTCTGATGACGGAAACAGTATGGCCGTTCCAATTGTCCATATCCGCGGACGCGGCTATTCGAATAGGTTTACACTCTGCAGAGGTTGCACACTTGTGCCACAACATTTGATTACATCCGTCAGGGATAAACCCCGAATAATCGTAACTCAGTACGCGGATCATCAACCGTTAACCTTTCACTTACACACCCTAGTATAGGCACCTCTCCCCATGAGCTTGGCCTCCCGGTGAAAACCAACTGTTAACCCGGGAACTGCACACGGCTTGTCCGTACAATTCACCTCAATTCCCATCATTTCTCAACAACGGAGGCAGCCTCAAGCATAACCCCTATGATGTGTGTTCAAAGGGAACCCATACTAAGACACATAAATTTCCAGCTAAGCCCTACCCATAATCAGGTATTGTGGGGGTACTCAAAAATTGGAATGGTATCGCATCCAACTCAATCATCAGTTTTAGTCGTATCACCAAGTCAAAAATCATCTCATATTCACCTTCAAAATCTTTCAATGGAAATGACTCATCATTCCAAGGTTTTCAACATCATCGTTTCATAAACACATGTTCCCATCTAGAGTAGTCATTTTTAATTTAGCACTAGCATCTAGGTATGAGGGGTGCTAAGTACTTTGCTTTGCTTCTAGGCTAACTTTGGTACTCATGTACTAATCCAATACTAACCAAGTGAATCCTGAATCAAAAAGTACTCTGATAAAACAAAAGTAAATAAAGCTTGGAACGTAAAACTAGGAAGTAGGATCATAAGCATAAAGTAAATGGGGTAATGCCTTGCTCATGGTGAGCTTTGCACTTTGCAAGAGTATTATCTTGTCTTGGTTGGGGAATTGGTCAAAGTGGTCTTCTTCTCCTTGGAAGTAGACCTCCTCCTCCTCTTAATACTCCTCGGTACTAGCGTCTAAAATACGAATACGGGGTACACAATCATCATACCAAACTTATTTACTAAACTAGGCATACTCATGATGCACACAACTTAAACTAGCATCACACATTACTATTAAGTTGGTGGATGTGTTTTTCTTATTATTTAAGAAAAATAATTTCCTCTCATACTAAATTAGGTGTTACTTTTAATTACTTAGAGAAATAATTTCCTCTCATTATCTTATTAAGATTTAATTTCTCTCATGAATAATATGTGACCTAGGTTGACCAAAGTCAACCTCTTCACACTTATCATTTAAGAAAATGATTTAAATGAGGTGAGCACCTCATACCATTTAATCTTAACATGGTAAAGATTTAATATCACCAACCATTCATATGAGACCTAAATGACCAGAGTCTCTACCTCATTTTGAATTGGTGGTGACAAGGTTTAAATGATAGAAACACTCCCATATGATTTCTTAATAGTTTTGGACAATATCTTTGACTAGAAATAGCCATAAAGTCCTTTAATTAAACTAGGCCATGATCATTCAAAGTAAGCATGGCATATTTTTGCAGAAACAATTAGTACAAGTGAAATGTGAATTATAGGAGTTGGAATTAACTTAAAATCATTTATGGTTGATTTTTAATAATTATTCTAAGGCAGAAAAGTCCCTTCCTTGTCTATTTTATCACTTTAATTCTATAGTAGATCTAGGGTTCAATCCAGTGGCATTGTGTGGATAATTTCCTAAGGTTTCCAAATATATAAAATTTGTAAAATTTGGGCAAGTAGATTTGTCCCTATTAAATTTCAAAGTTAACATCAGATTGTATTATTTCTCTATTTTTCATTTTTGAATTTGAAACGTGGGCTGGCGGGAGAAATAACGGGCTGTGCAGTGCGGGAAGGAAATGGGCCGGCCCAGCTTCGCAGCGGGCCAGCTGACATGGTGGGGGCCACCTGTCATTGAGATTTTTTCCAGCGAATCGGTATGGGCGAGGATGGTCGTGCGATTAGAAGGGAGATCGACGGCCCAGAGAGGTCGTCTTCTCCGGTGAGATGGCGACTTACGGGCGGCAGCAGTAGGGGGTCGGCGAGCTCGTCGAAGCTCCGGCGGTCATCGGAGATGTGCGCAGGGACCTTGTCGTCGATGAGGAAGCCAACGGTAGCAGTGGCGTCACCTGGGGCAGCCTCCTCCTCCGGCGAACTCCGTGTACTGGCGGCGGCGATGATCTTGTGATTCGAGCTGTGGGGTGGCTAATCGAATGAATTGAGGTGTCGAGGAGAGTCGTGGTGAGGAGAGGAAGTGTTCTGCGTGCTCAATTCGGGAGGAGAGGTCCTCCTTTTATAGGAGCGGGAGGTGGCCGTGGAGCGGAGCTAGGGGCGTCGTCATCGTCGCCGTTCCAAGGTCGTGAAGGGGCAAGACATGGGCGCGTCTGGTTGCTGCTGCACTGGCGAAGGTGACGCGCTTGATCGTGGCGCCGCAGGGGCTCTGTGGAGATGGGGAGCTTGATGGGAAAGCTCGGTACCGCGGCGGACGATCGTCGTCGTGGTCGTCGAGCACGACGTTCCCGCGGGCAAGTGGCCGTGTCCAGGCGCTTCAGTGTGTCGTCGTGCGTCGACTAGCGCTGAGAGGAAGGGCCGAGGTGATGCGTGGCAGTGGGCGTCATCACGCTCTGGCGCGTCCAGGGTTGGCGCCATGCGCGCTCTGGCGCGGCATGGGCGTGTTCTGGGCGCCACTGGGCGCGCGTGTTCTGGCGTCTCCGGCGCAGGGATTCGTCGAGTCAATGTCTGGGCAGGTTCAGGTGAGGGAGAGGAAGAGAAATGGCATGGTGGTGCAGGCCAGAAGTGACCATGGACGGTGATGGCATGAGAGAGGCATGCCATGCCACGGCATGGCATGTTCTGCTCGATTTGGTCAAACAAAGGTTAGTGCAAGTGGTGGTACTGGTGTTGTGAAGAGAGAGGAGGCTCCAGGGATGCAGGGGTGGCTCAGGTTGGACCAAGTCCTCTCCATTTTCCAGCATGGGCACATTTAGATACCCTGCCCTAAAGGTGTTTGATGAAATGCCCGAAAGAAAATAATTTTGGAATTTTGCAAATCTTTTTGGTGGGTTGTAATCATATATTATATGGAGTATATTGGTGGTGGTGGTGATCAAAATGGAGTTGAATTGCAAAATCACATTTGGCATATGACCTTAATTTTGTTTCAATGTCTCCACTTGGCTTGCTTCTAGTTTGAAAATTAGGCAGAGTTTGGGGTGAGGGTCTTGAGCAAAGTTGTTGTCCTTGATGTTGTCTCGGAATAGGTGCAAAGAGTTGGTCAAGGTTAGAAGTGAAAACTCAAAAACCAGGGGCTCAAATTGGGTATCATGCTGAAATTGTCACACATGACCATAATCACATGTGAGCACAAATTTGATTCAAATTTGATTTGAATTGATTTTGATTGTTTCCAAAAGTTTTAATAAGTGTTTAGTATCCATTTACAACTAATGGTGCAAACCAAAATGGTCTAGACTAAAGATTTGTAAAAAATGGCATAAGCCATATGGGTGTGTGGAATTGATTTTCATAACTTCTTTGGTATTTTCTTTTTCTTTGACTTTGGATGATCAAGTGATCATGGTTAGGGTTTTAGAGTAATTGTAAACACATAAACAGGCATCATGGCAAAATCACACTCAAATAATTAATAAGGTGAGCTATATGCATAGTCCTATATGATGAGAAAAAGTTTTTGTTGGCTCTAATTTTTGGATTCTTGGAAACTCTCTCTTGTTCCTTTTATTCAAAACTTGGGATGTTACACCTCCTCGGTTCCGTACACGATCAGGTAATCAACCCCCTCTACTCCTCCAGAGAGGTCTGGTTCTTCATAGCAGATCCCATCTGCTCCTTCTTGTCCTTCAGTGGCCTCCTCCAGGTGATTCAGACAATCTAAGCATGGGATTATAAGAGGTATGAGTACGAGCATACTCAACAAGTTCATTATAGGAAAGAGGTGTTTAATGTACTAGCTACGGTATTAGACCAGAATGTCAAATGCCAATGCAGGTTTTCATAAGCATTTCTTCAAAAGGTTGCTTTTATTCTAAAGAGCTATGCCCACAAGCCTACACCTGGTGTCTAGAACTTCATGGAGTTCCTTTCCGGCCGCGTTTGCAGTTCCAAAACCCGGAACAGGGAGTGACAAGTCACGATTCTGCAGAGGTGTGTTGCTTTACCCATAGGAGATCTTAACCTTGGTGCCAGTCGGGCAGCTTTCTCGTTCACACTTCCGTGGTGTGAGGCCCAGTATAAGGTCCTAGCCAATCATTGTGTTCCTCCGCGACCCCGCATACCCACCCTTTGTTGCAATACCGACCTTGGGTCCTCGCCGGTCAGCGTATCCATAGGATACCATCCGACATCGGCTACTATCAGGTTCCACGACCATGATACCTTCGTCGGTCGTTGCAACCCATCATAGACCACATTACCGTGGGGACTTAGGGCTCACCAACCACTCCAGTTGTCCCTCGGAATTCAACTGACGACGGTAAGCGCATACGTTGATGAACGAGAGGAAGAAACACAACTGACTATTCCGTCCCACTCCAGATCTTATGGTTAACACGGGTCTTACGTCACAAGAATCACTAGATGACATTTGTTGTCAATCCTAGATGGATACCATCCCTTTGCAATGGAACATCCACCATACTCATACCATGGTTCCATTGCCCACCACATAGTCATATTCATAATTATGAAAGTAGCATTGTTGTTTTTCATGCAAGAGTGATAAGTATAATACTTTGCAAATAATTTGATAAAAATACTTAAATTGACATGAGCAAGCGATGAACTTGCCTGGTGACTGCAAGGTAGTGCAGTTGGATTGTTTGGACTAACCCTGGTCTTATGTTTCTGAAAGATAGCATCATTATCCGATAAGGGCAATGTTTAAAGATTCAAATATGCATGCTCTTAGCTTTTAGGGTTGTTTCCCCCTTCCCGATGCTTAGTTATTTAAATGTCGGAGGTGGCGAATAAGAATAATTAACAGTACTCCTTAATAGTGAAAATAATATCTTGGGATATTTCCAAGAATTGGTTAAGTCCAAAGTATTTTATGGACATATTTAATTGTCAAAAATATGAAGTTTATTTTTAATTTCTTAATTAATGCATTATTTTTAGAGTAAATAATGATTAATACTTACTTATTCCAAATATTCTAACCAATATTTTTTATGATAGAGGATAAAATTTTAAGTGGTTTTCGTATTTTTCTCTATTTGTTAGCCAATTTATGGATTTATGTCAAAGTTTATGTTTAAATCAAAATGGGAAAAGACCATTTTGCCCCTGGGCCCACCTTGTCAGGTGCACCCAGTGGGTTAGGTCGGACCAGCTCGGCTTGGTCCGGCCCAATCGGTCACTCTCGCCCCTTCTCTCCCTCGCGCGTCTAACCCTAATCCCTCATTCTCGCGATGCCATAATCGCCAGCGCCGCCGCTGAATTACCCCGTCCATCTCCGATGACGAGATTGGTCACATCTGCTCCGCCTCGCGACGACGCACCTGGTGGTCCGCGTCGATCTGGAGTTCCTTGCCTCCTCCGCTCGCCCCCAACCCTACTGCGCCTAGGGTTTGTGTGGTGTGGGCGGCGATTTGCTGCACGCCGGCGTTCAGAGACGCTGTGGGGTTGCTGTGCGTGTCACTGGTGCTACACTAGAGCTCCCGTGCCCGGCGATCCCATGGCTTGGCCGCGGCTTGGCGTTGTCGTGGCCAGGCTATGCCGCCGTGCGGCCATGGAGGCGCCGTGGTGCTTCTGCTCCAGGTAGGTTCTCCTGCTCTGCTCCTCTCCGTACTTCTTCTCTTCTCCTACCTCTAGCCACTGGCCCCGCTTCCCTCTCTGAGGTGCTGGCCAGGCCATGTTGTTCATGCGCTTGTGTTTAGCTACGGCTACTGCTCTTGTGCTAATGTTGTGCTTGTGCTCCTACCATCTATGACATGCTTGCTGTTGCTGCTGTGCTTGCTCTAGTGCTTGGCCTACTGCTGCTGCTATGCTATTCATATCATGCCCTTACTGCTATGCTGCTCCTATTGTGCTTATGTGTGTGCTCTTACTGCTAATATAATACTCCTTTCCTTGCTATTCTAGTGTTACTACTGTGATGCTCATGCTCATGAGCATGCTGTGATGCTCATGGCCTTGCCATGCTGCCATAGCTGCTGATGTGCCACTGCCTATTCACGTGTATTCATATTTTTCATCTATGGCTTGATTGCCTTGAGCAATCCTTGCCTGTGCTAGTTCTAGTGAGGTGTGATGTGTGCTTCTGTGGCATCCTTGTGTTGTTCGGTTCAGTGGTACATCATTTCCTTGATGTGCTTCTAGATACAATTATAAAGTTATATATTCAATTTCTGTTTATTCAGTTATGTCTTGGATATACTAATTCAGTAACTAGCATGAGTTACTGATGCTACGATTGGCTCTAGCAGGCTCTAGAAAGCTCTGATGATCATATGATCATCAGTTGCTTGATGGTTGCTTACTGTACTCTTATCTGTGCCTTGCTAGTGATGCTTCCTGTGCTTGTGTAGCACCCCACCATGTACTAGTGGTTGCTAATGCTTGATAAAGCATGTGCTTATGCTTGCAGTGATCTACTGGATCATTTCCAAGTGTTTATGTTGCTGGTTATTTGATCGCTTCATTTCTCTGTATAGTTTAGCATGAATTATTGGATAAATGAGATGAACTGCTTGCAGTGATGAATCTTATTATGTTTATGATTGAGCTAGAAGGATGCCAACTGCTGTTGGGAACCCTAGCTCCTCTTTGAACCCTTCTGGTGATGGTATTTGTGTTTGACTAGCTGTCTAGATGCTTTTTGGATAGTTGAGTTGGCCTTAGCAGCATATATGTGCTGTTTTGGTATCTCCTACACCTCTGTTGGCTTGTTGTGAATGGATAAATGCTTGCTGGGTGATCATATTTGATTACCAGCAGCTTTTGATGTTGAAAATACTTGCAGATACATTTATTTAGGCTCTTATCTGATGGTTTTAAAAGGGCTAGTGTATTCTGGTAGCTATGGCTTAATTATCTGGGATGATTTCCTTCCTATTTCCATTTGGAAGATGCTATCATGTGAATGGTTGGCATAACCATGGACAGTAGTTTGATTCATCCCTGATGCTTTGCCATTTTTCACCAGAGTCAATTGGTCTATGACCAAATGATGATCAAACAAGCTTTTCCACCCCTTGTGTGTTTGTGTGTGTCATGCCTGTGCAAGACTATGGACAAAACCATCTGGTTTTCCCATGATTTGATGTATACCTCACTCAGCTCCTAGATGGTGTTGGTGTAGAGGTTTTGCTTCAGTTATGTGGTATTGGTGTTGTGCTTTCCCTTCTCCTCCTTTGGCTTGTGATCAACTATGAGCTTCTACTCCATTTCTTGATCAACAACTTTCTATTGTTGGTGGAATGGATGCTGGGTGGTTTGGTACTGTGTATTCTTGTTGTTCTTGCTGTTCTTACCCTGCTGGAGCTTGTGTCGATGGATCCTAGGGTTTGGTGGCTGAAAAGGTTTTTTTATCCTGCCACTGGTGGCTTCCTTGATCGACCGCAAGGTGCTATGGTGTGGTGACTCCCCCTGTGTGTGTGTGTGTGTGTGTGTGTGTGTGTGTGTGTGTGTCTGTGTGTGTTGGTGAGTATGCACTCACCCTTGTGAGCTTCTTGTACTGCTCACTGTTGGGACTTGTGTGAGCTGTGGATCAGCTCGGCTGATTGATCTTATCCTGCTTATTTACCTTTCTTTCTAACTTGCCAAGTGGCTTTGCCATTTGGCACAATTTGCTTTTCTGTTTTATTTTTGTCTATGCAGGGATCAAATAGGATGATCAAGAACTACTCACTCACTTGTTGATCAAGAAGATCAAGAAGATGAAGATAGTTTAGTTTAGCTAGTTCTTTTATACATTATAATTTTCCTTTTTCTTTTACATTTATCAATTTCTAAATTGTGTTATGTAATAATTATTCCATTTGAATATTGTAAAGACAATGTCCAAGTTTGTCGCACTCTCGAAACCCTAACCCCAGCTGGTGTCGAGAGAGAAACTTGTTCCCTCTTAGGTTTTATGCAATTATGCGTGAAATTTTTCCCTAGTTTTGCGATGCAATGCACAACCCTTTTCTAATTCTACCCCGCAATCGTCTCGAATCCTGGGATATTACAGGGATGAAATAGATGTGAGCTACTCAAGGATCGGGGATATTGTTGACGAAGAACTAATCCCATTTATTCGAGGACAAAAATATAATATTCGAGAAACGCATCTCGTCTACTCGGGAGAACAAGATATTGCGTCTGAATAACACATCTTGTTTAAGTAGGAAACAAAAATATTGCATATAGGAAATAAACCTCGTCTATTAAATAAAAATTGCGTGTAGGAAACACAAAATGTTATAGATGGAAAATAGAAAAAAGATTGAAAGTAACAAATACAAGGAAAGTAAAAACAAAAGGGATTTCTATTTTCGTGCCCTCGGATCCTTAGTTGTGCTCAGTTTTCCCCAGCCGCTTAGTTTTTCCTCAGTTTTCCCCAAGCCCTTGTCTAAAACCCTCACAAGGAGCTCGGACGGGAGGAATCCAATTAGGTTGACCGTTAGTGGGGCCGCTGTTGGTGCCCCGCAGTGGACACGTCTCCACTTATCCAGATCATTGTGGGACCCACAACTTGTCCATGTTAGCGCGCTGGACCCACAGCTTACCCAGGTGACCGTTACAAAATGGGAGCCTGAGTCAACCCCGCGCATGTGCCCATGCCATTGCTTCCCCTTTCTTTCCCCGCGCCCCATTGTTCTTTGTCTCCACCAGCGGCAGCCCTTCTTCGGCAGGCAGGTGATGTCTAGTTTCTCTTCGACCTCCCGTTCTTCATGGCGGCAGTATGGACCCGTGCCTTTGACAAGATGCGCTGACTGCCCATTCTAGGAGCCTCTGAAGCGGTCGATCTGTAAGACGGACGACAACGGCAACCGTGGACATGAGTTCCCTTGCATGCGAGAGCTTGCCATATAGAGAGGGGGATAAGGTTAAATCTCGCTCCAATTGCTCTGTTTTCTCTCGATTTTCATGCTATTCCCTCGAATTTGGGATTTGGGGTTCACGTTGTTGTTTTTAGATCATGAAGAAATGCAGGTATTTCAAGTGGATCGATGTGTACGTTAAAGGCTTCAACTGCAGCAATTAATTGGCACTATTGGGGGCGCAATTTGGGAGGGGGGACTTGCTATAGAGAATGCGACGGAGAGAGGAGCCGTTCCGATTATGCCTAATACTCCCAATGCAGAACTGGTGGAAGTTAAGGAAGAACTGAAGAAAATGAACAAGCAGTTAAGGCAGCTGATCGAGTTGAAGAAGCAAGCTAATCTGATGGCTGGTTGTTTTTTGTTGTATAATTGCGATCAGATTCTTATCATTGCTCATCAGGCACTAGAAGTTGTAACAAGGGATCCCTTGTTACAAATCCATTATTCATTTACATGTACTTGTAGTTGTTTTCAAAGTAGTGTGTGCATTCACCGAAATTACGAAAAAAATACGTGTTGGGGAATATAGGAATGCTAAATATAGTTGATAATTGTTAGAGGGGTGACAAATAATGCATTCACCGAAATCCCACAAATATGTATGTCTCATGTTTATACCAAAATTATACCACTTTTCGGACATTTGAAATAACCAAAACTATATCCAAACTATATTCCCTAAAAGAAAAGGAATGCAAAAGAAAGTTGATAATTGTTAGAGGGGTGATAAATAATCCATTCATCGAAATCCCCGAAATATGCCAAATATGTATGTCTCATGTTTCTACCAAAATTATACCACTTTTTGGCTGTTTCAAATTACCAAAACTATATTCCCTAAAAGAAAATGAATGCTAAAGATAGTTGATAATTGTTAGAGGGGTGACAAATAATGCATTCACCAAAATCCTACAAATATGTATGCCTCATGTTTATACCAAAATTATACCACTTTTGGGACGTTTCAAATAACCAAAACTATATCCCAAACTATATTCCCTAAAAGAAAAGGAATGCTTAAGAAAGTTGATAATTGTTAGAGGGGTGATACATAATCCATTCACCGAAATCCCCCAAATATGCCAAATATGTATGCCTCATATTTATACCAAAATTATACCACTTTTGGGCCGTTTGAAATTACCAAAACTATATTCCCTAAAAGAAAAGGAATGCTAAAGATAGTTGATAATTGTTAGAGGGGTGACAAATAATGCATTCACCGAAATCCCACAAATATGTATGCCTCATGTTTATACCAAAATTATACCACTTTTGGGACGTTTCAAATAACCAAAACTATATCCCAAACTATATTCCTTAATAGAAAAGGAATGCTAAAGAAAGTTGATAATTGTTACAGGGGTGATAAATAATCCATTCACCTAAATCCCTAAAATATGTATGCCTCATGTTTATAGCAAAATTATACCACTTTTGGGACGTTTCAAATAACCAAAACTATATCTCAAACTATATTCCCTAAAAGAAAAGGAACGCTAAAGAGAGTTGATAATTGTTAGAGAGGTGACAAATAATTCATTCACCGAAATCTAGTTTTCGCGTGAAAAGTAATGGCTACAAGAAATCGGTGATGGTTTATCATTTTTTGCGTGAAAAATAATGCCTAAAAGAGTTTCTATTTTTTAGCGCGTGAAAAATAATACAGAAAACCAAACTTGCTGAATCCGGTGGCAAACTAGGTATTTAGCTTACATAGAGGGTGGAAGCTAGCTGCCGACAGAGAGAGAGAGAGGGTGGTGGCCCCGATCAGAGAGAGAGAGAGGGGTTATCCTGCCCTTTAGATCATACGATGAACGGTCGGGGGGCACGATCCGCGTGCCAAGGGCTAGACCAATCAGGGCAAGGTTGGGCGTCTGTGAGAATATGTGAAGGGAGAGGGCAAAACTGAGTAGTATCAAGAAACCAAGGGCACGTGAGTAGTAAACAGACTAAGGGATTCAAATATGAGATTTAAAAAATGGAAAATGTGTGTTTTGTACAATGAAACCCATCTTGGCCTACCTCAAACTATTTGCAATACAAATATACATGAGTGTGAAAATTGTGGCCTCATTCAGACAAAGTATGTTTTGGGGAAAGCTGTTTTGGGAAGGGCTTATTGTGGAAAGCCATGCACCTTCATAGCTACTAGGTGATTTGAGAAGTGGCAATTTTTGGTAAAACTTGATTTATCTATGATTGTTATGGTTCCCAACGTGGTAGGCCGCGTAAAAAGACTCCATGAGTAAGTGCCACAATGGTTTTATCTTTTTTGGAATTTTTTGCACATTAAATGACTCATTTAACTAGCTTAATCCCATTTGTTGACTCTTTGTTGACCAGCCACTTGAGGGTAAAACTGAGTATATTGCACTAGCTAGTATTAGCACTCAAGGGGAAAACTGAGCACACAAAAAATTCTAGTATAAGACTCGGGGGTATACCTGAGTATATCTAAATTTCGAGGGTTGGACTCGAGGACGCGTGTTGCGGTGCAGAAGTGGAAAACGTGCAATTTTTGATGCGTAGGACGCGGGTCGCGGTGCAGAAGTTGAAGACGTGCAATCGTGGACGCGTGTCGCGGTGCAGAAGTCGAAGACATGCAGACGTGCAACTGTGCACACGTAGGACGTGGGTGATACGTCCAAAACGTATCTACTTCCCCGAACACTTTTGCTATTGTTTTGCCTCTAATTTGTGTATTTTGGATGCAACTAACACGGACTAACGCTGTTTTCAGCAGATCTGCTCTGGTATCTCATTTTTGTGCAGAAATCCAACTTTCAGGAAAATCCTCGGAATTTATGCAGAAGGCCCTATTTTCACAGAATACTGACGGAGCCAGAAGGACAAGACAGGTGGAGGCCTGAGGGCCCCACACCATAAGGCGGCGCGGCCCAGGGGGGCCCGCGCGGCCCTGTGGTGTGGCCCCCTCAGCCGGCCTCCGACGCCCACCTTCGGACTATATATTGCCTTCGACCTAAAAACACACGGGAAGAAGCCGAAGTCGCCAAAAAGCCTCCAGAACGCCGCCACATCGCGAAACTCCGTCTCGGGAGCTAGAAGTCTCCGTTCTGGCACTCCGCCGGGACGGGGAATTGGAGGAGATCATCGCCATCATCACCACCGACGCCTCTCCATCAACCAGCCATGCTTCCCCCATCCATGTGTGAGTAATTCCCCCGCTGTAGGCCGAAGGGGATGGTAGGGATTGGATGAGATTGGTCATGTAATAGCATAAGATTGTTAGGGCATAGTGCCTAGTGTCCGTAATTGGTACTTTGATGATATTGTTGCAACTTGCTATGCTTAATGCTTGTCACTAGGGCCCGAGTGCCATGATCTCAGATCTGAACATGTTATTGTTTCATCATGATATTCATTGTTTATGGTCTTACCTGCAAGTTGTATACACATGTCGCTGTCCGGAACCAATGGCCCCGAAGTGACAAGAATCGGGACAACCGGAGGGGATGGTAGTGATGTGAGGATCACATGTGTTCACGGAGTGTTAATGCTTTGCTCCGGTACTCTATTAAAAGGAGTACCTTAATATCCAGTAGATTCCCTTGAGGCCCGGCTGCCACCGGCTGGTAGGACAAAAGATGTTGTGCAAGTTTCTCATTGCGAGCATGTACGACTATAATTGGAACACATGCCTATGGATTGCTTTGTACTTGGACACCGTTTTATTATTATCTACAAATGCCCTGCTATGATTGTTACATGAGTTTCTCTCATCCATGCAACGCCCGTTATCCGTCCCCGTGCCTACAGTATTTTAATCCTGTTGTTTACTATAATCACTACTGCTGTCTCTGTTACTCTGCTGCTATTATTTCACTACTGCTACTGCTATAAAACTGTTAGTACTGATAAACTCTTGCGAGCAAGTCTGTTTCCAGGTACAGCTGAATTGACACCTCCGCTGTTAAGGCCTCCAAGTATTCTTTGTCTCCCCTTGTGTCGAATCAATAAATTGGGTTATACTACCCGCGAAGACTGCTGCGATCCCCTATACTTGTGGGTCATCAAGACTGTTTTCTGGCGCCGTTGCCGGGGAGCATAGCTTTATTTGGAAGTTCACTTGGATTGATATTGTTCTCTGCAAATTCTCCATCATGGGTAAACCTCGCGATTCTAAAGTCGCCATATTACCATCCACTACAAGAAAAGGTACAACTCTGAGTACCTCCGCTACACTTGATTCACCATCTGTGATAAGTCAACTTGTTTCACCGCCACAAGCTGGTACGTCTGCTGAATCTAAAAACTCTCATAATATTGATAATGTTTCTGCTGTGCTTGATGATAGTGGTTGATTGGGATCTTTTCTAGATGCTACAATTGCTAGGTCTAGACAAATTGAAAATGCTGAAACTCCTAATGAAAATGCCACTACACCTGTTAGTTCACCTGAACTTGATTATTCTAGTGATGATCCTGATGAAGATTATGTGGAGCTTAATGATGATCTTATTAATAGATGCAATGCTACTGCTGATGCAAGAAACATTAAAAAGTTTCTTACACAATATACTGTTAGACATAAGCTATCTCCTGATCCTGAATTTGCCACATCTCCTATATGCATTAAGGATAAAGATTATGATTTTTCTCTTGATCTATCTCATATAGCTATTGTAGAGAAAGCACCCTTTTGTGGTACTGAAAAAGAAAGTGTTGTAGAACACATGAATGAACTTTCTTCTATGAGTAGCTTATTTTCTGATGATGACAAGATGCGTACTTACTTTGTCATTAAAAATTTTCCTTTCTCATTAAAGGATGATGCTAAAACTTGGTATAATAATTTGCCTCCTGGTTCTATTAAAAGTCCAACTGATTTGCGTGATGTTTTCTTTCGAAAATATTTTCCTGCTAGTGCTCAACATGCTGCTTTACAGAGAATTTATAGGTTTTACCAGGGAGATGAAGAGAAATTGCCTGCGGCATGGGCAAGATTTTGTTCTCTTATCAGAGCTCGACCTAGACATGATTTAGAAAAGAATGATTTACTTGATATATTTTATAGTGGACTAACCATTGAATCTAGAGCATATTTGGATAGTTGTGCTGGTTGTGTTTTCAGGAAAAGAACTCCAGACGAAGCTGAAGAATTATTGGCTAAAATAAGCTGGAATCATGATGATTGGAATACACCTGAACCAACTCCAACGCCAATATTGAAGAAGAGGGGTTTAATTGAATTGAATGATGAAGATATGAGGGAAGCTAAGAAGTCTCTCAAGGAGAAAGGTATTAAATCCGAAGATGTGAAGAATCTACCTCCCATAGAAGATATATGTGAGATAATTCCCCCTTCACCCATGATTGAGGTAAACTCTCTTCAACGCTTTACTAGGGAAGATATTCCGTATTCAAAACCTCCTGCTCAATGCTTAGATGAGTTTGATAATTATATTGTTAAGCAAGAAAATTTTAATATGAGAGTAGAGAATCATCTAATGGAAAATTCTCAAGCAATTAGCAATTTGCATGATATTGTGGAGAGAACCTCCAATGATGTTAAGATGCTTGTTAACCATTTTCAAATGATTCAAACTCAAATTGATCAACTCACTAAAGTGCAAAATGACTTGCTAAATAATAATTCTAAAGAGAAATATGCTTATGAAGTAACAACTAGAGGTGGTGTCTCTACCCAGGATCCTCTATATCCTGAAGGGCACCCCAAAAGAATTGAACAAGATTCTCAACGAATTGAACCTAGTGCTCCTTCTAAGAAAAAAAAGAAGAAGAAACATAAAAATGTTGTAGAATCCTCTGAACCTGTTAATGATCCTAATAGTATTTCTATTTCCGATGCTGAAACTGAAAGTGGTAATGAACATGATAATGATAATGATAATGATAAGAATGATGCTTCTGATAAAGAAGAGGTAGAAGATGAACCTGAAAAACATGATAAAAATAAAAAGTATACTAAAGAAGATTTTATTGCTAAGAAACATGGTAATGAAAGAGAACCTTGGGTACAGAAGCAAATGCCTTTTCCTGCTAAGAAACTAAAATCAAAGGAAGAAGAACACTATAATAAATTTTGCGATTGGATGAAACCTTTATTCTTGCAAATCCCTTTGACTGATGCTATTAAATTGCCTCCTTATTCAAAGTATATGAAAGATATTGTTACTAACAAAAGGAAAATCCCCAATGAGGAAATTTCCACTACGCTTGCTAATTACTCTTTCAATGGCAAAGTGCCAAAGAAGTTGGGCGACCAGGTATACCTACTATTCCTTGTTCTATTAAGAATAATTATGTTAAAACTGCTCTATGCGACTTGGGAGCCGGTGTTAGTGTTATGCCTTTTTCTCTTTATAAGATACTTTATTTAGATAAGCTGATACCTACTGATATATCTTTGCAAATGGCTGATAAATCTACTGCTATTCCTGTTGGTATATGTGAGGATGTTCCTGTTCAAGTTACTAATAACTGCTTGATATTAACTGATTTTGTTGTGTTGGAAATGCCTGAAGATGATAATATGTCTATTATTCTTGGGAGACCTTTTCTTAACACCGCAGGGGCTGTTATTGATTGTAAGAAAGGAAAGGTTACTTTCAATGTTGATGATAAGGAGCACACCGTCTATTTCCCTAAGAGGATTGATAAAGTATGTGGAGTCAATACTATTTCTAATGTGAGAACTATCAAAATTGGAACTATCGATTGTCCTATATATGAGCCTAAAGAAGGTTATCAAAATCTTATGATTGGATCCATATCAATACAATTCAAGGTAACATGATTGATTTGAGGTTTATTTCTTCATATGCTATGTAAAATTTATTTGGTGGCAAGACTTGATCAACCTTGTTAACAAATACCTTTTATATGCATAGAGGAGGTAAACAACATCTCTTTCTTCCTCCACTTGTTTTATTTGCTGTAGCACTTCTTGATTTGCAAAGTTCCTTAGTTAATTAGAGATTTCAAAAATTTTCCTGGCCAGTAATAATAAACTTAATACCCAGAAATGTGCATTTTTCAAAGCTTTCAAAAATTCACAAAAATTATACCGTTGGTCCTATTTTTCGAAGAGGCACCTGGGAGCACCAGAGGATGACCTGTGGGGCACCCCAGGGTGCCACACCACCAGCCGGCGCGGCCAAGGAGGGGGGCGTGCCACCCTGTGGTGTGGGCCCCTCCTTGCCCCACTACTTCATCTCTTCCTCCCAGACTCTTCTCTCTCCCGAAAAAACTCGAACCAGCTTTCTCTCACTCGCGTTTTTGCTCAAGAGCTCAGGATTTTTCGATCTCTTTGCTCAGCCCAGATTTCTGTCTGAAATTTGGCACATTTGCTCTCCGGTATGTGACTCCTCCACCTATCCAAGTAGAATTTTGTTTGGTTAAGTATATCTTGAATATTTTGCTGCTGTAGGTAACATGTTTAGTGAGCTTGCATGCTTGTTGTAAGTTGTATAAACTAGTTTTGATGCATGTTTAGTACTCTAGCAAGTTCCTATAGTAGTTCCCCTTGATTATATGTCACCAAATCAAATTTTATATTGTTTGTTGAAAAATTTCAGAAAAGGAAGATGAAGAAGTTCAACTTTGGAGAATTGTTTCAGAGGGGAACGACCAGCACCGGGAGGCCTTCTAGGACCACCACCCGACTTAGGCGATCGTACAATGAGGATATCATCGCGCCTAGCTTTGCGCCCGAAGAGGACAATGGGGCTCCTAATGCTTCGTCTTTCCCATGCTATGATTTTCTGAGAAATGCAGGGATATTGGAGGATTTCTTCACCCTTGTCAATAGGGCGGGCTTAGCCGCCTATGTGGGAGATGAAAGGGAGCAATACTACATGCTCACCAAAATCTTCGTCGAGAGCTTCAAGTTCCACAACAAGCAATATGGGCCGACAGTTGCATTCAAGATCTATGGTAATCCTATTACTATGGAGTTGGAAGAATTTTGTCGTGCATTGGATATTGCCCCTGTAGGTACAGCAAGGAGGATTGATGACAACCCCCGGGACCTGTTGGAGCTCTATCGAGGGATCACCGATGATGATTGTCGCACCATTCAGCGTGGCAAGATAAGAAACATCCAACTCCCCGCCATTAAGTATTTTGCCTATTACATTGCTACTAGCATTCTTGGTAGGGAGAGCACTAGCAATATTTCTAGCTACCATCTTGCTTTCTTGAATGCTGCACTTACTGGACAGACATCATATCATCTTGGTTCTCTTATTGCTCGCCGCCTGTCTAACAGGGGGCCTATTTTTGGAGAAACTATTGCATTGCGCATTTTAACACATTTGAGACTTCCTCTTGATTCTAATGATGTGCCATTAACCCCTAGGAGGCTTGATATTGCTGCTATGAAAAGCCATCATTTTGTTACCGCTGATTCCACTTTAGATAATATGGTCTATAGAATGTTGTTTGCTGACGGGGATGAGAAGGAAATTCCTTTTCCCCAGCTAGGTTTGTTCAGTATTGACAGGCAACCATGGTCGCGCACTAAGGAGGGGGTGGAGGAAAATATGAAGATACAAGACTTCCACCAGCAGCATGACTCCGAAGACGCCGAGCCCTCCTACGACTACACCGTCACGTATCCGGGTGCTTCTTCTAGCACATACCCGGAATATGATCCATCTTCGTCGTACTACGGAGATGCTACCTCATGGCCTCGATGGGATTGAACTCCACTTAGGCCAAAAACCTAAGCTTGGGGGGAGATATACCGGCATCACTCATTCTTTGCATATTATGATTGCTGGATACTTGTATATACTTGTTTAGTTTGTTTGAGTGGTTTTCTAATGAGAGGGAGATGATATTTGGGGAAGTGCTGCCTGAAAACAGATTCTGGACTGTTACCGAAAAAAATTCCCAAAAATAGCCAGAACAGTATTTTGCGAAGCCAATTTTTGTGCATGTTCCCCAGGTTGTTATCTAACTTTCATTAGTTGAACACTTTTCAATTTGAGCAGTGGAATAATTTATTAAAAATCGAGTACTGTACTGCTGTCAAGTTTGACGAATTTCTGCTGCTTTGTGTTTATGTGAGTCTTCTAGTTTGCCATTTCTTGTTTTTGCTTTGTTTCTTTCCCAAAACACAAAAAGACCAAAAATATTTCTGTTGTTTCTCTTCACCATTTGTTTGCTTTGGTTTCTTGCATTTGTTTCGCTTTATTTGGTATTGCTAGTTTGCTATAAGAAAACCCAAAAAGATTTTGCTTTGTTTGCTTGTTTCCTTTTGTTCTTGTTTCTAATTCGAAAACACCAAAAATATTTGCTGTTCTTATTTGATTTGTAAAGTTGATCATGAGTTCAATGGTCTTCGGTGGCTGGAGCGTGGTTTTCATTTTATATTATCCAAGCTACACAAGTGAAAGGCAATAATGACGATCTACGACAATTGGATTGTGGTGAGAGGCTGGTATGAACTCTATTTGTTTTCATTTTTGTACATATACTCATCCATGTGAGCATGCTTAGTTGGTTCATGTGAGGTATATGTCATTTAAGAAAGTCTAGTAGTTCATGATATCTCATGTTTAGCTCCAATTTATTAATATGAGTAGCATGTCATGGATGTTTGCTTGCATTGTTTTATTCATAAGTAGGTATGGCATTGTGGTATCCTCCTCTGAATAATTCATTTATATCGACTTGGCACATGCTCACGCATGCATATGACTGAACAAAAGTCAATTAAGCCTCGATGATTTATATTGCTTCAGAGTTCTTGTATCACTTTTATGCCTCCGTTAATTTATTTTGCCGCAAGCATGATTATGACGATTCTTTGCTCTCTTGATTTGTCGCTCCCTAGTCTTTTGCTAGCCTTCACTTGTACTGAGCGGGAACGCTGCTCGTGCTTCCAAACACCTGAAAACCAAGTTGTTCCAAAGTGTCCACCATAAATACCTATGCATGGCATTTCAAACTATTCCAAGTAAATTCTCATGCGCTACCTTTAAAACCTTCAAAATGCTTCTCAATTTGTGTTTATGTTTTATAGGTCATGAGGAAGTATGTGGTGTTTAACTTTCAACCTTGTCATTTACTTTTGACGGACTTTCATTATGGACTAGTGGCACATCCACTTATCCGATAATTTTGCAAAAAGAGCTGGCAATGGGATTCCCAGTCCCAAATTAATTAACCTAAATAGACACTCCTCCATGGTATGTGATTGTTGGACAGCACCCGAAGGATTCGGTTAGCCATGGCTTGTGTAAGCAAAGGTTGGGGGGAGTGTCACCATAATAAAACTAAAATAAAAAGGCACTCCTTCATGGTATGAGATTGTTGGCAGGCACCCGAGGATTCGGTTAGCCATGGTTTGTGAAAGAAAGGTTGGAAGGAGTGCCACATAAACATAAAATAATTCATGGGAGCCGCTCTTGGAAGTCCGGTTGGCGAGGTAGTTAGCGTACCCATTACCATTCGTTGACAACAACAAACACCTCTCAAAACAATTTTATTCCTGTTTTAAAAATGAAAAGCTCTGGCGCATGTTAATCCCTGCTTCCCTCTGCGAAGGGTCAATCTTTTACTTTTGTGTTGTGTCTCCATCTTTCTTTGAGCACTATCTTGAGAGCACAACTGTCATTCTTAGTATAATATGCTTGTCTCAAAATATGATTGATTGTGGTATAACTTTGATGCTTTTATC